>NC_042617.1:111034324-111634324 GCF_901001135.1 Rhinatrema bivittatum | reverse complement strand
CTGATGAAAGAGGAATCGGAGAGGAAGGCACCGGGTCCACTGGAGGAGTTGAATCCCTCGGAGGAAAAGCAGCGATCAGCGCTTCCATTCTCGTGAGTAACTGTGCTAGCACTGCTGGAATGGGATCGGCTACCAGTTCAGGCATCGGTACCGGTATCTGCGATGATGGAACCTTGAAGCCTTGCATCGCTCTGCCGATGGCCTCCTGAATCATCTGATCCAGTTCCTCCCGGAAACCTGGAGCATGGAGCCCCAATGGAGGAGGAGGAGGCGGAGCCAGAGGGACCACTGTTGGAGGTGGAATCGCGGCTCCTATAACCGGTCCCTGTGAAGGTTGCCTCGGTGACCCTGAACCAGATAGGGACGGTGCCTTTCCTGGACGGGCTTTATTCGATGGCGGTTCAGATGATGACGACGTCAAGGCCTTGCTGCCTGCGTAGACGGTCTGAGACCTGCGATGTCAATGCTTTTCTCGACGGTCACCTCTGTCCTTTTCATGAGGGGGAACAGAGGGTGTCGATGGCTGTGGAGTCGTCGATGCTGGTCAGACACCGGCCGCTGCCGGATGATGGTACGACATAGACGGTGTCTGTTCAGACTACGTCGATGCTATGGATGGCATCGGGGATTTTGACCGAAAGAGAAGTTCCATTTTCTCCATTCTAGCCTTGCGACCTTTAGATGTCATAAGGGCACATTTGGTGCAAGTAAGGACATCGTGCTCGCTACCCAAACACATTACACATACCTGGTGAGGTTCGGTAATGGACATTGTGCGGGTGCAGTCCGGGCATCGACTGAACCCAGACGCCATGGCCTGTGAAAAAATTTAGCCATGGTGCGGTCGACGGCCAGTAGGCCATGAAGGCCAAACTCGACAGGAATTGACCGGAATCGGGTAAAAAACCACCGCGTACGTAAAAATGAAAGCGGGGGACCCCTGTGGGGTAGAAAGTTGTATAGTAATTCCGTGAGGAAAATTCCTGTCAGGAATCTCTGTGGAGCTCCTTAAGCCGCGTAGCTACTGCTGCGTGGAAAAAGAAAACTGAAGGGGGACCCCTGCTGGTTGCAGGGTTAGTGCCATCTTGGGCATGTTCAGTAGGTGCCAAAGTTCTAGAAAGTGTTCCGTGATTGGGCTCCATCCTGTGATGTCACCCATATGTGAGAACTACCATCCTGCTTGACCTGTGAGAAAAATTATGAAAGCGTTTAACTTACAAAACTAGGATAATTTTAAATTACTAAAACATGAAGGGAGAAAATGTGGTAAATGACTTACAGTGTGAGCACATTTCCAAAGGATAACTTGCCTCGTTGCCCTGAAATAAAGCAAAATAATCTGCAATTAGTATAGATGCACATACAAGATAATGATGAAAATTCTGGTACCCAGCTTACAAATGTGAGCATTTATACACATTACTAGAAAGAAAATGTTAAATCTACTGCTTGTACAATTTGTTACAAAATGTTCTTTAATATCAGCTATAATATGTAATACTTCCAGCAGTATTAGGGTAACTGAGGATAGTTATCTGCAAAGGAACAGCTGCAAACAAGAAATGTATGTAATTCCTTGTTCAAGATAGCTTTTTTTTCTCTATGTTTATGAGTTGTAATCTACTGTTTTAATTATGTTTATTAGTCCTGTTTATTTTATTTCATATTTGCTTATTTGTATTGTATACCACCTTCAGCAACCTAAAACAGCTGAGGGGATTTAGAAATGTTTTAAAAAACAAATCTACATGGATACCTGAAGCATTGGGATATAAAATGGCTTGCCCAAAGTCACAAGATGAGTCAGATGGGGAAATGGAATTTGAACCCTGGCTTTCAGCCGATTGTTCTAACTAGGCCACTCTTCCTCTGTAATCCTGGCACTTCCTAAAGGAACTGGACTTCCTCTCTGACAGCTGAAAAAAAATAATTGAGGCAAAATCAAACCACAAAATGAGGTCAGCCATTGTAGAGGTCCTCTATGCCATTTCAAAAGCTTCATATACCAAGCATATAAGATGCTTTCACATTCCTCATCTTGATTCAGAAGTAAATGAATTTTGCCTTTATCCTCTTCAGGGAGGTGGTCCATGAATTCTTGTGCCCTTTCCAAAATGTGATACTATGCAGGATTAGAGCATTGCATTCTAAAGTACACTCTTTAAAAAGAAACCTAATTTTAAAAACCCTAGTCAAATTTAAAACTCTTACACCGAGAGACAATACCCACTCTAATCAGCTTTTAAAACTTTAGCAACTCAAAATTAAGATGTAGACATAAGTCCAGAATTGAAATGAGGGTTTTTCAGTCTTTTGCATAGAGCATTCTCAGTAATACTTTCAAAATTATGGAATGATTTGCACCTGATGCCCGGGGAAGAACAAGATCTAATGAAATTCCATTGGAATTAAAGACATGGCTGATGATCAGTGATATGATGCAAGGTATGAAAAGAGCACAATTTGTAATTTGCCTGTAATGCTGGTTTACTTTATTTAATGATTTTAATATGTTGAATATTAATGTATTTATAATTGTATGCCACTTTGAGCAATTTGTTTTAGATCAGGAAAGTGGTTTATAAACATAAAATAAATTAATTAATGTTAGTGACAGCTTGTATGTGTGCACCCAATGCAAAGAGCTCCTGGCTCTCAGAGAATTAATCCAATTTGTGGAGGCCAGAATGGCAGACAACTGTCAAGGAGATAGTAGAATGTACCAAAATCCAGTCAAGCAGCATCCGTGTTACTTTGGAGAAGCAAAGTCACCTGGCAGGAGACAGTCTCCTTGATAATACAGGAAGTGATCCTATGATGCTTTGTCATCTTACATCCATTGCAGTTGGTGATTCAATTATTAGGAATTTAGATAGCTGGGTGGCTGAGTATTGCTTGGTAACATACCTGCCTGGTATGAAAGTAGAAGACTTCATACGCTACCAAGATAGGATTTTGGAGAGGGTTGAGGAAAGTGATGGCTGTCATGGTAAATGTGGATACCAATGGCAAAGGAAGGTGCAGAAGAGAGGTTCTGGAGGCTAAATTTAGGCTCATAGGAAACAAATCCAGAACCTCCAAGGTGTAACAATTCTGGCTGCTTGACAGCACCACTGCCAACAGATGTCCTCACTGAACCACACTTTCTCCCACTCTAGCCACTTACTTCATGGCTCCATGACTCAAGGCTAGCCTTATTTAACCCTACACCTCGGCTCCTTGCATTGGCCCAACTTGCCTTGCAACTGCTTGGCCCCTGGCCTTCTTGCTTCACTTTGCCTTCTCCTTCTTGCCCACACTGAAGACCCTGTTGGACGACCACTGAAAAAGCGTCCTGCTGCAGCTGGGGCAGGTGCTCGATCAGATCCTGGATCTGCTTCCAGAAGTTCCTAGAATACTGAGCCACATAAAGCTGGTAGGAGGTGATACGGGTAATCAGCAAGGCTCCCTGAAAAACCTTCCTAAGCAGTGCCCTGTGTTTCCGCCCCGGAGGAGCAGATGCATGGGTGCGAGAGCGCTTGGCCTTTTTAAGAGCAGACTCCACCACAACCGACTGGTGCAGGAGTTGACGCTTCTCAAACCCCATAACATGCTGGCCTAAATACACGATCACACTGCATTGGCTTTCCTGTTCACCGGAGGCACGGAGATGGGGCACTCCCAACTTCTAAGGAGCAACTCAATCTCGTGGATGGGAACAGCCACCACCTCCTTTGGAGCATCCACTAACTGGAGAACCTCCTGCATCTTGTGTCTGGCATCCTCCTCCATAAGAAGTTGGAACGGGATGGCTTCGGCCATAGCCACACAGAACCAGCAAAGGTTAAGTCCTCAGGTGAGGACCGATGCCACTGCTCCAAAGGAGGTCATCAGAGTCATCAGAAGAAAACTCAGAGGTATCATCCCCCCCAAGGGTCGTAAGGGGCATCATCTTCACTAAGATTGCCTGGAGACACCCGGAACCAGACCAGGCAATGCTAGCCTCGGAACAGAGGGTCTTGATAGTACCCCTCCAGCCTCAAAGGCCCTTCCTCCTCATGGGATTCCGGAATGGGGATAGCATCAAAAGGAGGCGGCACCGGTGGCTGTTGGGACATCGATAGCATCCTGGACACCAGCATAGGCTGTGTGGGGAGAATACCAAGAACATTGAGGCACTTCAGCAGCAGTGCCAACATCGAAGGCACAGGCTCCAGCACAGTTGGAGGCAGTTTAGGAGGGATAGCCTGATACAGAGAGGGCCTTGTGATGCCAAACACCAACTTCTTAATTATTGCCATGACTGCCCCTGAGGGATATAAAAGGACTTTGTAATTCCTTTCTCTACCCATCTTCAGATTTGTGCCTTTTCACAATTTTGTCCCAGTTGTTTTGACAGCTCCTTGGTGCTCATGGTTGGGTCACTGCTTTGAAATCCATTACCACGTACAGAGTATCAAACAGGAACTGCTGAATTTATCTTGTAAATCAAATGAATAGGTATAACCTAACACAGATGGAGCCAATTCACTTGGTGTATACTTTTGAAGGCAACTGGCTACAACAGAGCTTTATTGGGACGGCTACTGAAATACAAAGGGGGGGGGGGGTAATTCCTACCAAGCTATTCCACATTTTTATTTCTACTTCATTTTCTAAGGAATTCTGGAAAATATCTTTCATTTGGCAACTGTGGGCTAGTTACATAGAGCAAACACTGATTTAATGCATTTTACTTCCAAAATATAAGTTAATAAAATATGGTAATTTTGGAAGGGAGTGCAGATTTTCTATAACCACATACATATGTCTAATACAGATTTATTTTAAAAAGGTTCTCACTACACGGTGGCAGAAATCCAATAAGTTCTTAGAAACCATGAAAAAAGATAAAGACAAAAGTTTAATTCAAGGTTTCCCAAACCTGTCATATGGACCCCTACAGTCAGTCAGGTTTTCAGGAGATCCACAATGAATATGCATGAGAAATTTGCATATCATGGAGCTGCAGTATATGCAAATTTATCTCATGCATATTTATTGTGGATCCCCTGAAAACCTGCCTGGCTGTGTGATCCCCAGGACATGTTTGAGAAGCCCTGGTTTAATTTAATAAATGGTTACCAATCTGAGACAGATGGCCAGATGACCAAAAAATGATTTGGCTGGAATGGTCCTGTGGCTCAGGTCACAAAAATGGCATTAAGATGTCTACAGCTGCACTGAACACCCTCAGAGGCAGCACCCTCCAACCCTACACACCAATAGTTCAAACTAGGAGTAGAAAAATATTTAGAAAATTTGGGTGCTAGCCAGACATTTTAGACCCATGCAAAAAAAAAAAAAAAAGTTTCCTTGCCACTTTTTTGGGTTGTTTTTGGGAGATTTTTTTTTCTTATGTAGCATTTTTTGGTATTTTGTCTTTCAGAATTTTTCCATTTTGTCTATTTCCAAATTTCCTACTTCATCACTTTAAAATCATTTTATTCATTATTTGATTTTTAAAATGTTTTTCTCTTCCCCCACCCCTGCAGGCTATTTTTTTTGTAGGCAGAGGCAGTCCAAGCCCATATTGACAGCCATTTCTCCCATCTGACCTGCTGTGGTAGAAGCAATTTCTTCCATCTGGCCCACCATGCTGGCAGTGGCTCCTCTTATCTGGCTTGGCCCCACAAAGTAGCCACAGCTCCTCTTCGGTCCTGACAACAGCAAGCACTATGACCTGATGCTTGAGAATTTTCCATTTCTGGTTCAAATCTTAAATATGGCACAATGTAATACATTTTTTGCATAGCTTTACATCACATGAAATCCTCTGGTTGTGAAATGTCCTAAGATTACATCTGCAATCTCCATATAGTAAACTAATTCCAATACAATTATACTATAACCATGAAATCAAAACTCTTTAAAAATTACCTCTGCTGCACAAAGTAAATAAAGTTACTTTCCCCAGACACTCTCAAAATCTTTTCATTAACTTTTTTAGAGATCTGTCAAATCATCTAGGGCCAGAACTAATGTTAACTAAATGCAGTAGGCCTATGTTTTTTAATTCTGAATTGTGCCACTAATAGTAGCATTAGACCTACGCTCAGGGACAGTAACTTTTAAACAGGCGCGCGGGTGCACATGTGCACACATTTAACTGCACACACACACAGGGATGCAGCCCTATTATAACAGAAGTATATATATATATATATATATATATATATATATATATATATATATATATATGCATGTGTTTTAAAATAGCCTGAGCGTGCAAACACACATGGGCACAATTTTAAGTGAATTTGCACCTATGCACGCAAATGTATCTTCTACCACATAAATGGGGGGGATTTTAATCTACAAGCGCACAGATGCCATTACCAGCTTTCCCAATTCGCCTAGGTAAGAGTAGGACTTTCAAACCTCCATAATTTAATAACGTCCCTTCTCCGCTGTTACCCCCAACCTTTAAAATCCCGCTGAGCTACCTAGATTTTTTTTTTTACACAACATCATCCATAGCAGAAGTAAAGTTACATGGCAGGGGACTCCAGAATGCATCAGCGCACATAAATATTTATGCACTCATCTCTTGGCCAGTCCCTGACATACCCAGGCCCCACCCTGTCCTTTTTTGGAAACTTTTCATTTGTGCACATAGCAGCATGTAAGCACGTACCCGGGTGGCTTTTAAAATCCACTCAGCCATGTGCCATCACAATACATTCGCACATCCCCTAATTGATGTACATACACATCAGGCTTTTAAAATTCACCTTTAATAGTGCACACTGACAGTTTGGTTAAGAAGGACCTGCTTCTGTTGGAGCATTCCCCATGCTTAAATGTCATATTACAGATCTGTATGAAACTGAGCTAAGAAACTCCCAAAGCTATACGTAGTTAGAAGACAAATATTAATGTGAACAATAAATATGAACCTACTCAGTACTACACGCGATTCTAAAGGTCTTTTACAGATCAAACACACAAAGTCAGTTGATGTGAATCCATAAAATACTACTAATGAAATTTCAGCACAGACAACTCTGGTTTCACTTCAATCAATTAAATCAAATTAAGCTAAATTTCCAAAGTAAAAGTGATGCAAAAAAAGTATGCTATCTTCACCCTGGTCATGTTATGCATGACTTTACACAAATTTCACACTTTTCTATTAAGTTCAAATAGTAATGTAATAAAAGTTATGAAATGTTGACAAATTTATCTTATTGCACATGAGAAATTCTATATTTACTAGCTGAAGCAATTTAGTTGATATGGTCATTTTAGTTAAAAGAACTGCGTCAACATATTCTAATATACTCTATTCCTGTCATCCTCTCAACTTGTCAATAAATCATAGAAACAAACATAGAAATGACAGCAGAGAAGGACCAATGGCCATCCAGTCTGCCCAGCAAACTTCACATAGTAGTATCTGCCATGCCGTGCAGGTTACCCCCATGTATCAGTCAGTGCAGTTTGAGGTGCTTTACTTATGGACTTGGCCATAGCAGCAGTCCTGTGATTTTCCTTAATGTCTGTCCCAGACTGTAAAAAGTCATGGCTTGTGTAGGCTGTCTCTGAATCCAAATTCCTCTCTCTCTCCACCGGACACCCATCTCCTTTGAAGCAGAAAGCAATGTTGCTGTTTCATCAAAAGCATCAAGGCTAATTAGTTAATGGTAGCAATCCCAAGCCTTCTGTTAAGGGTAGTCACTGCTGCTCTGTGCAGATTACACCCATGCTTATCAGTTCCCCAGACTGTAAAAGTTGGGGCCCTCGGTTGTTGCCTGAATTCAATTCCTTTTTATCCCTGCCGCTGAAGCAGAGAGCAATATTAGAGCTGCATCAGAAGTATCCAGGCTTATTGATTAAGGGTAGTAACAAGTTACCCCAATGCACGCTTTCTCAGTTTCCGTTAGGACTTGGCCACAGAAGCAGTCCTGTGCTTTTTCCCTTATGTCTGCGTATCAGTAACCCAGACCATGGAAGTCGGGGCCCTCTGTTGACATCCAAATCCAATTCCTCTTTTCCCCCTGCCATCTAAGCGGAGAGCAGTATTGCAGTTGCATTAAAAGTATCAAAGCATATTGGTTAAGGGTAGTAGCTGTCGTACCAGCAAGTCATCCCCCCCACCACTTATCTCATTTCTGTCCTCTAGCCTTTAGAGCAGATTTTCCCAAACTGTGGGTCGGGACCCCAAATGGGGTCACAAAATCTCCAGCCAGGGTCACAAATGCCTCAAAGGGCAGTCCTCTCCAGATATCACCAGCAGCAGAAATAGTGGAATTCAGCATGGGATCTTTGAGCTAGCATACACTCAGGTTCTGCAATGGTCCTGCCCTCGCTTGAGTTTCCACACTAATAGGAAGCCATGTGTGAGGAGGGACTGGGGCCACTGCAAGGCCTGTGAGTTTTTACTGGGTCACAGATCCTGTGTTGACTTTCATTACTAATGCTGCTGCCAGTTGCAGATCAACATCAGGCATTGGACCAGCCATTGGGGAAGAGTGGGCAGAGTGTGCACAGGTCTGTGCAGGTTGTCGCTTCTTCTCTATCCTCTCCCATCACTGAACTTACCTAAGAGAAAAATGTTGCCCGTCATCAGCCTGCCCTCTCTTCCCTCTAGCTGCCATCCACTTATAACCTGAGGCCCAAAGGAAAATGTTGCTGCTGATCCTAGTCAAGGGGATGTTTGGATGGGAGCTGTGTGAAGGGAGGGGTCAGATTCAGGAAGGGTTTGAGGGTTGGATCAGTGGGAGAGGGATTGGCTGTGGAAGGTGAGGGGGGATGCAAGAGAGGAGCTAGGGGTGATGATCAACTGGGGTTGCAAAAATGGCTTAGAGGTGAGAGGTTCAGTGGGGAGGATGTAAAAAGCTGAGTGGGTGAACGAGAGGCTAGGCTGGGAAGGGGAAAGGAACTGAGGGATGTAAGAGGCAATCAGCTGGAAGGGCAGAACTTGAGAGGCCCTCTGGAGGGGGATGGAGATTGAGAGAGGGGATCAGTTGGAGTGGAGGTATGGTGAGTGGAAGAATTGTAGAGGCAAACTACACCCCCCGCTAATTAGATGTAATTGTTCTCTGGGGTTGTGTGAATATTCAAGTGCTAAAATAGGGTCATATTGGCTAAACGTTTGGGAAGCCCTGTTTTAGAGGTTCTCAGTGTTGTTCAACTTCAGCCAATTTTGCCCTAAACTTTGCTTTCACTCATTTCCTACTTGCCTATGCTTTCTCCTTCTAAGAATGCCAGGGTGATCCAAATCCTTATATAGCTATCCCTTGGCTCTTATTTATAATTTTGAAGAAAAGGGAAAAAACTAGCATCTTAGAGCAGGAGTAGAAAAATATTTAGAAAAAAAAATACAGGCACCGGCCTGTATTTTCCTCTTTTCTTTTGTCAACTTTGCCCCCACCCCTTTTTTTTTTTTTTTTGGGTCTATTTGTTGTTTTTTTGGGATGGTTGTTTTTTGCTTTTTCTTTTCTTTGTCCTCCCTTTAACTTCCACTCTCCTTGCCCAGGGACCCTTCCTCCCTCTTTCACAGGGTTCCAGACACTCTCCCCTCTCAAATCTCATTTCCCTCCCAGCATTCTACTCCATTGTTCAGCAATAAGGACCATTCAGCAGAAGCCGCTGCTTTGTCATCCCTTTGGCGTCATTTCCTCTCCCTGACTGGTTCTACTAGCAACAGCTACTATGAACTTCCTCTCTCCAGATCTGTCCTGGCCAGCATTAGTATCTCCCTTTTAACAGCCTGGGCCCCACCAGCAGCAAGTCTTTTTTCAGGCCCCAAATTTTAAGTGTCCACATAACTTGGCACCCAGGATTTTTCCAGCCTATCTTAGAACATGTTGATCACTTTTACTTTACTTATCTTCTAACCATCTCCTTGTTTTCTCTCACTCCAGATTTAACACCCTTGTTTTGCCAAAAATGAGAGGTTTCCAAAATTGTTCTTTCTACACCTATCTTATTATGATCCGCACACATTTCAATACAATTCATTATAACCATTTCTCTCATTCATGATTGGATATTTCTGGCTCTGTTCTCCTGGATTCTTTATTTATTCTCACATACACATAGGGGCAAATTTTAGGAGGATTTACGCACATAGAGGAGTTACATGCACCGGGCCTATTTTCAAAAGGCCCGGTGGCGCACATAAAGCCCCAGGACGCGTGTAAGTCCCGGGGCTTGAAAAAACGGGCGGTCCGGGGGCGTGGCCAGAGGCCTCCGCAAGGCCGCTGGGCCGGGGGTATCGCGTGCCGGCAGTTGGCTGGCAGGTGTAACTTGTGAGATAAAGGTACAAGGTTTTTTTTTTCCAGGCTGGGGGAGGGAACGGGGAAAGCCAGCTAGTCTCCCAGAGGGCTCGGCGCACGCAAGGTTATAAAATCTGGCATACATTTGTGTGCGCTGAGTTGCGAGTACCTTTTAAAATCTGCCCCTTTGTGTTGTTATTCCTAGTACTGGGCTTAATCAGCACATGTATGTCATCCAAGTCCAACTTTCTAATTTTTCCTTCAACTTCACCTACTATCCCCTCAGATCTCACCTGTTTGCTCTCTATTCTCAGACAGCCAGTCTCAAATTATGAAAAAGATCCAAGAATCTATTCTTCCAGCTGCAACCTCCCTTTCCTCAGAGCACATCAAACAACTCCCTTCACATTAGACAGGGACTGAAAATCTATTTCCTCTCTACATTGTATCCATAGGAAAAACAATTTTTACCTTCTAAACATTAACCAAATCTGGTTGATTTTGTCCACTCTCTCTTTGAAACTGCTTACTCATGTCCCCATTATACCAGAATATATAATGGCCTCCAACCCCTATGTTAACCCATCACCTTCCATTCACACTAAAGTAGTCAAACTAATTATTAGTTTTCATGTTTTCCCATCACTTTCCCCTGCCAATTAAACTAGCTATCAATTAAACTGCACATTCAGTTTAAAAGTACTTGTTATTGATATTGCTTCATTCACAAACAAGGCTGTGTTACAAACATGTTACTAACCATACAGCTACTTGCCCTCTCCCACATGCACTTACTCATTTCTAATACTGTTTCCTCACATTAGCAAACCTATTTCCTTTAATAGTTTCCAGAAATTTAATTTGCTCCAACTTCAGTAATTATTAAAAAAAACCTGAAAATCTACCTTTGCTCAACTCCCTCAGAATTCTCATCTCTAACTGTGAACAGGTTTTCATAACACTTGCACCTCCTCCTCTCTGCTCTTCTCCCCTTATCTGCAAATACATTATGGGTAATAAACATTGTGTTGATTGTATTTTTCAACCCAAATACATATTATACAAAATAGTACAAAAACTGAGTAAACGAGGGTAAAAAAATCCTAGGCATCAGGTCACCCCAGGCACATGAATTTCAGTACCTGGTACCACACCCTGGGACAAGAAGAGACACCACCACAATGCCAGCTCTGGACTGAGAGGAATTACCTCTTGACTATGTAAAAGTGAAGAGGCTAAAGGAGAGAAAGGAGAGCAAAGAAAAGCAGAACCAGGAAACTAAAGCAAAAGAAAGTTAAAAAAAAAAATTAAAAAAAAACCCTAGCAAAAAATAAAAAAAAATAAGCAAAAAGAAAAAATTAATGGAAACATTTCCTGGCTTCTAAAAATAATGGCTAGCACCCCAGTTTTCTGAATATTTTTCTTACTCTGATGTAGGCTATTTATATCTGCAAAGCACCTGGGACAAAAAGAATAAGACCAAACAATCAAACTTTAAAATATGTTTCCAATGACTAAGACACCATGTAGCTTGTTACATAACTGTGACTTAATCATACAATTAATCACAAATCTCTATTCAATATTCACATTCCTAGTTATTACTGTCCACCAATGGATTTATTTAATTTTAGGCGATCAAAGTACAAAAAGTAGGTCACAAAACATGCTTCTTGAAGCTACACTACTGTCCCCAACTTCATAAAATGCAGAATAGTTCACCACCTGAAAAAGTAAAAAAAAACAACTATGCTGAATTATCCCAGCTTTATGCAAAGCATTAACACAGCAATATACTGAGGGGCAAAAACAGCTTCTCCATAATACTATCAGAATCCTGGTTTTTCTACTCTTAGCTGACCTTTGATTGTCAGTGGCAGTTCATGCAGGATATCATCTTGGTTCTTCCAGACTTCCTCTGCAATCTGTCTGGCATTTCTCTTATTTTAGAGAATAGATTTAACACATAGGAAATGATGGACAAACCAGAATGTAAGCTCAGAGAACTAAAAAGCATCAGCACTAGAAATAGCTTCACAGAAACCATTTCCTGTTCTTTGCCACATGAGGTTGCCCTATTCATATGAATGGTGGGGTTGTGGAAATCCTTATAAATTTTAAGAGATGACTGCAACTCAAATGTTTTAGATGAACAGTTTGACATTTTTTTTTACTATAAAGTATTTCACTGTCTAAAGTATATTAAAAACTACCTAAAGCCATGTTGAAATTGTGGGCTTCCTGCAATTAAGCAAACACATCTAAATTGTTTTTCTGAATCTTAGACTTCCTCCTGTAGGTAAAGAGAATTTTGTTGCTTCTCAGACTTATCTTTTTCTCTATCGTCATTGACTGCTCTAGTCATCCACCTTTTAATCCTTCAAAACAGTCATTTAATCAAACTCATTCTGATATACCTTGATAAAAATGCACCCATTGGATAATTATGAGTTGAACATGCTTGTTAAAAAGCAAATTTATCTGGGCAATAAAATATGAAATGCTAATTTCAGACTACCAGGATTATTGTCAGAAAGATTAACCTTTCCCACTTTACATCACAATTAAACATTATAACTCAGATATATTAGCACAATTATTTCTATATTTTTGGCTATCTACAGTAAGCTGAAATAGGGTCATCCTTATGTAAGGAAACTTAGTAAAATGGTTCAGCCCAGCATCATGTGGGAGCTAATGAAGCTGGATCTTTTTTGCTCCGAGAATGCTCAAGTTTTTAGACACTCTGGGAAGAACACATAGATCAGATTGTGTTCTATTCAGCACGTAGCCCTAATGGATCTAGTTTCCAGGTAGGAGTATTTGCACACTCCATGGAATATTTATTTAACAGCTTTTCTATACCGATATTCGAATGAACATCATATCGGTTTACATCAAAAAACAAAAGGTGGAAAAAACAAAGAACAGGGAGGGGGGGAAGAGGGACAACAGGAGTAACATGTTGCAACAACGGTGCTGCAGCAAGAAGAGGCTCTAATGGTGAGCCTGAAGGATAAAACTAGAGAAGAAAACATATTAAGATTAATGTATTAAGATATTAATGTAATAACATTAGCATGTAAAACATTAACATACGACTTTGTGAGTAGTAGTGTTAAAGCAGTTGAGAGGGGGGGGACGTAGTGGGTGGGGGTTATCTAGAACTAGTCTGGGAAGCCTGGTGGAAGAGCCAGGTCTTTAGCATTTTCTTGAATTTAAAGGCGCATGGCTCAAGGCGGAGGTCTGTGGGTAGGGTATTCCAGCGGGTAGGTCCAGCGATCAATAAGGCGCGGTCCCTGGTAGATGTCAGATGGGCTTTCTTGAGCGGTGGAATATGTAGGGTACCTTTGAGGTTTGCTCTGGTTGGGCGGGCGGACTGCGTGAATCGGAAAGGTTCACTGCGCCAGTTGGAGTTACTTTTGTGGATGGATTTGTGCATAATGGTGAGGGTCTTGAATAGGATGCGTGATGATATAGGGAGTCAGTGTAATTCTTTGATAAGGGGGGTTATGTGGTCTGATTTGTGTGCATTCATTATGATTCTAGCGGTGGCATTCTATAACATTTGGAGAGGTTTGATAGAGGAGTAGGGAAGGTCTAGATACAATGAGTTGCAGTAGTCCAGCTTGGTGATAGGGTGGCTTGGATGACAGTTCTGAGGTCATGGGTGTAGAGTAAGGGTTTGAGCTTTTTTATGACATTGAGTTTAAAGAAGCCTTCTTTTAGGACAAAGTTAATGTGTTTCTTTAGGTTTAGGTATGGGTCAATTAGAACACCAAGGTTTCGTACTGGAGACTGTGTGGTGAATGTGCTGAAAGCTGGGTCATTGGCAGAGGACAGCTTAAGCGTTTGATGGTTGTGGATGAGGAGGAGTTCAGTTTTTGTGGAGTTAAGGGCACGATGTAGATCGGTGAGTAGGGAATTTATAGATGTGAGGCATTTCTCCCAGAATTTTAGTATAGTGGGGATGGATTCCTGTATTGGTATGGTGATTTGTACATCATCAGCATATATGTAGAATTTGAGGCCGAGTTTTGTTAGTAGGTGGCAGAGTGGCAATAGGTAAATATTGAATAGGGTGGAGGACAGTGAGGAGCCTTGGGGAACTCCTTGTGAGAGGGAGAAATGTGTGGATTCAGAGATGCCTATTTTAACAGAGAATTGTCTGTTAGCCAAGTAAGATTTGAACAAGAGGAGGGCTGCACCGGAGATGCCAATGTCAGCTAGACGTGAGATGAGGAGGTTGTGACTTATGTCGAAGGCTGCAGATATGTCAAGAAAGGCGATGATGAAGCTATGACCATGGTCTAGGCCAGTGAGGAGGGCGTCTGTGAGGGAGAGAAGTAGTGTTTCGGTGCTCAAGTTCTTCCGAAATCCAAATTGAGAGGGGTAGAGGATGTGGTTGTCTTCCAAGTAGCCCATAATTTGGGTGTTTACAACCTTTTCCATGATTTTGGCGATGAGGGGAAGATTAGAGATGGAACGGTAGTTAGCTGGATCTTTGGGGTCTAAAGATAGTTTTTTGATCAGGGGTTTAACAATTGCGTGTTTTAGTGAATCTGGGACTTTGCTGGTGGAGAGGGAGCAGTTTATAATGTCGGCTATAGGTTTGGCAATAGTACTAGGAATGGTAAGGAGGGTTTTAGTGGGGATGGTATCAGAGGGGTGGGAAGCAGGCTTGATTTTTTTGAGAATAGATTCGATTTCCCTGGAGGATGTGAGGTCAATGTCGTCTAGTGTGGTGCTGTGGAGGTTGGTAGACGTGGGGGGGGGGGGGGGGGTCTGTGGGGGTGAATCTGAGGAGGATGATAGTTATTTTGTTGTGGAAGAAGAGGGAGAGTTCCTAACATTTTGTGCTAGCTTCATTGTCTGCGATGGGAGGGGGTGTAGATTTGGTAAGGGCAGTAACATAAGCGAACAAGGCTTTGGGATTGTAAATGTATTGGTGTATTTTGGCGGCATAGTAGTCACGTTTGTTTTTTTTGAATTGAGAGGCGATAGCTGTGTAAGGTTTATTTGTTGATGAGCTCTAAATGCTTGCCTGAATTCAATGGTGTATAGCACTGGAATTAATTTTACAACCTCATGATACATTGACTGTTCAGGATTTGAATGCCGTGTTAAGTGAAATAACTATCTCCTGCTGGTGTGTGTGTTAGTAACAAACAAGTTTGATTGGACTCAAAAGTATCCCTATGTTGTTTGAAGTGCACAAGCATGTGACACTGGGCCCAGCATGACTGCAATCTCTATGAAAGCTCTATAAAAGATAGGGTAGTGCAGGGTATAAAAAATACCACCCAGAATAGGGAGTTTTGGGTGTGAAATCGCATTCTGGGCTGTTATGTATATTACTGACTTTTGGTGCAAATGTAGCATGCTAAAATTCAAAATGGTTTCAGAGTCTGTCAGTTTTGCAGAGTGAAGGCAGCCTACAGACTGAACTGGAGGAACTTTCTGGAACTGTTGTGACCCTGTGTCGGCAGTTAGCCACACTGCAGCACCTATCCCAGAGTACAATATAACTGTACATATGTGCAAGGTAGAGCATTGTCCCCGTGCAGTGAAAAATATGCAATCATTATCTAGAAGTCTGGAGATGGCGCAGTGGCAAAACCAGACCCAAATAAGTAGCCATCAGACTTGAGATATTGCCGTGGAATCCTGATTCTAATTGCTGGTGATATTTATAATACGTTTGTGTTTGAAGAAAAGTTTTAAATGTTCCTGTTCTAAATAGACCTTCAAGGACAACGAGCAGCAGAGGGAACTGAGGGAGTTCTGGGATTAAAGTCAGAGTCTGTAAAACAAACATGGCCTCTATTTGCTTCCTTATAGGTGCAGAGAGCCATGGTCTAATGCGGTGGTCCCCAACCCTGTCCTGGGGGCCCACCAACCAGTCGGGTTTTCAGGATAGCCACAATGAATATGCATGACGAAAATTTGCATGCACTGCCTCCATGACATGCATATTTTCTCTCATGCATATTCATTGTGGCTATCCTGAAAACCCAACTGGCTGGTGGGCCCCCAGGACAGGGTTGGAGACCACTGGTCTAATGGAACAGACCGATTCCTGGGTTTTCCTTCGAGAACAAATCAGTGATTAAACACTGAACCTCAGAATGATGACAAAATATATGGACTAGTTCTGTTTATTCTCCCTCAAACGTATGCCTGCTAGTGACTATGCAGGCAATATTATAAACATTTGTGCTGTTGGGCAAAACATTTAGTTAATTTATTAAATTTTATAATACAAAATTTTAAAAAATGTATCAATTACTTGTACGACTGCCTTACATGTTTTTCACTTCTGTTTCCTTTATAGTTAATGGAAGAAGGTTATACAAGAAGTCTGATGCTGAAGAATTTTGGTACAATTAGGATTCATTTTCTTCCCAAATGAATATATTACCTTAAAGATCTGAGTAAATGGGAATGGTTCCTTTTTTGGGATGCACACCAAAAACTGTCAATTATATAACTTAATAATGAAAGACTCAGTTCTAATGTATAGCAATATCTACCTGGTGAATATCTTAGGATATATAGATCAAGCCGTTAAGCCCGTTAAAACGGGCTACATTAACATTTTTTTTGGTTCATTTCCTTCCCCCTCATTCTCCCTCCCACCTCCCTCCCACTCTCTCCTCTCTCCCCTCAGTCACTCCTCTCTCTCCCCCCCTCCCTCCTCCCCTCAGTCACTCCTATCTCCCCCTCCCCCAGTCCCTCCTCCCTCCCCTCCTCCCTCCTCCTCCGTCCTAAAGTCCTCCCTCCCTCCCCTCTCCCATCCTCCTCTCTCCCTCCCTCCTCCCCTCAGTCACTCCTCTCTCCCCCGTGTTCCACTCCTCTTCATCCCCCTCTCCTCCTCCCCTGTCACTCCTCTCACTCCTCCCCCCTCCCCTCAGTCACTCCCTCGCTCACCCCTCCCTCAGTCAACTCCTCTTCTCCCCCCTCCCCTCAGTCACTCCTCCCTCCCCCCCTCCCCTCAGGTCACCCTCCCTCCCCTCCCCTCAGTCACTCCCTACTCCCCCCTCCCCTCAAGTCACTCCTCTTCCCCTCCCCCCTCCCCCTCAGTCACTCCTCCCTCCCCCCTCCCCTCAGTCAATCTCCGGGGTGTTCCTTCCGTCCGTCCCTCCCTCCCTCCCCTTGCGCGCATGCCGCCGCCGCTCCAGCTCTTCGGGCCGCCGCTCCAGCTCTTCGGGCCGCCGCCGCCGCTCCTGCCGCTCCTGGTCTTCGGGCCGCCGCTCCTGCAGCGCCATTTTTAAGAGGCACACTGTGACCGACGTGCTCGCATGCGCGGTAGAGCTGCTCTCTACTGCGCATTTGCGGCACGTCGGTCAAGCTTCGTTTATCTAGTTAGATGGTTTCACCTTAACTGGTATATCTTGATTTAGGATTAACTGATGGTGCTACTTATCGAAAAATTATCTGTGAGAAAGTTCTTTCTTAGGTCTATGCTAGTAATGATACAGCAAAGTTGAAGGACAAACTATCAGACCAAATTCACCTTTCTATTGTCTTGTCTTAGTATATAGATTACATTTTCAGATTGGGATACTAATAGCAATGCAGTTAAACTGGCTTTGTGCATCAATTATATAGATACTTGATGCACAAAGCACTATCCTAGGATAGTGGATATCACATCAGTTTGGGATTTTCTAAGAAGTTATATAATAACATAGCTGCCACACTAGGTCAGACCAAGGGTTCGTCAAGCTCAGTATCAGTTTCCAACTGTGACCAATGCAGGTCACAAGTACCTGGCAGTATCCCAAATAGAAGACAGATTCCATTCTGCTTATATTCAGAGATAAGCAGTGGCTTTCCTCAAGTCTACCTGACTAATAACTGTTTATGGGCTTTTTCTCAAGGAACTTGTCCAAACCTTCTTTAATCCCAGCTACAGTAACTGCCTTTACCCCATCTACAGCAGAGGTAGGCAGCTCCGGTCCTGGAGTGCCATAAACAAGTCTGGCTTTCAGGACATCCAGAATGAACATGCATGAGTTATATCTGCACACAATAGAGGCAGCACATGCAAATATACCTAACGCATATTCATTGCTGATATCCTGAAAACCAGATCTGGTTATGGCACGCCAGGACCCTGTCTTATAGCAATGAATTCCAGAGCTTAACTGTACAGTGAATGAAAAAAATATTTCCTCTGACTTGTTTTAAATATGCTACTTAGTAACCTCATGAAGTGTACCCTAATTCTTTTTTTAATGTTTTAAAGCGTAAACTACCAATTTGCATTTACCCATTCCACTCATGATTCCATAGACATCTATCATATCTCCCCTCAGCTGTCTCTTTTCCAAGCTCAAGTCTACCTGGCTAACCTCTTTAGACTTCCTCATCATTCCATGGCCTTTTATCATTTTGGTTGCCTTTTTCTGTACCTTTGCTAGGTCTGTTATATATCTTAGTTGAGATTCAGTGACCAGAATTCCACAAAGTTCTCTAGGTGCTGTCACATTATGGAAGAATACAGAATATCATTTCTCCATTTTGTTCTCCAATCTTTTCCTAATAATTCCTAACACTGTTTTCTTTTCCGACCACTGCCACACACTGAGTCAAGGATTTCAATGTATTGTCCACTATGATGCTTAGATCCTTTTCCTGGGCAGTAATTCCTAATATGAAGTCTTTTTTTTTTATGTAATCTTTATTACATTTAAGTCTTGTACAAAAAGATCAAACAAAGAACAGAATGTGATGTTACCCCATTATACAAAGAAAAACTATAATCAAAAGACAGCAATATCAGAACATCACACTCCCTAGCCCACATTAAAAAAGGCTCACAACTTCTAAGGCAAAAATTTAAAAAGAAAACACAGATCAGAGTAGAAGCGATATAAATATATCTAAAGGTTCCAATTCCTTTTTATCTCCCTAAACATCATCAACTCTATAAGCTTCCTTATCATTCAGAGAACTTTCAAGATGTAGTGGATCAGAGAAAAAGAGTTATTCTTCTGGACAGAAATCAGGCACCTGCGGGGGAATTTTAGAAACAAAGGACCACCAATAGATAAAACCCTCTACTTTAATACAAGAAATTGCTTCCTTTTTAACTGGGTCGTTATGGAAACATCTGGATTCTCTGTCTACAAAACTGAAATTGCTTACATGAAAAATATTTATGGAACACTAACTCTTTGTCTAAGCAAAAGGACATTATCAGAGTTGCTTTCAATGAAATTATTAATGGAAGTCTCCAGAAATATGAATAAGCCAGGTTTGTTAATAAACAACTCATTCACCAATCTTTAATTTTTTGAAATGTAATACATGTTGGAAACTAATGAAATTTTAGCACCTGCGATACCTAATATTTCAGAAATATTTCTTAAATATTTTGTACAGGGACAGCAATCATGTCATTGGGAAGTTTAAAAATTGAAAAATTTTCCCCTGCTGATTATTCTCAATATTTTCAAAATAATTAATAATCAAGGTCCCTTTAACAAACACTGATTTCAAGGTTTGCTCTACAACCTAGATTTTACTTCAGACAACTCTTTCTCAACTGCCCCAATGCAACATTTATGTTCATCTGATACCTTACACATTCGAGCATTTAACTGAGATAAGGCCCTCTCAATCCTCAAGACCGCTTTCCATATAATCAATCAATCGACACACTGTTAGTTAACAGAGGCTCCTCAAGAATCTGTCAAGGTATTATGAGAGGGAGATAATAAAACCATCTTCTTTTATAATGGATTCAATGAGGTAGGAATATTACTAAGATCTTTACTCACAGTTATTTTTCCACCAGTTAGAAGCTCCATAATTTCTTCATTCCTCAAACCATTATCTGCGACAATATCACATGAGGCCTCATATCCAAACTCTCCACCACCTCCAAGTTGTTTTTTATTTATATTTTTTTTTTAAAGAAAATTCCTTAGGGATAGAAGAAAGGACTGATAATCCCTCCCCAGCTTCTTGAGGTAGAATACCAGGCCTTAGCATTTGAGGATAAAAAGGAGAACTGAAATCTGGGCTTAGGGAGGTTCCTGATTAACTTTCAACCTCCACAGAAGTGCCCTCAGTTGCTGATATAGATTAACATATCAAGATGCTCCATCGGACCTCTAGATGGAACAAGATTGGCTGGAAGTGTCATCTTCTACTTCTTTCCCATAGGCAAAAGAAAATCCAAAATATTTTCCTACAGGAAGCACCCCTTAGGTGTGCAGCTTTGGCATGCCACTTTTAAGCTGTTTAGCGGTGCGCCTTCAGATGATATCACTCTAGGCCAAGGAGGGGAAAGGGCACAAGCACCAGCAGCTCTCTCCAGTCCGATTCTTCAGTACACCCCTCTTCTTCACACAAGCATCCCCCCACTAAGTAATCTAATATCGTATAACTACAGTTTAGATTATTTCTCTTCTGTGCATCACTTTGCACTTATGAACATTAAATTTCATATACTATTTGAGATCCTAATCTCCAAGTCCCGCAGGCTCTCCTGCAATTTCTCACAATCCACTTGAGATTTAACTTGAAATAATTGCTCCCTTTTCCAGAACATTTATGAATGTTAAAAAATATATATTAATATCAACTGGCTCATCATTATCCGTGTTTAACCCCTGCAAAAAAAATGTAGCAGACTGTCCCATTAAAGCATGACAACCTATCTGTTTCCCGTCGATAGCAGGGCTGAATTAGCCATGCTGTATGGGAACTGTCAATCAGGGCCCGGGAGGCGGAGCTTTGTAGCAGAGTGTAGATCTTTATGATCCTCTGCAGCTGCGCGTGGGTTCCCGCGCAGTAGTCAACGGTTCTCCTCAGTCTGTTTTTTTCCGCGCGCGGGAGCGCACGCGGAGCCCTTCTCCTCAGAAGAAAGTATATCTGTAACAAGATGTCTAAAAAACAGTCGGGGTTTAAGCCTTGTCCTTGCGGTAAGATCATGTCCGTCACCGACGGGCATGATCGATGCTACCGCTGCCTAGAACGCGACCACAGTGATAGGATGTCCCCGAGAGCTCGTCGGCATAGGAGCTATTGTTGGCTGGAGCACTCTATAGAAGACAGAGCGTCCACGACCCATTCTTCTCCGGGACCTAAATCCAGGACATCAGCCTCCAATAAGAGTGCGGCTTCTTGGGACCCGCAGTCCCCGAAGGTACGAGACACAAAGAGGAAACCCAAGGAGACGGTAGACCAGGGACCTGGTCTTCACCCCCAGGGTCCAGATTCTGGGAATCAGAGGCCTTTCAAATTGTCTGAGCCCCGTTCCCAAACGCCACTTAAGGACAATCCAGTGCGGTCCTTAATGCTATCGCAGCAATTGCAGCCGGATAGAGGCTCGGAGCCGCCGAGGAAAATCCCAAAGACGGCACCGAAAGGATCCGGGTCGACGCCAAAGAGCTCCGAAGCGGCGCCGAAGACGTCACATTCGGCGCCGGGCTCACGGCCAGCGCTGAAGTCACAGTCGGCGCAGAGAACGCAGCCGGCGCCGAAAGCACGATTGGCGCCAAAGAAAATACACACGGCGCCGAAGACACTGAAATCGGGGCCGAAAAGGTTAGAATCATCATCGGAACCCATACAATCGGAGCCGTTGACTGTGTATCCGGCGCCATTACATAAATCCCATCCAAAACAAGACTCCCTGGAGCCCATGCAGCGAAAGGCGAACACCACATCCCGCTCAAAATCTCCATCGGCGACCTCTCTTCGGGTGCCACACAAACAAGCGGAACAGCCGGGTCAAGTCTCGGGGAACCCGCCACGGCATTAGTATCCCCACCCCAGATAAGTGAGCGTGACCACACTACATCGGCTGACCCGGAGGGGAGTAAGCGATGGGATAGCCATTCTCACAGAACGGAACATGCGGACAGGGGGTCCCGAGACAGTAGACATTCTTCTAAAAGGAAGAGGCATCGTCACCATTCTGATTCTTCCCCCTCCCCTAGTCGGGGCCATGGTCACTCAAAGCGACATCACGTCTCCCATCACAGGAAGGTGATATCTTCATCCTCCTCCCATTATAAGAGTAAATCGGATCGCTCTCACTCTGCGTCTCATGGAGTTATTCCAATTTCTTCATCCCCATCGCCTAGCAGATCACGGAGTCTACAGTCCACTCGTCAACAGGGAACGGAGTGGAGTGATCTATCAGAGGGTGAGAGAGATTCTAATCCTCTTCCTTCAGAGTTAACGTATGAACCTGCTCACTTGGAGAAACGTCCTCCAATGCCACCTCACACTTCAAAAGCCTTTTGGGACCTGACACAGTCCTTAGCGGGCTTCTTTGAAACCCTGCAATCATTGTATACTCTACCACCGGAGTCTACTTCCCCGGGAGACAATACGAAACCTCCTCAACAGCAAACCCAACGGGATATACCATCTATACTATCCCCTTCTCCACCAGTCTCTCCGGTTCGTTCCCCATCTTCTCCGAGAGATTCCATATCCATGCATTCCTCACCGCTATCTTCTACAGGGTACCCATCTGATCCACCAGAGCAGCCAGAGGAACCTTATTCCCCTCCAGAGGATCTCACCTATCCCAAGTTCATCGATAAAATGGGAAACATCCTAAAACTGGATGTCCAAAAACTGCCGGAACCGAGAGCGGAAACGTTGGGGTTGTTAAAGATTTTCGACGCGCCAGGGGAACAGTCGGCTCTTCCACCACACGCGATTCTGCACGGGGTCCTGCAAAAATCATGGGACACCCCCTTTGCTTTGCCAGCTGTATCCAGGAAGACTGATTTAAAATTCAGGCTACAAAAGCCTTCTATGTATGCGATCCCTCAGCTACCACATGAATCCATAGTGGTAGAGTCTGCTCTACAGAAATCCCGGAAACCGAAAACGCATGCATCTGCCCCCCCAGGGAAGGACAAATGCCTGGACGACTTTGCGAAACGCGTCTATCAGAACGCAATGCTTACGGCACAAATTCATTACCATAGCTTCTACATGGTACAGTATATGTACGAATGCCTACAAGCCACCAAGGGCATGTTTACGTCATCGGGAGAGACCATTCCGTCCCTGATATCGGACATGGAAGAGTGCACTTGTCATATGCTGAGAGCAGTCTACGAAGGCTTCGAGAACTCTTCAAGAGCTTCTGCCATGGCTATAGCAGCCAGACATCTTGCCTGGCTCAAGGCTAGTGCTATTCGAGAAGATCTCCACGAGAAACTCGCTAACTTACCCTGCACGGGCGATAACCTCTTCGGGGCCCGCCTGCATGATACAGTAAGTAAACTAAAAGATCAAGCACTAGCGGTCCAATCGCTCGCAGCCCCGTCTGCCAAACAATATTTCTCTTCCTCGCGCAGACAGCCCTTTCTCCAGGAAACCATACAGGACTTATCAGAACTTTCGACCGCAACCCTATCTACCCTACCACAGGCAACCCAATAACAATCCTCCGCAACAACAACAAAGGAGAGGAAGACCTCGTGCACAGCGGCAGCAACAACCACAGCAGACAGCAGTTCCGGCAAAGACTGCACAGTCTTTTTGAACTCACTGCCACCACCACCACATGTTTTACTGGAAGCTCCCCCGGGCAGAATAACGGCTTGTCTGGCCGCATGGCAAGCCATCACAACCGATCAGTGGGTACTCGACATTGTAAAGGACGGATATCAGTTACACTTCCTATCCAAACCCATCACTCCGCACTTTCCCCTGAACAGGAGGAATCCATCACAACCCCAACTGGCCCAGGAGTTAACCATCCTTCTTCACCAAAAAGCTATCCGCCCAATCCCTCGGGCGTTAATGGGCCAGGGGGGTTCTATTCTCCATATTTCCTCATTCCAAAGAAGACAGGGGGCACCCGGCCCATTCTAGACCTCAGAGAGCTCAACAAGTGCCTAGTTCGGGAAAGGTTCAAGATGGTATCTCTGAAGTCCATCCTACCCTTAGTACAACCCAAGGATTGGATGTGTTCTATAGACCTCAAGGATGCGTACACACACATTCCAATCCACAAATCCTATTGGCAGTACCTATGTTTCCAGTACCACAATCAACATTACCAATACAAGGTCCTGCCTTTTGGACTTTCGGCAGCCCCCAGGGTATTTACCAAATGCATGGTGGTGGTGGTGGCCCATCTTCGCTTACAGGGGCTAACTATATTTCCTTACCTCGACGACTGGTTACTAGTAGCGTCGAATCCGATCATTCTGAAATCGCATCTCAACATAGCAATAACCTGTTTGCAACGCCTGGGATTGATCATCAATTATCCAAAATCCAAATTACAACCCTCGCAGATTCTACAATTCATAGGAGCCCGACGTGACACAGTTCGAGCCAGGGCGTTCCTGCCAGAAGACAGGAAAATAATGATGTGCTCGTTGCTCCAAGCTCTACAGAGAGCAAAATACGCCACAGCCCAAACCATACTGAGAGTTCTGGGGCACATGGCAGCGGCAAACTTCACTGTACCAAACACCAGACTCCACATGCGACTTCTACAGTGGGGGCTAAAAAGACAGGCAATGGTCACAACACTCTCATCCATTACACAAACGAATCCAAGTAACCAACCCGATGCGACGAGAAGTCGACTGGTAGCTCAGGCGGCCAACTCTGGAAAAGGGAGCACCCTTCAACCCCCCTCCACACAATGCAGTCCTCACAACAGATGCCTCCCGGACGGGATGGGGGGCTCATCTAGACCTCCTGGAGACACAAGGCCTTTGGTCCCCATCAGAACAGGGATTACCAATAAATTTCTTAGAGCTCAGGGCAATTCGCAATGCCCTGCTCACCTTCCAGGACTATATTCGCGGTCGGAGGGTGATGATTTACACGGACAACCAAGTTGCAATGTTCTACATAAACAAACAAGGCGGGTCCGGTTCATGGCCCCTCTGCAGGGAGACTCTCCAAATCTTCTCTCACGCTCACAGACATTCCATTCACCTTCAAGCCACGTATCTGCCGGGTATAGCAAACACCAGAGCGGACAGATTAAGCCGAATCTTTCACCCGTACGAGTGGAGGATGAATCCCGAAGTCCTGCAGACGATCTTCAACAGTTGGGGGAACACCAACCATAGACCTCTTTGCCACGGAAACAAACACCCAACTTCTGCAATTCTGCTCCATCCGACCCAGCCCGTCCCGCTTGGCGCAGGACGCGTTCCTAATTCCTTGGTGTCTACTCTTCTATATGCCTTTCCGCCAATTCCATTGATAACGAGAACGATACAAAAATGCATCGCAGACAACAGTCAGCTCATACTCATTGCGCCGGCTTGGCCTCGGCAACCGTGGTACAGCTATCTCTTGCGTCTGTCAGTGGCAACCCCAATCCGCTTCCCAGACCGCCCAGACCTTCTCTTCCAGGAAGATGGCCTCCTAATTCATCCGCTCCTCTCCTCCCTCCATCTGACTGCGTTGAGATTGAGCGGGCGTTAACAGAACAAGGAGTTTCTCGCACGGTGCAAACCATTCTTCTCGAGTCTAGGAAGCCGTCCACTAGAAAATGTTACTCTTTCAAATGGAAACGCTACTCCACCTGGTGTACCGAAAGGAGTATTTCACCTACAGACTGTTCACCAGCATCCTTACTAGATTATCTGCAGTCTCTCTGAGTCTGGGTTAGCAACCTGTTCGATCCGAGTGCATCTCAGTGCAATCGCGGCATATCATAGGCCAATCAATAACCACTCGGTGGCAGAACACCTGTTACTATCTAGATTCCTCAAAAGTCTTCTGCATTTACGACCACCGGTTTCTAAACCACCGGTACCATGGAATCTTAATGTACTTCTCGAACAACTCATACTGCCTCCGTTCGAACCCATGGAATCTGCGCACATGAAGTATCTCACCTGGAAGGTAGTGTTTTTGGTAGCCATAACCTCAGCATGCCGAGTCAGTGAGTTACAGGCACTAGTTCACTACGAACCGTATTTACAGTTTCATCATGACAAAGTTGTCCTGCGGACTCACCCATCGTTCCTTCCAAAGGTAATTTCCATGTTCCATCTCAAACTATAGACTTACCTATATTTTTCCCAAAACCTCACTCAAATGATAGGGAGCGCTTGTTACACACCTTGGATTGTAAAAGAGCGTTAGCATACTATAAAAGAAGAACACATTCTCCAAATAGGACATCACAACTGTTCGTATCGTTTAACCCGAATGCTCCCGGATTGCCAGTAGCAAAGCGTACAATATCCAGTTGGATCGTACAATGCATCCAGTTTTGCTATTCCAAGATGGGATGTGCACTTCCTTCGCGGCCCAACGCCCATCAACTAAGGGCTATAGCAACATCGGTGGCGCATCAACATAACGTTCAACCAGTGAATATATGTAAGGCAGCCACTTGGTCTTCGCTACATACCTTCACATCTCACTACTGCATAGATAAACAATCAGCAGGGGATGCGATTCTGGGACAAACCATTCTGCACACCGTCTCTAAGTGATCCACGACTACCACACCCTATGCACGCTAAAGAAAGTTATGACAGCGGGTACTGGAGCTTGGGACTCCCATACAGCATGGCTAACTCAGCCCTGCTAGCGACGGGAAAAAGCAAGTTTGCTTACCGTAAACGGTGTTTCCGTAGATAGCAGGATGAATTAGCCATGCTGACCCACCCACCTCCCTGGCAGTCGTGACTTCCCTGCTACGCTCATGCTTAACTACAGACTGAGGAGAACCATTGACTACTGCGCGGGAACCCACGCGCAGCCGAAGAGGATCAAAAAGATCTACACTCTGCTACAAAGCTCCGCCTCCCGGGCCCTGATTGACAGTTCCCATACAGCATGGCTAATTCATCCTGCTATCTACGGAAACACCGTTTACGGTAAGCAAACTTGCTTTTCTGTAATATTGTTCTTCAGAATAATTTCTATGATTTTTTTCCCAGCACTGACATCAGCTCACCGGTCTACAGTTTCCCAGATCACCCCAGAGCCCTTTTTAAAGGCTGGAGGGAAGCCAATGTTAGAGGCAGGGATAAGGGTAGGCGGCAAACTTTCCCCCAGGCCCCGCTCACCTGCCCTGGCCGTGTCCATGGGTGCTGGTCTCCGGGGCAGCCCCAGTCCTCTCTCCCCTCCTCCCGAAGCACGAAAGCGGAAAAATCGAAAAAAAAAAAAAAACCAAACAGTAGCAACGAAGAGACTTACTTTTCTTGCAGCCCTCCTCCGGAGACGAACCGCAGCTCCCCTGCCTCCCGAAGGCAGCTGCCGGCGAAGATGGATGCCTGCACGGGCGAAAGCAGCCCCTGTGCATGCAATTTGGCCACTCAAGGCATGACGTCACGACGTTTGGCGTCACGGCATGTGACGTCACGTCTTGAGCGGCCAAACTGCACGCTTTCGCCCGTGCAGGCATCCATCTTCACCGGCGGGGCCGCTTTCGCCGCCGGCTGCCCCCCGGGAGGCAGGGGAGCCGCGGTCCGTCTCTGGAGGAGGGCTGCAAGAAAAGTAAGTCGCTTCATTGCTTTACACGTCGTTTCACCAGTCCTCTCTCCCCCCCCCATCCCTGCGCCTTGCTTCGGGAGGAGGGGAGAGAGGACTGGCAATCCCCAGCGTAGGAGAACCGTCCACTTCCTGGTACCTGTCATTTCAAATGTCATTTGAAATGACAGATACCAGTGTGTCCGTGAAGTGTTAGGCCAGCGCACCCAGGATACTGTATAGCGCTCTATATAGTAAAATGGGTTACGCGGGCCTAACGCTTCACGGACGCAGCTTGCATTTGCATGACATTTCAATACGGTATCGAGCGGTAGGTGAGCCGGACTGTGCGTGCGGCAACCGTGGGTGCGCCCGGCACTAACGCAGCTCTTCCTACCGCTCCTTACTGTATCGGCCTGATAGCTAGTAGTGTTTTTTGCACTACTGGGCATTGTCTTGTGAGCTCCCCTCTGTCGATTTCAGAACTATGTCTAGCTAGGAAGTAGAATCTCCAGGGAGGTGGGCAGGCATTTAGTATAGTTAATTCATCCAACTATCTATGGAAAATATTGTTTAGGGTAAGCAAACTTGACTTTTCCATTAATAAGAAGGGCTGAATTAGCAATAAACATGTAAGGAGTCTCAAGCTGAGGGATGCAGCAGAGTATTTACCGAATAAGCAACCCGGTATACACCATAGAGAGAGTGCACTACTGGATGAATAGAATCAAAACTACTTGCCTGAATTTACTGTTAGCCTAAGAGGCTGTCCAGACAGTAACAGAACGTAAAATTATGAACTGATGGACTATGTTTCAGCTTTGGAGGTATCTCCAAGAAGCATGGCTTGTAGATAAGCTACTGATCCAGCTATGGCTCTAACCTGATGAGCTTTGATGGAGTCTTTAATTTGTAAACCTAACTTCTAGCAGTATGCAATGCAGTCTGTTCGGATCATAAGAAATGAATAGTTGGGAAGCCTGACAATGAGAGTGTCCTCCTTTTGTAATAAGCAAAAGCTCTCTACAATCCAAGGTTTTCTCACCTTCATGTGAATGTGGCCACAGGAAGAACATAGTTAGTGCAATGGCTTGATTAATATGGAAAGCTAACATACCCTTAAGTATAGGCTTTAGGTAGGTGCGGTGCACCACTATCTTCCTTATATACAGTCTTTATACGGTAATGAACTAAAGCTCGACGTCTGCTGACTCTGACCATGGTTACCACTACAAGGAATATTGAAATTTGAGAGAAGCAGACTCCAGTAGTTCAAAAGGCAGCTACATTAGTTGTTTTTGGACCATGTTCAGATCCCATGAAATGAGAGGTTTTACAACTGGTGGTTTAGTATGCCACAAGCCTTCCATGAATTTGAATACTGATGGATAAATGGTGATAGCAGCTTATCATATTTAAACTGGCACTGAGATGTACTCTTACTGATGAGTTGGCAAGTCTTGAATGAAAAAGTGAGAAAATAGTTCAGCAACTCTTGGCTCGCATGCGAACTGATCCAAGTGACTGTGCGGATACCATGTGGAAAATCTTTCCCACTTAAACTCGAAAGATCATCTAGTTGAAAGTTTTCTGGTGGTTGCTAAAAATGTACTTTTCTAAGGCAATGGAAGACAAGTCTTATCACTGAATGTTCATCAAAGCTATTGAGGGGGGGGGGGGGGGGAGGTTCAGATTAAAAAGACATCCTTCTTCAGTTAATAAGTATAGATTTGAGCCAAGAGGAATTGGAGGACAGCTGAACCAGATAAGCACACTAGACTTGACTGGCCATGCTAGAGCTATAAGGGATTAGACAGACCCTGTCCTTCAGCATTTCTTGCACCATCCTGGCTATTTATGGAATCTGAGGAAAAGAATACATGAGATCTGCATTCCAGTCTAGCAGAAAAGCATCCTGGGCAAGTCTGAATTTGCTAGAAAGAACGAAGCAAGACGTTTCTAGCTTTCTTTTTGTTCTGATGTAAATAGATTAATTACTGTAAATCCCCAGAGACAGAACAGTCTGTTGCCTGTTGATTGCTGAAGAGACCATTCGTGTGGATTAAAGATTCTGCTGAGGCGCTCTGCCAGCGTGTTGGAGATTCCAGGAAGGTATGTCACTGCAGCACAGCTTGATGTTTGCATGCCAAATCCCATATCTACAATATCACTTATTGGCAAAGATCCTATGCCTTCTTGTTTTATCACACAGAACATGGCGACCTGATTATTTATCTCAATGAGAATGTTCTTCCTTTGAAGGAGGTGACTGAAAGCTGTTAGAGCGTACTTTATCATTCACAATTTGAAGAGACTGATCTGAAGTTGTTTGTTCAGGAATGACCATGTTTCTTGAGTATGAAAAAGGCTTGTGTGGGTCCCTCAACCCTTTGTGGAGGCATCTATTGTTAAGGTTACTTGGTAGGGAGCTGGTCGCAGTGGTGCTCATTCCCGGAGAACGAATGGTTCTTGCCACCAACACAATTTAATTTCTGTTGGAATTTCCACTTTGATTGTTAAAGGCTGAGTTAGCTGGTCCTATTGGAAATAAAGCTTCCACTGTAGGAGATGTATGTGCAGACAGGTAAGCAATATTTTGTCAATTGTTGCTGCCATATTACTGAGAACAACCAGTATTTCTCTGGCAGTTGATTGACTCACAGACTGCTGAACACAGATCAATGTCAAGAGTTTGAGCTTGAACTGACAAAAGGAAAACTCTCTCCTACAAACAATCTATCCATGCCCCAGTGAATTTGATTTTCTGGGATGGAACGTATTCAATATTAAATTGCCATTGTCAATTTTAATTTATTAAGGGATATGAACACTATGGATTAATTCTACTAAGAATTTATATTCCTGTACAATCCCTGCAATCCGCCAATCAGAACCTATTAACTATACCATCACTTAGAGAGGCACATCTGACAGAGGGCTTTTTCGATTGTGGATCCATTATGAAATACTCTGCCTGCCCAAGTAAAAAATATCAGAGAGATAAAAGCATTCAAAAAAGCACTAAAAACTACTTTATTTAGAGAGGCGTTTGAATTAGCAGAATAGGTTGAACATTGATCTCTTCATTTGAATCCCTGTGAATGTAATTGTGCTTATTTCCTTTAGATGTTATGTAGGTCCTATTTTATTTACTTTTTATACTGTACTATGCCTATCCACACCAACACAAATGTATAATTTCAGTCATTCATAATTGCATATGATGCTTTGTTCTCAGCCCCAAACTTTGAAAATATTTCACAAGTCAGTCATTCAGGTAAGCAAATTCCTGGATGCTCTGATGGCGTAGATGCGCTGCTACTATAGCTAGGCATTTTGGTAAAGATCCTTGGTGTGGTGACATGCTAAAGAAGAGCACTTTGTACTGATAGTGAGGAAACATCCACCACAAAACACAGATATGAGTGAAAAGAGTGGATAGGAATGTGAACATAAGCATCTTTTAGATCCAGAGCAACATCCACTCTCCATTCTGAATGAAGGGGAGGACTATGTGGAGAAATTCATTTTGAAAATCTTGCAGAATACATGCTTGTTCAGGCTTCTTAAATCCAGGATTGGACTCAGTCCCCCAGATTTTTGGGGGATGAGGAAATAAGAGTAGAACCCCTGGATATAGAGATGGGGAGGAACCAGTTTTAATACCTGCTGTTTGAGAAGCAACTCCATCTCCTGGCAGAGCTGTGTCAAAACAGGTCCAGTAAGGGGGAGAATACATTTGTAAACTTGATCAAGGCTTGGGCTGGACATGTTACACTGCTTTTGGTTGACAATGTTCATGCTGTCAAGCACGAATTGGAAATTGTCATTGGAATTGCTGAAAAGTATGTCTTTTAAAAGTGTGAAAGGTACGCCTTGCAGAAGGCTGCTATTATAGTCTTGTGAAGAGACCACACCATCAAGTGCCATTCCTTTGTGTCATTTCTTTGAAGAGGTTATCACTCAGGCAAGGCACGTCCACCAAATTTGTGGACATCTTCGCATAGAGTACTGACTCTCAACCAGGCACATGTGGCAAACTGCAATGGAGTTTGATGAGGAACATGAGATGGTACTGAATGCCTCAGACAGATCAAAGAAGATGATGTATAGAACCTTCAGCATTCAATAGTGCAGGGGTACTCAAACCAAACCTAGCAAGTCATGTTTGAGAATACCTCTAACTCCCCGGGACAAGCCCGAAGTAAATCAGGCAAACTTTCCGCCAGCCCCTGCTCACCTGCCCTGGCCGCATCCATGGGTGCCGATCTCCTGCGCTAACAGCTCCGGAGCAGCCCCAGTCCTCTCTCCCCTTCTCCCGGGACAGCCGGCGGCGAGAGCGGCTTCAGCAGCCCGGGGCGGATCGGGCGCTCCCCATGGTTCCCTATTCTCTAAAAGGTAATGAGCACACGCCGTGACCTTGGACGTCGCACACCATGACCTGAGCGCCCGGCTGGACGTCAGAGGTCACGACGTGCGCTCATTACCTTTTAGGGAATAGGAATCCTGGGAGCCATGGGGAGCGCCCGATCCGCCCCGGGCTGCTGAAGCCGCACTCGCCGCCGGCTGTCCCCGGGAAGAGAGGACTGGGGCTGCTCCGGAGCTATCAGCGTGGGAGATTGGCACCCATGGACGCGGCCAGGGCAGGTGAGCGGGGGCTGATGGAAAGTTTGCCCGATTCACTTTGGTCTTGTCCCAGGGAGTGAGGGGGTCAGGCAGTGAAGCGGGGCTGGCTGTGGCTGTTCCGTGGCCCGTGAAATTTCGTCTCGGCTTGCCTGACGCTCCACACTAACGCAGGGGTAGGGGTAGGCGGTAAATTAGCAGGTTAAACATGCGGCAAAACTACAGATTAAAAAAGCGATAATCGGGGCGTGCGTTACTGTATGGGAGGGAACAGCTAATCCGATCATTTACATCTCATATACATGCCACGGGCGGAAAGGGTTATCCGTTGATTTAAAGAGGCGGTAAGAATGGGTTAAAAGGGATAGTGATTCGCGGGTTGGACTAATGCGGCCAAATTGTGAGTAGAAAGCGGGTTAGAAGCAGGGCAACTGCGGCCGTACTTTACTGTATTGGCCTGATTGTTTGCTTTTTTGACTGCTGCAGCACATTGATTTTAAAGTATTATACACTATGATGCCTAGATCTTTTTCCTGGGTGGTAGTTCCTAATATGGAACCTAACATTCTGTAACTACAGCAAGGGTTATTTTTCCCTCTATGCAATACCTTGCACTTGTCCATATTAAATTTCATCTGTCATTTGGAAGCTCAATCTTCCATTCCCGCAAGGTCCTCCTGTAATGTATCACAATCTGCTTGTGATTTAACTACTCTGTATAATTTTGTATCATCCACAAATCTGATAACCTCATTCATCGTATTCCTTTCCAGATCATTTATAAATATATTGAAAAGCACCGGTACAAGTACAGATCCCTAAAGCACTCCACTGTTTACCCTTTTCCAATGGAAAATTTGACCATTTAATCCTACTCTATTTCCTGTCTTTTAACCAGTTTGCAATCCACGAAAGGACATTACCTCCTATCCCATGACTTTTTAGTTTTCTTAGAAGCCTCTCATGAGGGACTTTGTCAAATGCGTTCTGAAAATCCAAATACACTACATCTACTGGTTCACCTTTATCCACATGTTTATTAACCCCTTCAAAAAAATGAAGCAGATTTGTTAGGCAAGACTTCCCTTGGGTAAATCTATGTTGACTGTGTTCCATTAAACCATGTCTTTCTTTATGCTCTGATTTTGATCTTTAGAGTTTTGATCTTTAGAGTAGTTTCCACTATTTTTCCTGGCACTGAAGTCAGGCTCACTCATCTATAGTTTCCTGGATCGCCCCTGGAGCCCCATTTGTCATTACATATGTTTATTCCAAGGACTTCTCTTAATTTGTCCAGAAACCTGGAGGTGGGGGATTGGAGAGATGCCCTGTCAATGTCTCTTCAGAGGCTAGATATGAGGGAACCCTGATCCAGTATTCCAGTGTTGAAGATTTTGACTCCTGGTGTATATCCTCAGAATGGCTAGAGTCAGCTGCATGCATGTGCCATGCGCTAGAAGCACCTTGCAGCAATTCTTATGAAGAATCCACATGTATTAGGGATGCAGGGACTCCTCACAGAAGTAAAGATGACATCTTGGAAAAGAAAGGTTGCATGGTACCTTCTTAGGCACAGATGAGGTAAAGAAACCCTTCTCTACTACTTAAGTCAAGTGGTTATGTTCCTCTTACCCACTGTGGGTAGTGGAACATTAATTTTCTAATACCAAAATGGAATCTTGTATCTTCTGAATTTTTTATAATTTGAAATGGAGGCCAACTGGAAATCAGAGGCACCAGAGAGCAGCTAGGATCTAATGTTTCTAGATACAGTCCTTGTGACAGTAATTTCATTGGTAAGAAAACTTTAGTGATATGTGGAGGAAGAGGGATCATATTCCCTTCTACTCCACCTGACTAGCATATAGATGTATTCATGGTATGATGCATCAATGCATCCACTGGTTTAATGGGAAAAGGCACTGAAGACTGATGCTCCAGTGCTCAATACATCTAGGACTTTTGCATCCATGGTTTCCATCGTTTCTTCGGTGATTGCTGCTCCCAGGGTTCCGCAGAGTGGTGCTTTACTCCTGCTATGTTTACTCAACCCTGAGGATTCAGCCTGTTATAGTGATGGGAGAGATATTATAAAGAAGCTAATGCTCAACTCTATTCCAAGTGAGGCAAGCGAAGCTTCATTTCAGGAAGAAGATCAACTGTGGTTTCTCCAAGATCTATGAGATTCCTCCATTTGCCAGGCCCTGGACCATTGAGTTTACAGGGATATCAGTGCACAATTTTAAAAATTAGCTTGGTCGTAGTCTGGATCCAGGCAATGGTTGACAATCCTGTGTCCATCTGTAATGGACAAAGTTCTCCCACAAATACAGTCTTTAAACTCACTCACTCTGGGTTTTCCTTAGCAGAAGTTCCAATGAGAAATGTTTCTTTTTTTTTATTATTAAAGTAGGATTGAAAAGTACTGTTTGGGAGCTACTACTGAGGCAGTGAAGGAACTTTAAAGATAAAAAGTTAACAATTTTTCAGAAAAAAGAGAAATAGAAGTATGCATTTGTGCTAGTGTTCAGATTTTAAAAAAAAAGACTGGGGTGGGGGGGGAGGGCTCACGAATCAACACCCAAGTGAGAATTCCACACATGCTTAGTAGAGCTTTTTGTTCTGCCAACTATGAAAACGAAGTCTGTTCAGTGTTGCTGGATGTTGTCACTCACATATTATGGATAATTCAGCACTGCTTATTGATGGGAAAATGAATACAGCTCTTAATTCTAGATAGTTCATATGAAGTAATTTTTGTCGACCACTTTCTTTGACAACACAGGTGGTTGAAATGAGCTCCCCAGCCTTGTCAAAAGCATCTGTGGTCATTGTTTCTCGAATAGGCTGGAAGAGTTTAATCATAGTTTGAGAGAATGGACAAGAGTAGTGGATATTTGTATATTGTGAAATAGAGGCCAAATATGTTGGCTCCACTGGAATTTTAGATGCCACTGAGCCGGTTTCAAGGTATGAGAAAGGGGCAATATGGACTATTGCTGTGCCACAATGTCTGCATAAAACGACAGGGCCATAATTCTTTGTTCAGAGTACCAAAGTTTTGTTTATCAAGACTGTTGCTCAGAAAAGCTTTCCCCTGTGCTATTTCGACACGAGTTCCTATAAACTATCATATGAGAGGGTATGTGTTAGATTTTGACAAATTGATAATGAATTCCAAAGATTCATTTTATGAAGCATGGAAGAATGAGCCTGTAAAGACATTTGATCTGATAAAGCCTATCATCTAGAAAAACAAATAGATTTTGTAGCCTTAGATAAGCAGAGACTATTGCAAGGTATTTCGCAAATACTCCTCGAACTGCAGACACATTGAAAGGGAGATTTTGATATTGATAATGATCATTCTATATGGTAAAAGAGACATTTCCTATAATGTTTGTGAACTGGAATGTGTATATAAGTATTCTTGAGATCTAGGGCAGGCAGCCAATCACTGATCTTCAATTGAGCGAAGATGACCCTTAAGTCATTTCTCTTGAGTTTTTCCTTTTTCAGATGCTTGTTGAGGTTTATAAGTCCAGGATAGGACAAAGATCACCTGTCTTTTTTGGAATTAGAAGTACGTGAAATAGAAACTTATGTCCCTTTCCCATATTGGAACAGACTCTACTGCATTGGTTGAGAGTATGGTTGATAGTTCTTGCTGCAGAAGTTTAATCTCATCTGCAACTAGAAAGCCTCCTTGGAAGCTTATTTCAGGGGAAGAATTACATGTAAACCGTTGCGATGGTATTTAACTTAGCAACGGTATAGAAAAGTTTTTAAATAAATAAATGCAAATGGTATCATTGCTGTGTGACCTTTAATACCCAACAATCTGTTATCAAAGACTATGCAGGAATGAATGTTGAAGTCTTCCTCAACTAGACACTGTCTGAGGCTAACCAGAAATTCTGTTTTATATTGTAGGTAAAAATTCTGGCTTGACAAAGCAGCAAAGATTTGGTCTGTGCTCTAATACACTGTGTGGCTGTTTACACAGTCATCTGAAAAAGATGAGATTGATATTTTCTCCTTGAATAGAAATATTGCCTTTTGTAGAACTGAGGTTGAGGTTTTTTAGACATGGAACAACATTCTATCATTGCCACTGATATGTCAGGAGAGTGGCACAATAATCCTTAAGATCTACTGTTTCTTTCACTCTTTCTCCAAAGAGATTACCTCCTATACATGGAACATCAGCACGTTTTTCATATATACCTTTGTGAAACCCTGAAGCTCAAAGCCAAGCTAATCTTCTGCCTCCAATTGCTACTGCTTGATAGATTTATCTGATGATGTGCTTACTATATTCATCAGCAGCATAGAAAGAGGACATAAAATGTTACGTTAAACTTGCTGGGTGCTCTTGGGTCACATCCTCCAGTTTAAGTAAGAATGTATATACTGCATAATGCATAACTGATTCATAGCTATTCTAGAACTTAACATAGCTGACTGGAAAAAAATGTTTTTCCACATTATCCAATAAGGCAGAGCCTTTCCCCAGAGGAGTATTAGAATGAGTTTTAGATTTTTACTTTTTTTTTTTTTTTTTTTTAACTGTTTCTACCACCACTACTGGTCAGTGGGGTAGTTGAACTTTTGATAGCCTGGGCAAGAAAGAACCTTATTCTTGACATCCAGTGTCAAAAATACTTGAAGTTTTGATAAAGGTGTCTGCCATATCCTTGTCTGAAGTTCTTGTTGTAATGTATCGATACCACTACAAATTGTTTTGAAGGTTCAATAAACCAAAGATACCCTCTATTTCAAGAGGTGAAACCTAGAGAAGATAAATGATCTCTCTGGCTATCTTCTGGACAAAAGCAGTATATGCAGTATCCTCAGGAAGAGAAACTCCTTGGAGGCCGTGGAGAGGGATCTGATGGAAGTCCAGTAGTCTCCATCTTTCAAATAGTACAGTGTAGAAATATAAGAAGATTCAGAGCCTTCCTGTGAATCAGGAAGTTCTTCTGATGTTATCTTCTCTAGATGAAAGCTCATCATGAAACTTAGGTTGTGATATGTTTTCTCTAACCTGAAAAGGTGCAATAGAAGACTGGCTTTCCATCTCACATGTCAATGACTCTAAAATGGGAGTCATCTAATGCAAGGAAGGAGTCTATCAGCAAATATTTTTATAAATTCAATCCACATCTTCCTAACCATGGAATTAGGGGTAGTTACAGGAACAGAAGTCTGGATTGGAAATATTTGGTCCTGTTTTGAGTTTACTGCACTGAAAACAGATTCTCTGCGCAGAAGATGTCACCAGAGTTTTGCTTGAGGATGGCACTGATAAGTTTTCGACACTGAGGAGAAACTGCATGGAACAGGATAGTCTCTGCACCAGTGAAGAGATTGTAGGTGTGCCATGTATGCACTTTGGTGCAAAGGCTCTAGACTATTTCACTGCCTCTTCCTACACAGAGACCTTTTACACTCATGCAGCCCATCATAAGAGGACTGCACTTTTTTTTTTTTTATTTATGTGACAGCTTTGCAACAAAGAATGCTTAACTTTAACTGCTGAGATGGAAGCCTGGAGATTTTAAAAAACTCCTTCAAGATATAGTTTAAGCACTCAGCCTTACAGCTTGGTAACATGTACACAGACTATGCAGTTAGAAACATCATGAGAAGACAGACATCAAACATGCTGATCAGAGAGTGTGTGATGAAGTGATGGTTTCTCCTTTGAGAGAGAAACAGTTAAGAAGAAAAACTATAGATTGTCAATCCTGGAAAGAAAGAAGTAATTTTAAAAAGAGAAACTTTATTCAGATCATGGGGGAGGGGGGAAGCAACTTGTCCCAGCAGAGAGTGAGAGTGTGTGGCTACACCCTCACAGAGTAGGAAAGACAAATTGGAACATCCAATGGGAGGGAGTGGGTGGTTCCCAGAGGCAGGAAGGAAGCACTGCTAACTACCTGTCTTGGACTCAGACTCAGTCAAAAGGGAGCAGGAACGGGAAGGAGGAGGAGGAAACTGAGTTCCTCCCTGCAAGAGCAGTCTCTGAAATAAGAGAGAAGCCAAGCCTAGGAAAGAAAACTGACAGAGGAGCAGATGGAAACAGAGGAAGTCTCAAAGGAAGAACACGGTATCAAGCTCTTTTGATTGCAAGCACACAAGTACTGTGAACACTGATTGCAGGGGGAAGTAGTTGGCTGAGCTTGCTTGCACAAATTCCTGGTGGTTGGTAGCACAGGAAAAGCATTTAAGCAAAATATATTGAGTTAAAACAAGAAATAAAAGCCTCAGTTAACAGAGTATGATCGCAAACAAGCCCCAATATAAAGAAAAAACAAGAAAAATAAAAGGGGTTCTACAAACTTATTTCAAAAGAGAATCGGTACAGGGAAGAGGATTTTTTTTTAACAATTTTTTTTTACTTTATGAGACAGGCTATCAGTTACATCAGATAAGGTACATAAGAGCAAGTAGAAGACAATTACAATTTACAAATTACCGACTTTGAAATCCCCCTCTCCACAAATCCTCTGAGCTGTATATGCCATTCAATAATAGTTAACAACTCATGCAACAATAACCCATTAATGCAGTAACTCAAGAAAATGAGCTTGTGAATGGAGATAATGTACAGCTCAGTAACCCACAATCCAGTGAGAGCACAGAGAAGAGAGGATTACCTTGCTGGTGGCTAGAAAGAATCAGTAAGTACTGCTTGGAGAAATGTTTAAAACTTAAAAGTACTGGGGAGAATTAAAACTATTGGGGTATTTTATTTAGTGTATTCTATTTTAAATAGGTGGTCAGAAAGTCAGGCAACTAACAGAACTAATGAAGCATTAGAGTTAGGGGATCCCAACAGAGAGGTTCCACTAATTAAAAAAAGTAGTCAAAGTGTTGCGCGCCCTGTCCGCCTCGCTAGCTCCTCTGCAGGTCACGGGTCGGCCTCCCCAGCGACAGCCGTGAGCTCCTCCAGGCCTCGGCGTCCCGCGGCGGCAGTCGCCGGGCCTTCCACTGCGCACCAGGCCTCACGCCGGAGTTCAGCATCCTCAGTGGTGTTGGCCATGCCCCTGCGCGTGCACGGGCCGCCAGGCCTTTTTGTAGGGCCAGGGGCGGGTCCTAGCTCTGTGGCGCGCCCTGATTGAACGTACGATATAAGGAAGTCCCTGCCTGCACTTCCTTGCCTTGGCAATCAGGTCGGCACTTCAAGTGTACTAGATTGCCTCCGCGTTCACAGTCTTGTTCCAGCCTTGTCCAGCGTCTTTCTGTTCCAGCGTTTGTCCGTCCTGTCTCCCAAGGTAGTACCCTGGGACTGTCTCTCTGGTACTGACCTCGGCCTGATCCTTGACCATTCTGTTTGCTGCCTGGATCCTGACCTCTGCCTGCCTTGTGACCTCGCCTGACCTCTGGAACCTGACCCCTGCTTCGTTGAGTACTCCTCGGACTGATCCTCTGATTCTGACCCTGGCTGCCATTGACCACGTCTTCTGATTCTGGCTTTGTCCCTTGCCTTGTCATTGCCTATGCTGTACTGGCCTTCCCTTGCTTCTCCAGACTTACAGCCTAGTGACTGACCGCGCTCCCTTCCTGCTCGTGGGCACGCCTCTCTACTACCTCTCCGGGAGACCGTGCAAGGCCCACCTAGGTCCAAGCGGCCCAGGTCCCTATGGGCTCCACCTGGGGGGACCGCGGGCTTCCAGTGGTGAAGCTCATCCTAGCCTCTGTCTCCTCCTGTGCTCCTCCCCCTGGAGGCAGGTGCTTCCTGGTTCCTACCAGGGAGCCGTTCTCCACTGCTCCAGGACAAGGGTCCACCTCCAAGCACAACAGGTTGCCAAGGCCATAGACTCAGCGGAGTCTCCCGCCTCCAGGGCCCTACCGGGTTAGGCCGCCACAGTCAAAGAACATCACCAAGTTTTGGAATCGCTAGCCTCTTCGGTATGAAGATTTTACAAGGCACTGTATACGTAGGTTTACTGCAGAAATATCTGAAAAAAAGCAAGTTTGCTTACCGTAAACGGTGTTTCCGTAGATAGCAGGATGAATTAGCCATGCTGTCATGGGAACTGTCCATCAGGGCCCAGGAGGCGGAGCTTTTCCAAATAGAGGTTAGACTTTTTGCCCTCTGCAGCTGCGCGTGTGTTCCTGTGCAGGAAAGTAACAGATTCTCCTCAGTCTGTAAATAAGCTTAGGCATAGCTGAATAGAATGGTCGACTACCAGAGAGGAGGGAGGGTCAGCATGGCTAATTCATCCTGCTATCTACGGAAACACTGTTTACGGTAAGCAAACTTGCTTTTTCCCGTTGATAGCAGGGCTGAATTAGCCATGCTGTCATGGGAGTCCCAAGCTCCCGATCACGCAGTTTAAGTTTTGTTTTGTGTCCTTGCGTGATCTTATAAAGCGTGGTAGTCGCCTTTATGTAAATGAGAGACTGCAGTATAGCTTGTCCAATCTTCGCATCAGTGATTATTAATCTAGGCAATAATGCGATGTGAAGGTATGAAGAGAGGACCATGTTGCTGCTTTGCAGATGTCCACAGGTTGAATGTGTTTGAGATGTGCTATGGAGGTTGCCACAGCTCTGACCCGGTGAGCATTTGGTGAGGATGCGAGCTGTAATTTTCTTTTCTCATAACAGAATTGGATGCACTGCACTATCCAGCTGGAGATAGTGTGCTTACTTACTGGAAATCCCAGTATATTTGGGTTGAATGAGACAAATTGCTGGGAGGTATGGGCATCGGATTGTGTTCTCTCCTTGTAGTACGGCAACAGCCGTTTGTGTAGCAGGCACTCTATCAATAGAATGAGGTTTGGGAAAGAGCGTGGGTAGTTCAATCGTTTGGTTTAGGTGGAATTGCGATACCACCTTTGGAAGAAAGGATGGGTGTGTCCGGAGAACCGCTTTGTGGTGGTAGAAATGTAGATATGGCGGATAGTGAACCAATGCTTGTAATTCACGGACACATCATGCCGATGTTATTGCTAGTAGAAATATTACTTTCCGCGATAGGTACTTGATATGAACTGAATCTATGGGTTCGAATGAAGGTAGCATGAGTTGTTCCAACACAATATTCAAACTTCATGGAACTGGTAGTTTTGATACTGGTGGACGAATGTGTGACAAGCCCTTGATAAAGCAAGACATCAAGGGGTGATGGGATATGGGTTGATTTTGATATGGTAAGCTGCTATGGCACTAAGGTGAACTCTTATGGAGGAAGTTGCCAATCCAGATGCATACAATGTGTAGAGGTAATCTAACTGTGGAATTCCATTGGATGCGCACCAGGCGGAATAACGTTTCCATTTGAAACTGTAATTACGTCTAGTTGATAGCTTTCTAGACTCCAGTATGACCTTCTGGACTGTCGTGAATATGCCTTGCTCTGTTAGCAAGAACCGCTCAATCTCCATGCTGTTAAGTGGAGGGACGATTGGAGCAGGTGAAGGAACGTTCCTTGCTGTTGAACCAATAGGCCTGGTTGACTTGGTAGACGAATCGGGTCTGTGACGGAGAGGCAGAGGAGGTAGCTGTACCATGACTGTCTGGGCCAAGCGGGTGCTATGAGTATCAATTGAGCCACATCTGCCATGCATTTTTTAATTATTCTCGTGATGAGTGGTATAGGAGGAAAGGCGTACATTAGGCTTTCTGTCCAAGGAATTAGGAACGCATCTTGTGCCACTCTGTTCTGGCTGGGCCAAAGCGAGCAGAAACGAGTCTCCTGCGCGTTCTGTACCATTGCAAAGAGGTCTATTGTCGGGATCCCCCATTGTAGAAATATCTCTTGAGCAACTTGGTGATTGAGAGACCATTCGTGAGGGAAGAACACCCGACTCAGTTTGCCTGCCCTGATATTGGCTATTCCCGGCAGATAAGTCGCTTACAAATGAATGGCATTTTGATGTGCCAGTTGAAAGATCAGTAGGGTTTCCTGGCATAGGGACCATGAACCGGACCCGCCTTGTTTGTTTATATAAAACATCACTACTTGGTTGTCCGTATAGATCATCACTCTGTGACCTTGTAGTTGATTTCGGAATGCTTGCAGGGCATTTCGAATTACCCGAAGTTCCAACAAGTTTATCTGCAAGTTTTGTTCCCGAGTGGTCCATAGACCTTGTGTTTCAAGAGAGTCTAAATGAGCTCCCCAACCCTTGCGAGATGCATCCGTGGTAAGTACTGTAAATTGAAGCTGATTAGCCTTGTTTTACTATCTCGAGAACCCAGCGGTTGGATGTTATAGTTTCCCAAGCTGGGAGGCAATGCGCAATTCTTCCTGCGGGTGCCTGAGGTAGTAGTGGTGGCTGTATTTTTTTTTAAAAAGATTGCGTTGACGTGATAGGGGCTGCGGGTTGCTGATCCTGCTGTCTTTGATTCCTTGGCTTTCCCCTCCTATTCTGCGGTTGATGCTGTTGTGTTTGTAGCCGTTGGTACTGCTGGTAAGAAGGGACTCGATATGGTTGAAAGGAATGGTAAGGGAGATGTGAAAACTGCTGCCTTTGAGAGTTACCGAAGTAGCGTCGAGTGAAGAAAAATGTAGATGGGGTCGTTAAAGATTGAACGGCCACAGCCTGCTCCTTAAGCTTGGTGACTGTCCTGGAAACACTCTGCAAACAAATTGTCTCCAGTACATGGCAAGTTGGCGAGCTTGTTGTGAAGATCCTCTCAGATAGCACTGGCTCGAAGCCAAGCAATTCTACGGGCTGCGATGGCCGTAGCGGAGGATCTAGAGGAAGTTTCAAAGCAGGAGATGTCGAGAGCACTCCTCCATGCCCTGGAGAGGAGGTGGAATCGGTTCCGCGGTGGATGTTAGGAATCCTTTCGTCGCTTGAATACATTCATACATGTAGAATTGATGTGTTTGTATCCGAGCGGCTAACATTGAATTTTGGTAAATTTTTCTTGCAAATTCATCTAGGGTATGATTATCTCGTCCTGGTGGATATGAGGCATGCGTCTGACTTTTTAGACCGCTGCATAGCGGATTCGACCACTACAGACATATGTGGCAAGGTATAGCGCGAAGACTTAAGGCATACGGAACTTTAAATCTGTTTTTCGTGATACCACAGAAAGCGAGCGTGGAGTTCTATCCAACACTTCTTGTGGGGGGAGAAATGTTGGCTCCCCTGGCGTATCGAAGATTTTTAATAGACCGAGAGTATCAGACCTCGGGTCGGGAAGCTTTTGGACGTCTAAGTGTAATATAGAGCCTAGTTTGTCCAAAAACTTTGGGTATAAGTCTTCGGGAGGCGAGTATGGCTCCTGCGGTTGTTCTGGTGGGTCTGAAGGGTACCCGGTAGAAGAAGTTGGCGAAGAGGGAGGGGATGGTGAGTCCGCGGGCGATAGAAGCCTGTGAAGTGGTGATGTATGCAGAGATGACTGCAAGGGCTCTGCAGGTATTTCTTCCGAGTCCTGCTGTGGTTCCGGAGAACTGGAGGACACGTGAGGTAGATTAAATGAGGTTTGAAGAGAATCGAAGAATCCTGACAATGCCTCTGACAGATTAGAACTACTTAGAACCCACTGAACCTCACTGAAATGACTTAACACATCCAGACATCTCAGGGGCATCACTCCTTTGCTTCTAAGGCCCACAAGAGTGATTCCCACAGTGAAAGTGACTACCCAATGATTCCTGGAAGCAATTGCGGCTTCTTGTGCCAAAAGGCCCCAAACAGGCTCTATCTTGGGCTTGGATTCTCCCAGATCCCTAATCAGCTTTTACACCACAGTAATCTTCTGGCTGCATCCCCAGACGCCACTGAACAAGAAGAGACCCTGATAAAGATGTACATGGCATCCACCAAAAAGGCTACATCTGATTCCGGAATGCTGGAGAATAAAAACATTGACCCACCCCCAATCTCTAGCTAGTTTTTTACTTTGACTCAAGTGAGTTTCCTGTAATAATGCAACCTGAATTTTGTTCTGTCTGAGGATTTGTAACCTTTTTTGTCTTTTTTACCGACTATCCTAAACCATCTATGTTCCAAGATGCAAAATGAACTGTATCAACCATATTTTATCCAAAAAAACAGGAATTTAAACTTTTGCAATAGAATATTCTTAAGAGGTTTGCTAGAGACCACCCCAGTCTTGGTCTCCAGCAATCCACACAATTATTGTTTTAGAAAGGCCTCCAGTGAAATAACTGAACGTTTATTATTGCCCATTCTTTCAACTGAATTTCATCCCCGGCCCCTTTCCTCCCCACCCTCCACACAACTTCCAAACCCATCATAGTTACCAGAAAAAATAAGACACATGTCTGCAAAGGACCTGAAGAAACACGTAATTGAGTGCATGGGTGCCCCTACCGTCTAAATATTCAACCAAAAAAAAAAAAAAAACAAATTGTAGAGGTATGCAATAATCATTTCATTCTGCTATGTTTGAATTAACTTAAGCCTTCTTGATTAACCTCTAAGGAACATATAGCACGTTGCTATTGGCTTTGCTTTTTGTTACAAAATGTAAAAGCTTGCACTTCACCCAGTTCTTGAACAACTGTTTTAGCTTCTGTCGCCAAGTCAAACATGTACCAAACACCATTATGTTCTACTCATAGTCTGGCTGGAAATTGAAGAGAGAACTTTATTTGCCTTTTAAACAAATCCAAGCAGACACTTGCAAATTCTCTTCTTTTTTGAGCCACATATTCTGGATCTTTAATATATTTAAGGTCATCATTTTTCCTGTGAGCTTATAATATTTCTTGTTTTGTGCACAAAATTTAAGAACCTAGCAATGACTACTCTTGCCCCAGTCTGTGTGCACGCTCAACGTACAGCCTACCTTCCATATTTTTAAAGCCCAGTTCTTTCACCAGCCAGCCTTTTAGGAGGGTCCTGACCTCTCTGACAGTACCTCAGAGATACCGATGAATAGGAGGTTAGTTCTGCAATTTCTGTTCTCGAATCATCTTTTTGACTGTTTCACTTTGGCCATTATAGTTTTTTGTGTGGATGCCAGTGTTTGCGTCTCATTCTCTGTGGGACACTCTTCTTTGCGTTTCTTCTTTTTTTTTTATTTCAATGAGCGTTTCATTGCCTGATGCAGTTTCTTTAAGATGTCAGCAAATTTTCCATCTAGCGCACGAACTACCACTTCGGTAACTTCACTCACTAGCAACTGTGGTATTTTGTCATTTTCGGGCTAGTCGGGCTGTCCACTATTTTGATCTCAGATTACTTACTGACAATTTTGTCCTTTTTTTGTGTGTTAGAAGTCATCTCTCCTCCACCTTTCACCACAAAGTTGTCCATAAAACATCAATGTTTAAATAGGTAAGTTGTAGCCTCACATGATTTAATATTGGAGTAGAAATGAGCTTCAACTGGAGGGGCACCCGGAGCTAGCAACATGTGCTTCTTACTTGCTCATCAGCTTGCATGATTTCTCCTGCCTCACATTTACGGCCGGCACTTTAAAATAAAAATAATTGTGACAAAACAAGAAGGTTGAGCAGGGATTAGGGCTGACACCTGTCTCAGCCCGGGGCTGCCATGCAAGGAGGCCCTGACTCCCCCAAATTTAAAAAAAAAAAAAAAAAAGGCTAAATGCAATCACGTGGTGATGGCCCCCCAAAAATAAACCAAAGACAAACTGGCTTCCCTTCCCATACCCACCCACAAGTCAATTAAGATCAACACCCCCCAAGAGCAAAAATAAATACAAAAAAAAAAAAAAAATCTGGGTCCAGGCCCTCCTCTCACCACACCCCCAGCACCTTCCTGTACTCTTCCCCGAACCTTAAACTTAAGATGGCTCTCATGCGGTGGGGCTGGGTTGTACCTTCCACCCAGCCCCACTGTGGGAGAGTTGCCCTAAATTTAAGGCTTGGGGGAGTGGTGGGTGGGGGACTTGGACCCTAATCTTCTTTTTTTTTTTTTTGCTCTTGGGGGGTGGGGGTGGGCCGTATGACTGGTCTGTTGGAGACCTTCTCCACATGACTGCATTTAGACTTTTTTATTTGGGAGAGTTGTGGCCGCTTCAAGTTGGTGGTCCTGGGTTGAGATGACAGTCAGCCCTGATTCCCTGTTTTGCAGCAATCTTTTTTAATTTTTGGGCCAGCAGCCCTGTAAGGCAATGGTGGTCCCGTGAGGTTGGAGCAGCCATCGCACTGTAGGGCTGCCTGGCACATTCTTTTGGCCTGCAGTGTTTGGCCACAAGACAAAAAAAAGTGCTAGAGAGCCATGATGGTTTTTTTTTTTTTGGGGGGGGGGGGAGCAACTATCACAGCAACTCCCCCCCCCCATGATAGTGGGAACTCTCCTGCAATAAAACACTGTGACTTAGTGAATCTAGGCCTTAGATTGTAAGCCCTCTGAGTATAGGGAAATACCTACAGTACCTGAATTTAATCTGCTTTGAAGTGCTGAAGAGCATAATGTAAAAATTAATGTTAACCTTTACATAAGAACATGAGAAATTGCCATGCTGGGTCAGACCAAGGGTCCATCAAGCCCAGCATCCTGTTTCCAACAGAGGCCAAACCAGGCCACAAAAATCTGGCAAGTACCCAAACACCAAGAAGATCCCATGCTACTGATGCAATTAATAGCAGTGGCTATTTAAGTCAACTTGATTAATAGCAGTTAATGGACTTCTCCAAGAATTTATCCAAATCTTTTTTGAACCCAGCTACACTAACCACATCCTCTGGCAATAAATTCCAGAGCTTAATTGTGCGTTGAGTGTGTGAATTTTCTCCGATTAGTCCTAGTGTTTGAAAGGATAAATAACTGATCCACCCTGTTCATTCTTTTTTAGATTTCAATCATATCCCCTCTGTCACCATTTTTCCAAGCTATAAAGCCCTAATTTGTTTAGCCTGTCTCCATAAGGGACCATGTTTTCATAAAGAAAAGTCTGTCTTCTCTCATTACTCAAGTTGTTTCTTCATTCAAGGGCCTGATTCTAAAGTAGAGGAATCTACGGAGGGAAGATCTGCTTTTGGAGGGAATTTGCAAGTCTTCAAAGGCCTTTCCCCTCCATAAATCCTTGAGATGCATGTGTTAGAATGAAAATCCTCTCAGGAAGGGCTTAAGGGGAGTAATTTTATAAACAAATTGTATCCCTTTCCCGCAGAGGACGCTTCCTTTGGGTTCCTTGGGAGCATAGGCATTTCTATATATGTCATAAACTAAGTTTAGACTTTCTTGGAGTATCTCAGAATAAAACTCTCTTTTGTCTTGGTTCAAATATTTTTTTTTCTTATGTGAGATAATTGCTGAATATGTAATATTTAATATCACAATAAATGTAATGGTCGTCAGGCTTAAAACCCATTTGTGCTTATGAAATTAATAAGGCATGAGTTTATCAGATTATTTTAAACTTGTATTTTACCAAAGTAAAGCCTTTTACCAAATAAAGCCTTCTTGATTAACCTCTAAGGAACATATAGCACGTTGCTATTGGCTTTGCTTTTTGTTACAAAATGTAAAGCTTGCACTTCACCCAGTTCTTGAACAACTGTTTTAGCTTCTGTCGCCAAATCAAACATGTACCAAACATCATTAAGCTTAGTAAATTATGCCCTAAAATAAGAAATTGAAAGAATTTTTGTTTCTTCATGTTTTTATATTCTGCTTTTTGGCACCTCAAAAAGTGTACATCAAAACTGATTACATTCAGGTACTATAGGTATTTCCCTAACCTCACAGGGCTTACAATCAAATTTTGTACCTGAAGCAACGGAGGGTAAAGTGACTTGCCCAAACTCACAAGGAGCGACAGTGGGATTATTGAGATAATTAATGATTGATATATGGGGTATGTGCAGTATTCACACTAAAATAGCATTAGCTATTCACACAGTTTCCATACTTCAGGTTCTACATGACTGCCCCATTGTTTAGAATAGTGGTTCCCAAACTAGGATCCTTGGACCCCTAGGCGTCCACAAGACCATCACAGAGGACCCACCAGAAGGAAGGCAACCAAAGTACAACTGCTGGGAAGAAAAAAAAAAAGGCATACTAGCCTTTTTCTGAACTGCTATGCTAAAGCTGCTGCTGCCCAATCCTACACCAAGAGGGAGAGCGCATTGACACAGCTTCAGGAAGCCCAAACCAGCCAAAGAGCTGACAGGAAAGAGTGCAGTAGAAAACTGAATTGAGTTGCATAGTCATGGTATATGGGGAGGGATATGGAGGGAAGGGGGCACACGGAAGAGAGAGCAAGAGGGTGTGCAAAGGAGTGAAATCACTCAGAAAGGGGCCTTAAGAAAAAGGAGGACAGAAAGAATACTTGGGATGGGGAGCGAGGACACTTATGAAGAGGCCATGGGGAAGAGAAGCCACTTGGGAGGAGGCCATGAAGGGTCAAGTATTCATAAAGGGGCCACAGAGGGAGGGAGGGAGGAAGGAAGGAGCACAGGAGGGAATGCTCTTGAGAAGGATCCACGAGGGAGAGAACGAGATGGGAAAGAGCTATGTGAGGGGGGGAGGGGTGTAAGCCGGGTAGGAGAGAAGGTACTCAGGAAGGAATCACAAAGGGAGGATAGGAGAGAGAAAAACCAGAGAAGAGGCCACGGGGAGAAATGGGTATTTGGTGGAGGAAATAGGGAAGGAGGAACGGCACTTGGGAAGGGACCATGGTGGTAGGTGAATGTTATTTAACTTATTCACCAACTTTATTTTACAGACATCCGTAGGAACATCATGCTGGTTTACAATATAACTGGCAAAGACTGAAAGTCCAAATAACAGTGTTGTAGCATTCATGAAGGGGCTATAGAACCAAGGCAGGAAGGAGAGCAGTTTATATCAGAAACCATCCTTTCATATTAAGATGTATACATTACAAATGATTCTGGAGTGCATATTTATTACATTAATCAGTTTTTCATATGACATTTAAATGCATGTAAAAATTAAAGTGAAGCACATGAGGGTCCATGACATTTTTGAAGGCAGAAAAGGAGTCCATATTCCCCCCAAAAATTGGAAATCCTTGGTTTAAAAAGACTACTAAACGTCAAGTTGCCTGTTTAACTACTGCTTCTCATTTTATTTTTATTCTTAGGTATCTTTTTCTTATTATGTTTGTGTTTCAGATATTTTAATAGAAGGCTGTTGAAATTTTGCTCAAATCAAAGCCAGACCAAAATTTCTTAGATGTCACCAGGATGGGCCTGACCTTGCCCAGAATAAACAGTGGAGCAGATGAATTTATAAGGGTCTGATGCCTTCTCTTTACTTTCTCCTATGTTCCCCCTTTCTAGCTTTCAGTGTTCCTCACCTTATATGCATCCTCTTGTTCTCTTCTCTTTCCCAACCCCATCCTTCCACCTGTCTACTCATTGCCTTATGTCCCCTATCATCTGTACCACCCTTGCAGTGTCTCTTTCACCTACTCTTCCCTTTTCATTTTTCAAGCTGCTACTTCCCAACCTCTCCAAAAGTATCAAAAAGAAAACTTGATAGTATTAACAAGTAAAATGTAAGAGCAATAGTTAAAAGCTAGAGCAGAGCAGTGCTACTACACACAAAAATTATAGAACTAAGGAACACACAAAATAAGCATCTCCAACACTCAGGTCACAAAATCCAATAAAATGAATTTAACAGGGTTTTGTTTTGGGTTGTTTTTTTTTAATCCTTTCAGGACTTAGCGGGGACAAAAAAAAAAAAACAAACTTGCCACGTACTCCTCACACTCCCAGCCAAAAAGTTTTTTAAATGGAGGAGGGGAGAGAGAGAGAGGAAGTATATAGCAGGAATATATATGAGTATTTCTTACTGGCAAATGCAACCCCCCCAAAAAAATAGAGTTATCGCTCCACTTGCTGCACCCCGCTCTGTACTAACCAGATCAAAGAGACTAATCCCACCTGCCAAAAAATCCAGTTGCTCCAGACAAGTGGGCAAGTAGATTTTTCAAACCCTGAAAAATTTCACTATTTTTGTCTATATTTGCTTCATTATGCTCTTCTGTCTTTCCTTTTGCCTAACTCCATTTTCTCATTTCTAACCTGTCATTCCTCCCATTCTGACATCTTTCATACTTCTCTCCAGTCCTTTCCTATCTCTCTCCCCATCTCATTCCTTCATCACTAATTTTTTTTATTCCTCCATCTCCCCATTCATTCCACTTTTCAGCTGTTTATACCATTTCATTTTACATGTACTGGTGTTAAGCCTGCGTAGGGTTGCAAAATCTATCAGTGTATTAACATCCCAGTTTATCGGAGTCCTAACTGTGGCAGTAGTGACGTCAAAAGGGCTGCTGAAAACTTTTATCTAATCAGAAAATGGATTTTTAAAAATACCAAAACATGGAGATCACGTGATGTGCTGAGCCAAGAGGACGTGCTACTCTCAGGCTCCTAGGCCCACTCCGCCCATTGTGGCCCATCAAAGCACGTGAGACCGAATCAAAAAGTTTGGGCTATTAAGCAGGACAAGGTGCATGTCCACTATTTGAACTTGGTGCAGAACTTTGCCCAGGATGACCACTAAAAGCAGGAAAAGAGAGACAAAGACAAACCAAGAGCGCCAGATTCTAAAATGGCGACTGCAAGTGACAGTGAGTCACCCCACCTCCCCTGCCGCTCTTACGATCTCCGATATTAAAGAAGCGATTATAGAAGCTCGAGGAGAAGTGAGCCCAAATTAATTCTCAGTTGGGGGTGGAACAGGACACGCTCTCCGCATTGCACCCCCCCGTTTAGAGCAGGCCGAGAATCGGATCTTGGTGCTGGAAGATGGCGCGGTAGCTTGAACAGAAAAAATGGTCGCCCACAATAAAAAAAAAAAAATAAAATAGCTCTTCAGAACAAAGTGGACGAACTGGAGAATAGAGCCCGGAGGGATAACCTCCATTTTATGGGCTTTCCAGAAGAAAGAGAGGAAAAATCCCCTTGTGCCCTGTTGGTGGATTGGCTCCCCGAAGTGTTACATCTCCCACAGCTACAAGGGATGTTTGTGAGCCCTCTCTATCACAGACTCGGGGTGAAGAATGCAAGTTCGGGGCGGCCACGACTCATCATTGCGAAGATCTTAAATTCGGCCCACAAAACTGAAATTTGGCTAGCCACTCAGAATAAATCAACGCTGATCTACCAGGGCCACCCTATGCGGGTATTTCAAGATTTTTCTGCCTCAGTTTCTGAAGCTCGCAGGGGCTTTTCTCCGCTCTGCACTAACTTACATAACCATGGAGTTAAATTCTCCTTGTTTCCAGCCCATCTTTGCATTTGGTCAGCCGATAAAGCATATATTTTTGATACTCCGGTGAAGGCCCAAGCCTTCATTGACAAGATGGGGAAATGACATGCTACAGCCCACGTGTGCTATGATTTCTTGTAGGGTTTTTGTTTTGTTTTTTTTTACACAGGACTGAGGTTCGCGGCAGTGAGCCTTATATTCCCCATTCTGTTCTAGTTTTTTTTCCTCCGGGGCAAGCTTTGAGGGTTGCTTTTCAGCGGTTAATTTGCTCTGGAGATGATGATACACTTTTTATGGGAATATATGGTTAGAATACTGTGCCACTGTGGGTGAGCCCACAAGGTTTTGGATTGAGACGACAGCGGTGCTGGAAGCCCAAGTTCTTTTTTTTGTCTAAGACTCCACTTCCCAGAGGGTTTTTATGCCGCCTCCCAGAATCAACATAGGATGATTTCTGCTGGACTTGAGCCCGTGGGTCCTCAGGTCATGTTTAGCCTCCCTTTACCCGAGCACGTTCAGGAGTTCTGGTTACCGAGCTCACCGGGACATTTGTGTGTGTGTGGGGGGGGGGGGGGGGGGGGGGGGAGAAATCAGTGAGCGCTCGTCGCAGTTTGCAGCTACGATCATTTGTAGCTGTGCTCAATATTTTTTTCCCTTTCTTCATTCCCGCGGCAGGAGTGACTATCTACTGCGCTAGGGGGGGTTCCCTTAGCTAACAAATGCTGGGGAAAGTGGCTTAGTTTGTGCAATTGGGGGCTATGTGGCATTGTTTGTACCTGGCCTCCTAAGGCTACAGTCTCTATCAGCCCTCATGTAAATGTACGTTTGCTTTGTTAAAATTTTCAACACCACATGTACTAGGTATTTTTAGGTATAGTCAATATCTATCTTGCATTTGGAGTGGACCTGGACACATCAATACTGGATCCCTGAGCCTTCTTAGACGAAGGCAATGGTATGGGATCTCCACGAGAGTTGAGAGGGGGGGAGGAGTTCTAAGCAGGGGAAACGAAATGGAAGGGGGAGATTGAAGGGCAGGTATGTGGATAGCTGCTTACAGGTTAATGAGATGGGTTCGATGTTTCTTTCCCCTGGTTCATACACTACAGACCGGGAGGTGAGTTGCTTAGGTGGGGACCCCGGCTGGGAGGATCGCCATGGACAATGTGGGGTATACTTAATTGGAATCATTTTTTCTTATGGAGTGATGACCAGCAATACCCATTTTGTTTCCTGGAATGTATGCAGGCTTAATTCTCCCATTAAATGCTCAAAGGTGCTTACTCTCTTAAAGAGGAAATCTGCAGCAGTAGCTTACCTGCAGGAAACCCATCTTAATGATACGGATCATGCGAAGCTTCACCGAAATTCGGTGGGGTGGGGGGGGGGGAAGTACGATTCGCCTCAGCCACCTCCCGGATTGGGGGGGGGGGGGAGCGATTTTGATTAATAAGCAACTCCCCATGAAATTCAATAAGGAGATACGTGGCCCTCAAGGCAGATACCTCATTTTGGTTACTGAACGTTTCCATCAAACAGTGGTAATGTGTAATATTTATGCTTCTAATACCTATGACACTCATTTTTTCAGAGGACTTTATGCTCATTTGATCCCCTATTTAACAGATGTTTTGACTGTCAGGGTGGGGGGATTTTAATACCATCCGGGATCCCCAAGTGGACACTTCCCAGGGACGCCGCCGAGAACCAGGCCAGGTTAAGGGCCATGAATTGCTGGAAAATACTCTGCATCTGTTAGATGCTTGGCGAACTCTGCACCCGACCGAGAAGGACTTTACACGTCTCACGTGTGCATGCAACCTTTTCGCGTTTAGATTATTTTCTCATTAGCTCACCACGGATGCATCCCGAAAGGACTGGGGAGCCCATTTAAACGAATTGAAAACTCAAGGTCGCTGGTCTCTTCAGGAGATCAACTATCAGATCAATCTCCTGGAGCTTCAAGCCATTTGGAAAGCACTTCAAACCTTCTCTACCCACCTTTGAAGAAAACATCTCATGGTATATACAATCAGGTAGCCATGTTCTACGTAAACAAGGAAAGCGAGTCAGGTTCCTGGATTCTCTGTTGGGAAGCGCTTCGCATACTGACTTGGGCAATATCGAACCAAGTCTCGATACAAGCCTCTTACCTTCCCAGACTAGACAATATAACAGCGGACCGCCTCAGCAGAATTTTCCATCCACACGAATGGACCTTGAATTGGAACATGGTATCAAGCATATTCCAACAGTGGGGGTTTCCAAGCATAGACCTCTTTGCCACAGACAGCAACCGGCAAACACAGACATTTTGCTCCATCTACCCAAGCAAACTTCGTTATGCTCCAGATGCTTTCCTCATTCCATGGACGAAGGGCCTACTTTATGCTTTCCCTCCCATTCCACTAATATAAAAAAACAATTCAAAAATGCACCAGGAATGCAGCGGACATGATTCTCACAGCCCCGTCCTGGCCAAGGCAACCATGGTATGCGTATCTCATGTGACTATCTATTCGCCCACCAATTCTATATGGAAAACCATCCCCAACTCCTAACTCAGGAGGAGGGGATCCCTTCTCCATCCAACAGCATGGAGGTTGAACAGTACATACTAAACCACCTAGGACTTCCGTCTCAACTTGAGGACATTCTCATTGCATCCAGGAAACCGTTCACCAGGCATAACTATGCCGGGAAATGGCATCGTTACTCAGAATGGTGCAGACCAAAAAGTCTAGACCCTTACTCTACAATGGTAACATCTCCTTGAGTACTTCCACACTTTTCGCAGCTGGTCTAGCATATACTTCAGTTCGAGTGCATGTCAGTGCAATTGCAGTTTTCCATCACACTCATAAAACGGACTACCCATTTCCAACCACCCTTTAATCTCCAGATTCATGCGTGGCATTCTGCATCTCAGATCACCAGTCACAAAGCCGTCTGTTCCATGGAATCTCAATATCGTACTGGAACAATTAATGTTACCTCCCTTTGAACCTCTAGAATCCTGTCATGTCAAATACCTTACTTGGAAAACAATATTCTTGGTGGCGGTAACATCAGCAAGGAGAGTAAGGGAACTTCAAGCCTTGGTTCACTACTCTCCTTACTTGGAATTTTTTCATAATAAAGCCACATCCTACCTTCCTTCCTAAGGTGGCATCAGCCTTTCACATCAACCAGTCCATTACTCTTCCAATCTTCAAGCCTAAGCCTCATGTGAATGCCAGAGATAAACTTCTCCATTCCTTAGACTGTAAGAGAGTGCTGGCATATTAGAAACAAAGAACACATTCTGAATCCAGACCATCTCAGCTGTTCACCTCCTTCAACCCAAATTCTCCAAACCAACCTGTCTCCAAGAGAACTCTGTCTAGTTGGTTGTCCCAATGTATAACGTTTTGCTACAATAACAGCAACATTCCATTAAATACAAGACCAAAAGCACACCAAATTAAAGCAACAGCAACATCGCTTGCACACAGAAACATTCCGCTGATAGACATTTGCAAAGCAGCAACTGGGTCTTCTCTCCACACTTTTACAGCACACTACTGTAGAACAGCAGAGCTCTTCTGATGCAGCCATGAGTTAGTCAATCCTGTCAACCATTGCATCTAAATAAGACTGTCTACCTTTTTTTTTTTTTTTTTTATTTAAAGGGTAGTGTCCTGACCTAAAGAACAAAACACCTGGACACCACCCGGGAGCTTGGGATTCCCAGACAGCATGGCTAATTCAGCCTATCGCTGGGAAAAAGCAAGTTTGCTTACCGTAAACGGTGTTTCCTGAGATAGCAGGATGAATTAGCCATGCATTCCCGGCCCACCTCCCTAGACAGTCCGCACATTAACAGAATCTATGTACTTTCTCGCTTTGTAACAAGAGAAACTGAGGTAAATCGGCAATCGCGCGGGAACCTCACCGCGCAGCCGTACAGAGTTTAAAACTCTGTACTCTGAGAAAACTCCGCCTACTGATCCGGTTGTGACGCTCCCAGATAGCATGGCTAATTCATCCTGCTATCTCCGGAAACACCCTTTACGGTAAGCAAACTTGCTTTTCGTGTTTCACTTCCAAATCCTACAACTGAGATGCATATACCCTGTAGCCTTTTCTGTAACTTAGATTTGAAATTCTGAGGAACTCCTTACACTTCCAGGGGTCATATTTTGTATTCTCAATTCTTTTTATTTCTGAAAGACGTTTTCTACTTTCTGTGATCCAACTTCCTATTCAAATACTTTAACTTGTTCCAGTTTGTTACAGCAAATATTTCTATAGCTGTTTTTTGGTCTTCAAACTAATTGCAGACTTTACAGGTTATGTATAATCTAATCTATTCATCACTTCTTACAATTCCAGAAGTACTGTATCAACATCAAGTGTTCATCAAATTTATGTCATTGTTTATATCTTCCTGTTCTCCCAGAACTTCTGACATCAATTTTTGCAGTGAATTTTTAAAGTGAATGCATTCCTGTTTTACTCCTTTTTATTTCCTGATGTTTTTATTTTAACTGTTTTATTCCAATACAGATTCATTAACAGCTATTAATCAACTTTACTTAGGGAATAGCCACTTCTATTAATTGCACCAGTAGCATGGGATCTTCTTAGTGTGAGTAATTGCCAGGTTCTTGTGGCCTGGTTTGGCTTCTGTTGGAAACAGGATGCTGGGCTTGATGGACCCTTGGTCTGACCCAGCATGGCAATTTTTTATGTTTAGGTATACCAGCTCTACCTGTAAATTAGCATATTTACTAATGCTAGCCAAGTCCAGGGGTGGCCAACTCCAGTCCTCAAGAGCCACAAACAGGCCAGATTTTCAGGATATCCACAATGAAAGTCATTGGATAGGTGGTGATGTCCTTTCGTGGATTGCAAACTGCTAAAAGACAGGAAACAGAGTAGGATTAAATGGACAATTTTCTCAGTGGAAGGGAGTGGGCAGTGGCGTGCCTCAGGGATCTGTATTGGGACCCCTACTTTTCAATATATTTATAAATGATCTGGAAAGAAATACGACGAGTGAGGTTATCAAATTTGCAGATGATACAAAATTGTTCAGAGTAGTTAAATCACAAGCAGATTGTGATAAATTGCAGGAAGACCTTGTGAGACTGGAAAATTGGGCATCCAAATGGCAGATGAAATTTAATGTGAATAAGTGCAAGGTGATGCATATAGGGAAAAATAACCCATGCTATAGTTACACAATGTTAGGTTCCATATTAGGTGCTACAACCCAAGAAAGAGATCTAGGCGTCATAGTGGATAACACATTGAAATAGTCGGTTCAGTGTGCTGCGGCAGTCAAAAAAGCAAACAGAATGTTGGGAATTATTAGAAAGGGAATGGTGAATAAAACGGAAAATGTCATAATGCCTCTGTATCGCTCCATGGTGAGACGCACCTTGAATACTGTGTACAATTCTGGTCGCCGCATCTCAAAAAAGATATAATTGCGATGGAGAAGGTACAGAGAAGGGCTACCAAAATGATAAGGGGAATGGAACAGCTCCCCTATGAGGAAAGACTAAAGAGGTTAGGACTTTTCAGCTTGGAGAAGAGACAGCTGAGGGGGGATATGATAGAGGTGTTTAAAATCATGAGAGGTCTAGAACGGGTAGATGTGAATCTGTTATTTACTCTTTCGGATAATAGAAAGACTAGGGGGCACTCCATGAAGTTAGCATGTAGCACATTTAAAACTAATCAGAGAAAGTTCTTTTTTACTCAACGCACAATTAAACTCTGGAATTTTTGCCAGAGGATGTGGTTAGTGCAGTTAGTATAGCTGTGTTTAAAAAAGGACTGGATAAGTTCCTGGAGGAGAAGCCCATTACCTGCTATTAAGTTGACTTAGAAAATAGCCACTGCTATTACTAGCAACGGTAACATGGAATAGACTTAGTTTTTGGGAATTTGCCAGGTTCTTATGGCCTGGATTGGCCACAGGATGCTGGGCTTGATGGACCCTTAGTCTGACCCAGTATGGCATGTTCTTATGTTCACGTCAGAAATTGAGTGCTAGAATAAAGGGTATACAGTCCCAAGAATTTCAATTTTAAAGTATCAGAGATTTTTATTGTTCATTACGGCAACTCCACTGTATATATCAATAATTGTTGCAAAAAGGAAGATCCCCTTTGCAACAATTATTGATATATACAGTGGAGTTGCCGTAATGAACAATAAAAATCTCTGATACTTTAAAATTGAAATTCTTGGGACTGTATACCCTTTATTCTAGCACTCAATTTCTGACGTGGATATATATATAGAGTGCTAGTGGTGCTCGTTTGGTTGTGGACTAGATGTTCTTATGTTCACAACGTTCCAACATAGCTTTGACATATCACAATGAGATCTAGCTTTATTGGTTTAAAAGTGTGTATTACAAGCAATTCTCTGTAGCCTAGTGGAGTAGCAGGCTGGAAACCAGAGAAGCCAGGGTTCAAATCCCAGTGATATTCCTTGTGACCTTGAATAGGTTACTTCTCCTTCCGTTGCCTCAAGTACAAACTTAAGGCCTCATTTACTAAAGGTTTTCTCCCATTCTGTAGCTATGGGAAAAATGTTAGTAAATAGGGCCCACAGATTGTAAACCCTCTGGAAATAGGGAAATACCTATAGTACCTGAATATAATCTACTTTACAAAAGGCAGAATAGAAATAAAAAAAATAATTTATTTTAACATAACTGATGTCTATGTCCCTGAGGGAGACCTTTAAAACATATTTTGCTTTAAAAGAAAAACAAAACAAACAAACAAACAAAAACCCAAAACAGTTTTATGCTACTGCAGATTACTGGGAGAAAGTGTGACAAAAGGGAACAATTTGGGAAACCAGCACAAAGGAACCACATCACAAAAATAGAAAAATATATCAGATTATGTACATTACAAAAGAAGTTTAAACAGGACAATTTTGAACAGAGAAATTAATGCCACCCTCATGCTACAAAGAGTTCACATACATTTTCAGGGTTTGAGACAGCAATGCACTTATATGGTATAGTATACAATATTAACATGTCTATGCTCCAACTCTCGTGGGAACATGCCATGTTAATCAACAATTTGCCAAAGCAGCATTAACCAGTGATATCAATTTGCTTTTTTCCTAGGTAAAACGTCTTATTTTGTAGTTTTGTTAATTCTGTAAGCGTTTCTCTCTATTCTTTTGGAATTTAAAAGCAAAGATCATTTTCAAACATGTTAGTTGATGACAGTGACTCTTGGCAGACAGCAGGATGAATTCTGGGAACAAGTACTCATCCAGGAAAGCAAGTCAACTAATGCTCATACACTCTAACCTTCTTCACTGTTAGGGAAAAAAGCTTTAAAATATAACATCTAAGGATACACTTTAAATATGGATAGCAATACATGCCTCTCCTTTATCTACTAGGTAGATATGCCACGCCTGTGATCTACTATTGGCTAAAACAAAATAGAATAGGGTCCCAGAAAAGATTTCAGATAGGTTTCAAACATATCCTGTTCCACCTGAGTCAGTGATGTCATGAGGATTAATAGAACCTTAACTATGAATCATACTGCTGAGTCAAGTAAAATGTGCCAGGTTGACTACTATTAAATGTACCGATACCTCTTTGTGTGTCAGTTTTAGAATATCTAAACTCAAAACTAGGATATATCTGTTACAAAAGAATTGCTTATTTCAACTACTAACCCCAAGAGATTTCTACTGCCAGTTTTTATACCACCTTATCTTATGGTAAGTTACCCCTTTCTACATTTGAATCCACTGGGTAACTAAACCTTCAAAATATACACAGTAATGAAAATACGGACTCATAAATTTTATACCCAATACTCCAACTAATCAGCCTATGAATGATCTGATTTTGAATTAGTTATTGCTGTTTTAAGATTTATTTTTTTTTTTTAAGAATGGGTTTTGTTTTGGGTTTTTTTGCTAATTTGTACTCCACTTTCTGCAGTCTTTTTGGAAAGGTGGGTTGCTCGTCAACTATTTACTTTTGTCATAAAAGCAAAAAAAAATGTTCTCTCCATCAAATCTGCTTACTTGCAATTTTTAGGTCAAAATCTTTTGCAAGATCTCTAAAAGCAATACATTGTATATCTGGCTTCCTACTGTTTAGCTAGACAAGGCAAGTGACAAAAATAATCACATACTTAAGAGCAAGGGTGACCAACTCCTGTCCTCAAGAGCCAAAAACAGGCCAGGTTTTCAGGATATCTACAATGAATATGCATAAGATAGATTTGCATAATATGGAGGCAGTTCATACAAATCTATTTTGTGCATATTCATTGTGGATATCATGAAAACCTGGCCTGTTTGTGGCTCTCGAGGACCAGAATTGGCCACCTCTGCTCTAGAGTATGACCAGAGTATGAGGTACACCAGACAATATTCAAAGTAGAGTGACTATTTGTTTTAAATTATAAAGAAATATCATTTAGGGGTAGATTTTAAAAGGTTGCGGGCGTACATGAACGCCTGATTTTATAACATGTGCACGCAGGTGCACGCATGTTATAAAATCGGGGGTCAGCACACGCAAGGGGGTGCACAATTGTGCAACTTACACGCGCCGACGCCCGCAGCCTTCCCTCATTCCCAACCCCCTAACCTCCCTTCCCCTCCCCTACCCTTAACCCCTCCCCCCGACCTTTATTTTACCTGTTGCGCCAGCCGGCACACAATACTCCGACACAGCGGTAAATGGCTGCTGTTCCGAAGGCCTCTGGCCAGCCCAGCCCTGCCCCCCCCACCCCTCCCCTTTTTCGAAGCCCCAGGACATACGCGGGTCCCGGGGCTTTACGCACGTTGCCAGGCCTTTCTATGGATTTACACATGGGCTGAAAAAATAAAACACCAGAACAACATTTCAATATATGACTAGTAGACCATGTTTATCATACAATAATGTTTTAAATAAAATGGTTAAAGAAAAAAGCTTCAAAATTACAAGGTGTGAAAAATATGATGGTATCTGCCTATCAGATAATACACCACAAATAAGTTGCTTCTCTTCCCACAGTGCTGATGTGGTGGAGAATAGTAATGCCTCTAACTTTGCCCCTTGATGTTACCAAACAGCAAGTCTTTAAAAGCATTTGTTCAACAGCACAACTATACAGCCACAGTTTTAGGACTTAGGAGTTATATAAAATGTGAAATTAGTTTCAAGAAAAAGAAATTTTAAGGGACAATGTTTGTAAAAGAACTTTTATGCAAAGTAAATTATAGAGTTCATTTTATTACAACCATGTCAAAGGAAATATCTATGTGGTTTATTTAGCTACATTGATAAGGATGCATAACAAGGTAAGAATGACCCAACACGAGTCAAAGCACTGACTGACCAAAATCTCCATTCAGAATTACTGTGTATTCATTAACCGTTTTGTATAAAAGTAGTGTGGTTGCAGCATTAGTCTACCTAAATGCTTGGAAATAAAAGTTAAATAAATAAGGTGATATAATTCTTAGCTAGCTTTCAGGAGCTATTAATCCCTTCCTCAGTTCAGAATAGAATGAGCAAAAGATGACAATATCAGAAAATATTAGGGAATCATAAAAGGTATTCCAATGCTAGTGTAAAAGGGATGATCAAAAGGTGACAAAGTATAATTTTATGGTTCATTATAGGTCCTTGTTGAGTCCTTTTGAAGTTAAATGATCACATACTTCAGAACTGACAAAAAAAAAGAGACATATACCTAGGGCAGAACTTTTCAAAGCCAGATCACTGCATCAATGATCGATCAGGTAAAGTAAAATTGTCCAGCAACACAGGAAACAATTAAATACTTTAGAACCTACAAAAAAGGACTCATGACCCTATATTTCTCAACCCATTACAAACCATAAAATTATACTGTCTGGTCACCTTAAGATTACTCATCCCCCCTTCCCCTCAAGCCCACCTTGTCCTTCATATTATCATTGGCATGCCAAAAGCTAGTTAAAGAAATGTATTACATTAGTGAAATAAAAAGGTATCATTTCCATACACTAATCACTGAATCACTAATTTCAGTGATTTCCATACACTAAAAATCTGACAAAATTATGTGCTATAAGGTAAGTAAATTGTTTATCATAAGTCATCCACTATATTTTAATAAATTGAGTCGGCATATTTTGCAGTAGTTTTTCATGTAAGAACAGTTTGAAAAAAAAATGGAGAATCCAAGCTGGAAAATAAAAAAAGCAGCTAAGTCACACCCTTGCTTAGGGAAAGAAGCAACATAATAGAACTTGACATACCAAACACTTGGGACTTTATATCCAAAAGGAAAGCAATTTTCCTAAATAAAGCTGGCTCTGCACTTTTTACATCTTTAGTGCTCCTTATACCATTTTTCTTCAAGTAATCACATAATGTGGTAGTTTTTCTGCCATAGCATTTTTTTTAAATAATAATGCATGACCTTGTTAAATGGAAAATTCAATATACCCCATCACCAAAATTCAATAAGAATGTTTAAAAATGAATTTCTATCATTACAAAAATCCTGTGGTAACTGACCATTAATATGACAAAAGCAGATACCTAAAGTACTTTAATATAATCCGCTTTGAAGTACTTAAAAGCAGAATATAAACCAAATAATATATGTAAAGTGTTCTAATTTAATTAATAATTCTGGCCTAAAACAATTATACTTTACAGTAATTCAGACACTGTGGCAACCCATATGGAGAAAAAAAGGTGATTTAATATCATTTCAAGTAAGCTGAGAATGAAGAGATGCTCCAAAATATCTGAATACAGCATTTTGAATGTCTTACATATATAACTTACAAAAGTCAACTTTTGGCAAAGAGTGTAAAAATAGCATATACTGCTGAACTAGATAAGTATCATTGATAACAGCACGTTTAAAAGAGAAAAATAAAGATTGCCTGAAAAAGTAGGGAAAACAGTGACTTATCCTACAAGTCGAAAGGCTGTATGCCTTCAAAGTTGCACAGTTCTTAAGATGTGGTCTATGTACTATCGGTTAATTTTCAATAAGGTATCCAAATACAAAAGAATGTGTGTACTTTTCCGCCCACACAATCCCAAATGATTTTTAAACACAAGGTACCTGAATATCCATTTCGTATGCAGCTAAAAGCATATACATACATAAACTTAAGCAGTGAATAATGGTGCAAAGTACACATTAATGGCAAAGCCACTATACATATATACTTTTAATTTAACATGTGTACTTTCCAACCATGCACTCCGCCCACAATGTTTCTTTTTAATGAGGATAAGAGGATGACTGAAAATCTACCTGCATAACTCTTTACATTACTTGTGCAGATCCTTGGAGCCTTTAATCTTAACTATCAGCTGAAATCAAGCCCCTCTATAGGGATATGTGAAACTTCCCCACAGAAGCATACTGAAAAATCTTGCCACAGTGCCTCAGGGCCATCAGTGATGAAAGCAGGGGAATTACATTTCTGAACCTGTCACCACAAATATTGGTTGTTCAAAGACATTAAAAAAAACTGATACTCTCAGCATTTGACAGTTTGCTTCATGCTGATGGATTTTATATATATGCTGTTTTATTTTTATTTTCAACACAACATTAAACAATATGGGCAGGTACACAGCCACAAATATATTCTCTGGCAAAAGTATAATTTTAAAATTACTGCTTTATGGCCTTGAATGTTAAATAGTGTTCACCACTCTCCCTCTAGGTTGCTCTACACTTAAATTTACTATTAACTGCTCAGATTCACTGTCTACTACTTAAATCAAAGTCCAAAGGCTCCATTCTACCAGTATTTTCAACAATCTGCAATTTTACACCCCTCCCCCCTATAAACTCATTCGAAAATACTTAACTGGGCATTGTGCTGGCATTTCCTCAACTAACAGAAAAGGATTTGAAAGATAAAAGAGGCAGAAGTGGAGGAGGGAAATGCAACATTCATCCATTTGATTCCTAACCAGTCAAGAAATCCATAAACACTGACTCAAGGGTAAACACCACTTCCTCTCGGCAAGTTTAAGAAACACGTTTCATATATGTGCATGAAAGTGTGCTGTGTGTCTTAAGATTCAAATACCACATTCTACACAGAGAAGAAAAAAAATCGACAGCCATTGCACAGCATGCGCGGGGCAGATACGATGAAGGCGCAGCACATCAACTAAATAATGGATCATCTAGCCCCCTCCCCCAAGAAAGATTTCGCACAACATCCAGTGTAGCGCCAGAGTATTTTCCGATCATGAAGATAAAATAAACTGTTTATTAAAAAGGGCGTTGATTTCTTGGCAGCGCAGGCAAGAAACACCCCTAGTGTCCACAGACAATACTACAAGCACCCAGCAGCACCCACTCCCCACCCCCGGAGCCAGAGACAGTCACTGCTAGAAAAACAAACTTCATGCTGGCACCCAGTCCCCAGCTTGAACCGCAACCTCTGAGTGCATTAAAGAGTTCGGAACAGAGACCGATCCAAGACACAACCAAATGGTGGATAGCAAAGAAAAGCCTGTCAGTTCAGAAAACTCTTTCCGGTTTACACATGAACGACGAGACCCGGGGCCAAAAAAAATATATAGTGTGTGTGTGTGTGTGTAAGTGCTTACATACATTGTAACAATATTTCACTCTAAGGATATTAAAACAAACTCATGGTTTATACGCATGTATAGAACGTTTCGCTCTGTATATAGCACTATTCTGCTACAGAGAATTCATTTTTTTCGGCAAAATAGCGACCCCCCTTAGTTCAGGTTTCAAAGAAACGAGCAAACAGGATTTATATGGGTTTTTTTTATTCGGTTTCTCGCAGTTCATGGTTTCTCTCCCCCCCCGGAAGGAGGCAGAGAAAAGCGAACGAAGGGAGAGCAGGCGCAAGGCCAGGGGTGGCCTGACAGGTTCTTTCTCCTTCAGCGCAGTGAGCACGGCCGCCCGCGCTCCTCTCCGTTCCGATCTTCCCAAACGCGGCCTCGAATCTTCCTCCACACACACAAAACCCTTTTTATCTTATTCCCTTTTTTCCATCCTTGCCGCCTTCTATCCCTTTCTTCCCTCCCGGGTATTTGCCAGGCTGCCTGCTTCTTTATCTCCCCGGAGGTTCGTCCTCACCATTTTGTCCTCCTGCTTGGCTGTGGCCGCTGCCCCCCGGGATTGATGCTCGCCGTCTCGATCGCAGCCGCTCCGCTTGCCGCCTTCGTTTCTCGCAGGCTCGCGCTCACGCTATGCGCCTCGGCAGCGATGACGGTTTCACTGCAGTGGCTCGCGCTGACCCGCAACCTCAGGCTGAGGAAGGGGGAGGGGTGCGCATGGGTGTGGGGAAGGACGACAGCCAGAAAAGGAGGGAAGAAAGCAGCAGAAAGGATCGGAGTAATGAGTGGGAAGGTCTAGAACGACTAACGACATCCGGGCAACATCCGTCACGCCTTCTCGTTTGCATACGTGCGGACAAAGCCCCGCCTTCACGTTCAGATAATCCTCTGCGTCTTGGATGTTTTCTTTTTCTTTTTTTTTTTTTTTTACTGATTGAAGGATTGGAGGCGGGATTACGTGAGGACGGCTCGAGCCGCTGTGCTGCCAGCTCTGCAGTGATAGGGGCACACTGTATTTGGGTGTCTGCGCACCAAAGGGCGGGGAGCCAAAAAGAAGTGTCAGGGAGGCCCAGCTGGGGTCAGAAGACTTGGTATCTGGAGATACTCAGTTTACATCCCAAAATAAACCAGTACGGCATGGTCTTAAGCAAGGCCTCAGGTTTTCTGCGAGCAGCTCAAGGATACGATTCTGTAGCAAAGGTTAGAAAATTGTCCGAGGTAGTTGTTCTGCGGCATATTCACATCTGTTTGTCAGTGTACAGTTTTGCATTGTGTTAGGTCAACAGAACAAGATAACATTATTTAAATATTTCAACTTTATTTTAGTTTTTATTTAAACAGGCCTTAAATGTATATAAGGGAGGATAATAACCAGATGTTTACAAATCTACAGAGTACATCAGCATATCAAGAAAATCAGTAATACAGAAAGCCATCGAAACAAGCCATTAGATGCTGAAATTCTTCATTCCCCAAGCAACTTTATCCAAACAGTTTACTGTCATCTGTAGCCAAACAGATGACAGTAAACCCAATAAAGCTTCCAGATCCGTATCATTCATCAAGGAAGATGCAAGCTCAGTAATTGAAGTATATACATGGGTTATTTCACACCTCAAAAATTGGTTTGTTTTTCCAAAAGCATTGAATACTTAACAATATGCAACAATTGTGAAATTAACATGCTACTACAGGAAGAAATAGAAACATTAACCCATAGGCCAAGTAAACAAAGCTGCAGGGTCGATGCTATCTGAACATTAAGAGGTCTATATTCAGACACAGTCCAGATAGCAAAGTTAGCCAGATAAACTTATCTGGCTAATTTTGGAGGCATATTCAGTAGTGCAGCTGCACAATTGAATATAGCCAACTATCTTTGACCCACCCAGAGTTAACCGGCTACATAAACCAGCTAACTCCTCCCAGTTACACCCCCGGATTGCCCCCAACTTATCCAGTTAAATTCTAGCCACCTAATTTATTAGCTGGCTAGAATTTAGCCGGATAAGTGGCTTTTGAATATTGACCTCTATGTATATTCTCAATTCCTGCTTTTCCTGACTTCCAAAAATCCTGGGCGAAGCAGCAAGCTGTGTTCCATTTTCTCCACATTCTCTCCAATATAGCAGATGATATGACAATTTAAACTTAGAAAATATGTTGGTTATTTGTATGAGTAATGTAAAATTTTAACAAACCACAAATCTTTTACTATACATCGATACCATGTGTGTTTATATCCATATTTATTGCCAGTCCAAAGCACTCAATTTGAGCATTGCTAGTGAAGATTTAGCATCCCGCAGGCATAAAGACCCTTGTATAATGCTGCCATGCTATCCTTAGAATTAAGCAATTCTTTAACAAGAATGAGGACTTGGAAAGGTTGTTCTAAGTACCTCAATTGGGCCAAGGAAGTTTTAAATTGCAGAAAAATACAGTTTGTCACATTTGACAAATTTCAGTGGACAATTCATTATGGGGACTGTACTCAAAATGTTTTATGCAGGTAATCACGTTTACCTGTGCAAAAATCCCCTTTGAAAGTTTCTTCTCTCACTTGTGGAAAAAGTACATGCCTTGTTTTACAGAATGCATACTTTTACCTGTATGGAAAAAGGTGAGGCGTTGGGTCAGGTTTGTGAAATCTTCACATGTCCTTTCACAAGCTGGTGCAAAGTATGCAGTGTCACATTTGTGAGCCCTTGGACTGTGGCGTAAGTGATGCAGACTAGCTAGGGTTGCCAACTGGCTCCAGATTTTCAGGACAGGTTGATCCAGTCCTGGTTTTACCCCATTGCATGCTGGGACTTATTCTGATTTCCCTATTGCATTCCCTAAGAAAAGCAAGACTATAAGTACCTGCATGCAGGGGAGTAAAACCAGGACTGGATCAACCTTTCCTGAAAATCTGGAGCCAGTTGGCAACCCTAAGACTAGTAGGCAAGCCTGCTAGGCCCACCTATGCTGGCAGACACACCCCTTTCTGGGACTGAGCTGGATCTTCACCTATACCAGCCCCATTCCCCACAGGTTGAGCCCTGGGGTTCCAGGGACCGGCAGGACATAAGTGAATGTCCCTAAGGGCAGTCAACGAGAGAATGTTCAGAGACAGGCTGAGGTAAGGGCAGGCAGCAATCAGACAGTTACCGGGTTCAGGACTATGGTCAGGGCAAGCAGCGAGCAAGACCTAGCCAGAGTCCATGGCAAAGATCAATACCAAGCGGCAGGCAAAAGATTGGTCGGAATTCGTAGCAGAAGTCAGTTTCAGGCAAGAGAATTGTCTGGGTCTGTAGTAGAGGTCAATACCAGGTGGTAGGTAATAGAAGGACCAGGACAGGTAAGGCAAAGAATACAAACGAGGCAAGGCTGTGTCAGGAGCAAGATAGGCTAGAACGAGGCAAAGCTGGGTCAGGAACATGGCAGAATCAGAAACAAAGCGAGAACTAGCAACATACACTGCAAGGCTGCAGGAGGACCTGTTGCTGAGGAGAAGACTGGTTAAGCAGCTGAGCTTTAAATACTTCAGGCTGGCGATTTCACCAGGGAGCACCGGCATAGAATTCCCACCATGGAGCCTTTAAGAAGTGCTGTGCGGCACAAGCACACATCTATGGAAGCACAGGCCAAGATCGGCATCATGGAATCCTATCTGTGTCGGGGTGGTGTAGCAGCTTCCCAGGGCCGGTGGCACTCTGTGGCAGCCCCGCAACTGGCCAAACATTACATGCAGGTACCAAAGGCCCATACCCTGTTTATTGCCAATTTTCAAAGGACTGCCTCCATTTCATGCAAAAGCATCTCATAGTGCATATCCTGAAAATCCGACCAGCTTGCAGTACATGAGGACTGTAGTTGGACTGTAGGACTTTATCACTGTTCAATAAAGAACTTATACTTGCCTTTCCATGAAATTTCCGTTCCCCTCTCCTCGCAAACAGTTTTGATAAGGCCACTTATTGCCCCTGACGAGCTGCACTGAACATGGATATCTGTTCTAACGAATCCACCAGCACAGGATTTTGACAACCTAATTCATTATTGGCAGGAATCACTTCACACTGCTTTGAATAGTCTTGGCCTTATGAAATCATTAATTGTTTACCGACAAAAAACTGCCCCCCCCCCCCCCCACACACACACAGTACACCTCTTCTCTAAGAGATATGAAGTGCAAACCTTGCACTGCCGAGCTTCATTGGCAGAAAAACAAGTCAGACTTCAATCATGTGTCTTGTGGCTCCCAATTAGCATTTAAGGATGCTGTTGACCTAGCAAAGCACATATGATATTCCACTAGGATTATTGATGCTGCCTCCCGTACACATGAACTGTTCAGAATTGTTCACTCATTAGTCACTTCTCCCACAAATAATTTCTTCACTCCTTCACACTCTTTGTGTGAGACCTTTGCTTCATTTTTTTCTAGAAAAACTGATCGATTGGTTGAAAACTTTACTTCACTGCCCATCACACACTTACCTCTCCTTCTTGGAATGACTACTCTTTCACATCAAGTTCTGATATATCTCCATATCTAATCAAACAAAAGGCAAAACAAGTTCTGATATATCTCCATATCTAATCAAACAAAAGGCAACTTTTGCATGTTTAATTCCTGTTCGACTGCCTTAATTAAAGTATTGCGATCTGAAGTAGGTCCTGTCATTGCTGATTTTGTTAATATTTCGCTTTCTGAAGTAGTCATTCCCTCCAAGCTGTAGTTTGTCCTTTATTGAAAAAGCCCAACTTTGATTCCTCAGACTCGGTGAACTACTGGCCCATTTCCTCGCTTCTGCTGTTGGCTAAGGTCACTAAAGAACTCAATTAGAGGAGTTCTAAGCCACTAAATTTTTTTTGGATATTTCGCAGTTCGAATTTAGGCTGCATCACAGCACCGAGTCGCTCCTGGTGTCTAGTTTCGACACCATCTACTATGGTTTTGACTCAGGATCTTAATATCTCTTGATCCTACTTGACATATCTTTGGCCTTTGACATCCTCAATCATAATCTTTGGTTGGGTCATCTTCAGGCATTGGGCATTACCTCCACCATTTACTCCTGGTTTTACTCTTTTCTTTCTAACTGGTTCTCCTTTGTTATGATTGGCAGTACCTCATGTAATCTGTATCCTCTTACTACAGGTGTCTCCCAGAGTTCTTCACTCTCTTCCATCTTTTTTAATATATATCTTGTCCCCCTTTGTGTTGTTCTCTCTAGCCTAGGTATTTCTTTCAAAGTGTATGCAGATTTATATATAGTTTTCTTTCCTATTACCACCAAATTCGTTTTAGCCGTTGAAAATCTAACAGTTTGCATAACTAAAATTAAGGAATGGATGCTTGATAACAAGATTTCTCTTAATAAAAAAAAAATCTATTCCCATCTCATTCCGCTGGTTCAGATGTGGTGCATCCGTCGGTCTCAGACGGCTTCGACCTCTGTGCCTCACCTTTCTTCCTTCTCTTTCCTCAAGCCTTGGGAAGATGGCTGCTGCCGGGTCTTCATGTCTCTCTCTCCGGTGTCCCCAGATCGGCAACGGCGACGGTGTTCACCATGATTTTCCTGAGGGCCTCCTAGGATACGCGCGCGCACACCACCCACGTCTTTATCCACGTCATGGCGGGAACCTCGGGGGCGTCCCCTCCGAGTGACGTCATCACATCCTGGTATTTAGCCTGCCCTTCGTTTGCTAACAAACTGAATTAGCAAGGATTGGATTGCTCCAGTCTAAGCTGCTCTGCCGCAGGAAGCTCTCTCTGCCCTTCGGGGTATTTCTTCACTAACCTGGGTACCTGCTCCTCGGGGGCCCTTCTGCTCTATTTCAGGTACCTATCTTGGGATACCGGGTACTCGCTCCTCGAGGGCCTACTCTCCCTAATCTGGTGCCTGCCACTGAACAACTTCTTCCTCCAGGACCTTCAACTATACAGCTTTCTGCTTCAGTGAGTACTAACCCTTTCAGCCTGTCTCACCTTCAGCTTCAGTGCTCTGTGTCTACATCTGGGACCTGTCCCGGCTACACCATGCTGCCTATCACCTACTCAAGTGTGAGCCTGGTCGCCTCTGCTGAGGACCTCTGGACTACTTCGCTGGGTTACCTTCACTACTGCCTGCTCCCCGGGCAGTACCATCGAGCTGTACAATAAATACAACTTCTCTGTGTCTGCGTGTATAGAGTCTAGCCTAGTACTGCGGTTCCTCATGGGGCTCCTCCCCGTGGGAGTGGCCATCACCGCAGTACCCAAGAATCCACTCCAACACCTCATAACCATAATAGATTGCTAACGCCATGGATTCGGCTCAGCTCACCGCTTTACAGCCCAATCCGGGCCTGGCCCAGCGAATCTCTGAACAAAGAATTCGTTAGCACTCTGATCAGGAATAGGAGAAGCATTCAATCTGTTATTCAGCTGATTAAAGGCGGTAGTCAATGACTCCAAAGTTCTTTGTTGCTCCAAAATCCGTTGGGCTGGGCTAAGCCAGGAATAGCCTGTAAAGCTGAGAGCTGAGCCAGGTCCATGGAGTTAGCAATCTGTTATGTTTTAACTTGGTTTGTGGGCCCTTGGGTCGTGGAGAGAGCTGACTCCACCCACAGGAAGGAGCCCTGTGGGGACTCTCCACAACAGGCGGGATCTCAGCAGTGATGGACACAGGAGTCAGAGAATATTTATTATACAGCAAAGAGAAACCCGAGGAGCGGGTTTGTAACTCAGTCCTGGAAATAGAAGACCTGGGATGGATTTTCCGGTAGTGGTCCGCAGGGCGGGGTAACCCGGGGATTCCTGGCTTCTTGATAGGCCTTGTGAGTAGTAACTCTGGTAATGGTTCGCAACACGGGGTAGGCTGAAGGCAGATGTGAGTAACTGGTACAAGACAGTGTGAATCCGGTAGTGGTCCACAGAGCGGGGTAACCTGGAAAGTACTTGCTTCTAATATACCTTGTGTGTTGTAGCTCCCATAGTGGTCCACAGCACGGGGTAAGCCAGAGGTAGGTGTTGGCAACTGGCACAAGACAGCGTAGATCCGCTAGTGGTCCGCAGAGCGGGGTAGAAGACTAGGTCTTGTACTCACAATGCAGTAGAGAATTCGTAGTAGCAGAAGCGGAGTCCTGATGCAGGAGAAACTCACTTAGTTGGTGAAGGTGAGACAGGCAGAAGAGGCTCTCCGAGGAGCGGATAGCCCTGAGTGCAGCAAGGCCCCCGAGGAGCGGGTGCCTCAGGAATGCAGGAACAGCGATGCGAAGCATCTCAGAGTAAGGAATAAGCAAGAAGGAATCCTTGCTAACTCGGTAGGAAAGTCTGGTATGTTTAAATTCACGTAGGCAGTGACGTCATGCGGAGGGGACGCCCCCGAGGTTCCCGCCATAACGTGCACAAGGAGGCAGGAGCACGCGCGTGCCCAAGGTCACACAAGATTCAAGATGGTGTCCGGAATCGCCCTTGCCGTCCCGGGAACGCCAAGGTGGTCAGCATGGAGAAGCAGCTATCCTGGCCAGAATCGGAGCCACTGGGCAAAATGAGGTGAGCAGCAAAGGTCCCAGCCGTCTGCGACCAACGGGCGCAACATGGTGTGTGTGTGTGTGAGAGAAAGAGATTGGGCAGGGATGTGACTGGTGCGTGTGCGTGTGTGTGTGTGAGAGAGAGAGAGAAAGAGTTTGGTCAGGGACATGACTGGTGCGTGTGTGTGTGTGAGAGAAAGAGTTTGGTCAGGGACGTGACTAGTGCGTGTATGTGTGTGAGAGAAAGAGCTTGGTCAGGGACGAGACGTGTGTGTGTGTGTGTGAGAGAGATTGGTCAGGCAGGTGACTGGTGGATGTGAGAGAGAGAGATTGGTCAGGCAGGTGACTGGTGGGTGTGAGAGAGAGAGAGATTGGTCAGGCAGGTGACTGATCTGTGTGAGAGAGATTGGTCAGACAGGTGACGTGTGTGTGTGTGTGAGAGAGAGATTGGTCAGGTAGGTGACTGGTGTGTGTATGAGAGAGAAAGAGAGATTGGTCAGGCAGGTGACTGGTGTGTGTGTGTGTGTGTGAGAGAGAAAGAGAGATTGGTCAGGCAGGTGACTGGTGTGTGTGTCTGTGAGATAGACTAGTCATGGGCCCTAAGGAAGAAGAGCGTGAGGACAGAGCTTCAGCAGCCCTTGCTGCTTCTGGTATGTGCTATTGGCCTACAAGGGAATGGAGTAGGAGAGTTACTGGAGAGGGTAAGTAAAGGTGGCTTTTTAAGTTTATCTTTCTTGATTGACTGCCATTTTAATTATTAGGTATTATGTGATGTGTCTGCTGTTAGAAATATTTTATTGGTATTTGGAGAATTTTTAATAATTTTAAAAATTTGTAATGATTGGATGTTCCATTTATCAGTTGTTTTGAAACATTTATTATATTCTAGTTTTATAATTATTTTATATTTCTCGGGGAATGTATAAATATAAATGTGGAGACAAAAACTGAACTGGAAACAGCAAGAAGCCAAACTCTGTATGCAGTAAAACAACACAAAAACGTTAGCTTTATGGTTACTTTATTCTGTATTTGGTGAGGGTCTGTGTTCTGCGTGTGTGACCCAGCTAAGGGTGTTCTGTGAGCTTGTAGTTTCTTGGTAGGGATCTATAGCAGCTTGGCTTGTTCTGTTTACCTAATAGGAGGTGTATTGGTGTTTAGGGCCTGGTGTAATTTTTGCAGTGCTGCCTTTTCATAGGTAGGGTTGTTACTGTTTGAGTTCCATATTGCAGGTGTAACTTTGTGCACATTAGTTTGTGTACATTATTTCAGATACTGGAAGTCTGATAGGTGCTATATTTTTGTTTTGCACAGAATGCAGAGCGGCATTTTTGGGTTTCCATATTTGTAATTTGTGGTCTTTCTGTACTTGGTGAAGGTTGATTCTATGTGTGTGACCGAGGTGAAGTATTTTACTAGCATGTAGACATTAGTATCTATATGATTTGTTGTGTTTTCTCAATAGAACATGCATTGGTGATAAATTACTGTTTTTTCATAAGGAGGGCTATTGTACCTGGTAGGAGAGAGTGTTTATGTTGCTGTTATTGAGATGTCACCAGAAATATCTTTTTTGTATGGTAAATTGAACGGGGAATGTCCTAGTTCTGCTCTGCACTCATTGTTGGGGGTCGAGGGGGTTCCTGTGGAATGCAAAGTGTTTGTTTACATTTAGCCTGGTGATGGTCACATGTTCAGTGTGTCATGCATGTGAGAACCATCTGTCAGGTGTGTCCCGATAGAAAAAAGGTTGAGAACAGGTCTAGGATAGTGTGCTTGGCATGTTTTTTCAGTGTTATGGACTTTTTTCTTCAAAATTTGTTCAAACATTTTTTAAACCCAGCTACACTAACTAAAAACTTTTACCACATTCTCTTGCAATGAGTTCCAGATCTTAATTGTGCTTTGAATAAAAAAATGTATTTTTTCCTATTTGTTTTAAATATATTACCTAGCAACTTCATTGCATGTTCCCTAGCCTTTGTACTTTTTCAAAGCGTAAACAGCCAAGTTGTGTTTACCCGTTCCACTTCACTCATTGTTTTATAAACCTCTATCACAGGGGGTGGCCAATTCCAGGCATCAAGAACCTCAAACAGGCCTGGATTTCAGAATATCCACAATGAATATGCATGAGATAAATTTGCATGCACTGCCTCCAGTATAATCAAATCTATCTGGTTCATATTCATAATGGATATCCTGAAATCCAGGCCTGTTTGTGGTTCTTGATGCCTGGAATTGGCCACCCTTGCTCTATCATATCTCCCTCAGCCATCAAAAAAGCCCTAATTTGTTAGCCTTTCCTGATAAAAGAGGATGGAATGGCTCCTCTATCATTTTGGATGCCTTTCTCGGTACCTTTTCTAATTCTGCTATATCTTTTTGAGATGCGGTGACCAGAATTGCACACACTGCTCAAGGAGCGATACAGAGGCATTATGATATTCTTTGTTTTATTCCCCATTCCTTTTCTAATAATTCCTAGCATTCTATTTGCTTTCTTGGCCACCATAACACACCGAGCAGAGGATTTCAACATATTTGTTGCGTTCATGCCTCTTCTCGCCCTCGCTCCACTCTCTCTACCTTGGGAGCAACTCTCTTTGGCTCTGACGGACAGATGCAGCCGCGGCTTCTCCCTGCCTCTTGGTCCTGGGCTGGCTTGACGCTATGGATCCGCCATGTTCCTGATGATGTAAGGGCGTGCGCGTGCGCGCGCTCCAGACATTGTACCAGCAAGGGCGCGAACCTCGGGGACATCCCCCCATAGTGACATCATCCATTTTCACTTTAAAAGGTCTTTGTTTGCTAACCTCTAACGAGTTAGCAAGGAACTCCAACAGGAATTGCTTCAGCAGTCCACGATAATTGCAACAACAATCCAAGTCAGCGAGGGGAATCCTTCTTCACTGCTCGGCCTTTTCAAACTTACCGGGAGTACCCGCTCCATGGGGGCTCCGCTCTCTCTTCTTGATTTCAGATTGCCAAGACGGGATCCGGTACTCGCTCCTCGAGGGCCTACGTCCCTGAATACTCGGAAGACTCCTCATTGCCTGGAAGCGATTGCGGATGTGAACATAGTGGGGTAGATTTTATAAATGTACGCGCGGGCGTGCTTTTGTTCGTCCACCAGGCGCACCGCCTACGGAAAGCAGGCGTAAATCTGCGCAAGCCAGTGGGCTGCTGGCGCGCTATCACCCGACCCGGGGGCTGGTCCGGAGGCCTCGACCATGCCCCCGGGCCAGTGCCACGCCCCCGGGCCTGCCGCATCACTCGTGGCACGCCCCCCAACACACCCCCGACATGCCTCTCCATGCAAGCCCCGGGACTTACGCCCATCCCGGGGCTTGCGCGCGCCCCCGAACCTATGCAAAATAGGCTCGGCGCGCGCGGGGGGGTTTGGGGTAGGTTTTTGGGGGGGTACGCGCGTATCGTACGTGCATACCCCTTTGAAAATCTACCCCAGTGAATTCTATTGTACATAGGAATCGGTACTCGCTCCACGAGGGCCCATGTTCCTAGAATCCTATACAGACTCTCTTCTACTCTAGAAGCCATTTCATAAACAGCTATTGTGAGTTCTTATTACATTTAGGAACAGGAGCCTGTTCCTGTTCCTAAATGTACTGAAGACTCTATGGCATAGAGACCATTGCAGACATCTACTATTGTGAGTGTACCATCTTGTATCCAGTATACCCTGTCTACTGACTACTTCTAGTCTCTCTATACAACTCAGCAACCCAGAGATTATATTCCAGTATCAGAAGGACTTCAGCCCTGCCGGACACATCGACTCACTACTGCCACCATTGGTGGTCCAGCTTCCAGCCTAATAAAGAACTATTTGTGTTTATTTCATATTCTAGCCTAGCCGGTGGTTCCTCTCAGGATCTCCTCCTGGGGGCGCTGTCATCTGCCATCCGCCCAGGGATTCACCATTTCCTCCAAGTGGTCATTCCTTACACTACTGTCACTTTGTGGGAGCCAACCACTACCGACTACTAACACCGCTTACGTAAGTATTATATAGATAGCTAATTTCTCTTTCTATGGGACTTGCCAGCAGCCTATATATAACAGATTACTACTCCGTAGCAGAGGCATGATAGATTGCTATCTCAGTAGCGAAGTACAATATACCTATTGTTAGCTCCTCTCCTCAGAAGAGTATCATTGAACAGATTGCCAACTCCTCTTCCCTGGGGAATTGATCCATAACAGATTGCTACCTCCTTCCCTTACAGGAGCATCTAACAGCAGTTCGCTAACAGATTGCTAACTCTGCCCTCCTGGCGGGATGAGCGATAACAGATTGCTAACTCCTCCCCTCTGGAGGAGGAGAGCGTAACAATATTATTCTTGATGATGCCTAGATCCTCTTCCTGGGTGGTGACTTCTAATATGGAGCATTGTGTAGCTATAATTTGGGTTGATCTTCTCTATGCGCAACATTTTGCACTTGTGCACATTAAATTTCATCTGCCATTTGGATGCCCAGTCTTCCAATCTTGCAAAGTCCTCTTGTAATTTCTCACAATCCTCTTGTGATTTAACAACTTTGAATAATTTTGTGTCATCTGCAAATGGGATCACACCCCACTCCCAGTATAAATCCCCAGGGCATTACACTATTCACCTTTCTCCATTGAGAAAATTGACATTTAGTGCTACTCTGTTTTCTATCCTTTAAATAATACCTAATCCACAGTATGACATTGCTATCATATGACTTTTTAATATCCTCAAGAGTCTCTCATGAGATACTTTGTCAAACACCTTTTGAAAATTCAGATACACTGTATCAAGTGACTCACCTCTATCCACATGTTTATTTATACCTTCAAAATAAATGTAGCAAATAGGCGAGCAAATATTTCCCTTGGTTAAATCCATATTGGCTTTGTCCCATTAAACTATTTATAACTAATACAGAATAAGGGATAATGAATTAGAAATAGAAACATACAGACAAAAATTGAAAAAGAAAACCCAAGAAGCTAAACTCTGTGAGCAGTGCAGTGCCTGGAGACAGGAAAATGTTTTCTGTCTGTTCTGTCAGATGCACTAGGACAGGAACCAGCAACTCATAAGATTAGAGACATCTCACTCAACAAGTAGCCAGGAGAGCTAAATGAATAGAGGAGCCTGCAGTAGTAAATTGGTCATCATCAGGCGGGCACAGATCACACCCCCAATTGCAACTGAACAAGATAAGGGTAGAGGCTTAATAGAGGCCTGTACTTAAACCCTATGTAGCGTCAAGATGTTTGTGAGCAAGCTAAACTTACAGGGACAACAGACATGCCAAGTCTCATGCATTAAGAGTGAGACTTATGCATTCAGTTGCCAGGAGCAGCAGACCTACCAGGCTCCTGCAGTCATGGGTCACTTCCCACACTTCTACTGGACAGCCCAAATTCCTGCCCAGAAGCAGAGCCCCACCACTGACGTGGGTAAAAGAAGAAAACCATGGCTGCAATGATGATGCATCCACAGGGTTCCCACCCCAGCAGGCAGAAGTAAACAACAATATAAGAAGTTGCCATACTGGGTCAGACAGAGGGTCCATAAAACCCAGCATCCTGTATCCAGCAATGGATAATCCAGGCTACAAGTACCTGGCAAGTACCCAAACATTAAATAGTTCCCATATCACTAAAGCTAGTAATAAACAGTGGCTATTCCCTAAGTCAACTTGATTAATAGCAGTTTATGGACTTCTCCCCCAGGAATTTAGCCAAACCTTTTTTAAACCCAGCTATACTAACTGCCTTAACCACAACCTCTGGCAATACATTCCAGTGTTTAATTGTGCATTGAGTGAAAAAAAAATTCTCCAATTTGTTTTAAATGTGCTACTTTCTATTCATAGAATACCCCCTAATCCTTGTATTATCTAAAAGTGTAAATAATCGATTCACATTTAACGGTTCAAGACTTTTCATGATTTTCCAGACTTCTATCATATCTTCCATCAGCCCTCTCTTCTCCAAGCTGAATAGCCCTAACCTCTTTAGTCTTTCCTCATAGGGGAGCCATTCCAACCCCTTTATCATTTTGGTCGCCCTTCTCTGTACCTTCTCCAGTGCAACTGTATCTTTTTTGAGATGCGGCGACCAGAATTGCACATAGTATTCAAGGTGCAGTCTCACTATGGCACAATACAGAGGCAATATGACATTCTCCATTTTATTCACCATTCCCTTCCTCATAATTCCTAACATTCTGTTTGCTTTTTTGACTGCCATGGCACACTGAGCCAATGATTTATATGTATTATCTACTGTGACACCTAGTTCTTTTTCCTGGGTGGTAGCACCTAATATGGAGCCTAACATCATGTAACTACAGTGTGGGTTTATTTTCCCTATATGCATCACTTGTCCACATTATATTTCATCTGCCATTTGGATGCCCAGTCTTCCATTCTCTCAGGATCATCCTGCAATTTATCAAAATCCGCTTGTGATTTAACTACTCTGAATAAGTTTGTGTCATTTGCAAATTTGATCACCTAACTCATTGTACTCCATTCCAGATAATTTATAAATATATTGAAAATCACCTGCTACAGTTTCAACTCCCTGGTGTACCCTGCTGGAGCCTTCCCTCCACCAGGGTACCCCAGTGAGCATGCACTACAGGCTGACTAAGCTCCTCCTTCCTGCCTGTATGACACCCAGACTCCAGCCCTACTTAATCCTGTTTGTCCCTTGCCTCAATGCTTCTGCATCAAGTCTCTTTTGGCTCCCTGTCTTAGCCACCTTTGCCCTACAGCCTACCCAGGCTTTTCCTTGTCTTGCTTCATGGCCTCCGGGTCTTCTGACCTCAGCCTAGCTTTGCCTTGCCTTGCCTTCTCTGGGCCTTCTGACTTTAGCCATGTCTTGACTTATCTTGTAGCCCTCGCGCCTTCTGCTCTTAGTCTTGTCTTGCCTTATGGCTATCTGGTATTCCTGCACTCTGGCCTAACTAGGCCTTCCTTGTTCTGCGGCCTTCTAGGCCTATTCCTGACCTCTGGCCTATCCATCTCTTGCTTAGCTATGATACCTCCATGATTCCCCTAGAGGCTTTCCTGTACTGCTACTTTGGTGTTTTATGTTCCATGTTCTGTGTTACCCTTGTCTTGTCCTGTCTTAGTCCGTTCCTGTCCCAGCCTCAGCCTCAGTCCTAGTCTTATCTGCACGCTGTTCCAGAGTTCCAGTCTTACCAGCACTCTGCTTCTAGGTTCCTGTCTTACATGCATTCTGTTCCAGAGTTCTGATCTTACCTCACTCTGACCCTGAGTTCCAGCCTTGCCTGCACACCAGTCCTGCATTCCAGTCTTACCTTCAGACTCTTCCAGTCTAAGCCTTGGTTCCAGCATTGTCTGCACTCTGCACCACACCATCCAAGCTTTGCTCCAGCCTTAACCGACAGAGCAAGCTTTGCTCCACACTTACTAGATAGTACAAATCTTGCTCCAGCCTTACCAGACTGCCCAAGTCTTGCTCCAGGTTTGCCCTGTCGCCCCACACCATTCTAGAAGTGGTGTTCCCTACACTCCACCTGAACTGGAGCTATAACAGCACCGGTCCAAGTACAGATTCCTGAGGCACTCCAATATTTACCATTTTCCACTGAGAAAACACCATTTAATTCTACTCCCTGGCTTTTAATCAGTTTGCAGTTCATAAAAGGACTTCATCTCTTATCCCTTGACGTTTTAGTTTTCTTAGAATCCTCTCATGAAGGACCTTGTCAGATACCTTCTGAAAATCCAAATATACTAAATCTACTGGTCCACCTTTATCCACATGTTTATTAACCCCTTGAAAAAAATGTAGCAGATTTGTGAGGCAAGACTTCCCTTGGGTAAATCCATACTGGCTGTGTCCCATTAAACCATGTCTATCTATATTGTTAAAGTAGTGGACCCTTGGGTCGAGGCAAGGTTGGAGGAACAGGAAGGAGCCCTGCAGGTCCTCAAAGTTGACAGGTGGCCGGGCTGGAACAGAAACCCAACAGGACCTTCACCAATACCAGCCCTCATTCCCCACAGGTTGAGCCCTTGGATGCCCGGGCCGCCAGATTTAGGTGCAGGTCTCTGGATGGTGAAGAATCCGGTGCAGGCTGGAGATCCGCCGGGAGCCATCGGTACAAGCTAAGGTCAGACAGACCGCAGGCGGAGTCGAGAATTACCAGGGGTCAGGGCAGGCGACAAGCAGCAAGAACGAAGACAGGCCAGAGGTTGGGACAGGCAGATGGGTGAAGTCCAGAGGAGATCCTAAATCAGCCAAGTGTCGATCTGAGAAGAGGATGAAGTATGTGAAGTCAATAAGCCAGGAGTCCAACAAGTTCTGGAAGCCAACAAATTCAGGAGTCAGGACCTGTTGCTGAGGCGTCTGAGTCTGGGCAAGTCCGGGTTTAAATACCTGCGCCCTGCTGATGACATCAGGGGACGTCGTGGGAGTTTTCCTGCTGAGGACTCTTTAAAACAGCCCGCGAAGCACGCGCATGCACCTAAAGCCACCCCCATTCAGAGTGGTGTCTCTTGTGTGGCTGGGTTTGCGTGGTGGCCTGCCACACCTTTGCCGCAGTGTCAGGAGAGGTAAGGGCGGCCAGCCTTGGGGTGAGCCTGTGGCCGGCCGAATACAACAGTACCCCCTCCTCTAGGGCCTCTCTCTGGAGGTTTGAGTCTTCTGGGGTGATCTGCGTGGAAGGTCCTTAACAAACTCTTAACCAAGATGTTCAAGGTGGGTTTCCATGTGTTCTCTTTGGGGCCATAGCCCTCCCAGGAAATTAGATACTCCCACTTGCGATTCCTTCGGCGTAAATCCTGCACCTCCCTGATATGGTAAACTTGGTTCTATTTGGAGGATAGTTCTGGTGGTTCCAGCACTCTTTAGGAGGGCCAGGAGAGTACTAAGGGTTTGAGTAATGGCACATGGAACACATTGTGAATCTTCAGAAAAGCGAATAATTGCATCTGGTAAGAGAGAGGGCCAGCCTAGCATGTAATGGGGTAAGGTCCAATATAACGAGCCTCATGGAAGGTCCCCGGAGCCGGATGTGGTGGGTGCATAGCCAGATCCTATCCCCCGGTTTAAACTGAGGAGCCAGTCACCTTTGAAGGGTTGCTGTCTTTTTAGCTCGTTGGGCCACCTTCCGAATCATGTCCTCAGTTTGAACCCAGAGAGTTTGTAATTCCTTAGCCGTCAGCTGGGCTGCAGGCGATAAGACAGGGAGCGGGACTAGAAGAGGGGGAACTGGCTGTCTTCCGTACACTATCAAGAATGGGGAGGACCCTGTGACAGCATTAACGTGGGAGTTGTGACAGAACTCGGCCCATGAAAGTAGTGTAGCCCAATTTTCTTGCCGTGTGTTGATAAATGCTCTCAAAAATGTCTTCAAGGTATGGCTGGTGTGCTGTACCTGGCTGTTCGCCTGTGGGTGATAGGCAGTAGTGAAGTTGAGCGTAATATTGAATTTCTGGCAGAGCGAGTGCCAAAATCTGGCTCTGAACTGGACACCTTAATCAGAGACTATGTGTTGCAGGAGACTGTGCAGACGAAAGATGTGAGAAGTGAAGAGACATGCTAATTCAAGTGCAGATTGGAGACACGTGACAGTCATCGGTACAAGCTAAGGTCAGACAGACCCCAGGCTGAATCAAGAAGTACAAGGGTTCGGGGCAGGCGGCAAGCAGCAAGAACGAAGACAGGCCAGAGGGCGGGACAGGCAGAAGACAAGCAAAGTCCAGAGGAGATCCTAGGTCAGCCAAGCGTCGATCCAAGAAGAGGACGAAGTATCCGAAGTCAACGAGTCAGGAGTCCAACAAGTTCTGGAAGCCAAACAAGTTCAGGAGTCTGAACCTGTTGCTGAGGAGTCTGAGTCTGGGTAGGTCCAAATTTAAATACCTGCTCCCTGCTGACATCATCATGGGGACATTGCGGGAGTTTTCCCGCTGTGCGCCATTTAAAACAGCCCGCGATGTGCATGCCTAAGGCCATCCTCCACTCAGAGTGGCATCTCTTGCGCAGCTGGGTCTTCGTGGCAGTCTGTCGTGCCTTCGTTGCAGCTCAGGAGAGGTAAGGGTGGCCGGCCTTGGGGTGAGCCTGCGGCCGGCCAAACGCAACATATATGTTCTGTGATTTGTCCTTTAGAATAATTTCCATGATTTTTCCCAGCACTGAAGTCAGGCTCACTGGACTATAGTTTCCCGGATCACCCCGGAGCCCTTTTTAAATAACAGGGTTACATTGGCCATCCTCCAGTCTTCTGGTATAATGATAAGTTGCATATTATTGGTAATAGGTCTGAAATTTCATTTTTGAGTTTTTTCAGAATCCTAGTGTGTATACCATCGGGTGCAGATAATTTGCTACTCTTCAGTTTGTCAATCTGGCCTACTACATCTTCCAGATTCACCATGATTTGGTTCAGTTCATCTTATTCATCACCCTTGAAAACCATCTCCCAAATGGGTATCTCCCCAGTATCCTCATTAGTAAACACTGAAGCAAATAATTTATTTAGTCTTTTTGCAACAGCCTTATCTTCCCTAAGTGCCCCTTTAACCCCTCAATCATCTAATGATCCAACTGATTTCCTTGCAGGCTTCCTGCTTCGGATATGTTTTTAAACATGTTTTTATTATGAGTTTTTGCCTCTATAGCCAACTTCTTTTCAAATTCTCTCTTAGCCTGTCTTATCAGTGTTTTACATTTAACTTGCTTATGCTTTTTCCTATTATCTTCAGATGGACATTCCTTCCAATTTTTGAAGAAAGATTTTTGGCTCAGGAACCATGGTGGCATGGTGCTAATGTACCTAGGGGATTCCCACCCCTACAGGCAGAAGTAAAGAACGTGGTGATGTCGCACTGAGTACCCACCCCCAGTGGGCAAAAGCTGAGAACTGCGGTGGCATGGTAATGACATGTTCACAGCTTGCCCTCTCCTACTGGCAAGAAGAAACAAACCACAGCAGTGCCAAAGATTATATACCAGCGGGCAGAAGAAGAGCTAGGCAGAGGAAGATAAGGGGAGGCAAGGGAGTAAGTGAGTAACAACCTTTCACTCTTTCGCTTCCCTCTCCTTCTTTTTCCTGCCTTTCACACTAACTCAGCTCAGCTCCCCTTCCCTTCCTTTCTATTCTCACTGAAAAGGGAGGAGAAGAAAAGGGAGTTGAGTTAAGTGAGTAAAAGGGAAGGGAGAGGGATGTGAGTAGAGTTGTGAATGAGAGGAAAAGGGGATAAGTGAGTGGAAGGGAGGAGGCATGAGGGAAGCAAAAGAGGATAAGTGAGTGAGAGGGAAGGGAGGAGGAGTGAGTGAGAGGTGAGTGGGTGAGGGGAAGGGAAAGTGAGAGAGTGAGAGGGAATGGGTAAGAGGAGAGGGAAGGAAAAGGAATGTGGTGAGTGGATGAGAGTAAGAGGGAAGGGGTGAGAGAGAGAAAAGTATGTGATGGAAAGGAAAGGGAAGTGTGAGTGAGTATGAGGGAAAGGAGTGAGGGGAGGGAAGGAAAGGGTGAGTGAATGAAGGCAGGAGAGAGAGTAGGAGGAAAAGAAGGGAAGGGGTAAGGGGGAGAGAAGGAAAGGGAAATGGATGAATGCATGAGAGAGAAGGGGAGGGTAAAGAAGGGGTGAGTCAGTAAGAGGGAGGGGAGGGAGGGTGATGAGTGAGAGGGAAAGGGATGTAATGGGAGGAAATGAAAGAGAAGGATGAGTGACTGAGTGTGAGGGAAAGCAGTGAGGGGAGGGAAGGAAGAGGTGAGTGAATGAAGGAAGGGGAGGGAGAGGAAAGGGAAGGGAAGGGGGAAAGGGAAGCTGAGTGAGTGAGGGGAGGAAAGGGGGATGGGTGAATGAAAGGAAAGGAAAGGAGCAGAAGAAGCATTGGTCTGTTTGGCCAGAAGAAAGGAGAATAGCAGCATTGGCCCACACCTCAAGAGGAACGAGGAGTAGTCCCATCAGCTGCATGGGCTGAAGGTAGAGCGTGGTGTAACTTGTGCAACCTGAAATGGCCCACAGAACTTGGGTGCAAATCTCCGTGATGGGAGTCGGAGATGGATGTTCCTGGTGCTGAGCCAGACTCGGTTCCCCGGCTGGTAGGTGGGAGCTGGTCGTCTGTGGCGGTCGGCCGCTTGTTTGGCGGACAAGGCTGAGCGGCGTAGTTGGTTCTGAGTCTTGTGCCACAATGTCCGTAGTTGCTGGGCCGTTACTTGAATGGCAGGCGAGGCGCTAGGGGCATCCAGCGGGAGCGGAGGTCTTAGTGGTTTCCCGTAGAAAAGCTGAAATGGGGATTTGCCGGTAGCGGCGTGAACTTGGTTGTTGTAGGCGAACTCGGCCCAGGGCAGTAGTTCTGACCAATTGTCCTGTTTTTCATTAATGAAGGCCCGAATGTAGGCCTTCAGGGTCCGATTCATTCTCTCAGTCTGCCCGTTGCTCTGTGGATGAAAGGCTGTGGAGAAGCTGAGCTTTACTTTGAAGCATTTGCAGAGGGCTCTCCAATAGCGAGCTACAAACTGGGGTCCCCTGTCGGAGACTATGTCTTGGGGAAGACCGTGTAGCCTGAAGACATGCTGAGCAAAGAGACGGGCCAGTTCGGGCGCTGAAGGAAGTTTAGGCAAAGGCACTAGGTGCACCATCTTTGAGAAGCGGTCAACGGTGACCCAGATGACCGTATGCCCGCAAGACGAGGGTAAGTCCACCACGAAGTCCGTAGCTATGTGGGTCCAGGGTTCGGTGGGGACCGGTAGTGGCTGCAGAAGGCCACAAGGGGATCCAGGACTGGGCTTCTGACGGGCGCAGGTGGGGCAGGAACTCACATAGGAGAAAACATCCCGCCGGATTTTGGGCCACCAATAGAAGCGATTGATAAGTTCTAAAGTTCTTTCACGTCCTGCGTGCCCTCCAATGAGGGAGTCATGAGCCCAGCGTAAGGCCGTTAGGCGATCCCGGCGAGGAAGTACAGTCCTATCCTGGGAGAGGACCGTCAAAGCAGACAGGCGGACCTTACTCGGGTCCAGGATAAATTGAGGAGGTTCTTGATCCTCCTCGACGCATGAAGTGCGGGAGAGAGCATCCGCTCGGAGGTTCTTGGCCGCTGGCCGATATTGCAGAACAAAGTCAAAACGACTGAAAAACAAGGCCCAGCGGGCTTGACGGGGTTCAGTCGTTGAGCCTGTGACAGGAACTCCAGGTTCTTGTGGTCTGTGTATACGGTGGTAGTATGCAGGGAGCCCTCGAGCCATTGTCTCCACTCTTCGAAGGCGAGCTTAATCGCCAACAGCTCTTTGTCCCCGATGGAGTAATTGCTCTCGGCTGGAGAAAACTTCCTGGAGAAGTAAGAGCAGGGGAGGAGTTGGCCAGAGTCGGAGTGTTGGCTGAGAACCGCCCCAACCGCTATACTGGAGGCGTCAACTTCCACAATGAACGGTCTGGAGGGATCTGGATGCCGGAGGCAAACGTCTGAAAGAAATGCCTCTTTGAGGTCAGAGAAGGCTGCCACCGCAGCGTCAGGCCAGTTTTTGGCGTCAGCTCCCTTGCGGGTCAGGGCCGTGAGCGGAGCAACTCGATGCGAGTATCGCGGGATAAAGTGTCTATAAAAATTAGCGAAGCCCAGAAATCGCTGGAGGGCCTTGAGGCCCGTGAGCTGAGGCCACTTGGTAATGGCCGCTACTTTTTCTGGGTCCATGCGGAAGCCGGTAGAGGAGATGATGTATCCCAAGAAGGGCAATGACTCAGCCTCGAATGTACACTTCTCCAGCTTGGCATACAAGCGGTTGTCTCGGAGGGCCTGAAGAACCTGTGTAACGTGGCGGCGATGGGAGTCCACATCCTTGGAAAAGATGAGCACGTCGTCCAGGTAGACTATGACATGTGAGTGGAGCATGTCACGCAGTACCTCATTCATGAGGTGCTGGAAGACGGCTGGGGCATTGCAGAGTCCAAAGGGCATTACCAGGTACTCGTAATGCCCATCCCTGGTGTTGAACGCCATCTTCCATTCGTCCCCTGGGCGTATACGGACGAGGTTATAGGCCCCTCTGAAATCCAACTTCGTGAAGATGCGGGCACCCTGGAGGCGATCCAGAAGCTCCGGGATAAGCAGGAGGGGGTACTGATCTCGTTTGGTGATGGCGTTCAGGCCGCGGTAATCGATACACGGCCGGAGGGAGCCATCCTTCTTGGCCACAAAGAAGAATCCGGCACCAGCCGGTGAGCGAGACGGGTGGATGAACCCCTTGGCTAGGTTCTCCGTAACATACTGGGACATGGCCTTCGTCTCGGGTAGCGACAGAGGATACACTCGGCCACGAGGGGGCGTGGTGCCCGGCAATAGGTCAATAGGACAATCAAACGGCCGGTGCTGGGGAAGGATTTCCGCCATCTCCTTGGAGAAAACATCCTAAAAGCTTTGGTATGGCTCAGGTATGAGGTGCGAGGAGCAGAGGTGCAGAGGTCTGGGCGGACGTGGGAACTGTAGACAGCGTTCAAAACAGGCAGGACCCCAACGAACCAAATGGAAGTCATCCCATTGTATCACGGGAGAGTGCTGACGTAACCAAGGAAGTCCCTAAACCAACGGGTGCACCGCTTGCTCCAGGACGAGCAGGGAGATCTCCTCCGAGTGGAACAGGCCTGTTTGCAGTGTCACTGGGGCCGTGGAGCAGGTAATGACCCCCGGAAGCAGAGTGCCTCGGATCGAGGAGATCCGCAGAGGAGGGACCTTCTGTAGAGTCGGTAGGGAAAGCTGAGTCATCAGATCGGCCACAATAAAGTTCCCCTCAGCGCCAGAGTCAATGAAGGCACGAATCTGGAGTTCCCCACCGGGGTATTTCAGAGTTACTGGTAGCGTGCAGAGAGGAGCTGATCCAGTAGCGCCTAGGTGTAGCTCCTCAGTGTAACCTAGGCATGAGCGTTTCCCGGACGCTCTGGGCAAGAAGCAAGAAAGTGCCCCTTGCTTCCACAATAGAGGCAGAGGCCTAGTGAGCGACGTCTCTTCCTTTCTTCCGGGGTAAGTGGAGACCTGCCCAATTGCATGGGTTCCCCAGTAGGCACAGTGGGAGGAAGAACCTTGGGAGCAGGTGTTCTGGCGGAGGTAGACAGCTGTGGTGGGGCTCGGTGACTCGAGTGAGTCTCTCTATCCCGCTGTTGGAGACTGCGATCCACCCTACCAGCAATGTCCATTAGGTCATTTAAGTCCTCAGGGAGCTCCCGACCTGCCAGTTCATCCTTGATGCGGCCTGCCAGACCCTCGAGGAAAATCCCTTTAAGGCAATTGTCTTGCCAAGCGACCTCCATGGCCAGGGTTCGGAAGTCTATAATGTACTCAGCCACCGGGCGTGTCCCTTGCCGAAGGTGTAAGAGCTCAGAGGCCGCGGTGGATCGGCGTGCGGGGTCATCGAAGGCCAGGCGGAAGTTAAGGAGGAAGTCTTGTAGGTTCTGTAGCAAAGGATCCGAACGTTCCCACAAGGGTGAAGCCCAGTCGAGGGCCTTGCCGTCCAGCAGAGAGAAGATAAAGGCTACCTTGGCTGCGTCTGAGGGAAACTGTGTTGGCCGCAGGGTGAAGCGCACGTGGCACTGGTTTAGGAAACCACGGCATGTCTTGCTGTCCCCGGCGTACCGGGTAGGCGTGGGCAGCTGAGTGATTGAAGTTGAAGTGGACACGGGCGCCGGAGGCAACTCCCGAGTGGAAACCTCAAGACGAGAGACCAACTGTTCCACAGTGGCAGCGAGGGTATCAATGCAGTGCTGTTGCTGGAGGCGTTGAGCCATCCCTGGAATGGCCTGCAGGCTTGGAGTCTCCGCCGAATCCATGGCCTTGCAAACTGTTGCAGTTGGATACTGCAGGCGAGGTAGTGGACCCTTGGGCCGGCCCACCTAGGATGACAGGGTAGGCCGGGAGGCGGAGCCACAGGCTGGCGGTGTTCACCCGGGAACCAGGAGCCCCCCAGGAGGAGCCCGTAGGGTCCTGGAACCTTGGGACTTGGGGAATATGCTCAAAGTCCAGTGGCAGGTAAGGCCTAGGCTGGGAGTGTAGTATAGGAAGTCTAAGAGTATAAGATAGACCGTGGACCGGCTGTACAGGCCAAGGGCCAGCTGATGACAGGGCAGCGGGCGGCAGCGGGAACTGTAACTAACCGGACACTGAGGCAGGGTCTGTAGAATGCTGGAACTGGAGCAGGCTGAAGACTGGAATGGAATCTGTAGCAGACTGTGGACTGAAGCAGGCTGTAGACTGGAATGGAGTCTGTAGCAGTCTGTAGACTGAAGCAGGCTGTAGACTGGAATGGAGTCTGTAGCAGGCTGTGGACTGAAGCAGGCTGTAGACTGGAATGGAGTCTGTAGCAGGCTGTGGACTGAAGCAGGCTGTAGACTGAAGCAGGCTGTAGCGAAGTCGGGAACGGACCAAGGTCAGAGGCAGGCGGCAGGCTGAAGCGAAGTCAAAAGGCAGTCCAAAGGTCAAGTCAGGAACGAGGAACAGACGAAGCGCAACTCAGAACTACTATGCAGTAGTGAACCTCGTTGCAAGGCAAGGAGAAGGAGTCCGGACGCCGGTTATATCGGGCTTAGGGTGTGGTGTCATCAGCACAGGCGGGGCCAGACTTCCGGGAGCTGTGCGCACAAAGTGGGCGTCCTCGCGCGCGTGCGCGAGGCAGCGGGGAGACGGGCAAGCAATGGCGACCGCCACGTGAAACTGGCAGAGCTGCCGGAGTCCCAGCCACGCGGAACGTGGCGCTTCCAGCAGCGGAGGTAGGCACTGTTCAGAGCTAGCGAAGGGGAAGCGGCAGAGACCGCAACACTACCATGCAATAGCTTAGTCCCTACTGTCTCCCTAAGGCCTGAGTTCCTGCTTAATCTCATTCTTTACTCCCAACCCAGGAACTTTTAGCTCAATTCCCCCAAACCTGCCTAGTGACTCACAGTCAAATGGATTTTCTGCATATCCAGAGTAAATATGTGTTACTAAATGGTCATATACTGGCTGTCCAATAGTTGTCAATTTATCCTGAAAACTCAACCAGTTGTGTGGTCATCAGCACAGATTTGGGAAACCCTTTCTAGTTTGTTCCTACTGCTCCAGAACCTGTCTTTCCCTCACATTCTTCCTAGGAGCCAGTACTTGTATGCTTCTAACTTGCTGCTCTGCTGCTGCAGGTGCTACTTCCTCCTGCATGATTCAATCAGCTGTTGAGCAGTATGTGCTCCATGCATTTATGGAGCACTGCACAATTTAAACAGTTGATTGTGATTTGAACTGTATGGGAGAAAGAGATGCCACAGGCAGTAGAAGAAGCAAGTTAGAAGCAGTGGGCCACAGGTTCCTCTTTCCTGCTCTGTGTTAGAGCAGGCCATGACAGTTTTTTCTTTGGATCTAGGAACCAGCTGAAAAAAACTTTTGGAGCCAGAACTGGTACTAGTGGGTGGCACCTTCTGAAGTGGTGTGGTGAACCTATTCCAAAAATGCATCTCTTCCCTTTACTACCAGCAGAAGTGCCACTTTTAGTCCTATTCTTCACCTGTCTATACTGGCAGCGATTGCTCTTTCTCTTCAGGCCAGTGGTAGGTACTGGTTGGACAGGTCTCTCCTGCTATCCAAGACATGATGGTGGTAGCTCCAGTCAGGTACTAGAACAGCTATTACTCATGCCTTCTCTCATCCTTTAATGGTTAAAAATCTCCACTTATGCATCCACTCCAATGGTAAAATGTGTTTGTAGGTTATGCCCTAGATTAAAACGTCTCCTTTTTCAGTAAAATCTTCTGATCAGGAGCTTCCAAATACCTGGCATATGTGCACTGGGAAAAAATTGATTTCCTCTGCACTCAGGCAAGCCAATCCACATGAATGGGTTATGCACCTTTACCAGCAGATGGAGTTGGAGTAAAGCTGACATTACAGACATATAGCCCTTCCCCCGACATCAGCCCACCAGTATTCTCCATCTCCAGAAGATGATGGACATGCATTTCCCTACTGGGGATTGTTTTAGTCTTGCCATGCAGTGGTGTAGTGTCATCGACGTGCACATGAGCGCCTACTTGAGCGCATACTGAATGCCTACTTGAGCTCCTGCTTGAGCGCGTACCTAGTGCGAGTACATTTAAGCGTGTACTGGTTGCGCCTTTGAGTGCATATCTTATTTGGGTGCACAAAAAAAAAATGATGCAGTATGGAACTGGTGATAAAGAAGTCTAAGCGCTTAGCAATCTGTGCTGCTTGCCATATAAGGGCAATACAGCCAGGAATTTCTGTGAGTCTGTGTCACCACTGCCTGGATGCTTGCAGTGATTTGCCTCCTGATTTTGCCAACACTGGTCCATCCCTTCTGATGGGGGATTGGAGCTGAAGGCGACCCTATGACAAAGATGTCTTCAGGGGATGTTCAGTCAGAGGATGTCAGATTGGGGCCTATAAGGCCTAGTATGAACCCATCCTCCTTTTCCTGGGTGGAATTTTTTCCAGGGACTACAGCCCTTTTCTGCAGGGGCGACCAGGAGAAACGGTGATACCTTCGAAATTGGGGTCACTTACTTGGGGTTCCAAGTTGTCTGTTACCACGTCCAAGCACAGCGGTGCAATGGTCCCTGAGGATGTTCAGGAGGATGTGGATAAGGATAACTCTGATGACCATGTAGGTTTCTCCGCTCTGGAAGAGGGGAAATTCCCCCAGATTTAGACCCAAATAGAACTCTGAGCCGTTTCTTTCATAGAGATGAGTTGCCAAGTCTTTTATCTTAGACTCTGAAGACGCTTGATGTGGCTGGGAGTGATTCTACGGGTGCACAAAAGAAGGACCCAATAACTGACATCCTATACAAAGCATCATGTTTTTATCACTTCTTGGATGCAATTCAAGAGTTGATTGACCTTGAATGGAACGCTCCAGAAGAAAACTTTAAAGGGGGATGCGCTTTGGCGGGTCTGTATCCCTTGGTTCCGGCAGCAAGGGAACATTTCCCAAAGGTGGATGCACTGGTGTGTTCTGGTGTGTTCTGTGACCAAGTAGACCACCATTCCAGTGGAAGAAGGGGCAGCTTTGAAAGATGCTCAGAACAGCAGAATTGAAGCGACCCTTAAGCAGGCCTTTGAGGCCATTGTGATGAATTTGCTTCTTTTGCTCCTTGGTGGCTTGGGCTAGTCTACATCTCTTTCAGGAAACTGATGGAGTGGGGTTGAATAGCAGAGTGGTGATGGAACTGGGAGCCACCTTCTTAGCTGATGTGGGTCGTGACCTTGTTCGCACTGCCGCCAGAGGGATGGCTTCCGTGATAGCGGCTAGGAGTCAGCTGTGGCTGCGAAATTAGTGAGCAGCACAATTTCTAAGTCCAATCTCATGAGGTTACCCTTTAAGGGTTCTCTTTTATTTGGCAGTGAGTTGGAGAAAATGGCAAATAGATGGGGGAAACCCCAGGACCCTCATTTGCCAGAGGATAAGAAGTCGGTATTGGATCCTTTTGGGGCAAGGGGCCAAGCTAGAGACTATAAGCATTTTTGTCCCTATAGGGGAACGACTACTCAGAGGTCTCAACCTTTTAGTAGGTCTCAGTCCTTTCTGTCCAGAAAGCCTCGGAAGAATGTGGACTGTGGTAGCGGAGCACATCGATCTTCACAATGAAAGTGTATGGACTCACTTACTGGGGCAGGAGATAGGCAGATGTCTATCTCACTTTTATCAAAGGTGGGTCTGACCAGTGGGTCCTGGAAGTGATAAGTGGGTCCTGGAAGTGATAAGTGGGTCCTGGAAGTGATAAGAGAAGGCTATGCCCTAGAGTTTCTTTGCATTCCTCCGGATGCCTTCATGGTCTCTCCCTGCAATGCCCTACAGAAGAAGGTGGCAGTGAGACTACCTTAAGGAGGCTGATGAATTTAAAGGCTGTTATTCCTGTTCCCAAATCACAAGAAAATACAGGCCACTATTCAGCCCATCCTGGATCTCAAAGGAGTCAATTGATAGTTGAGGGTCATTCATTTCCATTTGGAAATTCTGTGTTCCTTAATAATGGCAATGCAATGAGAGATATTTCTCACATCTCTGGATCTGATGGAGGCATATCTGCATATTCCCATTCACTGGGCACATCAACGGTTCTTGCAATTTACTGTTCTGGGATGTCATTATCAGTTTCAGACCCTGCCCTTTTGGCTGGCCACTGCACCCAGGACCTTCTCCAAGGTCATGGTGGTGGTAGCAGTGTCCTTGCGCAAGGACGGCATCCTGGATCACCCATATCTGGACGACCTGGTTGATTCGGGCCAAAAACGAGGAAGAAAGTCACCTGACTTCTCGCAACATGGTCTCATTACTTCAAGAATTAGGCTGAGTGGTGAAATTGTTAAAGAGCAGATTACATCCATCTCAGGCACTGGAGTATCTCGTTGTTCGTTTCAATATGAAGCAGGGCAGAGTGTTTCTACTGGAGAGTTGCATTCAGAAGTTAATTGCTCAAGTTTAAACTTTGACAATGTGGTTTTATCTTCAGGTACTGGGTTTGATGGCAGCCACCTTGGAGGTTGTCCCCTGGGCAAGAGCACACATGTGGCCTCTTCAGCACGTTACTTTCCCAGTGGAGTCTGCAGTCTCACGACTACATGGTAAGGCATCAATTGCCTTTAGCGAGTGTGCACTTGCAGTAGTGGTTGCAGGTGGAAATTACATCAATTTTGGAATTTTTGCAGGAAGGATTGCATAAAGACTTGGCCCTTAACACATTGAAGGGTCATGTGGCAGGTCTCGCTTGTTATAGGAGGCGATAGTGAGCCTTTGTCCTCCCTTGTAGCTACTGGTGCCTTTGTGGAACCATAATCTGGTCTTGGATTTCTTGGTGGGTCCTACCTTTTGATCGCTACATAGCCTCTCCTTGAAGCTATTTACCTTGAAGACAGATTTTCTAGTGGCAATCTGTTCAGTATGTCGGGTTTCCAAGCTGTAGGCTCTTTCTTGCCTTGAGCCATTTCTGTGTGTTATTCTGGGGGTGGTATAGCTTTGAACTGTATCTTACTTATTGCCGAAAGTGGTTCTGGAGTTTCATTTGAATCAGTCTATTTCCCTGCCCATGCTGGACAGGAATAGAGCTTAGAGTGAATATTGTCTTTTGCGTGCCTTGGATGTCAAGAGGCATCTGATGCAGTACTGATCAACTGTTTGTGCTCCCTGGTGGAGGTAAACAGGGTGAACCAGCGGTCCAGGCCACTGTAGCTTGTTGGGATAAGGAAGTCATCACAGCCACCTATGTGGATACTGGAATTCTGTTGCCAAAGCAGGTCAGACCATATTCCACTAGGGCTCAGGCAGTATCATTGGCGGAGATTTGATTATTTTCTCCTGTCAAAATTTGCCAAATAACGATATGGTCTTATTTACACACCTTTTCCAGGCATTACCACTTGGACGTTCAGGCTCAGGAGGAAGCAGCCTTTGCATGTGCGGGGTTGTCTGGAATGCGGGCAGCCTCCCACCCTGTTCAGGAGTAGCTTTGGTACATCCCACTCATGGATTGGCTTGCCTGAGTACAGAGGAAGGAGAAATTACTACTTACCTGATAATTTCCTTTCCTCTAAGGAAGGCAAGCCAATTTGTGGCCCACCCTCGGCTGCCGACTTGCCTTTAGTTCGTCCTTTAGGTGCGGTTGATGCAGAGAGTTGTTCCTATTATTCATTGGAGGACTGGTAAGTATCATAACCAGCCCCTCAATTTAGTGAATATTCATTCTTTTATCTGAGCTCAGAGTTCCCAATTGGTTTGAGGCATGAATAGTTGATTGTTAATAGTCATGTTCAAGTATAATCAATTTGTCCACAGTTTGGCTTTTCCAGAGTATATTGGTGGTCTGATGTCAGGGCAGGGCTTTATGTCCATGACTTCAACTTTACTCAGTCTCCATCTGCTGCTAGAGATGCATAACCTCATCTTCTCTGTCTTGAGCCTCTTCCTTTGAGTCCTTCTACCCTCTGTTGAAGCGGAGAGTGATGCTGCTGTTGCGTCAAAATCATGAAAAATACTTGGTTATGGGTAGTTATCCCCATGCCTTCTGTAAGGAGATTACTAGCCTTGGAAGCCCCCTGGTCTAAGGCCATGCCCAACTGGGGGAGAGAACACAAGGCTTTCAACTCAGAAGCTGCCCTTCCAATCCAGTCCTTTCAAACAGCCTAACTATACCTCATCTCAGAGCACAGGACATGCTCTCCTACCATATGCTGGAGACAGAGAATATTGACGGACTGACGACAGCACAGGATCTTATGTAAGGTGACATCAGTAAGCCTGCTAGTCTCTGCCTCCATCCGCCGGTTGGTGGACACAAACCATGTGCTTGGAATGGTCTGGCTGGCTGAAGGGAAAATTAAGATTAAATGAGGTGCTGTGAGCAGAACCTAAGTACTGGCCTGGATCAGCGCATCAGGCAGTGGTTTCTTTTCCGTGACATCTATGATCAGGTCTGCTAGCACACTGGTTGGGAAACACTGATCTAAGGGAGTTCCAACTAATGTTCAACGGTGCCATCCACTGATGGGCACAGGCTACATTTGTACAGGGCTCGAGAAAGAGCCATGGCCCATGCCTCTCAGAGAACTGTCACTGCACAGCTCAGCTGGCTAGGAAAGATGAAAATAACAGAGGTAAAATATCCCACATTTATCTCACTACTCACATATATGAAAACCACCACAGGGCAGGAAACTGTGATGGTACTCTCGTTCTAAAAATCCCCCTCCTCACACAAAATCCAAAATGAAACCATTTCAGATATTAAGAAAGAAGGTTATAAACGAAGTGATTTTATTGCAGATTCCAGGTCAGAGCACACACCCTCAAAGTTTGACCTACAGATTGGATCTCAGGATTTGAGGAGTAACAGAAGGAGGCAGCACTGCTCAAAGAGGATACAGGGAAGAGTTGATGGATGGGTGTGGGGAGACTTCATGCAATTCTACTTGTAAAATTCATGCTCCTGTTCATCTTTCTTGATAACTGTCATGCATGCCTTCTCAAAGTCCTTGACCAGCCAGCATGCCATCCTCCTAACTCGGTAGTAGCGGGATTTGCATGCACAGGTACACTTCCACTTAAAATTTAGAGCACTTGTGCGCACGGCCAGGCTATTTTATAACATGCATACATATGTGCGCATATGTTATAAAATAGCCATGTCCCTGGGCACAGGCCGATGAGTGCGTGAACATGTGTGCCCGTGCACTGTTTTTAAAATTCACCTTATATAGCTTAGTTTCCTCCAGGAAAATTGGTTTTAAAATCATCTGTTTGTTCCTGCCCTCGTCCAATAAGTGTACCTTCCCTAACCGAATGGTTCACCCAATTTCATGCAAATTTATGCCACAGATAGGGATCACAGGGTATTTTTGCACACGCTTTGAGAGGATAATTTTCAAAGCATTTAATCTGTTTTGGGTTTTTTTTGTTGCGTTTTTTTCAGGTTTATATCCTGTTTTTCATGATATTTCAAAGGGGATTACATTCAGGAACTATAGCTAGTTCCCTATCCCCCTATTACAATCTAATTGCCTTTCTGAAAGTTGCCCTTTCTCAATGCAGTTAAAAAAAACATGCATGGTAGAATAATGCAGACTGTTAGCTGCATTCAGAGGAGGTATTCCAGTGCCCTATTTGGGTCAGGGAGGAAAAGTGTGCACACATGGTATTTTCAAATCTTTATGTACTTTTTCAGCAAAAATCTTCAAATCATTGTAAGCCCTCCAGAGACAAAGAAATCTGCACTGTGCCTAATTATAATTCACCTTGAACTAAATTCAAATCCAGGAAAAGGCATGAGCTAAATCCAGATAAAACTTATATTTGCTGTTGGTGCTATGTAAAATAAAAGGTGGTCTTACTATCCAATTTAGAGATTAGATTTAGTATTACCCAGTTCTATGCACCCCCTGAGCTTCTTTTGGGTTCTGGTATTTGCCTGATAGTATGAGGGCCTCTGAAAATCATTGAGTTACCTGTAGCTGGAGGAGTGCTGGGCTGAATTCGAGATAGATTAAACCAGTTCAAACCTTTTTGCTTAGATCTGGTAACCACTTTGCCTACAGGGCAAGCTTAGTATTGGAGAGATTCTAGCATATGAGATCTTTGGGTTATATCCCATCTGAATCAAGAGAACCAGATCAGCCTGCTGCCATAGTAATTTAGGACCAAATTACTATGGCAGCAGGCTGAGCTAAGAATGTTACGTGAATGGCCAGGCAGTCTACCAGTTTATTTCACTTCTTGGGTTGTAAAGAAGTGAAGAATTTACATAAGAACATAAGAAAGAAATGCCATACTGGGTTAGACCAAGGGTCCATCAAACCCAGTATCCTGTTTCCAACAGTGGCCAGTCCAAGTCACATGTACCTGGCAAGTACCCAAACATTAGATAGATCACAAGCTACTGCTGCTTATTAATTACCATAATAGCAGTTTATGGATTTATCTCTAGGAACTTATCCAAACCTTTTTTAAACCCAGTAACACTAACTAACTGCTGAAACCACATCCCCTGGCAATGAATTCCAGAGTTTGATCAAAAGGCTACTTGACATCATCTTGGGAGTCTGAAGAGCCTTCCAAGGCTGGGACTAGTAGTAATCTTTGACTGTATACCTACTTTGAACTAATTTGACAGGAAAAGTTGCTTGCTGCTATTTCTGTCAACTGATACTTGGAAGTCTATATCTGGACCTTGATTCCTTACTCTGTTTTGAATGTCAAATGTTAAGTCCTTGGGGGAAATGCCTGCAGCGTAATGTTTTGATCTACATCTGGAACCAAGTTGCTAAGTGTCCACCAGCAGGGAGTCTTGAAAACATTTATGGAGGTGAACCCTAGAAAGCCTGCCTCAAACCACTTAAGAGTAAAAAGAACTCTAAATTTGAAATTTTAGTCAGTTCTTCCTTAGATTCAGCTCCTAACATTTCTGTATCAACATTAAAATTCAATTACATTCCCACAGAGCCATCCATTTTCTGCTGCTACCTTCTGCATTCAAAAATGACATTCCAGAAGGTACCTAAAGTTAGTATGGTCATGGCAGTTATTGATAGAATTAAAAATGGAGCCAAATCACCTGTTAAACGGGCCGATACAGTAAGGGGTAACGCTAGCGCGTCGAAAACGCGCGTCCAATCGCGGGTTAACAGTGCGCTCCGCCGGAGTGCACTGTACTGTATCGGCCTGAAAAGGAAGATGTCTTAGGCTTACAGTGTAAAAGTTGTACTGCGAGAGAATAGAACTGACTAGTTTGAATCGTTAGTGAACACCGAAATGTTTGTGGGTTTTTTGGTCTGGTCCTGGTGTGAATACTCTTCCAAAACATTCTTGATCTATAGTCCTGTTTTTTACACTGAAACACTAGAAGGCCGATGCAAAACAGTGCGCTCAGCAAAGCGCAGTTTAACCCACGTTTGGATGTGCATTTTGGACGCGTGTCCACAGCCCCTTATGCTATAAGGGGATTAGCGCGTCCAATGTGCCACAAAACTAATATCACTCATCACATGCAAATGTATGTAGATGAGGCTATTAGTTATTCACCCCACATGGAAAAAAAAATTGTGCACTGGACCGTCACATTTTTATGCTCGGAAATTAATGCCTGCGCAGAGCAGGTGTTAATTTCTGAGCAGCCCAAAAAGTTGTACAAAAAATACTGCTTTTCTGTACATCCTCTGTGTTAATATCGTGGCTGTGCATCATTAGGAAAATGGACGCTTGTAAAATTGAGCGCCCACTTCCCTAACCCATGGACAGGTGACCTCTCCTGGGCACCCGCTCATGATAGGAGCATGCAATTGAGATGAAGAGGTCAGCCCAGAGGCAGCAACTGTGGAGCTGAAGAGTATGTACTGGATGAGGCGGAGACCCGGGCACCAATAGGAATCAAAGTCTGACAGGGGGCGCCCGAGCAAGAACAGGCCGAAGCCTGAGAAGCCCAGTCCAGGACAAAGACAAACGATGCGTCATAGAACAAGCAGGAGTCAGAGCACACGGCAATCAAGGAGCGGTGGCAAGGCAAGGCTCTAGTCAAGTCCAGGAGAAAAGCAATAGCATAGTCGGGCAAAGCAGAGGTCTGGACAAGGAGATGATCAGGAGTGTGGTCAAGCGAAGCAGAGCTCTGGACTAGGAGATGATCCGTAGCATGGTCAGGCGAAGCAGAGGTCTGGACTAGGAGATGATCCGAGCGTGGTCAGGCGAAGCAGAGGTTTGGACTAGGAGATGATCAGTAGCATGGTCAAGCAAGGCAGTGGTCGAGTCCAGGAGAAGATCAATAGCGTAGTCAGGCAAGGCAGTGGTCAGGTCCAGGAGAAGATCAATAACATAGGCAAGGCAGTGGTCGAGTCCAGGAGAAGATGTATAGCATAGTCAGGCAAAGCAGGGGTTGAGACCAGGAGATCAGTCTATAAGGAAAACCAGGTAACAGGAACGCAGGAACGATGACAAACCAGGAACATGACCTCACAGGGATCAGGAACCAGGAACACAAAGGAAACACCAGGAGGCAGCGTGGAGACCTGTTGCCAAGGCGACTAACAGGAGCTGAGTCCGGCCTTATATACCGGAGCTTCAGAGAAGTCATCATTCGGGGCCACGGCCAAGTTCCCGCTGCGAGCCCTTCAAAGGAAGCAGAGGTGCACGCATCCCTAGGAAGGGGCGCAGCGCTGGATGGTGGCGTCTCTCCGCAGACTACGCGGAGAGGCCCGCCGCGGAGAACAGGAGTCAGCAGTAGAACCAGGAGCGCCGGGGATGGCCCATGGACGGAGCCGGCGGCCTGCAGCCACGAGGGACGTGGAGCCAGAAGCTGGATTAGGCAGCAGAGGATAAGAGGGCCTGGCCGCGGACCTGCTGTGGCCGGCACATGCAACAGTTTCATTGTGAACTATTTATTGAATAAATGTCATGTTCCAACAATGCTTATGCCTTCCTACAAGAACACTTGTGCTTCTTAAGATCAGTTAAATTGTCCCTTTGATATTAAAATGCATCTTTCTAAAAATTAATCATTCACTGGCATCATTGTTGCACATCTTCATGCTCTTTAATCTTTTTTGAGTTCTTAAACATCCCTTTTCCTGTCTTTCTACTGGGTTGTTTTTTTTACTTATATATTTTATTTTTTTGTTTTGGCTCAGCTGTGTTTTTCTGCTATTGATTTGAACTTCTAGCTGAAACAGAGCTAATCCCTACTGGGGCCGCAGCACCATGAACTTTCAATTACAACTATGCAGGGATTTTTTTTCCCCACTCTTCCCACCTACTTGTTATTTAGCCCAGCCTTTGCCGTTACAAGCCTTTTGGCCATGAGTCACAGATCACGGGTCACTCTGGAAATTGGTATGCATGCACTCAGTCTGAACATTAGTTGTAACTGTTTCAAAATGGCTTGGACTCCTTACTACTGTGGGTTGTGAATACTGCTGTAACATTTGCAGTCTCTTGGCCCAAGGAGGAACAGAAGTGGGGCTCAGGAATTTGACTGATTGCTTGCGTGGCACATTCATTGAGCCATCAGACAGGCCCACCTTTTGCCAACAGCAGATTTACTCTAGACCATATTTTAAGGCTCTGATTTTTAAGTTGGGTTTTTTTTTATGGTTAAATGCTAGGAAATACAAAAAAGGCAGAAATGACAATTCACATTGAGCAATGGTAGACACCTCTGATTCTGAAATGCCATAAACAGGTCTGGTTTTCAGAATATCCACAATAAATGTATGAGACATATTTCCATGTGTAACCCCTAGGCTGTAATCCTTGGAGTCCAAAGGCACACAATCAAAAGCTTGGGTCCTTTACCTTATTTCTTGCAATTGGTGTTCAATACCTCCGCAGTTGCTTCCAGGATTCTCCTTATTGGGAAGAATACTCTCCAAGGCCCTGGGCATTTACTCAAAGTCCATTTCAAATAAAGGAGTAATCATGCTGGAGTCTAGAAATAGGTTCCAACATAACATTACTGAATTGATGGCAAGTAAAAAGTCCAATAATTCAATATGGATTTATTTAGTAAATCCATGATTCTAATTTTAAATTATATATACACACACCCACAAACATTTTTAAGTATCTTATCCTTTTCATCTACATGTCTGAAAAATTATCATCACTCTTTTCCTTTTTTGATTTCTTACCATCTCTGATTTATACCTCCATCTGTCATCCCTAATACCACCACTTAGCCCTCAATCTCTCCCATTACCACCTATTCACCTTTGTATCTCTCCTGCATTGTTGCTTCAAACTATCTCCCTTTTTGTCATGCCCCCTTTATTCAGCCTCCATCTCCTCCTCTCTAGCATCCCTTAACCTCCCATCTCCTGTTTCCCTCCTGTGGGTCCTTCAGTCTGCTACTGTGCCTATACAAAAGGAAGAGAATGGACAGTGCTAACTGCAGTAGAAACAGGTTCCTAATAGCAGTGAGTAAGGTCCTAAAATGCTCCTGTTCATTTCTGCATGGAACTACTGCGAGGAGAAATGGGTAGAGAAAGTTCTATGTGATTCAAAATTTACTTAATCATCCCGCCACTCCATGGATTATGGCTATACTGAAGCCTTACTGTCCTGCAAGATTTTTGTGTTCTTCGCAAAAGTCCCTGAGTGTTGAAGGTGCTTTCCGTACACCAGGTGCATCTGTCTGACACCCATAGATGTGCTTTTTCGGTGGCTGCTCCTGAATTTTGGAACTGCTTACCAGATGAATGCAATCTATGCAATGCACAAAATCTTTCAAGAAACAGTTAAAGATGCTACCTTTTTAATAACAAACCCGTCATCATCCTGGGAGATTTCAACTTACACTTTGAATCAATCAACTTTTCAAAAACTTGCCGAACCATCATTGATGCACTTACTTCGCTACAACTTAAACAAATTATCGATGCTCCAACCCACAAAGCAGGTCATACCATTGACCTCATTTTCATCAATAATAATGACTGGCATAATATCTCAACCAACATTACTGAACTACCTTGGTCTGATCATCACCTTATCCAAATATCCCTAATTTCCAACTCCATCCTTAAACCTCCTCAAATCCAACAAAATAAAATTACCTTTCGCCCCCAATTCAACATTGAACTCCTCCAAGAAACCCTCTGAGTTGAACTTAAAAATACTAATTTATCAAACTGATTAAACCATAACATCTTGGTTAATGATCACCAAAAAAGTAGCTGATAACATAAATCCAATCATATCCAAATCAATAAAACCATCAAGGCACAACAATCCATGGTATAATGATTCCATTAGAACATCTAAACGAATACTCAGAAAAAAAGAAAGAGAATGGAGACGAAACAAAAACTCAGTCACTCTAAATAGATATTGAACTCACCTAGCAAAATATAAATATTCCATCAATAATGCAAAAAAAGAATATTTCTAGAAAAAAAATTAATAAATTTCATCATAATCCCATGATGCTCTTTTCAATAGTTCAATACCTCACAAGGACTACTCATAAACCTATTTGTACTTCCTACAGTAGTGATGATTTTGCTGATTTCTTTAATAATAAAATTTTAAACCTTATTCAATCCAACTTCATCAATAACACCCAATCTATATGTCTGAACACAAAAATAAAATCAACATGGACCCATTTTGATACCTCCTCCACCATCCAGATTCAGTCTATCATCAAGAAAATGAATCCTGCCAACCACCCTCTGGGTAGCATACACATTACAAGCCTCAAGTCAATTGAACCTATTATAACAAATTTAATCACCAAGATCGTCAATCTATCACTTACTGAAGGAAATTATCCTAATTGTCTCAAATCTGCAGTTATCAAACCCATATTAAAAAAGTATAACCTCAATCCAAATAACCTATCAAATTATCACCCTATTTCTAATCTACCCTTTATTGCCAAAATCATAGAAAAAGTTGTTCACTCTCAACTCGATGATTACCTGGAAACTAACAACCTCCTATCTCCAAACCAATATGGTTTCAGAAAAAACCTAAATACTGAGACTCCTTCTCTCTCTAAATGATACTATTTTAAGAGGATTCGATAATGGAAAGCAATATCTGTTAGTACTCCTTGACCTCTCTGCAGCGTTTGACACAGTTAATCATCAAATTCTTCTAGAACGACTATCTGAAATTGGTTTAGCTGAGACTACATTACAATGGTTTTCATCTTATCTCTCCAATAGAACTTATCAAGTTTCATTTAATAGCATCTCTAAAAAAAATTATCCTCAATACTGGAGTTCCTCAAGGTTCAGCGTTATCTGCGACTTTATTTAACATATACCTCTTACCAATTTGCCAACTATTAAATGATCTGCAAATCATCCACTACCTTTATGCTGATGACATACAACTTTTAATTCCCATAAAAAACTCCATCGATGATACTTATAAAGACACGTCTTTATTACTTGAATCAATCAAGCAGCTCAATCAAGCAACTCCTTACAAAATTAAAACTCATAATCAACATTGACAAAACCGAAATACTTATAATGAACAAAAATCCCATATTATTACCACCACCATTATTCACAACTAACAATCAAATTAAGCCAATATCCCTTGTCAATCACGCCAGAAACCTTGGAGTAATAATTGACAATAACCTATATTATAATAACCACATTACCACCAAAATCAAAGAAGGTTATCACAAACTCCTAATTCTACGGCGGATAAAACCTTTTCTAAATTTAGTAGATTTCAGAATAGTTTTACAACTAATTTGTTGCGATCCCTCCTGTAGCCTCCTGTAGCTGTGCCACAGGAGGCATCTTACCTTCTCTTCTGGAGGCCGCTCCAAAGCCAGAGCCTCACCTGCGAACTATCCAGGATTTGCTCCAGGGCCTGGGAGGCCTTACTGTTCTTGAGGCCTGCCTATGGCTTGTTTGGCTCTGCTTGGACTTCCTGGTTCCTATTTAAGACTTGGGGGAGAAAGGAGGTGGGAGTGGCCAAAGACCGCTCCGCCCCCAGAAAAGAAACAAAAAAAAAAGGAAGGCCATAAACCAAAAAGGGAGACAAAGGATCTCAGGCGCCCCCTAGAGAAGGCACCTGAGTCTAAACAAAACGGAAGGGAGGGAAGGGGGAGTCCTGAACAAAAGGCTACAGGGAAAACCCCGTGGCCCAAGAAACCAAAACCATAACAAAACAGAGGAAGGAGGTTCAAAAAACAAAAAAAAGGGGAGCAACAACGACTCCCAGGCGCCCCCTAAAGAGGGCACCTGAGACTAAGTAAACAATAAGGGAAGGAAAGGAGAGCCTTTTTTATTTAAGGCAGGGCAAGGAGGCGGAAGTGTCCAAAGGCCGCTCCACCCCCAAAAAAGGGAAACAAAAAATAAGAGGGGGACATCCAAGAAAACAAACAACCAAATTAACAACAAAAAAGGAAAACAACAGTTCTCAGGCGCCCCATAGAGAGGCGCCTGAGACTAATATAAATAGAAGGGGAGGAGAAAGGGGAAGCCTTAACAAAGGGCCACAAGAAAATCTGTGGCCTAAAAAACCAGAGCCAACTACCTCCAGATGGAATGTGCACACTTACCTGCCTCTAATTGCCCTTTTGAGCCCCTGCTGGCAAGGCATACCTTGCAGGATACTCCTGCCCACACTGACGGCATTCTTGGGGGGGAGGGGGACACAGGGTGGCAGTCTACGCCGATGCTGCCAACTGGCGAAGGACCGCCGTACCACATGAGAAAAAGGGGGGAGGGAGGAAGGGGAAGGGGGGTTCAACGACCTCAGGGGTAGGGGGCCTGCAAAAGATCCGCCATGAGGGGCGGGGGATGGGGCAGGAAAAAGGGGGGGGGGCCGCCAATAAAATGGGGAAGGGGAGGGATCTCTTCCGGGACCAAAGAGGGAAGGGGGGGGAAGGGGCCCCCTCACCCTCATCGCTTTGATCCTTAGCGGGGGGTGAGGGGAGGAAAAGTAAAAACCAAAGGGGAAAGGGACACCCAAAAAGTGCACAAATTAAAACAGAACTATAACACAAAGAACTCAAATCAAAGGAATTAACTCAAAAAGGGGGAAAGGGGAGCAGAGCACCCCGTCCACTACCCACCGGCGGGTAAACTCCTCCACCCACCCGGCGGACAGCGCACAGAAGTGCTCCGCTTTCAGCCGGGCGCGCACTGTCGAACGGAAGAGGACCTCGCACCCCAGGGACCGGCCCTCGGTCAACATCTCCTGCCACGACCGCCAGACTGAGGATCTGGCGGTGGACAGAAGATAGTTGACCAAGGCGTCCCTCTGGCGCAGAGGCCCCCTCCTAAGTGCGCGCCCGTAAATGAGGTGGTGCGGGGTGAAATGTAACCAAAAACCCAAAAATAAACCTTTCAAAAAGGACAGGAAGGGGGTGAGCCTGGGGCACTGAAGCCCCAGGTGGAAGAGGTCCTTCTGCCTGCAGCCAAACAGACAGGAGGGATCCTCCCGGAAAACCCGCGCCTTGAACCGGCCGGTGGCCACAGCCCCGTGCACCAACCTCCAGGAGCGGTCCCCTTCGTAGCTGGGGATCAGTTCAGAATAGAATGATACCCAGCGAGGCCCGCTCCCGTCCCCGCTCCTCGGCGGCAACACCTCCCGTCAGGGAGTGTCAGGCCTCGGAGCGAGGGCGAGGCGATGCACGGTATGTAGTACCAGCCGGCCCAGGACCCTCCTGGACACGGTCCGGAAGTCCGCTACGGGCTGTTCCCACAGCCTACTAAGACTGTGGGCGTAAGGAGGAACGTCAGCTCTGTGAGGGGGCCCGCCGTCCTCGGCAAACCTGGGCCCTATAATCAGCGCCGGGGGGCCGGGGGGTGCAGTCGGGCGGGGCAGCGGGCCCGCCTCGCTCACGACTCTCGCTAGAAGAGAGCGTCGGGCACAAACTTGAGAATGTGGCCGACGACTTGAGGCGGGGCATCTAGCATGTCCCCGACCTTGGTCACCTGGGCACCGACCAGGTAGCATCGCAGGCTGGCGTTCTCCTCCAGCCCCACCAAACCGAGAGTGCAGTTATGCAGGAGAGGCTCCCCCAGGAGTTCACCTGGCCTGTTTGGCAATCCACTGGTCAGCATTCAAGCTTTCAGCATGTCTCGGTAGAATTCCGGCAGCTGCGAGAGCCTCTTGGGGGTGAAGCCGCTCGGGTCAAGGACCAACAGCTGCCAGTCGTACCGCAGGTTGCCCATCTGGCGCAAAAAATGCGTCGCCAGCAGGCGCCATCGCGGAGCGGGGTCTGCATACAGGTATTTCTGCAGGGCCTGTAGACGGAAAGTGTGCACCTGACTTCTCAGGCACACGATCCCGTGACCACCCTCTCCCGACAGGAGAGCCAGGAACCCCACGGAGACCCAGTGCTTCCCGCCGCCCCAAAAGAAGTCCAGCAGTTTCTTCTGAGTGCGAGCAAGGAATTCCTGGGGCAGACTCAAGGCGGTGAGGTGGTGGTACAGCATGCTCGCCAGCAGCTGATTCACCACCAAGGCCCGACCCCAGAGGAACACTAGACATAGCAGACCCCTTCACGCCCCAAGGCGAGCTTCAAGCTTCTCTCCGAGCTCGCTCCAGTTAACGGAGGCGGTGGCATCCGCGACGGACAGATGGACGCCGAGATACTTAAGGGTCTCCCTGCCCCACGACAGGGCAGGGAGATGGGTGTCCACCCCCTGCGGCCCTACCAAGAGGCCGGAGCTTTTGTCCCAGTTGACCTTAGCGGATGAGGCTGCGGAATAGACCTGCTGGCAGTCGCGCACCCTCTGTAGGTCAAGCGGGTCCTGAACCGCTAGGAGCACCCAGTGCCTGCAGAACCCTGTCTGGCAGCCGTTGGCGTTAAAGGTGCAGAACGTGAAAGCCATTCTCTGTCAAGAGGGGGTTTCGGGTATCACTCGCACGACCGGCCCCGTCACAGAGCCGGCCGAAGCACGCACGGGTGGTCGTGACCGATGAAGATCTCTCCTCGCCGGGGCAGGGGACGGCCGAGGAGCGGTACAGCCGCCCGCTCCACGTCCCCCTCCCTGACTGAGCCGTGAGCGCAGACCTACCTCCATCGCGGAAAGGGTCAGAGCTGTCTGCGGGGGAGAGCGGGGGTCGAGAGGCCGGCGCGTCCCGTGTCGACGCGCGGCCCTCTTTCCTCGGCTGCTCGCCCACTCACACTCGCCCCCCTCCCCCTTGCATCATCAGGTCCCCCAGGTCCCGGCCCCGGAGGAGACCGGGACCTGTTTCCGCAAACTTCGGAACGAGCCCTCCAGGAACGAGGTAAGTCCTACCAGCCCCAGATCCCAAGGGCTCAATCTACGGGAGAGGAGTCTGGTTAGGCAGAAGATCTCCAGTTCTGCCCTGCAGCCCTGTGTCATTTCTGTGGGGGTGCTCCCTGATTCCAGCCTGCCAGACCATGACATAATGCTGATAAAACCAGATTACCTTTCCTGTATCTTCTTTGGGTAATATTCTTATACTTGGGAGAAATAGCAGATTAAAACTGCTATAAAAAGGATTTTTCCTTTCCACTGGATGACAATTGCAATTTCTGTATCCATTCACTCTCAAATAGCTGCAAACTCAGTTTGTGTATGTTTGTTCACAGCAGTGTCTCCCTAAGTATAGAGCATAGCTCCTCTCTGTCTTTCTCTCTATCTCTGGCTTGCACGGTTACCTTTTTTTTGGGTACTGCAAACAACTCTGGATCTGACAAAACTCCCACTTTCTGTTCCAATGGCACAGACTCTCATAAGGCAGAGTTGCTTACCTGAAAAAGATGCTCTCCAAGCACAGCAGAATGTTAGTCCTCACACATGAGTGACATCAGCTGATGGAGCCAGGCACAGAAAAACTATGTCAACATTTCCAGAACTTCGACTGGGCCTCACTGGGTATGCCCATGACATGCCATTACACTACACATCCACACAGAGTCCCTTCAGTCTCTGTTTAGCAAAAAATTTATTTATTACAATATTTATATTTTGATGATAATAACAACATCATGCTCAGCAGATTAAAATTGTTACATAACACAGCAAATAAAACAAATCAATGTCAATAAAATCACATAAACACATAAATTAACTCTAAAAGTAGATGTAAAAAACAGATTAAAAAAAATAATATGCTGCTGCTATCATACAGGTTACCTAGAAAAAACCCCTCCATAAACAATAAACTTTTTAGCTTCTTTTGGAAAAGCTTAAAATCCGTAATTAACTGAAGCTCATCTGGAAGCGCATGCCATAGCACAAGACCAACAACAGATAAATGTGCGATTACGCGTAGTCTGTAAATGGGTTTCTTTCACCCCCGGAATCTCTAAAAGCTTCCAATGGACTGATCACAATGCTCTTCTGGGTACATAAGGTGAGAATAACTTCTTTATGTATTAAAGGGCGCCAGTTAATTGAGCTTTGAAAATCATTATAAGAATTTTAAATTTAATCTGTTGTTGTACAGGAAGCCAGTGAAGCTCCAATAGCAACAGGGAGATTAGATTTTATTTTTTTTGTGGCTTTAAATAAAAATTGCACTGCTGAATTTTGTAAAAGCTGAAGAGAGCGCAAAAGATACCATGGAAGCCAATGAATAGGGATATGAAAAGAATGAAAAAAATGAGAAACAATGTTGGAGAACCAACTCCACAGGGAGGTGGATGGGTTTTGTGAGGACCGAAATCCTGCTATACTCGAAGCACACCTGTTACAGGTAAGCAACTCCACTTTCTCCGAGGACAAGCAGAATGGCAGTCCTCACACAGGAGTAACCCCTAGCTACAGGCTGCCCTGAATCTAAAAAAGGGGCAACAACAAAATAATCCTATTGGACATAAGAACAATGTTTTTGTTGGCAACAAGCCTTTTTTGTATTTTATTCCTAAACTGTGGGGTACAGCCTAGAACAAAAACAACAGACCCTAGATGGAAAAAAGTTGGGTTCTACACCTCAAATTCCAAAGGACGACTGGCCAAATTTATCTTTGCATCGGCCATCTCTATCTCCTCTATGGAGATTGATCACAGGTGAGCCACCAATGCTGCCATGGCTTGGACAGAAAAGAGCTTTGGCATGGCCTACCAGATTCAACCCTGCTTGGGCATAATAGAAGACGATGAAATCTGCTAGCCAATTAGAGATAGTCTATTTGGCAATGGAGATCCCCAGCTTGTTTGCATTAAAAGAAACATAGCTGAATGAACTTTCTATGGGTTTCAGTCTGCTCCATGTAGAAGGCCACAGCTCTCTTGCAGTCCAAACTGTGCAGCGCTTGTTCACTTTGGTGAACATGGGACCTGGGAAAAAATGTTGAAAGGATAATTGACTGATTATGCTGGAATTCCGACACCACCTTAGTCAAGAACTTAGGATCGGTGATCAGGACCACCCTATCATGGAAAAACATGCTGTAAGATGGATACGTTACTAGAGCCTGAAGCTCACTGATCCTGCATGACGAAGTGATCCGCCATCAAAAAATACAACCTTCCAGGTCAGGTACTTCAGGACACAGGAGTGCAATGGCTCTAAGGGAGCTTTCATCAGCTGGGACAAATACCATGTTGAGGTCCCAGAACAAAGCAGGAAGTCTGATGGGAGGCTTCAAATGAAACAAACAACTACATGCTGTAGAGAAATGGGCTTACCTTTCACATGGTGATGATAGATGCAGTTGCACTAAGGTGGACCCTAACCGAGTTAGTCTTGAGACCAGCCTCAGACAAATGCAAAGATAACAGTTTTGTGTGGAGTAGGAGAAAGGATCTAAGGCCTTTTGCTCACATTACACAACAAACCTCCTCCACTTCAGTCCATATGATTTTCTAGTGAAATCTTTCCTTGAAGCAAAAGGAACATGAGATACATCCTTAAACAGTGCAAGGGTTTGCAGAATCTACCACCCAACATCTAAGCAGTGAGCAACAGGGACTTGAGGGTGGGATAGTGTAAACTGCCTGTGACAGGGTCACTATGCTGGCCCGGGGAGGAAGGTTAAAACCCCAGGAACCAGAAAACTCCCCGGAACTAAAAACCCCAGGGAAGGGGGAAGAAATACCAAGGGACAGTCAGAGTCACGCTGGTTCCTTCCCCTGTAGCATCAGAGAAAATAGACACAGGTGAGAGAGGCAAAGCCTGGGGACTCAAGAACCAATCCCTGGCCACTAGGGGAAGGGAAGGAAAAGGGTGGAGCCCCAGGAACCAATCCCCAGCCACCAGGGGAGGAGTCTCCATCCTATAAAAAGGAGCCAAAGCCAGAGCACTCTCAGTTTCCCTCCAGGGACTGAGGAGGATGGATCAGGACCTTGCTACCTGTGGCTTTGGAGGACTTTGTTACTGGAAGCTGTCTCTGCTGGGGAGAGACGGACAGTAACCATGGTGCCAGGGAAGGTGAGTGTGTGGATTCAAAACCTTCCCTTCATTTTGGAATTTGTTTTGTTATCTTTTTGCTGAGAACTCATTGATAACACTGCCAAGAGGGTGGAGGTATCTCTGGGGAATGTGGCAGAGACCAGAGATACTGAGGGAGGTGGCAGAGAGGCCAGCAGAGCTGGATTCCTACTTGCTGGTCTGTTTTGGGACACTTTTGCTTTGCTGGGACTTGTGGCATGAAGAATAAGAGGACATGGAGGTAGACTCCTGGACGGAGGAATCCTCAGGTTCTGCCATGGAGACTGAGTAAGTGACCTGATTGGGGGGATGGGATAGTACCTGTAGTTTAAAGGAATGCTTTTTACCTTATGTGGGGGAAACCTGCTGTGCATAAGCTGTTTTGGTTTGGGAAAGCCATTAACCGCAGCACAACTGAGGGGAGTTGGGGAGAGTTATGCATTTCCCCAAAAGGAGCGGTAGTGGCTGGCTTGAGAGCCATGTGATTGTTGCTGTGCTGTAAGTATGAGACACAACTCTGAGAAAAGTAAAGAGCAATGTGAGATCCTTGAAAGGAAACTTTCCTCCCACACAGGAAACCCTGGAAAACAAAATCTAATGTTATGGCTACAGTGTCCATCTAAATAGAAATGTGAGATATGGCCTCTGGGACTATTATCTGGGTTCAAGCATCACAGGGTTTACAGAAGGAAGTGCAAAAGTGGCATTGTGAGACACAGATGAAGGGGAGGAATATGTAGAGGCTGATAAGGAAAAAGAAAACTGCTTAACAAATATTTCTGGTCAATGTTCACTGTAGAAGTTCCTGGAGCAGGACCACAAAACAAACACAAATAAGATTGGAATTGAGAACAGTGTTGAGAGGAGGTAACTAAACTTGAAGTACATAATGCAATGGGGTCAGATGGGATACATCCAAGGATATTGAGGGAAGTTAGGGAAGTCCTGGCAGCTCCACTGGCTGACCTTTTCAATGCTTCTTTAGAGCTGGGAGTAGTTCTGGAGGACTGGAGAGGGGCAGATGTGGCTCCCATTCATAAAAGTGAAAGTAAGGAGGAGGCTGGAAACTATAGGCTGGTTAGTCTGATCTGTGTGATGAACAAATTAATGTAATAATTAAAACAGAGGATAGTGCAGTTTCTTGAATCCAATGGATTGCATGATCTAAAGCAGCATGGTTTTACTAGAGCTAAATCTTGTCAGACTAATCTGATCAATGACTTTGAATGGGTGACCAGAGAGTTGGATCAAAGGAAAGCGCTAGATGTAGTGTACTCGGTTTTCACTAAGGCCTTTGATATGGTTCAGCACAGGAGATTTATAAATAAATTGAGCATCCTTGTAAGGAACCTAGAGTGACTGACTGGGTTAGAAACTGGCTGTGTGGGAGGTGATAAATGGAATTTATTCTGAGGAGGGGGCATTACTAGTGAATCAAGTGATGTGCCTTAGGATTCAGTCATAAGAACATGCCATACTTGGTCAGTCCAAGGGTCCATCAAGCCCAGCATCCTGTTTCCAACAGTGGCCAATCCAGGCCATAAGAACCTGGCAAGTACCCAAAAACTAAGTCTAGTTCATGTTACCATTGCTAATAATAGCAGTGGTTATTTTCTAAGTCAACTTAATTAATAGCAGGTAATGGACTTCTCCTCCAAGAACTTATCCAATCCTTTTTTAAACACAGCTCTACTAACTGCACTAACCATATCCTCTGGCAACAAATTCCAGAGCTTAATTGTGCGTTGAGTGAAGAAGAACTTTCTCCGATTAGTTTTAAATGTGCCACATGCTAACTTCATGGAGTGCTCCCTAGTCTTTCTATTATCTGAAAGACTAAATAACCAATTCATATCTACCCGTTCTAGACCTTTCATGATTTTAAACACCTCTATCATATCCCCCCTCAGCCATCTCTTCTCCAAGCTGAAAAGTCCTAACCTCTTTAGTCTTTCCTCATAGGGGAGCTGTTCCATTCCCCTTATCATTTTGGTAGCCCTTCTCTGTACCTTCTCCATCGCAATTATATTTTTTTTGTGATGCGGCGACCAGAATTCTATACAGTATTCAAGGTGCGGTTTCACCATGGAGCGATACAGAGGCATTATGTTATTTTCCGTTTTATTCACCATTCCCTTTCTAATAATTCCCAACATTCTGTTTGCTTTTTTGACTGCCGCAGCACACTGAACCAATGATTTCAATGTGTTATCCACTATGATGCCTAGATCTCTTTCTTGGGTTGTAGCACCTAATATGGAACCCAACATTGTGTAATTATAGCATGGGTTATTTTTCCCTATATGCATCACCTTGCACTTATCCACATTAAATTTCATCTGCCATTTGGATGCCCAATTTTCCAGTCTCACAAGGTCTTCCTGCAATCTATCACAATCTGCTTGTGACTTAACTACTCTGAACAATTTTGTGTCATCTGCAAATTTGATTATCTCACTCGTCGTATTTCTTTCCAGATCATTTATAAATATATTGAAAAGTAAGGGTCTCAATACAGATCCCAGAGGCACTCCACTGCCCACTCCCTTCCACTGAGAAAATTGTCCATTTAATCCTACTCTGTTTCCTGTCTTTTAGCCAGTTTGCAATCCACGAAAGGACATCGCCACCTATCCCATGACTTTTTACTTTTCCTAGAAGCCTCTCATAAGGAACTTTGTCAAACGCCTTCTGAAAATCCAAGTATACTACGTCTACCGGTTCACCTTTATCCACATGTTTATTAACTCCTTCAAAAAAGTGAAGATTTGTGAGGCCTTGGGACAGCCATGCTGATTTTGTTCCATTAAACCATGTCTTTCTATATGTTCTGTGATTTTGATGTTTAAAACACTTTCCACTACTTTTTCTTATCAATGTCTTACATTTTAACTTACCAACGCTTATGCATTATCCTATTTTCTTCTGTAGGATCCTTCTTTCAATTTTTGAATGAAGATCTTTTGGCTAAAATAGCTTCTTTCACCTCCCCTTTTAACCATGCCGGTAATCATTTTGCCTTCTTTCTAGAGATGTGAATCGGTTCGGTTCCGATTCAAATCTTATAATTTTTATCATCCGGCCCGATTGGTTTTTTGTTTATCGGCTGCGCCCGATCCGATAAACAAAAAACCCATCCTGACGCTTTAAAACTGATCCCTTAGCCTCCCCCACCCTCCCGAACCTCCCCCCCCCCCAAAATGTTTTAAAATTACCTGGTGCTCCAGTGGGGGCACGGGGAGCAATGTCCTGCTCTCGGGCCATCTACTGTGCTAATAAAAATGGCGCCGATGGCCCTTTGCCCTTACCATGTGACAGGGTATCTGTGCCATTGGCCGGCCCCTGTCACATGGTAGGAGCACTGGATGGCCGGCGCCATCTTTAAAAATGGCACGGGCATGGCCGTCACCATCTTTAAAGATGGCGCCGGCCATCCAGTGCTCCTACCATGTGACAGGGGCCGGCCAATGGCACAGATACCCTGTCACATGGTAAGGGCAAAGGGCCATCAGCGTCATTTTTATTAGTTGCAGCCAATGGCCCGAGAGCGGGTGATCGGTCCCGGGGCTTCCACTGGACCACCAGGTGATTTTAAAACATTTTGGGGGGGGGGGGGGTTGGGAGGGGGGGGGAAGGTAAGGGATTAGTTTTAAAGGGTTGGGGTGGGTTTAGGGGTTGTTTTGGTGTGCCGGTTTTCCCGCCCTCTCCCCAAATAACTCCCGTTAGTGGACACAAACCCGATTAATGGTTTTTCACGATAAATCGGAGGAATTTCTATTGTATCGCACTCTTTAATGATTTTTGACGATTTAAAAAATATCGGACGATATTTTAAATCGTCAAACGATTCACATCCCTACTTCTTTCCACCTTTCTTAATGTGTGGAATACATCTGGACTGTGCTTCTAGGATGGTATTTTTTAACAATGACCATACCTCTTGCACACTTTTTACCTTTGTAGCTGCTCCTTTCAGTTTTTTCTATTTTTCTCATTTTATCAAAGTTTCCCTTTTGAAAGTTTAGCACGAGAGCTGTAGCTTTGCTTATTGTCCCCCTTCCAGTCATTAATTCAAATTTGATCATATTATGATCACTATTGCCAAGCAGCCCTACCATTATTACCTTTCTCACCAAATCCTGTGTTCCACTGAGAATTAGATCTAAAATTGCTCCCTCTCTTGTCGGTTCCTGAACCAATTGCTCCATAAAAATGTCATTTATTCCATCCAGGAACTTTATATCTCTAGCATGTACCGATGATAAATTTACCCAGTCAATATTGGGGTAATTGAAGTCTCTCATTATTACCGCACTACCAATTTGGTTAGCTTCCCTAATTTCTCTTAGCATTTCATTATCAGTCTCACCATCTTGACCAGGTGGACGGTCGTATATGCCTATCACTATAGTCTTCCCCAACACACAAGGGATTTCTACCCATAAAGATTCAATTGTGCATTTAGTCTCATGCAGTTTTAATAGTCAGTAAGGCAGCAAATAAATAAAAGTTAGACTGTATTTTTAAATAGTCAGTCTGTAAGGCAGCTAGTAAGCAGAAGTTAGAGTGTTTGTATATTGGCTAGGAGCAGTGTATACCTAAGAAAAAAGGTTGAACAGTTCAATTCAGTTACTCACCTTGGAAAGGTGTTGAGGTAGTGTGATTTGGTTTGATTAGGTACCAACATTTGTTAATCAAGAGAGCAGTGAGTCACTCTGGCTGACTAACTGAAGTTAGACTGTATTTCCCAACCCTCCCACCCAGCTCATCCTTTAATTTAAAGACAGGTGCCACTTAAAAAAAAAACACCTTATTGAGTTTGATCATTCCCATGGAGGCCACATATAGTGAATTCACAAATACATTTAAAGGACATTAATTACACACATTCCTACTCCCATAGCAACCTAAAACTTAACTAGGAACTGAACAAATTTGAGATGAAGGCAGCAGTCCAGCAGCAAGAGGGGGGCTCTATGCCATCCCGGACATAAAGTGCCACACCGCCTCCCGGGTGCTCCTCTCTGTCATTGCGATATAATTTGTACCCTGGTATAGCACTGTCCCATTGGTTGTCCTCCTTCCACCATGTCTCTGATATGCCAATTAAGTCTATGTCATCATTCACTGCTATACATTCTAATTCTCCCATCTTACTTCTTAGACTTCTGGCATTAGCATACAAACATTTCAAAGTTTGTTTTTTGTTTGTATTTTCATTCTTCTTTTTAGAATTGTTTAGGTCAGCTGAGTTTTTAGTTACAGGCACTTGGACTACATTACTTATAATTGGAACCTCACTGTCGGGATGCCCTAATTCTATTGCATCATTAGTATCCTTTGAAGATACCTCTCTCCGAACCATGTGCTGCTGAGCGACTGTAGGCTTTCCCCTTTGTTCTAGTTTAAAAGCTGCTCTATCTCCTTTTTAAAAGTTAGCCCCAGCAGTTTGGTTCCACCCTGGTTAAGATGGAGCCCATCCCTTCCGAAGAGACTCCCCCTTCCCCAAAAGGTTCCCCAGTTCCTAACAAAACTGAATCCCTCTTCTTTGCACCATCGTCTCATCCATGCATTGAGACTCCGGAGCTCTGCCTGCCTCTGGTGAACTGCGCATGGACCAGAGAGCATTTCAGAAAATACTACCCTGGAGGTTCTGGATTTAAGCTTTCTACCTAAGAGCCTATGTCATTGGTGCCCACATGTACCACAACATCTGGCTCCTCCCCAGCACTGTCTAAAATCCTATCTAGGTGATGCGTGAGGTCCATCACCTTCGCACCAGGTAGGCATGTTACCAGGAGATCCTCACGCCCACCAGTCACCCAACTGTTTACATTCCTAATAATCGAATCACCAACTATGACGGCCGACCTAACCCTTCCCTCTTGGGCAGTAAGCCTTGGGGAGATATCCTTTGTGCGAAAGGACAATACATCACCTGGAGAGCAGGTCCTTGCTACAGGATCCTTTCCTGCTACATCAGGTTGATGCTCTCCAATCATGAGACCTTCTTCCTCCAAGGCAGCACAAGGGCTGCTAGTCTGATGTTGGGAGTTGGCTACTATGAGGATGAAAGGGGATAGACTCAGAAGTAATCTTAGGAAATATTTCTTTACAGAGAGGGTGGTGGATGCATGGAATGGAATCCCAGTGGAGGTGATAGAAACAAAAATGATATCTAAATTCAAGATAGCATGGGATAAATACAAACACACTAAATAATATTACCAAATAGTTAACTTTGCCCCAATATTTTTAAAAAAGACAATGTCCCAAGCAAAAACTTACTGATTCCTTTCAGCCACCAGCAAGGTGATCCTCTCCTCTCAGTGCTCCAACTGAATTGGGACCAGTTCTTTTCAACATTTTTGTGAACAGCATAGAGAGAATTGTTGGGAAAGTTTTGTCTTTTTGCCGATGATACCAAAATCTGCAACAGTGTAGACAGCTAGGAAGATGAGGAAAGCATGAGGAGGGATCTTGAGAAGCTCATGGAATGGTCTAGAAATTGGGATCTAAGATTTAATGCTAAAAAATGCAGAGTAAAGCATTTAGGATGTAAAAACCCAAGGGAGAGGTACAGTATTGGAGGTGAAATTCTTCTAAGCACAATAGAAGAGTGGAATCTAGGGATGACTGCATCTGATCTTAAGGTGAGCAAACAGGCAGATAAAGCAACAGCAAAACCCAAAAAGATGCTTGACTGCATAGGGAGAGGATTGGTTAGAAGAAAAAAAGAGGTGTATAGGTCCCTTGTGAGACAATACTATGTACAATTCTGGAGAGCGCACCTTCAAAAGGATAGAAACCGATTGGAGTAGGTCCAGAGGATGGTTACTAAAATGATCAGTGATTTTCGTTTTAAAGCATTTGGAAATAAACTAAAAGATGTAAACATGTATACCCTGGAGGAAAGGCGAGATAGCGAGATATGATAGAGACATTTAAATATCTCAAAGATTCCCATGCACAGGAGGCTAGCCTCTTTTAATGGAAAGGAGGCTTTAGAACAAGGGGTCATGGAATGAGGATGAAAGGGGATAGACTCAGAAGTAATCTTAAGAAATATTTCTTTACAGAGAGGGTGGTGGATGCATGGAATGGAATCCCAGTGGAGGTGATAGAGACAAAAATGATATCTAAATTCAAGATAGCAGGGGATAAATACAAGGGATCTCTGAGGAAGTGATTGGAATTGTAAGGCTAGATAAATTTGCATGGATGGGCAGACTGTATGGGCCATATGATGATCTTTTTCTGCTGTCATGTTTGGATATTTCTAGTTTTTATTCTGTTGTAAAGTTTGCAACTATCTACCTCTGTATAAAAGGATATTGTGTGTGAACATCAAGCATCTGTGTGGAGTTTAATTAGAGAGAAAAAAGGGCCTTGGAGACTTCTTTACTATTCCTCCCACCCTCAAAGACAGGAACCCCTGTGTCCATCTCATGTTTAAGCAGCCAGAACTATATTAATATGATCACAGGTCTAATCAGATAGCAGATAAAACACCTTAACTGTTTGATATAGGACCCTTGACAATACCAGTTTAATTTCAGCTCTGTACATTTTTAACACAAGGCAAATTTTTTATTTTATTTTTTTAATCTCTGGACAACATAGAATCAGTTTGAATAGCTACCTTTGAACAATCTTAAGGAATGACATGAACCATAAGTTCAACCATCCATTTAGTTGTCACTGTTGGGGAGTGGATTAAGAAGACCGGGCATGAGGAACAAGGAGCTGAAATGGGAGAAAAGGTTCAGTAACAAAGTCAAGTCTCTATTTCTTAAATAACTTGTAATTTATCGAGATGCTGCAAATGCCATGTGCTCCACAGAAAACCCAACTCTATTACACTATCTTCATTGTCTTGTTTTACTTAATTGCACATGGTGACACATTCCAATGTTGATTATAACGCCAGAAGGAAAATGAACAGTGAAGATACAGTATATGAATCCAGTTGCTCAATATAAGGGGGATCAACAGCGGTAAGGCATATGAAAAGCCATTCTTATAAGATGCTATAAAAATTAAAGAGTTATTTCAACACTGCCTTAGCAGGAGAGATAAAGTAGCTGTAGCTGTGCAACTCAAACAGTATGCAACTATTAGAGAGAAAAGAAAGGAGACATAGAAATACAACCAAAAGACAAAATCGAGCTAGAGCTATCATGAACAATCCAGCTAGTATTTCTGCTTTAAGTCTAAAAGGATTCCAGACTGAGAATTGTAGATCCATTCCCTGATAGGAGAAGGAAGGGATAGATATAGGGGACATTGAGAGGAGCGGGCAATGGGGTACGGAAAAAGAAGAGGCACAAGGGAGGGAGAAAAAAGAGGGCAGCAGGGAGGAAAGGGAGAGTAAACCAGGAGGGCATAGGGAGAAATATGAGGGCATGGGGAGGGAAGAGGCTAGAAACAGGAAGCACAGAAGAGAGAGGCATAAAGAAGGAAGAGGAGACAGAATGAAGGGACATATTGTGAGAAAACTGACAGGCTGGAAAAGAGTAAAGATAAGAGGGAGAAAAAGGAAAGATGACTGGGTTGGAGAGAGCGGAAAAGGAGGGCTGGGATGAGGTGATGGAAGAATAAGATAAATAAAGGAATGAAAGTAAAACAGATTAGATCATACAATAGAATGAGAAGAGTGACATGACAGATGGAAGAAAAGAGAGATGGAGAGAAGTAGCATGAAAGAGAAACCATGTCGGTTGTATGGGGGAGAGCTGGAGAACAAGTCATAGAAAAGAAAAGTAAAATGAAAAGAACAGGGGAAAGGAGTCAAGAAAAGCCAGAAGATGAAAGCAGAGTTGAGAACAATATGATATGGGAAAAAAGGTAAAGGTAAAAGTGTGTGATTTCAAATGATCTAAATATGTGACTTTGGAAAGGTGTTTTTTTTTTTTAATTTTTTTTATTTAAATTCTAACTGTAATAACAAATATCCGACACTGGTGGTGGTTTACTCCTTTTTTCTTTTTTTTTTTTAGCTTTATGTCTTTTCATTTGGATGAGGGGTGTTACGCACACTAATTTTTGCATCTCTCTTTTATTTCTTCCCCCAAACTTAGCCCTGCCTTCCCAAAGTCTATAATGTTGTCTATGGAGGGAAAATTTATGAGGATGAGAGAGGGAGAGAGAGAGACATGCTAGATGACTAGGTGTGGATGAGAAACAAGTCTGTGTTTTGTGGATAAGTGTGCATAGTAGAGGAAGTTGTATATTTGGGACTGTGTAAAGAGGTGGGTGGATGGATGTATTAGAGAGGTTTTAGTTATGATAGAAAGCAAAGCTGCACAAGAGAGGCTGTGTCTGATGTTGGTGAGGATGGATGAAATTTTATAAAATGATGGGATGGGTGGTGCTTGAGCCCATGTGATGACTGTGGTTCTACAACTGACAGTAGCCCTCTCTCCTCACCCTTGCCTCAAGTTTGGCAGGATGTCCTGTTATAGTCAATGGAAAGGTTGGCCATCCTAAGTAGGAGGATTATTGAGTCTGGTTTTTCATCCATATTCTCGCATTGGTGCCTTCACTACCCTGAGGTTGTAGGATAGGGCTGGATAAATGTTTTGGCTCAGGCCACATTACAAGTTCTTGCCTGCAGCAGGGGGGAAAGAGGAGCTCCAAGTTAGAGTTCCTAGAGCAAGAAGAAACTCTAAAAATAAATACACACATGTAGCGGATCCTATGGTCACACTACCAGTAAGTCCTGAGTGTTAAGTGTCAGCTAGTTAGAGTAGGATGGTTTAGTCGGGATGTTCCATTCAAATACAGCCCCTCCTTCTGCAGGGTCTGGAATGGCTGCCCCCCCTGGTGAGCCTTTATTGCAGTGCTCTGGCTAGTGCTTGGGAGGCAGTTAGGAGCTTAGATTTTGTTGTTTCTCAGGCCCAGTCAGAGGAGCCAAGCAAGCCCTGCTTGGTGGTCCTGACCAGGGTCGGGAAGGTTTTCCTTTCAGTCGACTCACTAGCTGGTTGGGATATCCCTCTGGGTTGTTTTTGAGGCTTTTTGAGAATTTTTAATGGTAGGAGCCTTGTGAGACACCTGGGCCTTTCTTGGGCACAGGGATTGGGGAACCCTGTGTCTGGGATACCTAGGGATAGGGAAGACCTGCCCTCGAGGTGGTGACCCACTGCAAGGAACAACTCCGGTGTTAATATGAGTTTTGGAGAAAAGACACTATTTGTTAGAAGTTCCAGCTCTTCCCTCCCCCAGCAGCATTTCAAGCTTACCTTCAGGGCTGAGGTGGGAAGGAAGAAGTCATCAGCGACAGCAGGTGGAAAATACGGCTGTCGATTCTGCATGCTGCAGCTCCTAAGCATGAGGAGGCTCCTGCTGTCTCCAATAGGCTTGCACAGAAAAGACATCAATTGGAAAATCATGTCATCTTTGTGCCCATGACCTGCTTGTCCATGTATCTGACATCATTGTTGAAGGCCTCAACATTTTACTTTTCAGCACATCATCAAGGGTGACTCAGGCCTTCGATGATGACATCAAGGACTCAGGCAGGAAGGTCAGCATCCAAGGCTGCATATAATTCAGCTTTGGCAGAAATAGGCAGGCCAGAAGAAAGATGTTAGTGGGCTGGATATGGCCCATGGGCCTTAGTTTGCTGTTTTAGGATACTTTACTGCATTATTCATTGAGAACTTCAAGCTTCTGTTAATGTGCTGTGGCAGTTCATAACAGTCTTAAATTGATACAGCACCTTTTATGGGCCTGATTTCGCTAAAGCTTTTCCCTCATTCTGTGTCTTTAGGAAGACACCTTGCTGAACCAACCCTATGTGTAATATTACATTTTCTTTCTTTGGCAAGGAAAGTTTCCTCCTACTCTATGGGCTTCCAGCCCATTTGGAACCTGCCCCAACCTAGCCAACCATCATTAACATTTGGAGATCGGAGGCTGAGGAGCTAGCATCATAGATTTGTGGATTCCTGGCTGTTTTCCCTTTTTATAATTCCCTTCCCCTGTAGATCAGTTATCTCAGTGGCAATGCTCCAGCTGAGAGACATGGGCTATGATTGCCTCTCAAATCTGGCATAAGCCCATCATTAAAATACTTTTAAGCAATGAGTGTTTTACTTACAGTTTTTATTTTAAATTACAAAATATATATATGAATGCTCTTAATTCTTTGTACTAAAGGGAGAGGGGGAGTCATGTTAGATGATAGGAGATATATTGGAGTTCACATATGTGAAGATCTCTGTATATCAGCTATAACTAACTACACCTCCAAACAGAATGTTTAGGTATAGCTTTTTTTGTTTAATTCAGCAGTTCCCGTCTATTTCTTTTTTAGATCTGATGCCATGAGCCTTAATTTGCAATTACCTAGGGATTATTTTCCCTATTTTGCATCCCCTCCCACTTCACCTAATCTAGTCATTGATATTATAGTCCTCAGCTGGGGACCATGCATTAGGGCTCATTTCAGAATTCTGCAATCATGGCCCTAAATCCAGTTAATAGGTTGTGCCATTGCACAATGGCTGGGACTCCATCCCACTAGGGGCTGTAAATGCTGCCTCTACATTATTCCCAGCCCCAGCTGGGGGAGCAGAATACCTGGCCCGAGAAATCAACACAGGCCTTCTGTACTACAGTATGCAGCAGCACCACTGAGTTATCAGTTTTAAAGCTCATGCTGCGCAGTTTGGATGCAGCTCTGAGTGCTGTTCAGTATGCGTTCATTCAATACTGACTCAAAAATATCTGTGAAACAAAATCTTTATTATAACAAGAAAGGCAAGTACAGAGTTTCTTGGGAGCAGCAGACTTTGCCAATAAAGCAATATAAGTCTCAAACCTACTCCGTTCTATTTCCATGTAGCCTTTACTTATATGTAATTTATTTTTACAACTTCATTGTTCTTCACTCTCCATGCCTTAGCTGGTTTCAACATTCCTCCAATCACAGGTTGCCAGCTTTCAACTCAGGTTTCTGTATACGTGCAACTTTCCTCACTTCAGCTCAGGTTAATGTTATAGGGTAGCTCTCCTGGTTCCAGCTTGTATCACTCTTTATCACGATCAGCATGCAAAGTCCAACAGTTCAGTGTCTTTCAGGTTTGCAGCATATACAGTTATATACATTCCCCTCTTGATGGATTCTTGCCTAGAGATCCTTCACAAAAAGTATTGGCCTGTATCCAGCTGTCTTAGGTTGTCCCCTGCAAAATATTCTAATAATATTCCCAAGAGATCTTACCCGTCATAGCCTAGCATACTGTTTATAGCAAGTCTTACATGACATAATAGGGGTCTGCATAAATCTCAATATCTTTTCCAGACACAGCTGCATAAGTTGAAGTGATCTGTGTTTCCACAATGTTTGCATACATCACTTTACCAAGTGACACTGATGAAGTTAAACGATGTTGATATTGCAAAATAAATGAACATATGCATGGTGTACACAAACAGCCAAGCACCAAAAGTCCACCTAATCCAATGGCAAAATTTACAAAGCCCTTTAGGCCAGAACCTAAAACTGCAAACCACGAAGTAACTGTGGACCACCAATTAATATCTAAACCACCCTGAAAATCTACCTTCAATCTCGCCAAGTTTTGGATTTTTCCCATGGCATTCTTCACAATCTCTGAACGATTAACCACTACACTGCAACATTCTGTGCTATTAAGCATAGTACATAATCCTCCTTCTTTGGCAAACATATAATCTAGTCCTTGTCTATTATATTTGATAACAATATTAAGCTCATCAATTTGTGACTTAAGAGCTATCATTGCCTTATTCATTTCAAAAGTCATAACATGGAATAATGATTGCAACCTTCGGATTGCCATTCCCAACTCAGCAGCTACTGCAGGAGGCTGAAAAATGGGAATCCAGGCTGTCCAAGATAATCCATCTAATCGGGCTTTAGTAAGAGGGTATGTGGAATTTAGATATGCAATCGCCTCTCCTTCAGGTATTGCTGATGGAATACTCCTACGTACACGATGTTGAAAGTGAGCTGGTGTTTGCAAAGGTATTATCCTAGTGAAATAGTTAAAAGTCACTAAAACACAGAAATAATAATCCTCGGGCAAAGAAAGATACACCAATTCGTCACATAACCAATAGTGTCCTACATATAAATTGGTAAAATTACTAATAAAAGTTGCATTTCCACTATAAGGTCCATATATAAAAGGACTAGCAAGCCCATCTCAGTCTGCACGTTGTATACAAGGGGTCAAAGTCGAATTGATTTCATTACTGTTCCTAAGAACGCTATAGGCTATTTAACTAGATTTAAATCGTACGGTTGCAAAGGTCTCACTTGCTCTTTTAATGGTCTTTACAAGTCTAAGAACACACTGTAAACAACCATCAGGACCACTGGTATCATTTACATTACTAACTACAATAGAGTTGGAACAATTACACTGCTGTTTAAGGTCAGAAATTGGGGGTCTGGGCATAACTGTACCTTCAGTTACCACCCATGAATTATTAGTTCTAAAATATGTATAATTACATGGAATAGGATTAGACTCTGTATGATTATTAGTACAGAGGTATCCTCTAGGTGGCAAACTAGCCGACAATGGTGGGAATTTCGTTCTTCCTACATATTGTGACCATAATTTACCTGCCAAAGGGTCCAGTGACACATTTGCATGACTGCACGCATTAAATCCTATAATCTGGCATAATCCTACAGGTGAGGCAACAGCTGGCAAATGATTCATAGCAATTGGAAAAGGGGTACAAATAATACAATTTGAAATATTCTCAGGTTAAACTTTGGTCAATGTTGCATCCGTTGCTGCTCAACGCCCTCACTCTGCCCTCCTTACCACTGTGGCAACTTCCTCCGGGCCTGATGGATGGCTTGCTGCCGCAGCGTCTTCTTGCCATCTTCCTCCAGTGTCCCTGGAGCGGTACGATGCTGTGGATCCTTCAAGTTCCTGATGACATAGGGCGCGCGCACCGAATGATGTACCAGCAAGGGCGCGAACCTCGGGGGCATCCCCCTGAACTGACGTCATCCGCTTCCAATATAAAAGGTCTCATAAATTGCTAACGGATTGAGTTAGCAAGGTTACGCCAAGAGTTTCGCTACCTATGCTACTCTGCCTCCTTGGACTTACCAGGGGTACCCGCTCCTCGGGGCCTCACTCTCTTTTCTCTCTTTTCTCTATTTTAGATTGCCGATAGGAACCGGTACTTGCTCCTCGAGGGCCCATGTTCCTGAACACTCTGAAGATTCTCTACTGCCTGGAAGCTATCACAGATACAGACAATTGTGAGTTATCATCGCTCTCTCAGAGCTTTCCCTGGAACCAGGTACTCGCTCCTCGAGGGCCTAACCCTTTCCAGCTACTGAGCCTTCTAAAGACCTTAATGGGCGGATTTTAAATGCCCTGCCCACGTAAATCCGGCCGGATTTACGCGAGCAGGGCCCTAGCGCGCCGGCGCGCCTATTTTGCATAGGCCGCCGGCACGCGCAGAGCCCCGGGATGGGCGTAAGTCCCGGGGCTTTTTAAAATGGGCATGTCGGGGCGTGTCAGGGGCGTCGCCAAATGACGCGGCGTTTCGGGGGCATGACGCGGCATTTGGGGGGTGGGCCCGGGGGCGTGGCGCCGGCCCGGAGGCATTCTGGGGGCGTGGCCGCGCCCTCCGGAACAGCCCCCGGGTCGGGTCTTGGCGCGCCAGCAGCCCGCTGGTGCGTGCGGATTTACGTCTGCCTCCGGTAGGCATAAATCCATGGATAAAGGTAGCGGGGGTTAGGTAGGGGAAGGGAGGGGAAGGTGAGGGGCGGGCGAAAGAAAGTTCCCTCTGAGGCCGCTCCACGCGTATCTTATAAAAGCCAGCGTACTTTTGTTTGCGCCTGGTGCGCGAACAAAAGTGTGCGATCGTGCTATTTTTTAAAATCTACACCTAAGTGAGATATGTCATCTAGTTCTGGCTATGAGCACAGTATACCTGTCTTCTCACTATCTATAGTTTCTCTACAGCTCAGCTACCCTAGGATAGTGGTTCCAGTACCTGAGGGACTTCAGCCCTGCCAGGTGTAGCAGCTCACTACTGCCACCTCTGGTGGTTCTTCTACCTGTCTAATAAAAGAATCCTGTGTCTGTCTCCATACCCAATCCTAGCCGGTGGTCCCTCTCAGGATATTCTCCTGGGGGCGCAGTCATCTGCCATCGGCCAAGGATTCACCTATCTACATTCCTCTACAGCTGAGTGTCCTCTCCAAGCACTCCGCTGGTAACAGATGGCTACTCCTTTCCTACCAGGGGTCTTCAGCAACAGATTCATAACAGCTTACTAACTCCACCTCCTTCTGGAGCTAGTACACTTCTGTTTGCTACTCCTAGCTCTAACACAGAGCTTTCCTACAAGATTGCTAACTCCTCCCCTCTCAGGAGTCACTCATATCAGATTGCTAACTCCTAGCAGAACCTTTACAGATTGCAAACTTCTATCTGATATCTCCGCCCATCTGGCATCAGATCCATAACAGATTGCTAACTCCTCCCTCTGGAGGTGTCATTCATAACCAGAGTGCTAGCTCCTCCCTCCAGAGGTGCTCGCACGTAAGTCAATTCCTGGACGGTTTGAACACACATCTTATTCATATATGTTGCACCAATACCTCTCACAGGAAAACATTCACACCTTAAAATGCCCCAAACAAAACTACTAATTATCATTCACATCATGATGCTTGTATCGGATATCAGAATAATAAATGGATAATTTTTCCCTCTTCTTGTCTTTGTCCAAATAATACTACTGACGTATGTCTCTATTATGAGTCCACACTGTCTCTCCCTTCAAACGTACAGCAGTAGATGTAACGGCTTCAACTTGAAAAGGACCCAGATACACTGGGTCTTTCCATGTCTTGTGGGTAAAATGTGTGCGCCAGAGTAGATCGACAATCTTGATAGTAGTCTTCCCCTTCTCCTTAAGTGGGGATTCAGGAGCTGTTAAAACAGAAGAAATATATTTCAAAGCAGATAAGACATTTGGAATGGCCGTGGGATATCATTCCCTGGCAAAGGGGCATTAACATACATCGCATGTTGCAAATCATGCAAATTCCTTCCCTCCAGTAAATCTCGTTTAGCCTTTGTGGCAGGAGACTGTGAAACCCCCATTGTTTGCAATTTGTAAAGAACATAATTTAGTTTGCAATTTAACAAACTCATCTCCTGGTTTTGTAACCCCTTCCTCATACTTCTGCAAATAATGAAGGAAATGACTATTCATAGTGGGCCAATCCATATTCTGCAAACCTACAACATTTAAAAGAGGGGTCCACATTTTCTCTGATAATGATTGCACAAACATATGACTAAAAATTGACAATTGATTAGGAGAGCTGAACGGCTCTCCCATCTCTGCTGATAAATAGTTTGAAACCCATGCAAATGCTCATCAAACGTTTTTAACTTTGGATTCCTGCATGCCGCTGTTAAATGGGCAAAATCATGCTGCTGTGGATATAACTGGCTCAGGCTCTGCCATAGGGCAGCTTGGTGCTGGTTAAACCCATCCCCATCATATAAATTAGAATCTATAACTCTCGACCTCCCAGCGGATGTCTACACAAGTGTGGGATTCAACCCAAGGGTCTGTGCCAAAACTGCCTTTAAATCTCCCACTGCCAATTGATATCCACTTGTATGTTTCTCAAGTTTACTTATCCATGGCCCAGCACCTCACAAAATACTAGGTAACTTACCTATCAATGTCTGCAAATCAGTAAAAGACCACGGGGAATATACATTCATAGGTGGCTGTACTGGAGAAGTTTGTTTTATCAAAATAGGTAAAGCTTTAACAGATTCTGACACACCAATAGGCTAGTGGGCGGATATTTACCCTCATATTTTTCCCAAACAACCAATCCCTTATGCATATATGATTGCAACTTATGCAACCAACCAGGATTAGGCGGGCCTCAAATAGTACTACGGGCAGTATTCATTCCTTCATGTGTTAAATCACCTTCTAAGGGGTACGTGGACATCTGGGGAGACAATTGGGACGTCCACACATTCAGGTAGTAACCCATGGCACAACATAAAAGTTTGATGACTCTTCCCTAGCAACATAATCATGGGGAAGGAGGGGCTCTCTCTGGGCACACGTAAATCCTATGAATTCCTTTTCAGAATCCTGCAAAAGAGGAACTGCAGCAGGTCCTGTCCTATCCCACAGCTCCATAGAATGTGTTTTTAATGGCTTAGATTTGGATTTTTTGGTACAGCACCAGAGGTAACAGGTGCTGCAGGAATATGCATCTGCGTTATAGGGGTATTCATCTGTGACTTTAAACGATGTTCCAGCAATTCTACTTGCTTTACTAACTGCTGGAACTCCAACGCATTACTTAAATGAATCCTTTCTGCAGCAATTTGATCTTCCTTTATCTTATCCCAATCTTCTTTAGTAGGCATATTAATACTGCGACAGGATCTCTCTTGACTATGATTTTCATTAACATTAAATTATTTAGCCCCTTAATCTGCTCATTCAGCCCACAGTCTGGTTCCACAGGCATACATTTCACTTGTCCTGCAATATCAAACCACGCCTGTTCCTCACTCCCCTCTATGCAGGCTCCTGAAACACTCAAGGGGCGGGGAGGGCACTCAGCAGGACAAGGAGTGCTTTTAACTCTGTCCTTGCCAACTTGAGAAACATCTGGATATAAAGATTTATATCCAACTGCCGTAATGGGAGGTTCAGGAGCTACAGAATTAGGTGGTAATGACTGAAACTCGGAACCTGGCTGCAAAACCATAGCAGTCTAAGGCTGAAGAATGTCCTTCCATGGTTCTAAAGTCAAACTGCTAGTATCACATGGTGGAAGTTCATTTTCCACATTAGACTCAATTTTAAAATCCACAGGTACCTTATTCTGCTTTTCTAAATATGTTTTGGTCATAATAAACCAGCTGTGTACCTGTACATGACTGGCAAAACTCTTATCCTTATTTTTATACCTATTCTGTATAAATTATAACATCTGCATTAAGTGAGACATCTGGAATGACCCTTCAGCTGACCAGGCTAAGAAGGCATCCGCATCCACCCACTTAACCCACTTATCATGAATTTTACAAATCAATTTCTCATTTGGCTTATGATAGGTAATAACTTGTTGTACTGGAACTGAGAAGTCTTGCTCTGCAGAGGAACTTTCCCCTATCTTTCCTAAAGTGCTTCATAATAACAGCAAGAAAATAAAACATAGCAACTGGCAAAAGAAACTTAAAATACAAAGCAAGATAGCTAAACACAAACCAGAAATATATGTAGCCTATACAACACTATTACTTACCCCTATCACGGTGGTCTGAGTAGCGCAATCTTAAGCGTATCTTGTGATCACGTCGGGGTCACCAAAAATATTCAGTATGCGTTCATTCAATACTGACTCGTTCATTCAATACTGAAAAAAAATCTTTATTATAACAAGAAAGGCAAGTACAGAGTTTCTTGGGAGCAGCAGACTTTGCCAATAAAGCAATGCAAGTCTCAAACCTACTCAGTTCTATTTCCACGTAGCCTTTACTTATATGTAATTTATTTTTACAACTTCATTGTTCGTCACTCTTCACACCTTAGCTGGTTTCAACATTCTTCCAATCACAGGTTGCCAGCTTTCAACTCAGGTTTCTGTATATGTGCAACTTTCCTCACTTCAGCTCAGGTTAATGTGTATAGGGCAGCTCTCCTGGTTCCAGTTTGTATCATTCTTTATCATGATCAGCGTGCAAAGTCCAACAGTTCAGTGTCTTTCAGGTTTGCAACATATACAGTTATATATAGTGCTCCACTCATCATTGCTGGGAAATAGGATAAAGTATGATAAATACTACTGACAGCTAGCATTTAGCCATAGAGCAGCAGTGGAAAATGCTCTATGGTAAAGCATCCATTATCAGAGCTCAAATAGAGGGGGGGGGTTTGAGAAGAATTTAGTTTCTCTTATTAACAGAAAGAGAAAAAAATGGTTTCTCTTGTTAAGGAGGATGAATTTGGGACATCTATGCCAGCTATATTTATAGGGTCCTTCATTTTCAATTTAAATTCCCAGATTTTTCCCAAGATGAAAATACATTTAAACAGATTAAAGTGAAAACTCTAATTATAGGATGATTTAAGAGCAACTCCAGATTTGTGAATGTAGCATTTCAAAGCCTCCCATCACTGCTAGAAGCCAGTGCAGGCCAAAATGTGTGCTGCATTTTAAGTCCCACCTCCCACCAGTGAAAGTGCTTGCCCTCCACTGCCACCAATGTGGAATTTCAAGTTTTACACTGCCCCCAAGCAGCCAAAATACCTGCGGTTGGTGCTGCCAATATAGTATCCAAAGTAGGCCTCCCCCTCCACCAGAAGCACCTCCTGCAATGCTCCCTGCCCCCGCAAAAAAGCAAGCATGCTACTGAAGAAAGAGGGAGGAAGAGCCTGGAGTCACCACCAGTGACCAGTTCTTGTGAAGGGAGGGAGAGAGGGAGATTCTTACTGGGGATAGGAATAGAGGGGGACATGCTGAGCAGCAGTTGGGGTAGAGAAGGGGATGCTGCTAATTGGAAAGGTGGGAGAATATGCTTAATATGATGTTACTGTCCTGGCTTCTGTCCACCAAAATAAACTCTATTTACCTGGAAAAATAATGTGTAATTTTTTTCCACTGGTTTTCTCTTATTTTTGTCATAATAGTCACTGATAAATTTGCAGGGAACCCCCTCCTCCCACTTGAAAATGAATGTCCATGAATATTTATTAAGGTGGATGTTTTTGGGTCAGAAGGAGCTGCTAGTGTGCAACTGGCCAGAAGAAGCACCAGAGGAGAGAGTCTACAATATACCTGTTAAAAATCACTTCCATCCCCCACCCTGATCCCTTGCTCCATGCATTTCCAGAGCCAGAGTGCCAACCTGTCTTGGTACCTACTTTGAAAAGCTGGCTGTAAACTCCGTAGTCCTGCACACAGAGCAGGTAGGTTAGAGAGAGAAGATAGGAAAGAGCCGAGACACATCAGTGAAGACACAAGGGGCCAATGTAATAAGACCCGGGGTAAAATTGGCACTATTTTTTAGTGTGTATTTTTTTAGAGTATGCATGGCAAAAACAGGCAGCCTCGTGGGATGAAGCCCATGCACATAACCTACGCTAGACAAAAAACATGTGCAAAAAAACAGGCGCAGGTTTCTAAACATCTGTTACCCATATTTCATGGTAAAACCCTCAACGTAATAATATAGCAGAGATGGAAGATGCAGCCTTGTTTCCCAATAGCTAAAAATCACATCAGAGCAGAATTTACATCGAAGACAGCAGGATTGTTGTTACTGCCGAGAAGGATAGAAGCTGGTTTGCAGATATTTGTGTGCTCAAGGGTTAGAGATGCTGTTAGGGAAAACAGCTGTAACTGTTTTGGGTTTTTTTTGTAGTCAGAAAAATGACATTTACAGTACCTGGTGAGAAGTTTATTCCAAACGAGCAATAGCCACAAGAGAGAAAGGGAGAAAGAGAAACCAAAATCTAGTGAGGCTTGAGCCTGGCACTCAAGCCTCATTAGCTGCAGGGAAGCCCTCAGTCATTCCCGTTCACTTTCTTCATAGTGTCATGGCGAAGGGAAGCAGCAATCAGTTCTGATGTGAGTCCTTGCTGCATATTGACATGTGCTCTACCTTTTATGCCTGCCCTGACCCAGGCGCTAAAAAGCCCACACAAAAAAACAGATGCTAACAAGTCTCTCTGCTAACGCGACTCTCTGCATTGCCCATAAATAGCTAATGGCCTCCTTTACATGCCATTTGCATGGGCCCAATGCTAAACCAGCTGCAATTTTTGTGTGGGGTTTTTTTGGTGCTAAATACTTTACTACATACAGGAGTAAGATTAGTGTGGGAAAACCCGCACAAAAAACCGCGGATGCTTTAGCACGGTTTATTACATTGGCCCCTCGGGAACGGAAAGAAGCGAGGCGAAAGTAGAGCAGTGATGCAGGGAGGGGAGAGAGAATGGATATACACTAGAAAAGACACAAGGGGAAGAGAAACAAGACAGTCAGAAAGTACAACTAGTCTAAGACGCAAATATTTTATTTAAGTAGAGTATTTTAAATCCCTATCCTTGTTTATATGCCCTCTACCCCATTTTCCATTCCCTTGCCTGGGAGGATACATAAACAGGTATTGCGATCCCGGGCCATGCCCCGGTCCCTCCACCTACCTCTGAGACGGTCCGGGCTGCTAAAGCATCTGTTTGGCCTATGCAGGCCTGCCTGCCTTGATCTGTGGCACTCCCTCCTCGAGGGAGATGCCGTCGATGCTTCGGAGCTGGCCCTGCCCCCTAGGCGCATGCGCACGCAGGGGCTCGATACTTAAAGGGGCCAGCGCGGGAAAGCACTGCACCGCCCAGGGGTGACATCAGATGCTCTCAGGGTATTTAAACCCTGCACCAACTCCACTCCTGGCCTTGCAATGAGGTTCACTCTTCCTAGAGTAGCTAGTTGCTGTTCCTGGCTTCTGACTTCGGCTTTCATCCACTGGCTTCTGTCTTCGGCTTTCTTCCACTGGTTCCAGACTTCAGCTTTCATCCAGGAGGTCTTGCCTAAGTCCAAGCGGCTCGGGTCCTCACGAGCTCCTCTTGGGGGGACCGCGGGCTTCCAGTTGTGAAGTTCCGGTTGGCCTCCTGGCTCCTGCCAGTGCTGCCTCCCGGCTTCGACATCCACTGAGGGCCTTCCCACAGTGCATTATCATCTGTCCTAGTTGGCTCAAGGGTCCATGAATCCAACTGTTTGCAAGGCCATGGACCCGGCGAACATGGTGGGCTTAAAGGCCATCCCCGAAATTGCCCAGGTCTACATCAACAGCAAATCTGCCTTGATGCCCTGATGGCGACAGTAGAAAGACTGGCCAATCATATGGATGGAGCACCTGCCCTCGTACCTCCTGCGCTAGTTGCCGCGACCGATTCTGGACCGGCAATGCCCACACAACTGCCAGCACCTTCACGGTACTCAGGGGAGGCGAAGCAGTGCCGCGGATTCCTCAACCAGTGCTACATCTGTTTCACTCTGCTGCCTTCCCAGTTTTCGACGGATCTGATAAAAACCAGTTACATTATCTCTTTGCTAGATGGGAAGCCCCTGGCCTGGGCCTCCCTGCTAAGGGAGCATAAAGACCCCATTCTGGGGAACCTGGAACAGTTTGTCTCGGCCTTTCGATGTGTCTTTGAGCCTGCTCGCAGACCCACTGCCGCCGCCGAGTTACTCCAACTACTCAAGGCACTCAGTCCTTTGCCGAGTAAGCGGTGGAATTCCGTACCTTGGCCGCCAAGCTAGACTGGAGGGATGACAGCCTTCACGGCATATTCCTAGAAGGCATTTCTTCGCGTCTCCAAGTTGAGCTCGCTGCGAGGGACCTTCCAGATGACCTGAATAGCCTGATTAATCTGGCTGGGTGGGTTGACCGCCGAATCCAACGCAGCTTTCATGAAGTGACGTCCAGTTGTAGACCCAGTAACTCGGGGTCTACATTTCCCCGACTGGTACCCTCCTCCTCTGCCTCTCTCGGAGCCCAAGGGGTTGAGCCCATGCAATTGGGATGGGGTCCGATCTCACAGGAGGAGAGAAGACGTCACTGCACTCAAGGCCTGTGCTTATATTGCGGCAACAAGGGGCACTTCCTAGCTCAATGTGGTGAGGGGCCGGGAAACGCCAGAACTTAGGGATCACTGGGGAGCTGACCCTAGGTAATACTAAAACTGCCTCCTCATGCACTGTACCGGTTACCCTCGTCTACCCAGGGGGCACTTTTGATATGCTGGCTTTGGTCGACTCTGGAGCAGGAGGGAATTTCATTCTCGTGGATCTTGTTTGGCAGTTACAGCTTGAGGTCCAACCTCGACTCCTTCCACTCCGAGTATCTTCGATCTACGGCACTCCTCTCCTGGGGAGCATCTCTACCTGTACCAAGCTGTTGATTCTACGAACCGGTCTCCTACATACCGAGGAGAGCTCGTTTTGGAGAGATCCATTCACCCTATCATCCTGGGCCTGCCCTGGCTTCAGAAGCACTCCCCAGTTAACCACTGAGATACTCTTCAGATCACATCTTGGAGTCCATCCTGTTTTGACTCTTGCCTAGTGACTATTCCTCGCCCCAGTGTGCTACTTCTGACCACATCCGTGGCACTCCCACCACAATATCTGGATTACTTGGATGTCTTCTCGAAGGAGAAGGCCGAACTCCTTTTGGAACATCGGCCCTTCGATTGTGCAATAAACTTGGTTTCTGGTACTACTCCTCCCAAGGGACGGGTTTACCCCTTGTCGCTGCCTGAGACTCGTGCCATGTCTTCCTACATCCAGGAGAATTTGGACTGAGGCTTCATTCGGCCTTCTAATTCCCCTGCCGGGGCAGGATTCTTCTTTGTTGCAAAGAAGGACGGGTCACTCCGACCCTGTATCGACTACCGTGGGCTCAAAGCCATCACACAAAGTGACAGGTACCCTTTGCCTTTGATTCCTGAGCTCCTAGACCGCCTGCAAGGAGCCAAGGTCTTCACCAAACTGGACCTCCGGGGCGCATACAACCTGGTAAGGATACAACCAGGTGACGAATGGAAGACCGCGTTCAACACGAGGGACAGGCATTATGAGTATCTGGTCATGCCCTTCGGCCTATGCAACGCCCCTGTGGTCTTTCAAAACCTTATGAATGAGGTATTAAGGGACATGTTGCACACCTCTGTTATAGTATATCTTGACGATGTGCTAATTTACTCTAAGGACCTGGCTACACACCTTATACACGTTTGACGAGTCCTGCAGAAGCTTCGAGACAATCGTCTCTTCGCCAAGCTAGAGAAGTGTCAGTTCGAACAAGAATCTCTGCCCTTCCTTGGATATATCATCTCCTCCAAGGGCTGCCTCATGAATCCAGATAAGGTAACGGCCATCAGGGATTGGCCTCAGCCGGTGGGGGTCAAGGCACTGCAACGTTTCCTTCCCATTACTCCCGGATGGTAGCTCCACTGACGGCCCTTACCAGGAAAGGGGCTGATGCTAAGAACTGGTCCTCGGCGGTGCTAAGTGCATTCCAGGAGCTGAAGAAAGCCTTTCTTCAAGAGGTCTGTCTCCATCATCCAGATCCTCAGCATCAATTTATTGTGGAGGTAGACGCATCCGACCTTGCGGTGGGAGCCGTTCTGACCCAAATATCTCCTAAAGGTAAATCCTTGCCATGTTCCTACTTCTCTCGGAAGTTCTCACCCGCTGAGAGGAATTACGGCATAGGGGACAAGGAGTTATTGGCCATTAAACTCGCGTTTGAGGAATGGCACCAGTGGCTGGAGGGGGCCCAACATCCTGTGATTGTTTACACGGACCACAAGAACCTGGTGTTCCTGTGCCGGGCCCAGCGCCTTAATCCTCGACAGGCTCGATGGTCACTATTTTTTAGCAGGTTCAACTTCGTCCTTCGATACAGACCAGCTCCTAAGAACATCCGGGTGGATGCCCTCTCTCGCACTGTGGAAACAGAGGATAACCCCAATCCACCTCAATATATCCTCGATCCAGCCAAAGTCCTTCTTGCAGCATCAGAAGTAGTCCCTATGGGCAAGACGGTGGTACCTGCTCGCCTGCGCAAAAAAGTCCTGTCATGGGCCCACGACTCGCTGACCACAGGTCATTCAGGAGTAGCTCGAACCTTGGGTCTGTTGACCGAATACTATTGGTGGCCTCAGGTCAAGAGAGATGTTCGTACTTATGTCAGTTCCTGTCCTACCTGTGCTCGACAGAAGCTTCTGATTGGCCGTCCCTGGGGACTCCTCCAACTCTCGCCCATTCTCACCGAGCCATGGACCCATTTGTCCACCGACTTCATAGTGGATTTACCTCCTTCTGAGGGGAAGACTGTGATATGGGTCACAGTCGATAGATTTTCGAAGATGGCCCATTTTGTGCCACTCACTAAGTTACCAACAGCACCTAAGCTCGCAAGTCTCTTCACCCAACACATCTTCTGCCTACACGGGCTTCCTCTCCATATTGCCTCAGACCGAGGTCTGCAGTTCACGGCTAAATACTGGAGAGCTCTCTGTAGGAAATTCAGGGACCAACTGGACTTTATGATGGCTTTCCACCCTCAAGGCAATGGCCAAGCAGAGCGCACAAATCGGACCTTAAAGGCTTTCCTCCGTGCCTTTGTGGGAGATCGCCAAGACGACTGGGTAGCCTTATTGCCGTGGGCAGAGTTCTCCTATAACCATCATAGGCATTCTGCTACCAACATGTCTCCCTTCCAATTGGTCTACGGGAAAAGCCTTAGACCTCCCTTGCCCTTGCCTCTGATGGTCCCGTCCCCTGCAGTGCAACTTACAGCATGTCAGTTACGTGATCTTTGGAGATCCACCCAGATGAAGCTTCTTCAGACTGCCGCTACCGAGAAGAAATATGCAGACAGGCTACAACGTCCTGCTCCTGTCTTCCTCCCAGGAGATAAGGTGTAGTTGAGCACCAAGCACATCCGATTGTGCACTCCCTCTATGTTACGGGACCAGGCCGTGCCCCAGTCCCTCCTCCTACCTCGGGGCCGGCCCGGCCCACGCGGACTCTTCCCAGGCTGTCTAGGTCTGTATCATAGCCTGCAGTGGCGTCTCCTCTGCGAGGGAGATGCCGCCGATTCCCCGTCTCTGGCCCCGCCCCCTAGGCGCACGCGTGCGCAGGGACTCCAGATTTAAAGGGGCCAGCGCGGGAACTCAGGAACAGCCTCCAAGGATGATGTCAGATGCTGCAGGGTATATTACCCTGCAGCTGGGACCAAACCCTCGCCTTGCAACGAGGTTCACTCAGTTTCCCTGAGTCTCTAGTTGCTGCATTGATCCCTGGATCGTTCTTGCAGTCTTCTGACCTCTGGCTTCCGACCCGGCTTCGTCTTCTGACTATGTCTCTAGCTTCCGCTCCTGGTTTTGGATTTGACTTCTGATCTCTGGCTTCCGACCCAGCTCCATCCCACGACTCCGTGTTCAGCTTTCACCCCTGGCTTCAGTTTGGACCTCTGAGTCCTGGCTTCTGACTCGGATTCATTTCTGGACCCCGACGTCGGCTCTTCCTCCACCTCAGGTATCCGGTACTCGCTGGCCCAGAGGATTCTCCTAAGTCCCAGCGGCTCGGGCTCTCACGGGCTCCTCCCGGGGGAGCCGCGGGCTTCTGAGGGTGAAGTCTCTTCAGCTTCCTGGGTCCAGCCATCCTCATCTTCCACCTCTTCGGCCGCTGCCCGGATCCTTGGTCACATAGGGTCCCGCCTAAGTCCAAGAGGCCCGGGTTCCTACAGGCTCCTCCTGGGGGGACCTCAGGCTTCCAGTGGTGAAGCCTCTGCCAGAGTCTCTTCAGTGCTGCCTCCCTGCTGTGATGCTTCCTGTGGGTCCCCACAGCATAACATCCACCGTCTCAGCCGGCCCAAGGGTTCACAACCCTAACACTCTATGCATCTGGCTCCCAGGTATATTGGCCCATTCTCCATAGTGGAGTGAGTGGGTACAGTTTCCTACCATCTACGCCTTCCATCCACCCTGAGGATCCACAACATCTTCCATGTGTCTCTCCTCAAACCCTTGATTCTATCTGTTTTCCACGACAAGCCTCCTAAACCCACTACTGCAACAGCTGAACAAGACATCATCTATTAGGTGAAGGACGTCTTGGACGTACTGTTCCACCATCATAGATGGGAATACCTCCTCTCCTGGGAGGGATATGGCCCCGAGGAGAATACGTGGGAGCCGGCCTCTAACATTCTGGACAAGACCCTCCTTCGCCAGTTCCACTTGGACCAACCTGCGAAGCCCAAGCCCCCGGGAAGGGTGTGTAGGAGGGGAGTACTGTTGCAGTCCCGGGCCATGCCCCGGTCCCTCCACCTACCTCGGGGACGGTCAGGGCCGCTACGGCATCTGTTCGGCCTATACCGGCCTGCCAGCCTCGATCTGCAGCGCGCCCTCCTCGAGGGAGACGCCGTCGATGCTTTGGAGCTGGCCCCACCCCCTAGGTGTGCGCGTGCAGGGGCTCGATACTTAAAGGGGCCAGCGTGGGAAAGAACTGCACCTCCCAGGGGTGACATCAGATGCTCTCAGGGTATTTAAACCCTGCACCAACTCCACTCCTGGCCTTGCAACGAGGTTCACTCTTCCTAGAGTTGCTAGTTGCTGTTCCTGGCTTCTGACTTTGGCTTTCATCCACTTGCTTCTGAGTTCGGCTTTCGTCCACTGGTTCCAGACTTCAGCTTTCGTCCAGGAGGTCTTGCCTAAGTCCAAGCGGCTTGGGTCCTCACAAGCTCCTCTCTGGGGGACCGCGGGCTTCCAGTGGTGAAGTTCCGATTGGCCTCTTGGCTCCAGCTCTACTCTTCTCTATCCTCTGGAACTCCTCCTCCGACACCTGCCCACAGAAGACCGCTCATAAGTCCAAGCGGCCCGGGTCCTCACGGGCTCCTCCTGGGGGGATCTCGGGTCTCCAGTGGTGAAAATCCTCCTGGTCTCCTGCCGGTGCCGCCTCCTGGCTTCGACATCCACTGAGGGCCTTCCCACAGTGCGTCATCATCTGTCCTAGTCGGCTCAAGAGTCCATGAATCCAACAACAGGTATATCATTCTGTGCTGCTCCATACACCAGTTGACCAGGATCATTCCAAAAAAGATGTAGGCTGAATGTTGCCCATCCATAGAAACATGCTAACATGCTCTGGCTTTGCCAGCTTTGGAAGTGAAACAGCTGGTCTTTACAATAAGCACCTTCTCTAACCCTACAATAAGACCCTTCCCTAACCCAACTCACCTCTGAACTCAGGTATTTTTCCGACCTCACTCAAACGGACCTCAATTCTCCCCATTCCCAAGAAAAAGACAGCCGATGTTAACTTCTAAAGTAACTACTGACTAATTGCATCTCTCACCATCCCAGCTAAATTACTCGAATCTATTGTCCTACATCAATTAAATGAATACATCAAAGACAATAACATTTTACACCCAAGTCAGCACGGTTTTAGGAAGGGTCACAGTACCAAAACCCTTCTTCTCTCATCTTTTGATACTATAATATGAGGCTTTTATTCCAATATTGATTACATCCTCATCCTCATCCTCTTAACACCCTAAACCACAACATTCTTTGTAACAACTTAGAAAATATTGGAATCACTAGTAAAGTCTTAGACTTGTTTAAATTCTTTTTACATCATCGTTCTCAGAAAATAAATAAAACAGTACTGTTCCAACTGGTACTACACCAACTCTGGGGTACCCCAAGGATCTGCACTTTCTGCCATTTTGTTTAACATATACCTTTTTCTACTATGTCACCTTCTATCAAATCTCAACATAAACTATAAAATTTATTCAGACAACATTCAATTTACATACGGGAGTATGACACATCAAGGAAACATACCTTCTCTCTAGCCACACTACGTCTAAACAATAAACACATGATTAATGCACAATTGTCTCACTCTCAATGCAGCAAAAACTTGAAATCATACACCTGTCCACTATTCCAAACTCTACCTGTGCCCCGCCTACTGAACTTATTTTTGACAATTGCCACATACCAATACGCACCTACGCTCGCAACCTAGGTGTCCTTTTAGATTCCAAATTGTCAATGTCAACAAATATTGCATCTGTCACAAAATCATGTTTCTACAAAATTAATTTACTCAAAAACCTCAAATCATTATTATTTTTCTTTGATTTCCAATCTGTATTACAATCCCTCATCCTAACAAGCCTAGACTACTGCAATTCCCTCTACAGAGGTCTTTCTGATTACATATTACATCCACTCCAATTAATTCAAAACTGTGCAGCAAGACTTCTTACACATACCCCACTTAGAAATCACATAACTCCTATTCTCATACAACTACATTGGTTATCCATTCGACAACGAATTGAATATAAAATCCTAATGTTAATTCACACTTTGTTACACAGTTGTTCATCAATATGGCTATGCTCTACTCTTCAAATCTACCAATCTCCCCATCATTTAAGATCTGCCGACAGAAACTATCTACAAATCCCCACAGTTAAAAATGCTAGACTGAATTTAACATGCAACCGTGCCTTCTCTGTTGCAGGATCCAAACTGTGGAACTCTCTACCCAACCATATTCGTCACCTAACCACAAAGCATGATTTCAAAAAAGCAATAAACCTCTCTCTTTTCACAAGCATTTCCTAATCCACAAATCTAAACTAGCACCGAACCTCTACTACCCATTCCCCTTCTCTTGATCCTGCAACCATTTCTGTATGTTAACCGCTTAACTATTGCATCATTTTATTTGTTTTTATTTGCTATGTATGTTTCTTTTAATTTGTAAACCGCATAGATCTACTTTCGGTGTGTATTTGCGGTATATAAATTTTTTAAAAATAAAATAAATAAATAAAGCACATACTTCTACAGTACTAGTACAGGCACAGCTTAGATAATATACCACATGTTCTGATCCAGAAGCAGCCTGATGCACTCAGCTTGCAGGATTACAACATGTTCAAGAAAAGATCCTCAGAGAGGAGGGTGAGCTGATGTTTTTCTCTGTTTGCAATGTCCCAATAGAGTATTGCCAGAAGGTTCATGAGATTAATGCTCAGGAGGAGAATCATGACATCATCAACGCTGATCCGGGAAACTTCAAAGCATCCCATGCCTGCACTAGTGTAGCAGAGCTCAAGTTGAGAACTGGGGTAGAGTGTAAGAGAAAGGCAATCAATGGCTTTGCCCTTGACACAGCTGTATTTGCTTCACTACTGTAACAGGAGTGTGCATTGTTTGCCATCTAGAGAATTTGAACATCTGCTATTGCTAATCTAGAGATTGCTTGCTACTTTCAGTCTACTGTTTTACAGCAATAGTACAAGGGGAAAACCAATTCAGTTGACAGGGAAAATAGAAGCCACAGTTATAAGTCAGAGTAAATCAGGGTTCTGATATGCTGAGCTTTTCCAAAACTCATATGAGCATCACATTGCAAATTATAAAATGAATGGCTTGTGAGTAGACGGAAGAGAAAAAGAGATTTTTTAAAACCAGAGTGAATGGGCATAAACATGATGGATGCATTTAATTCTACAAAAACGTAATGTAAAAGCCTGTCAAAGCAAGGCATAATACATGTGTAACCTGACTCTCTGCCACGGGAACATATCATCCTTCACCTGCAGAACAAGGACTTCTGGACTGTGCAGCAGAAAACTGCCATCTTTCTGTCCCATGGAAAACTATTTTGTCTTCTGTTTCTTCTACAGTTAAAGTTTATTAAGGCACAATTTTAGGTGGAATACCGAAAGGATATCCTAAAGAAAGAAATTCGATCACAGAATCTCCCAAAAACGCAGTGGAGTGTGATACAGTGACCAACAAACAAACATAGAAAATTATCCATAGATAATATATACTGTATATAGACAGAGTATGAAAATAAAAGACCTAAGATATATTAGGGCAAAAAAGAAAGAAGAGGTAAACTAAAACCTAAAGAAAGATATGACAGAGCACAGAAACAAGAAAATTCATGTTCTGAGGAACATGACTAGTAACTCTACTTTAACTGGTGAATTTTCAAAAGGATCTACGCGCATAAAATCTGCTTTTAAGCACATAAATGGGCTTATAAAAATTGCTCAGGGGGTTGTGTAAATAAAAGAACACACAAGCGATTTTGCATGTATTTTTATATGCACCTGAAAGAGTCATTCCGGGGATTAGAGTTGGGGATGGGGAAACCATTTACCTGCATACTTTTGATTTTTGAAAGTATACTCGTAAATCTACCCGCACACATTTACACTGCCAACAACCAAGTGTAAATGTGTGCATATGTTGGACCGGGTTCTGCATATACCCACTAATTTTCAAAGCAAACGTATGCATATAAGTTCGCTTTGAAAATTCAGACTAACGTTCATGTGTACTTTCTGCATGCAAATTTTAGCCCTATACCAGCTACTGAAAATTATCCTCCTTATGAGGAATATTTTGACCAATGGCTTTCTTCCATTCTGTGCCTATGGGAAAAATCCTTTGATCAGTCAAGCCACTTATACCATAATTCTTTTTAAGAAACAGTTCTTTTAAATTATTATCTGTGTTTAAATAACAAAAAAATTGCTTTAGCAATCAAAAAATATATATGTAGGTATTAGTAAACGACATGCTAATTGATTATCTTTTTTGGCAATATATTTTACAGATAGCATTGCATGCTACTTAGACCACAGCATGTGATGTCATTTGTGATGCTCTTGCCAATATGGCTTCTTGAGGAGAATCCAAGCAATGGATGGAAAACAGCTTAAACCCATACTTCTCAAACTCAGTCCCTGAGGCCTTCTACTATATCTGTTTTTTATGCTATTCACAATGAAAATTCAAGCATTATATATGTATACAGATGATCTAATAATCAGGTTAATTTGTATATATTGATGCCCCTGAAAATTGGGGGGGGGGGGGATCCTGGAGGACCAAATTTGAGAACCATAGCTTATGGAATTTCAAAAACCACATTTCAGAAATTATATATTTCGATCATCCATGATGGATAATATTACCCAGTTTACTGAGAGTTTTGTTTTTTTTACACCATCACTGTGTTTTGAGAGTGAGATTTTGGGAGTCATTTACCAAGCGGATCGCACGCGATAAGGGACGTTTCACACGCGAAAAGTCCCTTATCATGTGCGATACCAAGATGGAGGCAGAGTCAGGGCGGCGCCAGCCCCGGAAAAGGAGGAGTGGGGGCGGCACCGAGGCTGACGCTGCGAAGACTGCGCCGACAGCAAAAGGTAAGCACCTTTATCACTGTCAGTTTCGCACCGAATAACTACACCTTTTATGGTGTTCCTGTTTAAGCCTCAGTTCTAGTCTTACCTGCATGCTGTTCCTGTCCAAGCCTTGTTCCAGCCTCACAAGCCTTACCAAGCCTTGCTCCAGCCTTTACCAGCCTGTTCAAGCCTTGCTCCATTGTCTTGCTGTCCTACACCACTCCGAGCTGTACAAGCTTGACCTTCTACAATGTTCTATCTTTGGCCATCACTCTTAACAATGTTTAATGCACTAAAATTATCTCTTAGCTGTCAGCTGTGCAAACTTGATCACCTTGCAGGGGAGTCACCCCTTATCCTTTATACTCTTAGCTGGGAAATATAGCCAGGTCTCACTCCCATAAAAAACAATTCTAGCATTTAGCTCCTCTCTCCCTCCCTTTCACATTGTATTATATATTATGAATACAGAATACATGTGTGACTGCCAGTGATATTGTCTTTCTGTTCAGAGCTGATGATTCTTAATCCTTACAGCATTTTTCTTGGCCTCTTCAGATGTTGTCTCAGGTCTGGAAGAAAGGTATCCTCCTAGGCAGAAGGTCCTTCTTCATTTGTTTATCAGGAGCCTCTGCTTTGAGAGAACTCCAGGTTCTTGCCTGGTGCATTAGGCTTGGAGACTCCTGTGTCTTCAGGATCTCTGTCTGATCCTTAAAATCATTCTGACCATCTGGATCTTTACCATTCTGAAATGCTTGAACCACACTCCCATCTTCTGCACAGAGGGTGCTGAGAAGAGATACACTGCCCCATCATTCAGCCTTAGACAGAAAGTGTTAGATGTGCTGCTGGAGTCCATCAACCTCTCACACATTGCATCCATGATAGACACAGGGAGAATATTATGTGTTGTATTCTGAGAGGCATCCTTCCTGTTCTTGTAGAATTTCAGAATTTGCCCACTGAGAGTCACATAAATAGGAGTCCCAAGAACTCTTGCTCAACTTCTGTCCTTGTGGAAGGAATTTCTGTTGCCTCTCCAGATAGCATTTCAAGGAGTGAGTAACCATTGAAACAGTGTTATCAAAGGAGAAGGATGGCCTGAGTGACTTTGAAGAAACATCTAAAGAATTCCTGTGGAAATCAGACAAGGGTTTTAGGACAGTCTTTTCTGAGTCATAGGAAGGGCATCATTCTTAGAGGTCAACAAAATGTCACTGGAAGATGGTTCTGTCATACTTCTGGAAGACTGCCTATCAGCTTGGAAGGTAATAGAGATGCCAATGGCAATTGGCTTTCCATGATGTTGCCTGCATATCAATCAACTGTGGTGTATTTGGGGACTGCAGCATAGAGGGAATCCCACCTTCAGTGGGGTTTTCAATCAATGAAAGTTTCAGAGGGTCTCCTCAAAGTGATTCTGGGTGAGGTGAACTTCCTAAGGTTGCAACTGTCTTGTAAATTTGAGGGTGGTGCCTTTCTGTCTGAAGATTTTATTTATAGTGAGGAGACCTTGATGATCTTTGCTTTGTTAAGTTGTTAGTGTAGGCCACCACACACTATTTGGGTAAGAGAGACAGACTTTCAAGTTTTTTTTTTCCTTCTGGATTGCAGCCAAGCAATTGGTGAAAGTGGTACTTCAGAACACTTGATGCTATAGAACTGGCTAACAAGTGTTCTATTTCTTCAGAAAAGATTCAAGAACCAATTCATTGAATCTCCAGAATTTCTGTGTATTTGATGGATTAATTCATAAGTCTTTCACTGCAAATATGGACATCCTTAGCTGCTATCCAGTCCAAAACGTTTCATAAATACTGTTCTTTTTTGGGAAGCTGCCAAGGCAGTTTTGAGGGGGGAAATCATTAGCTATTCAATCAAATGGGAAAAGGAACTTGATAATGATATTTTATCCAACACTCATAAACTGCAGTTTCTCGAAGGTCGTTTGATCACTGATCATTCTCATCAAATCCAATGGGAATTCTTGCAAACCTCCAAACTTAAATGACAAGTTATATCACCGGGCCACTTCTTCGCTTGGTAATCTGCAGCATAAGTTTTTCTTATATGAAAATAAACCTGGGAGAATGCTGGCAAATTTGGTGAGGGCTAAGCATTCCTCTTCTTTTGTTACTAACATTGCTAGTTCTAGGGGTGTTTCCCTTTAGGGATGTGCAATCATTTTTCCCAAATTAGGCAATGTCAACGAAATTTCCTAATTTGGAATGGTTCGGGAGAACTGAAAAACAATCGATTTTTTTTTTCTGAAATTTTGGGAAAAATTCATTTTTGAGTTAGTGCGTGCTAATGGGAGTTAGTGTGCGCTAACTCCTGATAGCACGCACTAACTCTGCACTAACCCAAAAATTGGGGCCCCTGAAAAAAAACAACCCCAAACCATGGGAAAACAAAATTCCTGCGGGGGGGAGGGGCCCGAAATGAAGTCCAACACAAAATTTTTACCCGAAGCACATCTCTATTTCCCTTACTTCTCTCAGGAGATCAGTAAGGCATTTGGGGATTACTACCAGCAATTGTATTCTGCTGAAGATAGTGATTTCAAGACTATGGAAATGTTTTTGGGATGGATAAACTTGCCTCAGTTGTCCCCAGCCCAATTGGATGCCTTGATTAAACCCATACATGTTCAAGAAATTTAACAGGTGATTGCGGAGCTTCTGCTGCTGAAGTCCCCGGACCCTGATGGTGTAAAGGCCAAATTCTATAAAATTCTCAAAAAGAAGGCACCTATGGCCCTTAAAATGCTCTTTGATACTATGGTTTCGTCACGCCACATGCCTTATTCTGTTAAAAGTGCCAACATACGGTAATAGTCATGCCGAAACCAGAGAAGGTACCATCACCTCTCACATCTTATTGGCCCATTTATCTTTTAAACTTAGATATTAAGCTTTATGCTAAACTAATAGCCAATAGGCTTAAGCTGATCATGCCATCCCTGATTAATGAGGTACAGATGGGCTTTGTGCACGGTAGACGAGCAGGGATAAATGTTAGAAGAGTTCTCACACTATTGAAAAACTGGAAATGACTGGAGGTTTTAGACCCTGTTCTAATCAGCTTTGATGCGGAAAAAGCATTTGATCGAGTTTCATGGACTTTGTTTGAATTTGTTTTACCCATGTATGGATTTCAAAGTTTCTTACTTGAAGCTATTCTAACCCGGAGGTGAGAGTATTGGTGAATAATTCCTTTTCTCAAGACTTTCCCTTAACTAGAGGCACCAGACAGGGAAGACTGTTGTCCCCATTATTATTTATTTTGACCTTGAACCATTAGTGTCGACACTTAATGATATGCTCTCCCGGGGATGAGACCTTGAATAAATATCCTTTTCATAAGGTACTATTATTTGCGGATGATATTTTGCTTTTTCTGCCAAAGACTCGAGAATACTTGCCTTGCACCCTAGAAATATTTACTCTTTTTGGTAGCTTCTCTGGGTTGCATCTTAATCTGGACAAATCGGACATCCTGGATCTTTCAGGGGCCCTTCAACCACTTTTATGTCGTATGTATATGAACCTAGCATACTTTGTCGGGATTGTATAGATTTTTACATTCTGTACAATCCTACCGGTTACTGGAATCTTTAGCTACTGCTTGGGGCAAGGAGTTACAAATTACCATAGAAGAGGACAATTTATTTGTTTGTGTTAATTCTTTATATTGTTCCTCTGAAGGGGTAATATTTCAGGAGCTTCAATTTAAACTGTTAAACCGCTTGATATATTCATCCGTCCGTGCCTTAGGGCTGTTATTTCTGCTCATGATAAATGTCTTAAATGTGGGCACATAGCGGCAACGTTGCATCATAGTTTTTGTGAGTGCCCTTACATTCAGAAATTTTGGGAGGATATATTTCACCTTGTGGGACAGTGGTGGGGAACACCTATTATCAGTTCTGCTGAGCTTTGTATCCTGGACTTGCCTTCGGAGAATGGGTGCTTGGGAAAAGTTAGCAACTTTTTTATCTATAAATGTTTTCTTGTGGGAAAGCAGTGTATCCTCATATGGTAGCTAGAGATACTCCCTCCCACAGGTGCCTTGTGGTGTAAAAAGTTGATTGATTTACTGTGTTTGGAATCCTGGTCTGTTAAATTAAAATCTTTTTCTTCCTTGCGGTGCTTTACTATTATTTGGATGCCCTTTATCTCCATTTTGCCCATAGAAATTAAGGCTATAGTTACTCGTGATATGGATATGGTTGGTGGGCGCTAAACTCAACAGCTACCTGTGGAAGGATACACTTTTCACACCTGTATTGTCTGCAGTCTGTGTAGCCATACCTGTTGTACTAGATCCCATGATCGCTTACATATCCACATTCAATAAAAATTATGTGAAAAAAAAAATGTGCATTCAACATGGGCTGAACACAAACACACATGAGTTCACCTGACATCCTCTGCCACTTAGCTGGATAAGTCTGTACTTATCTGACTATCTGGCACAGTTCTGCCTGTGGCCAGTTTTCAGAGCCGGCTTTAGGGCAAATGGCGCCCTCAGCAAAAAGCATTACTAGTGCCCCCCAGCTAAACTTTGGCATGGATTAACAGGGGCAAAGGTTTTTCATGTTTCCCTTTTGAAGCTGCTGGTACTTTCCTGGCAGGTACAAAGACATCCTAGTCCCACGGAGGTGACTTCTGAGATGGACACTGACTTTGAGGTCCAAGAGCTATTAGACTCTTGCAGAAGTCACAACTGAATCAAATATCTCATCTCTTGCAGAAATTTCGGACCCAAAGAGAACTCTTGAGAGCCGGCATCCAATCTTCAGGCCCCTCAGATGTTGAGAGATTTCCATTGACACTTCCTCCAGAAGCCAAAACCAAGTGTCCTGAGGAGGGGGCTCCATGACTGACTGCACTCACCCCCGACAGTTGCTGAAATGGAAAGACACTCCTTCATGGGTGCACGCTGCTGTTCAGCCCCGACATTACCAGGAAATGAGTCATCAGGAAGATCGCCATCACCCCAGCCTCCATGCCATGCTGTATCCTAGAGTGCGTGCATGTGCACCTGCACCATTATTGAGTGTCCCATTGTGGGAAACAGCCTTTGGCACTACCTGATGATGTTAGGACTCTCTCCATATTTAAGATGGTCAGACCCCTCAATCCATGCCTCAGCAACAGGTCCTCCTGTCTTGCAGTGCATCTTGCTCCCTCTCTTGTGCCTTGTCATTTTTCTCCTTGCGTCATTGTCTTGCCTGTCCTGTTTTTTTCTGCCTTGCCTTGTCTGTGGTCTCATGTTTGGTTGTCCTGTCTTGTCCTGGTCTTTTGTGTCCCATCTTCTCTCTATCCTATCTTGACCTGCTTTCTGGATTTGACCCTTGCATTAGACTTAGACTTATCTCTTGGCTGCCGCCTGCCTTTGACCATTGCCTTGGACACTGACCACTCTCTAACCTGCTGCTTGCCATGACCCTTGCCTCAGACATGGACCACACTCTTCTCACTGCCTACCCTGATCTTTGCATGTACCCAGTGAATCCCTGTTAGCTGACTGCCTTGACCTCAGTTTGGCATTGTACTCTCTCTTTGACTTTGCCCTGTTAGAACCTCGCCTAAGCTCTGCTGGCCTCTGGAACCCAAAGACTCAACCTGCAGGGAACGGGGCTGGTACAAGTGAGGTTCCAGTTCTGTCCCAGCCTAGGGCATATCTGCCAGCTATCAGCGTGGGCCTAATAGGTTCACCTACTAGGCTGTGCCAACCACAGCACAGCACAGCACAAGAGTCCACTTGTAGGAACTATGACGTAGACTGTGGACCCTTAGCCTGAGTTGGTGTTGACCCTATCTTAGGAGGAAACTCCCCTGCAGGTCACCAATGTCAGGAAGTGAGGCCAGAGGAAGACAGGGGCCAGCTGGAGCTTCGTCCTTGGGTACCGAGGCCAGCTGGTCTTAGGTGGGCCCCTGTGGAGATACACCGGCATAAGGTCAGAGGGCCCGAGGGTGTAGCCAGAGCAAGATTTGAAAGCAGATGGTTGGCTGGCAAGGTAAGAGCCAGACCAAGGTCCGGGTACCACGGCTCGCAAGTGAGGTGAAGGTCTGACCGAGGTCTGATGGCTGGCGGCTAGCAGGCCAAATGAGGATCAGTCAGAGGGCCAATGGCTGGTGGATAGCAGGCAAGGTGAAGGCCAGACCAAAGGCCAATGGCTGGTAGCTAGCAGGCAAGGTGAAGTCCGATCCGAAGTCCAATGGCAGGCAGCAAACAAGCAAGGAGGTCCAGAAGCCAGAGAGATCTGTCCGAGAGGAAAAGGTACTAGGAGCAAGGAGCAGGAAGCAGGAACTGGAACAGGAGTCAGGTACTGGAACTTGAGTCAGGTACTGGAATCAAAGTCCTTCCAGAAGTAGCGCAGGATCCCGACAAGAAGCAACTCAGGAGACTCTTTACCAAGCCATCTGGGTATGGCCTGGAGGAACCTTAAATAGGCCCGAGATGATAACGTCATCCTCTGGGATGGGTGCAGGTTTCCCCGCCATTGGCTCTTTAAATCATAGCCGGCGCCGCACGTGCACACCTAGGGGAACCCCAGGCGGGGGCTGGAAGCTGGTGGTGCCCATGCACCGGCGAGGCCAAAGAAGCCCCAGCGTCCGAGAGTGTGAGCGGAGTCGAACAGGGAAGGCAGGCCGCTGAAGCCAAAGACCCAGGCACGGCAGGGAGGCATCGCCGGGCAGATGGAGCTGGCCTAGGGGTTCCGCAGATGGTGAGTGCAATACTACTTCCCTTATAATAGCATTCTGGGAGTTCCAGTTCAGTCTTTCCTATTGAATTTCCTTAAAAAATATATAGTATTAGTCACTGCATGGAGTGAGGCAAAACCAGGAATGGATCAACCTGTCCAGAAATTATTGATCTATTCGGCTAGCCTACTCTTCAGTGCTTGTATTATCTGACTTGTGCAACACTTAATTTGTCTAACCATTATATCACAATGTAAGGGGGGGGGGGGGACGGACATTTTCTGGCCCTCACAATATGCACCATCCTCTCACCTACATCTTGTATGTGGCTTTGGCTGGTCAGAGTTCTCTCACTGTGTTATAGGTATTACTAGACTAGCCTTTCAGATGCAGCTTAGTATTAGTATGCAATGATGGTGCACCATTCCCCAACTAGGTGAGCTTTCTTCACTGAATACAAGCATAGGGATTGTATCTTCACAGAGGAGGCCCAGAGGAAAGTTTAGGAGAAGATTTCTATGAAGTCACTTCCATGAAGTATATAGGATTAAAGAAAGAAAGAAGTTCCCACAAGCTGAGGACTAGTGCACAGGGAGATGCTACAGGTAGGGCATCCTGACTGGAAAAGTTCACAACAATCTGAGTCAGAGCCCACTAAAAGTAGCCCTAGACTATAAGGAGAGGGAACATAACCTCAGAGTAAAAGATTTAAGCTAACTCTCACCTACTTGGGGGGGGGGGTGTGAGGGCAGGTTGGAAGTGGCACCTGTTTGTCCCAAAGACCAGACCAGTGTAGTGGGTCTGGAGGTAACACGAAAGTAGATTATTTTGTTTCCTGTGTGAACACAGAGAGTGTTGCAACTTTATACAGAAAAAAATTCCTGATTAGATATTCATTTCCCAGCCATCACTCAATAAATCTTTTCATGTTCTACCATTGCACAGGTGTGCAGAGCAGTTTAATAGACAGATTGCCTCCAGAACAGGAAAAGTCTATGTGATGACAAAGTATAATGGCAAATAAAATACTCTGGTTTTTCCCCCTGTGTAGGAACCCCAGAGGTGTTGAGGCTTTGGGGGATCCAATGGCCCTCCCTATGTGCCCTTACTGGATAGGGAACACTTGTATAAATATATGGTACTATACATATGTATAGTCAATACATACATACAAGAACTTTATATGACTTTCTGGTTGAAAATGCTCATCTGGATGATCTTCAGCTTGAGAGGTGTCCAAGGATCCCAGACCTTCCACAGCTGTATCTGAAATGATGCTGAACACCTTCCATTCTGTTGTGGAGAAGGTGATCTGGCTGGCAAGCCCCTCAGCCCTCATCTTAACTTGCTTCCGCTTCACAAGATGTTGGAGTTCTCACTACTTTTGGCTGAGTTCTTTTACACTGCAGTTGATGTGAAAGACAGTATTGAGCCTGTGGGGGATCTTCTCCCATGTCCTCTCTTTTCTGTATGAGCCCATTTTCCTGGAGCAGGGACCATACAGGACATACTGGACCTTCATGTTCTAACAGATAAGAAAGTCCATCTCCCTAGGTAGGAAATTAGACTTCCACAATAGCGTTCTACTTCTAGTCATGGTGCAAGTAGGAATGCATGTGCTGTGTGCAGATCCTTTATACTTTCATTCACATGTAAATTGCATGAATTTGTGCACATAAATGGGCAGGATTTATGCAAGTAAATATTACAATTAATGCCCATGTTAGGCACCTTACCTTGGCTTTCAATAAAATGTATGTGTCAATTTAAAGTGGCTTTGCTAGTACACAGGATGATTTATGGAGTCTTTGACTACTGGTTGAACTCTATATTGCAGGTTTATAAACCCTCTCGCTTAAGATCAAAGAATAAATGCATACTTGAAATTCCATTGGTAAAAATTTCGTGCCTTGAAATTTCAAGAGAAAGAGCTTTTTCTGTTGCTGGATCTTTACTCTGGAACTCTTTACCAGATCAGATAAGAACTTCAGAGTGTCACAGTTTCTTTAAAAATATGCTGAAGACTTTTTGTTTAAACAGGCATTTAATGACTTGCATAAATAAACCTTTGGTTCAAGTTGCTTCACACCTGCTGGTTGTTACTCTTTCAGAACTCTATACATGTTTCTAGGTGTTTACCACTGTCTTTCTTGGTTTTTGTTTGTAATTTTTATGTATATCACCTTTTTGTAATCCACCTTGAGCTCTTCTTGTAATAAAGCAGACAATAAATTTTACTAAATTCAAATTAACAAAATTCAAAAGGTACAGGGATTACTACCCTTAAACAATTAGCCTTGATTCCTTGATACAACTGCAACTTCATTATCTGCTCTAATGGTGGGGAGAAAATGCTTGTTTGTTATTTGCATATATATAGGTGTAATATTCATGAGTATATTCTCTTCAATGCTGTGGTATATGTCTATTATTTCCCCTTGTGAGTTCAGAGTTATCCAGCTGTTTTCCCTTATATAGACTATATAAGGGATAACAGCTGGATCCATCTCCTCAGGGAGTCTCAGATCCAGTCAAGTGTTTCTCTCTATAGTTTGTAATGTGGGTAAGACCTGGACCAGACTTGCCTATCCATGATGCCATGGAGTCTGTTGCTATTCTATCACCGCAAGCTATATCTTGGATATCAGGAAAGTATGGCATGTGTAGATGAATACCTCATCATCAGAACCGTAGATTATTTATATTTTAGGCTTGGCCTTTTTTTTCCAATAAATTGGTGTTTCTTTCTATGTGGAACATGATCTTAATTTTGAACTATCTATTTCATAGTAATGCATATGTATCTTGTGTCTTACAATATATCTGACCAAAAATTCTAATAAGACTCTATCAACCCTTTGTCTTTTAATTTATGTCTGGATGGGAAAAAGCTAATGAAAATAACAGTTCTGAATTCTAATATTTACACTTAATCATCATTTTAAATGTAAATGTAAAGCACCAGCCATCTCTACTCTACTCCACAGAAACCATTTATATTGTTAATAATTACAATATAGCAAAGTAGTGTTCCCTAGGAGGAAGAGTGAAGGTGAGATAAAAAGAGAATTTGGTGCCATGCAAGAGGACATCCCTTCACTTGTTCTATCCCTGCTGGGTTTACAAAAGGAACACAAGTTTCTGCTATTTCTAGAGATATGTTAAATAAGGATTCCCTCTAAGGGGGGAAATAATCACAGCCCAAAATGGGAAGAAATCTTTAATGTATAAGGCTCAAAAGAAAGGAGAAACAATGGCATCTTAGAAGAAAGGAAAGATCCACTTTGATCTACCAAATGATCACCTTTAGTTGCTCCTGAAAAAAAGAAGAGTTTAGGTTTAAGTGCATTTTGGAGTAAATTTTGACAAAAATATTTCTAGTATTAGGTTTTCTATTTATGAAATAAAGCAACTGAGCTAAAATACAACTGTTTCTGATTATTTTGTTACAGCTGAAGTATGGGCAAATGTCTTTTTTCTACTATTCTTTTTATTGCAGGGTTTTTCTTAAATTTTATAATGCTCCCTCCCCCCCCCCCCCTTATAATCCAGTGCTTCCCAAACTGTGGATTGGAACCCCAATGGGGTCACAAAACTTTCAGCTGGGGTCACACGTGCCTCAAATGGCAGCACTCTTTAGGCAGCAGCAGCATTAATAGTGGAAATCAGGGTGGGGTCTGCAGTGGTTTTGCCTTTGTATGAATTTCTATGGTAACAGAAAGCCCTGCACAAGGGGAGATTGGGCTACTGCAGGGTCTGTGTGCTTGCACTGGCTCACAGGCCCTGGGCTGACTTTCAGGCCCGGCACCACTGGGTATGCAAACTGTGCAATTGCACAGGGTGGCATACCCGGTAGAGTGGGTGTCAGGAATAGGAAGAGGCCTGTGAAAAAGCAGGAGGCACTTTTGTACCAAGGAGGGACGGGGGAAGTTGTTACTTTTATGCTGTGTACCGGCCGTGTACAGCAGGAAGACTGGTGGAGCCATGGTGGAGCTCATGCCACCACTGTCCATAGAAAAAGTCACATCCAGGTGCTCTTCCTACTTCCTATCTGTGCAGCCCTGGAAGAAAAATGCTGCCGGAGCAGCGCGAGCAGGAAGGAGGAGGAGCATCATCCGTATGCCGAAAGGGAACAGCATTTGTAGCAGGGCCGCCACAGATCCCACCTCACAGCGGCCTGAGAAGAGGAGGCCCGGTAGCAGGGCCACTTTGGATCCCACCTCACAACGGCGCGAGACGTTCAGAGTCATCATGAAGTACATCCTGTGGTGACCCATAAAGAGGCGGCCCAGAGGTAAGAGAGAGGCTGAGGCTCAGTGAGTTGAGAGACTGTGTGTGGGAGTGAGAGCCTGTATGATCAAAGAGACAGCATGTGAGAACCTCTGTGTGTGTGTGGGAAAAAAAAGGGACCCTGTAAAAAGAATTGGCAAAAGACCAAGAAAAGGAAAGTGGAAAAAACTAAGATCAGACAGCAAAGGTAAAAAAAAAAAACATTTTTGAATTTTTAGTGATTGGCATATGTTATCTTTGGGCATGTGCAATCTCTATGCCAATCTTGCGATGTATGAGATCAGCATGGAGGAACTGGAAGCCCTGCAAATTTTTAATACTGCGGGGCCTGCACAGAGGAGGCAGCAGAATGGGCTTCAGTGTCAGTAGCAGCGATCGGTGCCTCCCCAATAGCCATGTGGCAGCAGTGAAAGCGGCAGCAGAGGAACGAGAGAGGATCCGAGGTTGCTGGCAAAAGAAAGAGAGGGGTCTGCCTTCAGTGTATGCATGTGTATCAATTGGAGCTCTGTGTTTGTATGTGAGAATGGGGGCTGCAGGTGGATTCCAGTTTTCCAACTTGCCAGCAGCTGAAATGAAGATGAGAACCTGATGCTGCTGGTAGATCCCAACTAAAGAAAAGCTGGAGATGCCTGTGGGTTTGTCTGAGAGGGAGCATATGTGTGTATGAGCTTGTATGTGTGTGTGTATATAAGAAAAAAGAGGAGAAAGTTTGTGCATCCCTCTTCCACTAATCCATGACAATCTCGGGGTGACTGGAATTCAAAGTTCGGAGGTATGGAGAGTGTGAATTTTTAAAATCCATTTTAATTTTATTTTTCAGGTGTTATTTGCTATGCCTGCTGTTTTGAAATATTTTATTGGTGTTTGGGACATTTAAAAAAACATATATAAGTTTTTAATTATTTGATCTTTTATTCATCAGCTTTTTTAAAAATATTATTATTATGCTTTTAGTGTTATGATTATGTATTTATTTTATTTCTTGATTTTATTGTTTGATGTTTGAGGAATGGTGATGGTTCTGTGTTTTCATTGTTGCACTACATAAAGGGGCGGATTTTAAAAGGAGCGCGAATAGCCTACTTTTGTTTGCGCTCCAGGCGCAAACAAAAGTACGCTGGATTTTAGTAGATATGTGCGGAGCCGCGCGTATCTGCTAAAAACCTGGATCGGCGCGCGCAAGACTATGGATTTTGTATAGCCGGCGCGCGCCGAGCCACGCAGCCTACCCCCGTTCCCTCCAAGGCCGCTCTGAAATCGGAGCGGCCTCGGAGGGAACTTTCCTTTGCCCTCCCCTCACCTTCCCCTCCCTTCCCCTACCTAACCCACCCGCCCGGCCCTGTCTAAACCCCCCCTTACCTTTGTTGGGGGATTTACGCCTCCCTCTGGGAGGCGTAAATCCCCGCGCGTCAGCGGGCCTCCTGCGCGCCGGGACGCGACCTGGGGGCGGGTCCGGAGGGCGCGGCCACGCCCCCGGGCCGTCCCCGGGCCGTAACCACGCCTCCGGGCCCGCCCCCAAAACGCTCCCGGCACGCCCCCTAAACGCCGCGCGGTTCGGGCCCGCCCCCGACACGCCCCCCTCGGAGAACCCCGGGACTTACGCGAGTCCCGGGGCTCTGCGCGCGCCGGTAGGCCTATGTAAAATAGGCTTACCGGCGCGCAGGGCCCTGCTCGCCTAAATCCGCCCGGTTTTGGGCGGATTTAGGCGAGCAGGGCTCTGAAAATCCGCCCCAGAGTGTCTGACTTTTTGCAGTTTCCAGTCCAGTTATTGTCTGCACATTTGTATTTCTACTTTATGATTACTCTATTCTGTATTTGGTGAGGGTCTGTTTATGTTCTGACTGAGGTGAGGCATTCTCCTAATAGGAAGTGTATTAGTGTTTTAGGGCTTTCAGAGGGTCAAGTTCACATCCAACACACATCACAATAGGCCTAATACCATATGGGTTCCAAGTGTCTTTTTTGCAGGGATTTCTGGTTGACATTACAGCAGTGCATGCAAATATAATATAAGTGATATTTTTATAAAATCCGGGGTCGGCGCACGCAAGGGGGTGCACACTTGTGCAACTTGTGCGGGCCGAGCCCTAGGGGAGCCCCGATGGCTTTCCCTGTTCCCTCCACCCCCCCCCCCCCACCTTCACCTCCCTTCCCCTACCTAACCCGCCCCCCAGCACTACCTAACCCCCCCACTAACCTTTGTTCCATAAGTTGCGCCTGCCAGCCAAGTGCTTGCACGCGTGATCCCCCGGCATGGCCGCTGTCCCGGAGGCCTCGGTCCCGCCCCGCCCCACCCCTGGACCACCCCTCCCACTCCCCGCCCCTTTTTTCAAGCCCTGGGACATATGCGCGTCCCGGGGCTTGTGCGCGTCGCCGGGCCTATGCAAAATAGGTGCATGCAGGTGCATGCTGGTGCAAAATAGGTTCGGTGCATGCAGGAGTGGGTACACGCGTAACCCTTTTAAAATCCACCCCTAAATGCATAACTCATCTGTGTGTGTGGAATGGGGTGGGGTGGGGGGGCATTGTGCAAGGCTATAAGGTTCGCCTAGGGCACATACTAGCCTTGCGCCAGCCATGGGTTTGAGGGGGGGGGGGTGTCAGTTTTTAAAGTTTGTATCACTGAAGGGAGCTGGCCATTGTTTTTGGTGGTCCCAGGACAGGGAATGAATGAATGCCGGGGAGGGGGGTGGAGGCAGCCCTGCTGACTTTCTTTTTTTTAAAATTTTAAAATTTATACTTTATTGAGTTTTTTCGAATTAAAAGTAAGACAATCTTACAATAGAAAATAGGAACATTCATATCATATTTCCATATATATACAAGAAAACGAAATAGAGAAATCAAAACACTGATATAAGTTCCTCCTTAAAGCAATATCTCAGAAGGGGGCGAATATATGAGAGATTTCTAAATGAAATAGTCGATTTCGCAACTTGCGAAGGAAATAGGCTTTACCTGACTTGACAACCAATACACTATTATGATCCCAACTTAGTACTAACTAGAAGATATAATAGTAATCATCCTAGAGTTTATAAACGATTTAAGCTGTTCAGGAAAATAAAAAATAAAACATTCTTTCTGTGATTTCACAATGCATTTGCATGAGTATCTTAACACAAATGAATAACCCATAGATATTACTTGTACGCTATAAGACAAAAATTCCCTTCTTCTCTGTTGTGTTGCTCGGGTAAAGTCTGGATAAATTCTTACTGGTGCCCCATAAAATGGGGTCGTCATATTCTTAAAGAAATTCTTCCTCACTATACTCATATCTTGTTCAGAGGCAAATGTTACAAGAAGGGTAGCTCTTTCACAAAGTTCCAATGTGGAATCTTCCAGGTATTGAGTAAGATTACCCAGCATCTCGGCCTGGTTTTCTGCCTGTTGTCTGTCCTTGAGTGAGACTGTTAGGCAAAAAAACTTGATGATGCAAGTAAGCCTAGTCTTATCAAGCTTCAAATTCTCTAGAAAAAAATTTTCAAAGTAATTTCCACTGCTTGTCCCATTATTTTTGGAAAGTTCAGAAATCTTAGGTTGAGATGTCGAGAATAATTTTCAAAGTTTTCAATCCTATGTGAAGCATTAGTTATATCTTTAATTAGCTTCACATTACACTCACAGTTAACCTTCAATGTAGCCACCATCGCAGAAATGCTGGGTTCCACATTTTTAACTTTTACTTCCAAATTTTCCACTTTTATGTTAAGAATCTCCACTTTTGCATTGAAATCTTGAAATGAATTGCCTAAACTGGCTACTAAGTCCCAGAGCGCATCTAGAGTCACAATGGCTGGTTTAGGTATTGATTGAACTGCGAGCTTACCCTCGTTCTCCTTTCTTCCTCCTTCTGGAGTAGATGTTCTCTGCACTCCCTCTGACTCTCCTTCCCCCATCTCAGAGGCTCCTTCGGGAGATAGGGGCAGTCCATAGAATCCTCCTCTTTGTTCCTCTCCTGCCGATATCGCAGCCGTTACTTCTCCGAACTGCTTCTCAGCAACAGCTAGGACATCGGTGGGGAGCGTCATCAATGGGCACCGGGAATCAGGAGGGCTGAGTCACTTCCCCCTGCGTCGCTGAGGCTCCCTCCTCTAACGTCGAAGCGGGGATATTCACCTCCTTTCCAGTTGCCAATCCGGGTGAGTATGATGTTGTTAATCACTGTCCCGATATTGGGGGCTGGTCGGAGGGGTATACCCAAATGTTCCCCTTTCTTTTCGCAGGCATATTGGCAAATTTTCAGGAAAATCAGGGACAGTGTTTCCTCACCACCTTCACGCCGCCATCTTGCCCTGGCCCTGCTGACTTTCATTAGTAATTCTGCTACCATTTGCAGATTATTGTCAGACTTAGGACCAGCCATGAGGAGAGGGAAGGGCTGAGTGTGCATGAGCCAGTAGAGATTGCCATGGTTCCTCTCTCCTCACCAACCACTGAACCTACCCAAGAGAAAAATGTTGCCCCTGTCATCAGCTTGACCACTCTTCCCATCAGTTTTCATCCACCTTTTGACCAGGGCCCAGTTAGATATTTAGAGAAGGAGCTGTTTGAACGGAGGGATCAGGTGGAGTTTGAGGGTTAGATCAGCTGAAGAGGGATTGGCTGTGGAGGGGAATGAAAGTAGATTGGCTGGTGATGTAACAGAGAAGCTGGGGTGTGAAAGGGAATCAGAGGGATGTAAAAGAAGGGTTGAAGGGGAAGGGGAGACTGATAGACAATGAGATGAGAGGGAAATGATAACAGGATCAAGTTGGGGGTTACAAGATGGGCATGGAGTGAGAGAGGATTATCTGGGGATAAGAAAAGGGCTGAAGGAGGTGAGAGGAAGTGGGCTGGATAGGTGAGAGGAGCTGGGGAAAATAAGTGGGTATCAACTGGAGGGGCAGAAGTTGAGAGAAGGGGTATGCTGGAGGGGGAGAGTAGAGATTGAAGGAGGATGAGAGAAAGGATTGACTAGAGAGGGTGGATGTTGAGAGAGGAGATCAATGGAGGTATAGTGAGGGTGAGATGGAGTGATTATTGGCAGGGGACCACACCCCTGCTAATCTGGTCATCTTTTGGGGGTCATGTGAATTCTCAAATGCTAAAATGGGGTCACATTAGCTAAAAGTTTAGGAGGCTTTGTTATAATCCAATCACTGTAGCAAATGTCATTTGGATAGGGACATCATATTGTGGTTCCTTTTGAATGTCTTATCATACACAATCATGATTCTTTGTTCTTCCATCCCTCTTCTTTGATAAACCAATCTTAAGACTCTGTGAAATTAAACAGGCCACTGCTTTATTAATACAATATAAGCAATATAATCACAAATGTACCCCATACCAAGCACTAATCTTATATCTGCCTGCCTACCATATTCTAGGTAGGAGCCTGTGCACCCATTGAATCTACCATGAAATAAGTTAGGTCAATTCTCCGGCCATGGTTGCAAGTTAGAAGCACTTACCCAGTATAATTGTACCCAGCATGTGTTGTGTGGTATTTTCTGAGCTTTTCCAGTGTATGACAGGCCACCTGCCTGTTGAACTGCCACAGCACCATCTCAGCCACAAGCAGATGCTTGGTGCAAACTCCCCCTGATAAGGAGGGGGCTTCTGCCTCTTCTGGAATAAGGAGAACCCCAAACCCCCAGTATCCCCGCATTTCAACCCTTTGGCTTGGGTACTCCTTCCACAGGGCTAGGGTAGTCAGTTCTCTCATGCTGTGGCTTGTTCCCCCAAAAATATTGTTCTAAAGCTGCTTTTATTGCTTTATTAAAAAGGTCCTATCCAATGTCTCATACATGTCACTGCTGTGATAAAACCCAGGGCAATTGCTCAAAACCCATTTGTATGAAATCTGATAGCTGACCCTTTGCAGCACCCATAAACTGATCTGCTGGTTCAGCTTTCTCCGTTCTCAGTTCCGGAACATTGTCTGCACCTAACATCATCGAGTTATGATGTCTGACTCAAATATAGCCATTTCTGGGAGAAGAACCATCAAGTCAGCCAAATTTCATTTTACTGTTCTAATCAATTGCCTACATGTCAAAGCTCTGACTGTTTTTTTTCCCTCCATGTGAAGCCCCAAATCATTGGATTAAGCCAGAGTTCTGCTTTATGAAAAACTTCAGCTGACCCCAGCGCATCCAACATTTGCTCATCCATTGTATGTTTATTCCACTTACTAAGAGGCCTTAGCAACTTCAATAGAGTTTTGACCTTTGTCAGTCCAGAGGATAAAGCAATGACCAACAATCCTACATCTCAGAGGCAAGCCTGAAATGAAATGAAAGTCAGAGCTTGTGCGATTATCTAATTCACTGAAACCCTGATGTAAGATGGAAAAGCAACAGATTGCCAGTGCCTGTTTTTCTGTATTATATTGTGAGGCAGACCCAGCTTGTATGGCGCTTGTGATTCCAGTTTAAAAAATGAGTCTCAAACCCTGTTGTATCTAAGCCTATCACTGCAATATTGCGCTAAACTGAAAGCATAATAATGAGGAAAAGGCAGAGTGTACTAGGAACTGCAGACCACCACGTGGCCTTACATCATAAAATGCCTTAGCGTTTTGTACAGTGACGAGTGCTACTGCTTGTTATATTAATGTTTGGTCTCTGCCCTTCCGGTCAGTATTTTTATCTGTGAAACTTTCAGCAGCAACTTATTATTATCCTGAAGATATTTATTTCTTAACAGCAGGCAACTGGAGTTGCTTCTCCCCTTAGAGGGCAAGTGGATATGGCACCCCCAAAGAGTTTCTTTTCAACAAGAAAGTGGCACACATTTCGGGTGTCGGGTCATACATGCCGCAATCACTCAAGTATGCTATGTGCCGCAGGATACCTTTCAACCAGTGTTGGATTGACCACTCTGCCTGACATGGATGGGTTTTGCAGGAAAACCCAGCCAAATGAGAAGCTATGGTTTGCCTCATAATGCTTGTTCCCTTTGCCTTCATAATATAATCCATTATTGTATGGACCAGAATGGGGTTTAGCACCCATCCCATGTTCAACAGGAAATAGTGGAGTTTCTTTTAATCATGCCTGTATGCCTGTATGCCGCTCATGTAGCTGCGTACATGCTTTATATATTTATTTATTTTATTTATTTAAAAGTTTTCTATACCGTCATTAAGTTATTTACCATCATAACGGGTTTCAATAAGGCACATATAGAGGAGATTAGTTCATACTTTACAAAGGGGGTGCCAATAGTATCCAGTAACAAATAAACATTAAAGGCTATTTGGTTTATGACATGGATTTTCCATTGATGTATGTCTCCTAGGAGATAACATGTGGTTCATTCTTTGCATTACGGGTTATTGACTATGATTAAATGTGTGATAAAAAAGAAAAAATAATTTCCAGGTAGGCACTTGAAGATTGTGTTCGGTGCTATATGCCTGCTCTTCCTTACTTATCTGTGCCGTTCTCTTTGTAAAAGGCCTGTTTGAAAAGCCAGGTTGTGAGGTTTGTTTTAAATAGTTTATAATTTCTCTGGAGTCTTAGATCGAGGGGCATAGTGTTCCATATTTAATATGGGACCAGCCAGTGATAGTGCGGAATAGGAATAGGCCTACTTATTCTAGCCCATAACCAGGATACGCAGGGGCTAATAGTGGTTTATGGACTCTTCCTCCAGGATGAGCTTCTTCTGTGTGCTTTTATGAGTGCTCTGCTAATATGTCACCCGAGTGCCGCTGCACAGATGTTGTATGAGCTTCTATGTACCCAGACACCATAGTGCCAGAGTTCCTGCAGTACAGAACGACTATTCCTCTCTGGATGCCAGTTAGAATGAGAGCAATTCTATTCTTTACTGTGCCCATGCCATTATGTTTAGGCATTGTAACATAAATGCTGTTTTTTCTTGGCTTGTCAGTTTCCTTCTACTTCTTTGGTGCTTCCAGCTCAATCAGAACAAGGCCATGAGCCTTCATTTGCAACTATCTGAGATATTTCCCCTATTTTACAACTACTCCCAACTTATTAAGTTCAGTCATTGTAGCAAAAGTACTTGACTGGCGGCCATGCACCAGAGTTCCTTCCGAAGCCCTGAAATAAAGGGCCCTAAATCCAGCCACTAAGTGTCACCATTGTGCAGTGACTATGACTGCTTCCCCCCACCCAGAAGCTGTGAATCATCTGGACATGCCATACTTTGTCCTTCCTGCTTGCTGTAGATTTTGTGCATCTACTGTGCTGCCAGTGCTGCAGACATTATTGCAGCCGATGATCTGTGTGAGCGGCACTCGGATGACATATTAGCAGAGCACTCATAAAAGCACACAGAAGAAAAGACGTTTCCTAAGGTAACCCATGCATCTGCACAGAAAGGATCGTTCACCAAGGCTCCCCTTGCACCACCAGTGCCAAGCCAGGCACAAAAAGGCACCATCCCTCGGTGGCATGATGGAGAATGACCACACAAAGGTTCCCCAGAGGCAGGGGAGAGAGACTGTGGCTTTTGCAGGCCCGCCCCCCAGTTACCGCCGGGATTCACCATTCTCTGTGAGAATGGAAAAATCCCGGCCTAAGTGTAGCTAGGTTTAAAAAGAGTTTGGATAAGTTCCTGGAGGAAAAGTCCATAAACCACTATTAGCCCCTGCATATCCTGGTTATGGGCTAGAATAAGTAGACCTATTCCAGGAGATACTACCGAGTGTTTGTGACTTGGTTTGGCCACTGTTGGAAACAGGATGCTGGGCTTGATGGACCCTTGGTCTGACCCAGCATGGCAATTTCTTATGTTTTTATAAATATTTTTCTGTAGATGGAGAGAATAAATCAACCAGAATAAATCAACATTTAAGTTCTATTGAGGCTCGGGGGGTAAGGGGGGTAAAGAAAAGGCAAGATTGAAATAAGCATATTAAATGTTAGCAATGCAAGAGCATAAGACACAATCAAATTTCACAACATCCACAGTAATAGCAACTTTGACAAACTTTATCATACTCTCATGCCGATGCAGAAACCTGAGCATTAAAACTGTGCACTACAATTCAGCACATAGTTTCCTAACGCATAGGAGAATTTTTTTTTAACTTCCAATGCAGCAAACTAATAGTATGCTAATGAAATGGGAGCTAAACTACACTCCAGTTAAAAAATGCATTCAGTATGGGCTGAACGCACATTTTAACTTGGGGGGGGGGGGGGGGGTTAGGGGAGCCACTAGTGGAAAAGTTCATCTGACATTTGTCCTGCTTAGCAAGATAAGTCTAGATTTATCCGGCTAAGGGGTGGTGGAGTGGGAACTTTTTTTAATTTTATGTGCCAACACAGCAGCACTGGAAACTTTGCAGGACCTCTGACAGCGGCGTAAAGTCTTCAGCCTTAAAAAAATATGTGTGTTCAGCCAGCGCACCGCTCTGCATTTGGAGGGCATTGTAACAGCAATAAACTTTTAATTGCAACTCTACCAGGTTTTCTCCTTTGTAACCTCCTGGTGCTATGCAAGTCCGTTCCAAAACCTGGATCCCTGGTGCGTCCTTCCAGGAGTCTCTCTCTCTCCCCAGAGTCAATGTAATCTCAGATTGAAGCACAATATAATAGTGTCACTCTCAGTAGATAGTATTTTTCTTTTTAATAAGTGTCTTCTTTCTAAATACATCCCTCCTGTTTGTCCCATCAAACCTGTAATTGAGCGCAATTATTAAAGTGCTCTAGCCAGAGTATATGGGTGCCATGAAATAGCCTCACTACTGGATGCCTTGCAGTTCTGCTGTCTGATAAGTCAGCAGGGGATCCAGTAGGGTCTCCAGAGTTGGGTATGGTGGGTGTGGGTGCTCCACGTTGTAGGCTAAAAAGCCCTTTTGTCCCTCATCGCTTCTATCAAAGAAAAATAAAAAACTTCACTGCTGCAGCTGGCAGGCCACCTCGATTCCTGGCCTTCCATACAGTGTGCCTACTCTGGGTGTGTGCACTGCTCTGAACTGTGATGGAACTAGAAATAATAATAAAAAAAAATATCAACACAGTTTTCTAACTGGCTAGCAACTATTTCTCTTACTGCCCTAGCCATACGCTGGTTCAGGAGCAGGTGCTTTTCTCTCTCTCGCTGGATTCAGAAGTTCTTCAGCCACTTATATAACTCACAGTGGCTCTCTCTCTCTCCTGGCACTAAGCTTGCTTGGCTGTGTTTACACACAGCACTTCTATACACCCTGCTTGTCTCTCTCTGGATGCTAGAGCAGATATAAGGTCCCAAAGGCCATATCTCGAACACAGTGTTTACTCCACATTTCCCTGTAGCATTGTAAGATCTGAGGGGTCAGGATTCCCATGAGCGGAGGTAAAGGCAACTTTCAAGGCCCTTAGAATTGCAAAACACTTAAGTCCCAGATCATAGCTCTTATATAGAGCAATGATGATAACAGCACTGATGAGCATTAAAATCACCATGCATAAAAAACCACTCCGGAAGCTGACTTGATTTCCAAGAACACTTTTACTGAATTGTTATGATAAGATGAAAATGTGCTTAACATAACATAACATAACATTTATTTTTTTTTTTTTATTTAGCATTTTTCTATACCGACTTTCCAATAACAAAATTACTGATCAATTCGGTTTACATTTTAAACAATAACAACAATGACAAGTAAATGTCTTACAATGAACAGGTCGAATTAACTTGGATTAAGATATATGGGGGTAATAACATAATTAACATGTACGGAGCCTAATATAGGCTAGAGGTTGGGTTTTGATAATAGACTGCCAAAGATCATGTGATTTCTAGAGAAGATCTATATAGTTCTCTAGCGTGTTACCACTGAGGGGATATTGGCAGGGATATTTCACAGGTTGATGTTATGGGAAGGCTTGGTTGAATAACCAAGTCTTGAGTCTTTTTTTAAATGTAGTGGAGCATTGCACTGATCTGAGCTCTGATGGGAGAGTGTTCCAGAGTTTAGGTCCAGCTGTGGAGAAAGCTCTTTTACTTAATGTTGACTTCATCGGTGGAATTTGAAGGTTGTTTTTGTAGGCTTGTCTCACTGGTCTGGAAGATGTGTGGAGTTGGAGAGGGAATGTGAGCTCGAGTGGTGCCAGGTTGTGTATTGCCTTGTGGGTTACTGAGAGCACTTTGAATAGTATTCTGAATTTGACGGGAAGCCAGTGTAGGCTTTTTAAGATGGGTGAGATGTGGTCTCTTTTGTTGGACTTGGTTAAGATCCTCGCTGCAGCGTTCTGCAGCATCTGTAGCAGTTTTATGGCGTTGGCAGGGAGACCCAGTAGAAGTGAGTTGCAGTAATCTATTTTCGTGAGAATGATTGCTTGTAGAAATAATCGGAAGTCTTTGAAATGTAGGCGTGGTCTCCTAACATAACATAACATAACATATGCCATACTGGGTCTGACCAAGGGTCCATCAAGCCCAGTATCCTGTTTCTAACAGTGGCCAATCCAAGCCACAAGTACCTGGCAAGTACTCAAACATTAAATAAATTTCAAGCTACTATTGCTTATTAATTCTTCTTTGCACTGGCTCCCCATTAAATACAGAACCCAATACAAAATTCTAACAATCATTCACAACTCTTTATATAACAAAAATATCACATGGTTAAATGCTTCCTTACATCTTTACATACCCAATACAACATTAAGATCGGCCAACAAAGGTCTACTACAAATACCATCGATTAAGGGTGCTCACCTGAGTGAAGTCAGGGAGAGATCTATCTCCATTGCGGGTTCCAAACTCTGGAACACCATGCCAGTCGAGTTAAGACTTGAACCAGATATTAAGATCTTTAAAAAGGCTTTAAAAACTTGGCTTTTCGGCATTGCTTTTGCACAGACAGAGATAGGTTAACAGGAAAACAACATTACAGTAAGACATGTTAACCTTGTTATTGGCATCCTGTTCCCGTAGATAGGAAAAAACAGGTCAACATTATAATAGTTTCGTTTATTTTAGTTTTGTATTTTAAGTATGATTTTAATGTAGTTTATGCTTATTGCTTATTGGTTATTATATATCTGTACTTTTAAACCATTGTGATCCACCAGGATTGTTTTACCAGATTGACGGTATACAAATAATAATAATAATAATAGCAGTTTATGTATTTTTCCTTTAGGAACTTATCCAAACCTTTTTTAAACTCAGTTATACTAACTGGTGTAACCACATTCTCTGGCAATGAATTCCAGAGCTTAACTATGCGCTGAGTGAAAAAAAATTTTCTTTGATTCATTTTAAATGTGCTACTTGCTAACTTCATGGAGTGCCCCCTAGACCTTCTATTATCTGAGAGAGTAAATAACCGATTAACATTAACTTGTTCAAGTCCTTTCATGATTTTGTAGACCTCTATCATATCCCCCCTCAGCCATCTCTTCTCCAAGTTGAACAGCCCTAACTTCCTTAGCTTTTCCTTTACAGCTTTATCTTCATTTATAGATATTACAATCAAGGCCTTAGAATAAATTTGTGACTTCTTTGATACTTTAATTTATTAGAAGATGTAAAAGCCAATTATCCAAACTAATAAATGTTGTTTCCTTCTTCCTTCATCATGGATTAGGGTCACTGGTAAACTTTCCTCCCATGTAGATAATAACTAGAATGTTAGTTTCATGTATATTCAAAGCTCATCTCCTACCTCTCCACGTACTTTTTCCTTATGAACTCACATTCTTCTCATAGTATCAGATTGATACTGGGTGTACTCCTCTTTTACGAAGATCTTCAGTAGATATTCATGGGCCCTATTGAAGGTCCATCCCAACTCCTTTGTCCCCATTCTCCTTCTCCTCTGGATGGCTGAAAGTCAAAAATGGCTGAAAGTCAAAAATGGCTGAAAGTCAAAATTAAAAACATGGAATCACCTCATACTAATGCTCCTTTTGGCGTCCCCCAGGGCTCCTCCCTATCACCCACCCTGTTTAATATCTACATTCTCCCCCTCTGCCACCTACTTTCAAACCTCAAACTCAAATTTTATATTTACGCAGATGACCTTCAAATTTTAATCCCTATATCCAAATCATTGGACTCAACACTCAAGTTATGGAACGCTCATCTACAAACTATAAACCACTACTTATCCAGCCTCAACCTTGTGCTCAACACTTCTAAAACCGAACTCTTACTAATTACTCCAGAAGGTAGTCCCATACTTCTCCAATCACAAAATATTCCACATATATCACACGCCAGAGATCTTGGAGTCTTAATCGACAGTCACCTTAACCTAAAGCATTTATAAAACACACTACTAAGGAGTGCTTTTACAAGTTACAAGTACTCAAAAAACTCAAACCGCTCCTATTCCACTACGATTTCAGATCCGTCCTCCAAGCCATTCTGTTCTCCAAGATCGATTATTGTAACTCCATTCTGCATGGTCTTCCAGCCTCTACCATTAAACCGCTCCAGCTGCTACAAAATGCAGCGGCAAGGATTTTGACAAATACCAATCGGAGAGAGCATATTTCTCCTATTCTAAAAGATCTCCACTGGCTCCCAGTAAACTTCCGGATCCTCCATAAATCTCTCACAATCATTCATAAAAATATCCACCATCAAACCCCGCTTGATCTGTCTCATCCTCTCAGACTGCACTCGACAGCCAGGCCTTTAAGGGATGCTTACAAGGGATCTTTACACGTTCCTACAATCAAATTAGTGCACCACGCAAACATCAGAGACCGGTCATTTTCTACCGCAGGCCCTTCCATGTGGAACGCCATGCCTCCGGACCTCAGACTGGAGACTTGTCTAACAACTTTTAAAAAGAAACTAAAGACATGGCTGTTCAGCCAAGCCTTCCCCACCACAAACTCCATTGCCTGATCTAGAATTGTTCACCACACATCTCTGTAAACAAAACTTTTCCAAATTTTTCATGCCTAATATCCATTAAAGAGAGGTTGGCTCCTAGCCCCCTCCACTGTATATAGTATTTATTCTATTTTATTGCACTTTATATATTTATTGCTCCGTTTACCCCTTCTTTATTTTCCTACTCCAAGTTAAGGCTTCCTTGTTATAATGTAACTGTATGCTCTGTATCTCTTGTTGATTGGTTAATTGTATATTCTACTTAGTTCATTGTAAACCGAATTGATTTGATTTGTATCAAGAAATTCGGTATATAAAAGCCTTAATAAAATAAATAAATAAATAAATAAATCCCTCTTCACAGATCCCAATGAAATCAGATTCCTCTTTGGTAAAAGGAACCTCTCCCATGGTTGTTAAAGCAGAAAAAGAAAGTAACTGATGGATTCTCAGAAATTAAATAATGGGTTAATGGGTTCTCAGAACTTAAATAAATCAGCATAAAAAATATAAAAGGGATAGGGAGGGTGGAAAGAAACTACCTTCCCAAACCAAAAGTCCTCATGGAGGCATTTAACTAAATCAACTGAAAATTCAGGGAACAGCTGTGGTATGCTGCCCCTTTAAAGAAAAATAGAAAATCCACAACATAAAATGGTGGTCAGAGTATTTATATCAAAGGAACACACCATGTACACTCTCCCAGATGGGAAAGCTACCTACCCATATGTTTACTATATTTCCTGTCTTCAATTGGTCCAAAACACTTTCACACGCCTTGTCACTAACTCAAAGCGTAAAGATCATATCACCCCAATACTTCAAACTCTTCACTGGCTTCTGATTCTTTGACACATTCAATTCAAAGTCCTGACAATAATTCATAACCTAATTTACAGTCCATCCACAGTATGGCTCTGTTCCTCGCTAAGACTCTATCAACCATCACGTCACTTACGTTCACTCGAAAAATGCCTTCTTCAAGTCCCTACTGTTAAGATGGTTAGACTGGATCTTACAAGAAAACGTGCCTTCTCAGTGGCAGGCCCCATGCTATGGAATTCACGTCCTGACTCCATCAGACTAACAGCAAATACCAAAGAGTTAAAAAAAAAGCTTAAAACATATCTATACTCCACTGTCGTTAACAAACTTCATTCAGCACTATGAGTCTTATTCCTCCCCCCTTTCTGACTCATTTCGTATGATACATATTTTAATTGTTTTTTACTTTTTTATGCTCTGTATTTGTTACCTTCCTGACTTTTCCTCATCCCTCATTTCAGTTTTATAAATCTTTGTATTCACCTTTTTTATTTATAAACGTTTAGATCTCACAAAACGTTTGTATAGGTGGTATATAAACAATTTAAAATAAGTAAATGAATGAATTCTCTATTGTTCCTGGTAGAGATCTAACAGGATCTCAACATATAGTAGCTGTGGGTCACACTGACAAGCTGTGACCTCTTCACAGGTTGACTTCCATGCTTTTGCAGCTCCTCCCTGGCCTGGGTCTCTTTCCAAAATTCACCTCTAGTCACAACCCCTCATGCTACTTTACTTCAGCCTTGTGTTCAGCTCAGATTTCACTGCACTTCTCAGCTTGGTAGCACAGCTCCCTACTGCAGATTTCTCTCACAGCTCCCATTCTCTTTGGGGCCGATGCAAAAACGTTGCGCTGAAAGCGGGCATTGTGTGTACAGTGCCCGTTTTCCTAATGCGTCCCCAGGCACCTCTCCTGGGGAAGCGATGCAATATTTAAATTAGGGCTTGTGCTGTCGAGGAGGCGCTAGGGGTGATTGCGCGCTCCTAGCGCCTCCTTGACAGCGTGCACCGGAGACAGGTCCACTGTCAGTGGCTGTCTGCCGGTTAAGAAAACGGATGCTGAATTTATCAGCGTCGCGTTTTCCTAACCAGAGACATGCAGGGGTTAGGAAATTGGACGCTGATAAATGCAGCGTCGATTCTCCCAACCTGACTACCGGCACCAGAAGGAGTGTATAAATCAATATTAAAGTGTCCGGCACTTAATCTTAATTTATTCACTCCTTCACTTATTGCCGATTGGTCCCTTTACTGTCACATGTCATTGAAAGGACCAATCACCTTTCAGAAGGCTGTCCTGAAAGGGGATTGGTCCTTTTACTGACATGTGACAGTGAAGGGACCAATTGCCGATTGGTCCCGACACTTTAATATTGATTTATACACTCCTTCTGATGCCGGTAGTCAGGTTCAGAGAATGGACGCTGAATTTATCTGCATCCATTTTCCTAACCCGACTGCCAGTGCTTTTTTTAAACTTTTTTTTAAAATTATTTTTTGATAGAGTTGTTCCTCCTACTTAATATCCCAATGATATTAAGTAGGAGGCAGTACAGAAAAGCAGTTTTTTTCTGCTTTTCTGTACTAGTTGTAGTAGCGCTCAGCAATTAACGCCTGCTCTGGGCAGGCATTAATTTCTGATCGCTAAAATGTGTGTCTTAGATGCATATTTTTTTTTTTTTTGCATTGGGAGTGAATAGCTAATAGCCTCATTCACATGCATTTGCATGTGATGAGCGCTATTAGTTTCACTCCGCATTGGACGTGCATTGTAGAGGTGCTAATCCCCTTATTGTGTCCAACTGCGGGTTATACAGTGCGCTCGGCTGAGCGCACTGTATTGCATCGCCCCCCCCTGTCCGTTTTCTTCTTCTGCTCCTTGCTTTTAGGTCACTCCTAGCTGAGTTCTTTGGGTGGGGGAGGGAGGGATCTCTTTATGTTATTTGCCCAGCTCCTCCTTTTCTCTTCATGCTCCTATTCTTCCAGGGGCTGCCTTTGGTCTTCCTAGCACCCTATTCCTCTCCTATAGCAAGCACTGGGCTCTGCATGCTTTCTGATATTCTTTGTTTCTTATTCTTTGTTCTTCCTTATTTGGTGGTGATGGTGGTGGTGGGGGGAGTGTTGAATTTTGCTCTCCTGTCACTTCCTCTTGCAGCTGGATAGCAGAGCTCTGCTTGGGGGAGGGGAGCTCTTTATTTTTTCTACTGTTTACACTAGTGAGCTAGCCAATTTGAGCAACTTGGGAGTGTGATCCACGGAAAGAGGCCACTGACTGCTTCTGTGTCCTCTCTTAGAGATGATGCTGCCCTACCCCTTTCCTACACACAGTGCATCCTGGAGATTTTCCTCCTCTCCCTTATAGAGAGCTAGGCTAGAAGAGGGGGCGGAGTGGAGATGGAGCCAGACTTGGCACTCTGGTGCTTCCAGCTGCCATGCACAGGACCGAGGGCCTTTTAGGTATGTGTGCGTTCTGATCCTGGTCAGTAGGTCTTGCTGTTGTGTGATAACTGGGGCTCCTTCTTCCTGAAGGCTGACAGTACTATCTCTGTAGCTCCACAAGCAGAGCCAAGTCAACCCCAAATCTCTTGCTTGCATGGCTGCTCCAAAACAAATGCTTTCTATCAAAGTGCAAACATAAGTTAGCAGTTTAATAGCAAGCATATTTTAAAACCCTTGTGACCAAAACACAGTTTTTCTTTAGACTTTCTCTTATCAATTCTTTCTGGAGGATAAATGGCATACATACACATTGTATTAAGAATTGTACCATACTATTACATGATTTTGACTTATTTTGGAATGCATAAACGTAGAAAATCACAGGAATGGGTTCTGAATTTTGAAATAAGAAAACTGGACGATGACAATCAGTCTCGCAGTACAGGCTGACTCTCTCCCATGGGGGCCGATTAGCTACTAGACAAACAAAGCAACCTCTTGTTCAGCTTCACTTAGCAGCAGCTGAGGGGTTCTCAGATGAACAGTGCCAGGCCTCCAGGGCTGACTGCCTTGTCTGGAAATGCAATTTGACAAAAAAACAAAAACAAACCAGAGCTTTACGCTTTCTTGCATAGCAGTGGCTCCTGGCTGAAAAGATCTGCAGGATCCTGATTTTTCTGAGGTGCACCAATGAATCAGACTTCTCTCTTGTGGACCTGCAGACCTTTTTAGTTTTAAGACTGTAATGAAGCTTGTTGGATAGAAAATAACTAGACTTCCTGGTTTTGTGTTTCTCAGGTCCTACTAGCTGTACTTTTCTGCACTTATTTTTTTTTATTTTAGGAAATTAAGTCACATCCTGGATTTTTATATACTTTAGAAATGGCCCTGATCTATGTTGTATATTGATTTAAAAAAAAAATAATCAAGATTTCCCATGAATCTGAATCACTTATTCAAGACACACTGATGACAAAACTCCAGGTTTTTACCAGAGAGATAACAGATATGTAAGAAAACAGAATGTTAGACCTAAACCATTAAGTATTTTAATTCCAGCATTCCAGGCCATGCTCATCATGCTTATGAGTTTTTCTTTTACTCTGGCATTTTATTTCTATTTGATATTCCCCCCCCCCTCCCCCTCAAAATACCTAGTCTGCTCATTGCAGTGACGTTCCTTACCTGGGGGCAGGGCCAGCGCAAGAATATTTGGTGCCCTAGGCGAACCGTTGGTTATTCACCCCTCCCCAACTTAACTACTGGCAGCGGGTCCAGCTCAGTGCTCCTTCCTACTAGTGGCAGTGACTCCAGAACAGAGCTCCCTTTCTGATGGTATTGGCTTTGGTACAGCACCCCTGTGGACCTCATGCTGGCATGATTTTGCCACCCCCCAAAATGTTGGCGCTCTAGGCAGCTGTCTAGTTTGCTTAATGGAATTGCTGGCCCTGCCCGGGGGTCATTCATCGGGACTTCCTCTAGAACCCTGCATGCATGGGGCCTAAAGCCTGCAGGTAGGTGTCATTCTTGAGAGAGAACCACAACTCCCTCCCCTCTGGGGACAGTGAAGGCTGCCTCCGCAGCATCCTCTGTTGATCTGAGGAGGGGGACGGCCAGGAGACTCAACTCGGGGCTCGAGCCAGGGTCTTTCCACATGGCAGTGTAGCACAATTGAACCTCTAGGTTGGCGCTGGCTTATGGGAGTTTCTAAAGATTTACATTTCTTTATAAAGTTTGTAATTTGGAAAATATATATTAAAACATTCCATGCATAATGTTGCCATGCATTTATATACCACTTTCCTCCTAAGGACCCAAAGTGGCTATATAAAATATGTTTGTCAGTTACACCTCAGTGATGTCAAATATAATGCAAAAGGCAAATAAGATTAAGAGGGAAGTAAAGAATAAGCCAGTTTTTCACACTGCCTGTATGCTGAACACTGAGCCACTTAACTGTTTTTCCTTCAGTTATAGGAGCAATATATTTTGAGTATGAAGAGGGTGTATTTATACTAATCAGCCACAAGGTGACAGCACATATGCAAGTATTAAACTAACCAGTTACAACAGTCGCTTTCAAACTGTGTTTTCCGAGGACACAAGGAATGAAATTAAAACAATCTCAATGACTCATACAATAATATCTTCCGACATGTGTTTCTATTAAATAAAGATGAAGAGCAATAATTGCTAACTTTAACTGCTTCACTTCAAGTAATAGCATCAGTCTAATTTTAGTTATTTGTAAACCATTTTCAACACAGTATAAAATAAATCGAGTTAAAAATAATCAGGTTGAATTTTACTTGCATTCAATGTGACTGTTCTTGATCTCCTTTCAGTCTGGAGACCAGGTGAAAGTTCTGCCACCCATGTAACAGGTCCTCCTGTTCTTTCTCTCCCATAGTCTTTTGTTCACTGGGCTCATTCTCCCCCAACTCTCTTTTGCTCACTATCACCCTCCTCAATTGCTCATCCTCTCACTCCTAACCTGCATTTCTCTCTCTTTGTCTCTCACCGTAGCCTCCAATGTTCACTCTCATCCTCTCCAGCCCCCATTGCTTGTGCTTAGACACAAATCCTCCCCTTCCTAATTGCTCCTGATAACTTATAGCTCTGCGTGGCTCTCCATCACTCTGAACTGGGTGGTGCCTGAACTCCTGCACCTCGCGACGATCATCATGAGAGTAGGTCAAGAGTACGGGTACCACGCAGCTCAAATCTTCTGAGAGCCAGTAGAATCCTCACCCCAACCTCATCCTCACTCAAGCTGAAGAACTGATATGCAGTCCTGGAAGTAGAAGCGGAGAAACCATCCCAGGATGAGGCGGAACTCCTGCTTATAACTTCAGGATCACCAGCCACTGTATCTAGGAAGTGAAGGGTAGTGGTGGTTGGTGGCTCTCTCTTTTGAAGGGCACAGAAGAATCCATCTGCCAACCAGACATGCTGTCCCAGGAGCTGTGCTGTCTGCCAGGTATATCAAGATCTGAGACAACACAGTGAAACTGCCAAGACTCATCAAGATTATTGACTATGATCCGATGCTGCTCAACCATATTGGCATGAATGTTACTGCTAGGTATCCCCTGGATCATGGCTCTGGGAGAGAGGGTGAAGCAGACAGATGTGCAGGTGTTTTTCTCCTCATTTTTCCCAGTGGAGGATAAAGGCAGAAGCAGAGAAGCTTGCATTCTGGAGGTGAATGAATGGCTGTGCAGATGGTGTCAGCGAGAACACCGACTTCTTGGACCATAGGATGGCGTTCCAAGGATTGCTAAGCAGAAATGCTGTCAACCTATTGAAGAAAGGGCAAAGTGTCTTCCAGAACAGACTTACAAACATATTGAAGAGGGCTTTAAACTAGGATCATCAAGAATGGGTGAAAAAAGCCCTCAAGTAAATAAAACAAATACTTGTATACAAATGGGAAAAAAGGACAGCATCTGGCAAGTTATGCATGCTAGTGCCCATATTATGAGAAATAAAGCCCCAGATTTAGAGGCAGTCATGGAAGAGTTTGACTTGGAATGTTTTCTGATTGTACACCACTTTGGGCAATCAATGATCTGAAAGGCATTTTATAAATTACTGTAAATAAATAATGCTACACGAAAATCTGTGACTGGGATATAGTTATAGTAGGTTATAATCTATTCAAGAAGGACAGGGTAGGAAGAAAGGGAAGATGAGTGGTGCTGCATATAAAAATTATATTAATGCAACAGAACTGTAAGGCTTACAAGGTAAGGAGAAGGCACTGTGGGTTAATCTGGAAAGAGGGAATGGAAGACTTGTTTATACTGGCATGATATACAGACCTCCTGCACAGGCAGAAGAAATGGATAGAGATTTAATGGAGGACATTCATAAAATTTCTGTGAAAGGGGACTTGTTATTGGTAGGTGATTTCAATCTGTTAGATGTTGTTTGGGACATCCCTACTACAGTGTCTTCTAGAATTTAGAATTTGAATTTTTTTAAAATTTATAGTCCACACTCATCACAAGAACAAGCGTTCGAGGCAGATCACAGTCATAAAAAGCATACACAATTAATTAAAGAACATAAAAACTGACATAAAGAAAAAAAACATAATCCCAAACTCACTTCTACTGATACTTCAGTCTAATCAATCAAATGATGTTACTGTAACGGATGAATCAGGCCCTAACTTTGTTAAAATGGGGAAGTTATTTAAGGAGTCGTTAATTAAATGGGAAAATTTAAGGGCAGTAGAAGAGCAGTAGGCAAACCTAAGTGGAAATATTGTAAGGGCAACAAATGTTTTGGTTAGGAAAATACATAAAGGTAAGAGGAAAATATGACACTGTGGTTTTCTAAAAGGCAAGGGAAAAAAGGTTAGCATCAGGGCCAGCCCTTCCATTCAATGAACGAGGCAGTTACACAGAGTGCCAACCCTTAGGGAGTGGAAAAATTACTGACATGAGCCTCTAGCCACTGGCCAAAAATAGAGAGGCCTGGAGGAGCTGCCTATAGGAAGATATCCCATGTTTTACCACTGAAAGCACCAAATATGAATCATAAAAGCCAAGACGTATGCAGACAAATATACTGACAGGCCAAAAACAGTCACAGCTAAAGAAAAAAACTTTGCCCAGATGAGAACTTTAGACCAAACACTGAAGGATACTTAATCAAGATCAGCCTGTTTATAAGAGCCTGTGTAAATAAAACCAAGGCAGAGGGACTATGCAGCCACTTAAGCTCATAAGCAGGAGTCACGGACCAGCCAAGGGAACTCCAAAGGTCAGAAGAACTCCCACCCTTGGATGAAGGGGAAGCACTCTGAAACGGAGAAAATGCTGACTCTGGCATACATGGCAGGGCCCCTCCCAAAGAAAAGGGGAGGGGGAAAAGACCTACAATGCAGCAAAAGACCCTCCACCCATTACATGCTTATGCATGAGCTTATGCATATTTATCAGCTGGAAAGTATGACGGGGAGCAAATAAGGAGGAAAAAGGAGTGAACCTGATGCAGCCCAGCATCCCTTGCTATCGAGGAGGGAGAAGACTAGGTGTGACCAGGAGACCGGAGAGAAGCCCTGCTTAGGGTCAGACAGTGGCATGGAGTCTGAGATGGTGAGGGGCTGACAGCAGCTTGGCAGCTCTGCTAGTACCAGAATCTGAAGCAAGCCCCAGATAGCCCAACAAGTACCAGACCCAGAAGCAAGCCTCCTTCCTGGACCATCCGTCAGCTCTGCCAGTAGCAAGCCTTCTCCTCTGCCCACATTCTCCAGACTTCCAGCCAGCATCTGCTTCAGAGGTGAACAGAGGAATATCGCCTAAAGTTTGACCAGGGGTAAGATAGCCATAAGTATTAATATAATAAGCAGGCTAAGGTTTATGACATGTTTGAAACCATCCATGGCACAGAAGTTTCTTTAGGGTAAATTGGTGCTTAGTGGCCGGATGTTAGAGACAGAAATTGTTATCTTCTAAATGCTAAATACTGCCAAATCTGATAAATAAAAGTCTAATTCTGAGGAGAACTTGTTGTCTTTTTTCTGAACTTAGGGTCATGAAGTGAAGTGGGAGGGGAACTGGAAGTGTCCTGTAGCAGACAGATCCCTGCACCCCTAAACTTACGTGCTGGTAGAGCCCATCCTGCCCACAGCCAAAGATGAGAAGGAGAAAAGCTTGGGAAGGCTGCAGCCAAAGGAGAGAAACCCAGAAGGTATGCTGGCAGAGCCCATCTCATCCACAGCCAAAGACAAGGAGAAAGGCCCGTGAGGGTCATGACCCAAGGAGAGATGTCAGGCAGGGATGTGGGTGGAGCCTATCCACTGACTACCCAAGACACAAAGGAGAGAGGCCTAGTAGGACAGTGGGTGGGGTCCAACCCATCTATAGCCAAAACACAAAAAAGAGAGAAGCCCAGAAGGGCCACAATTGGAGCCCATCCCACCTGCAGAGAAAGAAGACAAGAAGAGGCCCAGAGTGAGAAAGCATTAGGGAGTGTGAGTGAGAGAGAGAGAGGAAGCCTGCATGAGAATGTGTGTATGTAATTAAGATAGAGCCAGTCTGTGTCAGAATGTGTGTGTATGTGAGTGAGAGAGACAAAAGAAGCCTATGTGTCTGAGGGAGTGTGTGTGTGTGTGTGTGTGTGTGTGTGTGTGTTTGAGACAGAGAGAGCGAGCCTGTGTGAATGAATGATGGGTTGTATGTGAGAGAGGAAATGTGTGTATGCATGTGAAAGGGTATATGTGCTAGTCGGAGAGAGTGTGCATGTGTTTGGGGAAGATATTTGTATGTGTGTATATGTGAGACAGAGAGAAGAGAGAATTTGTACACAACATTCCCCCTCCCCCCCTTACTCGCTAATCCATGACAATTTTAAGGCATCTAGAAATCAAAAGTTCCCAGAAATGGAGAGTGGATGACCCTTTTTATCCTTGTTAGTTTTAATCATTGGGTGTTTTTTGTGTCTCCTGTTCTGAAATATATTTTGATGTTTGGAACTTTTAAAAAAATGTTTATATGAGTTTTTAATTATTGGATTTTATTCTATTCATCAGTTGTTTTGAAATATTCTTTTTATGAGTATGGGTTTGCTATTATCAATTTTGTTTTTAATTTTGTTTGATATTTTATGAGGAATGGTAAGGATTTCTGTTGTTCTTTGGATGCACTGCATGCAGAGTCTGCACATTTCTATTTATATGGCCTCTTTATTCTATATTTAGTGACATCTGTCTGTTCTGCATGTGTGACTGAGGTGAAGTTTTCTACTAGCATGTAGTTTCTTCTTTATGGGATCTGCCAGGCACCTGCGACCTGGATTGGCCACTTTTAGAGTCAGGAAGCTGGGTTCAATGGACCTAGCATGGCCTGATCTAGCATGGCAATTCTTATGCTCTTATCAATAGCACCCTGATTTGTTCTGTTTTCCTGACAAGAGGTCTATTCTTGTTTTAGGATCTGGTGTAATCCTTGCGGGTTGTCTTTTCATAGGCAGGGTTGTTACTTTTTGAGTGCTGGCAGTTAGTGCTCTATTGGTATGGGAGATTTACTATATTGTAATTATAATTCAGTTTACTCATGGCTTTCTGAGAGCCAAGTCCACACCCAACCTGCATTATAATAGGTCTAATACCAAAGTGTCTTTTTTGCAGAGTTTTCTGATTGGCACCACAAGAGTGCCTTTTCATATAATATACATTTTGTAAGTCATATTTTTACCTCAGACAACTGTATTTTGAAGTCTTTTTTCATGTAAGAACTGTTATTATATATGTATAATTTTTAGTGTGTGTGGTGGCCTGGGAAGAGAGGTAGTCAGGGCCAGTGGCAGGGAGGATATAACACAAGGCTGTAAGGTTCCCCGAGGGCACCTAATACTCTTACACCAGCTCTGGTTAGCATTCATAAACTATAAGAGATCACAGAAAGAGGAAGACAGGTGACAATACCTGGAAAAATTAAGAGAAGCTGGGATAATAGTCAGGAGAGCAAATATGAGAATAGAAGAAAAATTAGCAAATACAGTAAAACAGGGAACAATTACCCTTTTAAAAATGCTAGTGTTGAGAAGAAGTGCAAAAATATAATTTTGTGACTTGGAAGTGAAGGGGATGAATATGTGTAGGCTGATAAAGAAAAAGCAGAATTGATTAACAAATATTTTTGTTCAGTGTTTACCAAGGAAGGGCCAGAAGTAGGACCACAGAAAAAGGACACAAATAGGATTAGAAATAAGGAAAATCTCAAACGATTTTCAGAAGACCGTGTTCGTGGGGAGCTAGCTAACTTAAAAGTAGGTAAATTGATGGGGTTAGACAGGCTACATCTAAGGCCGGCTTTTGTGATGTGCGACCTATGGGTTCATGGTATTTTGGGTTGGAGAGACCCTGAAATCCCTCATGGTTGACATATTGTGGAAATGTTTGAATATTTTAAAGTTGCAGTTTTAAAGAGTGACCACTGGGTGGCATTTGGGAACACAGAATTGTGGTGCTGTATGTTGATCTCTATGGTGGAAGGGTTTTGGGGAGGGTTTCCCTTTAAATCTATGGGATAGTTGGATTGGATGAGAGGCTTTCCTGGGAAAGTATAAAACTGTGAGGATTTGGCGGAAGTTTACCCTTGAGCCAAGGTAGAGTTGATGCTACCTGCAGAGCAAGTCCTAGGGGTCCCCACCGTCGGTAGGCAGAGCTGGCTGGCTGACGGAGGCCGGCTGGAGCTTCGCCAATACAAGCCCTTGTTCCCCACAGGTTGAGCCTTTGGGTACTGGGGCTGGCTGGAGTTAGGTGGGCCTCCATCTGAGGTCTTCTGATGGATGAGGAGGAGGTCAGCCTGGAGCCAGCAGCAATGAGGGTAGCGAGTCTGATCTGGACAAGGCGGAGGCAGACGCCAATTGGAACGAGAGGCAGACATGGGGCGCCTGAGTAAGAGCAGGCCAAAGCCTGAGAAGCCAAGTCCAGTAAGAGTACAGTAGAAGCGTCGTTGAACAGGCTGAAGTCAGGGCAGGCAGCAGGCAAGGTAGGATGGTACGGCAAGGCAATGGTCAGGACCAGGAGATGATCAGTAGTGTGGTCAGGCAAAGCAGAGGTCGGGTCCAGGAGATGATCAATAGTGTGGTCAGGTAAAGCAGAGGTTGGGTCCAGGAGATGATCAATAGAGTGGTCAGGCAAAGCAGAGGTCGGGTCCAGGAGATGGTCAATAGCATGGTCAGGCAAAGCAGAGTTCAAGTCCAGGAGATGGTCAATAGTGTGGTCAGGCAAAGAAGAGATCGAGTCCAGAAGTCAGTCTGTAGAGCAAGTAGAGGATCACAGGAACACAGGAACAAGGGAGTTCACCAGAACTAGGATCAGGAACACAAACAAGACAGGAACCAGGAACACGAAGGAATCACCAGAGGAAGCAATGAAGTACACGACCAGCATGGAGGCAACTAACTGTGGCTGGGCCCGGCCTTATATCCCGGGTCCCAGTGACATCATCATCCGGGGCCGTGGGTTGAATTCCCGCAGTGGCCTAGAAGGGAGAGAAGATGCACGCGCATGCTCCTAAGGAGGGGTGCGGCGCGGGACGGCGGCGTCTCCCCGTGGACCACGCAGGGAGGCCCGCCGTGGAGACTGGCCAGGAAGGAATTCAGGAGAGGAGCGTCGATGGATATCTGTGGATTTCTTAGCCCGAACCGCTGCTTGATGCAACCAAAGATTGGTCTGATTCCACAGGGCCTTAAGGGCATCAGCAGTGGTTTACACGACTGGTGAGGTCACTGCCAGCGGGATAGGCAATGGAGGCCTTGGCTGCCTACCATAGACGATTGTGAACGGCGATACTCCTGTAGCAGCGGTGATGTGGGAGTTATGGGAAAACTCCACCCAAGGGAGAAGCTCTGCCCAGTTGTCCTGCCAATCATTTATATAGGCACGTAGAAAGGCTTTCAGGGCATGGTTCATACGTTCTGCTTGACCGTTGGCCTGTGGATGATAAGCTGTGGTAAGGCTGATGTTGATGCCGAACTTGCAGCATAGAGCACGCCAGTAGCGAGCTACAAACTGGGGTCCTCTATCCGAGACTATGTCCTTGGGAAAGCCGTGCAAGCGGAATACATGGAGAAAGAAAAAGGCGCGCCAGTTCTGGAGCAGAAGGTAGGCCAGGCAGTGGAACAAAATGGGCCATTTTAGAAAACCTGTCGATGATGACCCATATAACAGTGTTTCCTTTAGACAGCGGCAGATCCACAATAAAATCCATGGAAAGGTGTGTCCATGGCTCCTCCGGAGCAGGAAGTGGCTGGAGGAGGACCCAGGGCCAACCGACTGGGGGCTTTTGCTGTGCACAGGTATTGCAGGAATCAACATACGCCCTGGCATCCATGGCCATGGTAGGCCACCAAAAGAATTGCTGGAGTAGTGTAAGTGTTCGTGCCCATCATGGGTGACCGGCGAATTTAGAATCATGTGCCCATTGGAATACTCTCTCACAAAGGGAACGAGGCACCACTGTTTCCCGGCAGGGACTGGGAAAGTAGCAGGTAAGCAGATACATGCGGGATCAATGATGTGACTAGGCTCTTCGGGAACATCTTCAGGTTCAAAGGAAGGAGACAGGGCATCAGCCTGGAAGTTCTTTTCTGCTGGCGGATACCGGAGTTCAAAATTAAACCTAGAGAAGAACAAGGCCCAAAATGCCTGACGAGCATTGAGATGCTGGGCATGACTCAGGTGTTCGAGGTTTTTGTGATCAGTGAAAATTGTAAATTTATGCTGGGCGCCCTCTAACTAGGGTCGCCATTCCTCTAACGCAGGTTTAATTGCAAGCAGCTCCTGATCCCCGATACTATAATTCTGTTCTCTGGAGAAGAACTGGGGGGGGTGACGTTTGAGCCAGGGTAAGCCCAAGACCACGGGATGAATTGATTTTTCTAAGACATGGAATTCCACATGGAGAGCGCCAATGAGAAGGCGAACTGGCTTGGTTATCAAGGAAATCCAGCCAGATAACGGCTCGCCATAAATAGATGCAATACACAAAGAGGTCTCTAAGGAGCGGGTAGCAATACCAAGGAGCTGAACTAAATCCTTGAGAATAAAATTCCCCCCTGCTCTGGAATCAATCAGAGCAAGGACTGGGAAGGACCGGGAGTCCCAGGTTAATGTTACTGGGAGAGACAACTGAGGGGCTGGAGAAGTAGCACCCAAGTTCAGGACCTCCACTGAACTTAGGCCCAGTAGTTTCCCGGACGGACTGGACAGGTCTGGAGATGGTGGCCTGAAGCTCCACAATATAGACATAGGTCCGACTGCCTCCACTGGAGGCACTCTTCTGGGGACAAATGCCCATGGCCCAACTGCATGGGCTCTTCCACTTTCGTTAGCGAGGGAGTCCTGCCAGAGGTGGGACTCATGGTAGGCGGTGAGCAAGAGCGCTCCAAGGTGGACCTTCGGGGCATTCGAGCCTCCCGATGACACTCTTGGAGGCGATGGTCAATGCGGCTTGTCAGGTTGATAAGGTCTTCAAGGGAAGACGGGAGCTCACGGGCTGCCAGTTCATCTTTGAGCTGAGAAGATAGTCCATCCAGGTAAATGGCTTGAAGGCAATCTTCTTGCCAGGAAAGCTCTGTAGCCAAAGTCCAAAATTCTATGGTACAGTCAAATAGGGTCTGTTAACCTTGCCACAAATGAAGCAGATTGGTGCTTGCCACAGCCTACCGTCCAGGGTAATCAAAGGTCCAACGAAAGATGGACACAAAGCGAGAAAGTTCTTGTAGGAGCGAGTCCGACTGCTCCCATAGGGGCGAAGCCTTACCCTCCAGTTGAGACAGAATGAAGGTAACCTTCGTGAGTTCATCCTGGAAGATGGCTGCAGAGCAAATTGCATGTAGCATTGATTAATAAATCCTCTGCAAAGCTTGGATTCACCTTTGAAACTAGGTGGAGCTGGTAGGGCCAGCAAAGCCCTGGAGGAGGAGGGAGATGGCTGTTGGTTGGCTGAAGCTGGTACTGGAACTGAGTGACCAGGCTGGGCATCAAGCCGGCATGGAGACGCTCAATGGAGGAGGCCAATGCCTCAAGGAACTGCTGCTGTTCTTGCACTTTAGAGGCCAGGCCAGGGGTGGCCTGGAGGGCACATGGCTCTGCCGAGTCCATGGCCTTTGCAACCTGTTGCGCAGGATGTGGACCCTTGAGCCGAGGTGGGATTCACACTACCCACAGGGCAAGCCTTACGGGTCCCCACCATCAGTAAGTTCCAGGCAGCCTGACTGACGGAGGCTGGCTGGAGCTTTGCCAATACCAGCCCTCATTCCCAGCAGGTTGAGACCTTGGTACTGGGGCCTCCTGGAGTTAGGTGGGCCTCCATCCGAGGTCTTCTGATGGATGAGGAGGAGGTCAGCCAGGGGCCAGCAGCAATGAGGGTAGCGAGTCTGATCTGGACGAGGAGGAGTCCTAAAGACCCGGATGCAAATTGGAACAAGAGGCAGACAGGGGGTGCCCGAGTAATAACAGGCCGAAGCCTGAGAAGCCAAGTCCAGAAAGAGTACAGTAGAGGCGTCGCTAAACAGGCTGAAATCAGGGCAGGTGGCAGACAAGGTAGGATGTTACGGCAAGGCAATGGTCAGGACCAGGAGATGATCAGTAGCATGGTCAGGCAAAGCAGAGGTCAGGTCCAGGAGAAGATCAATAGCGTGGTCAGGCAAAGCAGAGGTCAGGTCCAGGAGATGGTCAGAGCGTAGTCAGGCAAAGCAGAGGTCAGGTCCAGGAGATGGTCAGAGCGTGGTCAGGCAAAGCAGAGGTCGAGTCCAGAAGTCAGTCTGTAGAACAAGTAGAGGATAACAGGAACAAGGGAGAATACCGGAACTAGGATCAGGAACATGAACAAGACAGGGACCAGGAACATGAAGGAATCACCAGAGGAAGCAACGAAGTACATGACCAGCATGGAGACCTGTTGCAAAGGCAACTAACTGTGGCTGGGCCCGGCCTTATATACTGGGACCCAGTGACGTCATCATCCGGGCCGTGGGTTGGATTCCCGCTGCGGCCCCTTTAATGGGAGTGAAGATGTGCGTGAGCATGCCTAAGTAGGGGCGTGGTGCGGGATGGCGGCATCTCCCTGCGGACTGCGCGGGGAGGCCCGCCACGGAGCACAGACATCTGTTGCGGAGACAGGAGTACCGGTGGTTGCCCGAGGTCGTAGGCGGCAGCTCACAGCCACGAGAGAAGTGGAACCAGATGGTAGAGGAAGCAAAAGAGGGTAAGAGGGCCTGGCCGCGAGCCTGCCGCAGCCTGCACACGCAACAGTAATATGCACTTCTATTTGCAATCCGCCCTCTTTCCAGATGACCTGACTAAGATGACATATATTCTGTCACTGCTTGAAGGGAAAGCCCTGGCCTGGGCTTCACCCTCCTTTGAGCACTCAGACTCCCTTCTGCTGAACCTCTTGGGGTTTCTGGAATGTTTCCGGGCCGTGTTTGAGAGCCCTGGTCGGCAGGCCCAAGCCAGTACAGAACTCTTGCACATCCGGCTGGGCGGATGCTCTCTGTTGGATTACACTTTGGAATTTCGTACGTTGTCCACTGAGCTCCATTGGGAGGAGCCTTTTCTCCCCGCCATCTTCCTAGATGGTCTCTCGTCAAAAATTAAGGACGAGCTAGCGGTGCAGGATCACCCCGTGTCCCTGGATGCACTGATTGACTTAGCGAGTAGAATCAACCACCGACTCCAGGAGAGATCCCTTGAAATCTCTGGAGTCAATCGACACTCCAGTGGGCCCACTCGTCCATGCCCAGCTCTGCCTGGTTCTTGTTCTCCAGCTTCGTTGGAAGCATCCGAAGAAGAACATATACAGCAGGGTCGGGGGCCATTATCCTTGAAGGAACGTCAATGACGGAGGCGGGCCAGACTTTGCCTTTACTGTGGAGCCTCCGAGCATCTTCTGCTCCCGTGTCCAGTGCGGTTTTCAAACTTCAGGGCTTAGGGTTCACTGGGGGAGTGTCCCTAGGCCTAATTTCACCAGTTCCTGACCTTACCTATGACTCTCATTTTACAAGGTCACGTCCTATCCACTCTGGTGCTAGTTGACTCCGGGTCCGGAGGAAACTTCCTTATGTAAGAAATCATGGACCTGCTATTAATTCCCACTCGGCCTTGACCTGTACCACTTATGATTGCCTCGATCCACGGAGGTCCTCTTCCTGGGAAGATCACACACATGACCTTTCCCCTGGAGTGCCATATCAAACCAGGCCACCGGGAGCAAATTTCCTTTTACGTCATATGGAAGGCCATTCATCCAATGGTCCTGGGTATCCCATGGCTCCAGTTACACAATCCGCATTTTGAGTGGATCTCCCTTTGGCTCGACCAATGGGGTCCCTCCTGTCAGCAGACTTGTATCCTTGCACCTACAAAACTCTCCAGTGATCATTGCCCTGACCTACCTGCAGAACTTCCTCCACAATACACACAGTACGCGGATGTGTTCTCCAAGAAAGAGGCCAACACTTTGCCGCCTCACCAGGAGTTTGACTGCATAATTAATCTGACTCTGGATACTACCCCTCCACGTGGGAGGGTGTACCCCTTATCCATGCCTGAAATGTATGCAATGTCCGACTACATCAAAGAGAATCTGCAGAAGGGCTTCTTCTGCTGCTCCAACTCTCCGGCTGGAACCGGATTTTTCTTCGTGGGAAAGAAGGACGCCTCACTTTGCCCATGTATAGATTACCAGGGTCTCAATGCCATCACGATGAAGGATCGATATCCTCTGCCTCTGATAACCGAGTTATTCGACCGTCTACAAGGAGCCGTGTCTTTACGAAATTAGATCTCTGTGGGGCATACAATTTTGTTCAGATTAAAGAAGGTGATGAGTGGAAATCGAAGTTCAACACCAGAGACGGACTTTATGAATACCTAGTCATGCCGTTTGGCCTCTGTAGAGCCCCTGCCGTCTTCCGAAATCTTATGAATGAGATTTTCTGGGACCTTCTTTATGCCTGTGTGGTTGTGTATCTAGACGACATCCTGATTTACTCCAAGACCCTGAAAACCAATCGCCAGGACATCTGCAGGGTACTGCAACATCTGCGAGACAATAATTTATATGACAAACTTGAGAAATGCTTCTTTGAAAAAACTTCCTTGCCCTTCCTGGGATACATTGTATCCAATCGCGGCTTCAGTATGGATCCCACTAAACTCGACAGTATTCGAGGCTGGCCACGACCTCAACTCTACGTGCTCTCCAACAGTTCTTGGGCTTCGCCAATTACTATCGGAACTTCATTAAAAATTACTCTAGTCTGGCTGTGCCCCTGACCGCTTTGACCCACAAGGGGACTCCCATGAATACCTGGCCGATTGAAGCCCTGGATGACTTTCAGGCACTCAAAGACACCTTCCTGCATTGGCCATGCCTTCACCATCCGGATCCTAGACTCCCATTTATTCTCGAGGTGGATGCCTCTTCGGAGGGAATAGGAGTGGTCCTGAGTCAATTCGACCCAGCCGGGTCTTTGCATCCCTGTGCTTTCTTTTCAAGAAAATTCTCTCCGACCCAACAGAACTATACCATTGGCGACTAAGAACTCCTGGCTGTTAAGCTTGCTTTTGAAGAGTGGCAACAATGGCTGGAAGGCGCCCAGCATCGTATAACGGTCTACTTGGACCACTAAAATTTGGAACACCTGCAACAGGCTAATCGCTTTAATCCTCACCAGACCTGCTGGGCACTTTTTTTCATGTTTTGATTTTGACTTGAGCTATCGTCCTGCATCCAAGAATCTGCATGCAGATGCACTTTCCCACTCATTCTCTACCCAAGAACAGCCTGAACCTGTAAGACACATAATTGACCCAGCGCGGGTTATTGACGCAGCGATGCAGCCAGTTCCACCAGGGAAGACGGTGGTACCCCACCGACTCAGAAACCGTGTCTTGACATGGGGGCATGACTCCCATTCCACTGGGCACCCTGGTCGTGCGAGAACTCTGGCTCAACTACAACAATACTATTGGTGGCCCAGTATACACTAAGATGTTAATGCCTACGTAGCTTCATGCCCCACTTGTGCTCTCCTCTCCAGTTCTCCCATGCTGCCGCTGCGACCTGACCAGGCCACTGCCGGGATGTCGCGTGCCGACCAGGCCACAGTCAGGCCCCACGCTGGCCTCCCAGCTAACCCCCTGGATCCCAGGCGCGCGCACCACATGACCCCTTTTCAGCGTCATTTGCGGGAGGGGCCCGGACTTCTCCTCCTAGGCCTCAGGCTATTTAAGGCAAGGCCTGCTCCTCAGGCCTTGCCTTGGCTACTCCTGGCTCCTGTTTGTTCCTGGAAGCTTCGTCTCTTGTTCCTGAGTTCCTGTTCTGCCTAACGTCACCTGCCAATACCCTTGCCTGCCTGACTAAGCGATAAACCGCCTGCCAAGACCCTTGCCTGTCTGACTACGAGATACGCTGCCTGCCAGACCCTTGCCTGCCTGACTATGAGATTCGCAGCCTGCCAAGACCCGTGCCTGCCTGACTACGAGATATGCTGCCTGCCAAGACCCTTGCGTTTTGCGTGATAGAAATTAAAAAGAGCCAATATTTTAAAAGCTAGGATTCCTCTGCTTCACTTTTGGTCTGGATGATGCAGGCACTTCAATATTTGAACATACGTGCGGTTTAAATGCATATACCGTAAATTAAGAGTTTAAACATAGAATTGCATGCAGAATAGCTCACTATTGGGACCATTTATCAAAGGCTTATCGCACACGATAGCATATAAATTAGGGGGAGGGAAGGAGATGGGGCGGGGCGGGAAGGAATTGACGGTGTCTTCGCTGCCAGCGATAATGTTACCAATGTTATCATCGGCAGTAGCGCACCGAATAGCACCACCTTTCACAGTGGCGCTATTCGGTGCGAAAGCTGGCAGCTAGCACATCTCAGTGGTGCGTAGGCTGCGGGCTTTCGCAGACCCACACCCCCCCTTCACCCCCCGTCCCCTGATTTTGCTGGATTAATCATTCATGAGACGGGTTGTAGCCCTTTGCGGACAAGAGCCTAGGAGATTATGGTAAAGCACTCTTTATTCTGATACCGATTCCCGATATTTTAACAATTAAATTAAAATTCATACTGTAAGTTACAGTTTCTCCCACATGGGCAGAGTTTTTGTAGTTAAGCTCTTGCATATGCATATCCTGGCTTTTTAAAACAGCATGGGAGAGGGGCTCAGGGAGGCAGTAGTGAAGATGACTCATTAACACCAGAGCACTGCATGGACAGTGAACTACAGCATCTTTCACTGCTCAGCCACAGAGGCCTCTTCAGGGTGAGAGTGAAAGTATCTTCTAAAGTTATGGGGATTTTTAGCTAAGTTTATTAATAACATTCAAAGCAAGTCAAGGTTATCATGATATTTTTGCTCTGAATTCATCTAGGATATGCTAAATTTTAATTGTTATAAGTATATGATGTGTTAAGAATTGTAGTATAAGTTTCTTATATAAGAGGTATAAGTTGATGTATTATTCTACCTGGTAAAATCTGAAATGTCTGATAATAAAAAGGTCTGATTCTGAGATAAACAACTGTCCTTTCCTGGGTGTCTTGGATTGCATATAAGGTAAATAAGTGGTAATCTTCAGCATCACTGCCACTCCCCAGAGAGACAGGGAAAGAGAGAAGTGGGAGGAAATAAGGCTGTAACCTATAGGCTACAGGATACTCATATTCTTTACACAATATTAATTTGGTTTTTGCTGATATCTACTCCTCTCTAGCCCTGATTCCATTTTAAGGGGATTTGACACAGGAACCTCCTACATACTAATTTTACTAGACTTTAGCTCAGCTTTTGACACCATAAACCAGCTTGGTTCTTTCCTGGTTTTCCTCCTACCTTTCAGACAGACTCTAGCAGGTCAGAATATCATTCATTCCTCATGGTGTCCTATAACTACTGGTGATCCACAAGGCTCTGCTCTCTCTGCTGCTCTCTTTAATATCTATCTTGCTTCTCTCTCTCATCTTCTCTCCACCCTAGGTCTCACCTATAAAATTAATGCAGATGACATATAGGTTTTTTTTTCCCTCTAAAAGCCTTCTGGACCTCCACTGTCAACTATTCTTCACTCTGTTTTTCAAGTATCAATAGCTGGTTATCTCATAATTGTTTATCTCTGAACCTGAAAAAAAACAGAACTTCTCATCCTGGATTGCCGCCTCAAATTCGACATACCAGATTCTTTCTTGTATAGCAACCAAATACTACATATCTCAAAAAAAGTATGCAATTTAGGAGTGATATTTGACCCTATGCTTGCTATGAAACCATACATTTCACACATTACACAATTTTCTTTATTTAAGCTCAAAATGCTTTGACATACCAAACGCTTACATTCAGGTACTGTAGGTTCAGTCATTCATTTTTTCATCTCTAGATTACTGTAATTACTTATTCACAGGCCTACCACAAAACACTATACAAGCCCTTCAGATCACTCAAAACGCAGCAGCACGATTATTGACTGGTACCAATATCTGTGACTACATTATGCCAGTTCTCTTTTCCCTACATTGGTTTCGCTGTCAAATTCAGTCCAAACTGGCTTCAATTATTCACAACCTAATCTACAATCTCACCTCACCCTGGACCAAACCAACACAAACTATACACCCCCAGCAGAACTTTACATTCCACTAATCAACATCTACTTGAAATTCCCTCCTTTCTCAATAGCTGGCCCAACACTTTGGAATTCACTGCCTATCCAACTCCATTGCATTAATAATGACTAAAAAATGTTCCAGAAGGCACTGAAAATGTCTAGAGTGAATTAAGTAGTCCAACTACTTAAGTCATTGATAACACTCTCACAGAAGATGGATCTATAGCCTCCTGCATATATTGTGTCCAGACAGTTGTATTTGTTTATCTTTGTTGCATTTGTTTATGGAACCTCTGTGAGTATTTTTATGTTATCTGCCCCAAACCTTGGAAGGCATGGGAATCAAGCTCTATCAAATAAATAAATAGATAGATAGATAGATAAAGTGAGGAGGTGTAAACAGTCAAATTATTTAAGGAATTGTAGAAATGCTTGCTGCAAGAAGAATGGCCACAAATGTATTAAGTTTCATTGGTGAAGATTCATTGAACAGTTTCAATTCTGTATTGCTAAATATACTATCAATTCACTTTTACAACCCATCAGTAAAATTGAGTTGGAACCTATTCATTCTCAAGTGTGATTATTGCTGCTGTTTATGTTGGAAGATCATCAGTGCTGTTTACAAAGTTTGGGGAGAAAGAGATACTTACAGAGGGGTTCAAGAGGAACTAATGCAAAAAGGGCCTCTGAAGCCAACCTCGCCCTCACAGGGGATCCTGGACTCTCAGAAAGGTTTGGTATGGTAAGAACTGTTGCAAGTGGGGTCCAAAACCTTTGAGATGGAGCCTTTGGGTTTAAAATCAGGGATTTCCCACCCAGGGGTTACATTTAATGTAACTGGTTTAAGGTTAAAGTATCTGGGTACATGTATTTGGATGACTTTGAAATCTAATTGGCAATATTCAAACATAGCCAGTTAGTTGCAAATTTATCAGGCTACATATGACTGGATAATTGTATTCAAGGCTATTCAGCAGGAGGTTTATTCCACTGAATATCTCTGATAACTTAACTGTAGCCAGTTAATACCATTTTTTTTCTAATATTGACCTCTAGAGCATAGACATTTTGGGGGCAGTACCAGGGACTTCTATGAATGAATACACAGGACTCTGCTTTGATGTCTCTATTGGCCAATGCTGGAATCTGATGCAGCAGAGAAGCAGCTACAGGGAACAAGAGGCAAGGAAGGAGTACCTGGAGCAGAGAAAGCATAGAGCAGATCAAGGAAGAGACAATCTGCTCCTTAATTCAACCGCTTCCCTCCTGTTTCTCTTGCCTTTCTGTCATGCAGAGAACCTGATACGAGGGTATGAGGCTAGAGCACAGGTTCTATAATCAGGCAGGGTGAAGTGGCTGCCTCAGGTGGCAAAGTTTTGGGAGCAGCAGCAATTATTCCTCTTCCCCAAAAAAAACCCTGCGGCAGCCGCCTTATTGTGACTTTTAAGCTGTAAGGTCAGTGAAGTTCCCACACCACGCTGGCAGGAAAGACCGTGGCAGCATGGAAGAATGATGCTGGCAGGCGGTCCAACTCCCAGCCAGCATGAAGAAGTCCCCGCGGTGCTAGTGGAGCAGAAAAATCTGAATCTACTCCTGTCAACACGAAGAACTTCCCGCCAGCACATTTGGCACTGGCAGCAGGGTGAGAAGGGGAAGAGACAAAATCAGTGTTGGGGGAGCTGATCAGAGGAAAAGAGGCCCTTGCTTGTGATCTTGCTTGTGCTCGACTGTGTCCCTAGTTTTCTGTACATAAAGATGTCTGGGCCTTACTATTATGAAACACCAAGCATGTTCCAATAATGGGAGGTTACTGGGCAGCAGTGTCACCAAGAGTGACAGGGCAGTTTCATCCCCTAAAAGATGGGTTAAGTAAATGATGATATACGGTGACTCCATGAGTCTTTGGGAGGAGTCATGGAGAGTAGCAGAAGTTAAGAGTTGGAGGAGAGACATCTTTCTTGCTGGAAGCCATGGAGGGCAGCAATGAGGCTGTACCTGTTCTAGAAACCAGTGGGAGGATTTGTTCTGGGCCTGCCAGCTAGTTGTGAGTAACTGAGATTAAAATAAGGGGATTTGGTAGATTTTCCTTATTGGGCTGAAGATACAAAAGCCTTGGCAAGAATTTCTGGGATCCTAGTGTGTGGTATTGAATTTAAGCAGCATAAGATCTTGTGGACAGAGTGACCCTGTTTCCCCCTTTTTGTGTATGCTTGGTCCACCTTAAATCCCACAGAGGGAGAAAGCTCTGTGGGCGGGACCCTGCAGGACAGGGGAGAGTCTTGCAGGCAGGACCAGCTGGGACAGGATAAGAGTGCAAGCCCAGCTGGGTTCAGGAGGCTCCTGTGTCTCCAGGAGAAGCAGCTCCTGTAAATCTATTCTGATCCAAACCAGAAGGACTGGGAATTGTACTGCAAAGGTAGGCAGTCGACTATTGTATTATGTACACTGCCCAGAGTTAAGGCAGTCTACCGTGGTGCTAATAAAGATGAAATTGCATTTGTAGAAAGGATGGAGTCAGTGAGGTTTTCTGCTCCCGCTTAGGTGATTCGCTTACCCTCACAGATCTGATTCTGCATATGTGATTTGTGGGAACATTGAAGAAACTATATTCTATTCTATTTCTGGATTGAATTTCTCTGGACTGTGAAGTGATTCTAACTCTGTCGGACTTTTGATTTTTTTCCTGTGGAACACACCATTTTTTTGTGTGAACTTCTTAGTAACACTATAGGTGTGGCCCGTCCCCGAATCACAGAACCCCTGTGTTCCCATCCTTGCTATAAGTGGTTCAGTGCTCTTCAGCGCATGGAAGTGTGACCCCATTCCCAAGGGAGGGGTGTGCGTGTTACATATGATTCCTTGGAGTCTCAGGAAATCCCTGGCAAGAGCTGGATTTGTGGCCTGTGCCCCAGCATCGCAGGAGACCAGGGGTTCTAAGAGTTATTAAACAAATACCCTTAACTGCACAAAGTAACAAAAGTCTTAACCTTTTCATTTATAGACATCTCAGTAAAGTGAATTACTATGCTATACAGTTAACAGTTCACCATGCACTATTTACTATATTTAATAATTTCAACTGGAAAACCAGATTAAAGATATCTGATGGCTAAACTGAACTCAAAGATTAGCAGGTAAGGTACTGTATCTGACAGGGAGTTGAAAACATCTCTCTTTTGCACCAGGCTGTTCCATCTCCTCCAGGAGGGAGGTTTATAAGGCAGGAAAACAAGCTCACATTTTTTTCTTTCTTATCTCACTCCATGTTGTTACTCCTGGGGGAAACTGTGTGCACAAAAATTTAAAATTCTGCAAACTTTTGCATACTTTATATTGGTCAAAATGACACAATATACATGACAGTCTTTGAGTAATTAATTAAAAATGTAATACAGAAAACAGCACATAAAGATGAAGAGTTTTAAATATTTTGAACAGAATTTCCCTAGAAGTACACTGTGAGAGTGTCCCTTCCATCCTCTCTCCCTAGTCCCCTAGCCATACCCCTTTCACTTTGCCCTCTCAGGCCCCCAACTCCTCCACCCTCCACTATCTCTCCCCTCCTCCTCCAGGCTCAACCTCCCTGAGTTTGACCCCTCTCTCAATATTGCCCTTCACACAGGCTCCCTCTGAGCCCCTCTCTTCCAAACCCCTTCACACAGCCTCCCTCTCTCTCTCTTGCACACACTCCCTCACCTCAAACAGGTTCCTACTCTCTCTCTCTTACATACATACTCCCTTTCACAGGTTCCCTCTTTCTTTTGCACACTCACCCACACAGGCTCCCTCTCTCTGTCACCCATATAAACACACAGACACAAACATACATACCCACACACACACACACAAACACATACCCCTTCACACAGGATCCCTCTCTCACAAACAAATACACAACCTAACTCCCTCATACACACACACACACACACACACACACACTCACACACAGTCCCCTTTTCACACATACCAGATCCCAGTCTCTCATACATATACACACTTCCTCACAATCTTCTCACATAGGCTTTCTCTCTCTCTCTCTCTGACACAATCACCCTTGCACACAGTCTCCCTCTCTCTCTCACATACACCCACATCTCTACACACAGGCTCTCTCTCACTCACTCTCAATGAGTCTTTCACATCTTCACTGTGAGTGGGATGGACTCTATTCACAGAATGCTGGGGCCTGTTCCAACTTTGCCGTGAGCAGGATGGCTCCGCTCACGGCACCCTGGGCTTGCTCCAAATTCTGCGCAAGAGGGGAATTCTGTGCAAATTTTGCACTCTGCAGTAGCGCAGAATTCCCCCAGAAGAAGTGTTGTGTAATGGCTCAACTCTTCCTCTTTCTTTTTTTGATTCAAAGATGTAGCACTCCACTTACAACAGATAAGTTCTTAGCTGAAAGTTTCCGGTCTTTTGCAGAGAAATGGAATAGTCTCCTTCCCATGCCCTTCAAGAGCCCACGCTCTAAAGTTAACCTGTTTATGTCAAGTCAGAAACACAAATGGTAGTTTTGGGGGGTTTTTTTTAAACTAATAAACCCTAACACAAGAGCCAGGAATCTCCATCCAAAATGACACAGATCACAAAAGCTCTTTTTAAAATATCCCTGGAATTTACTATGCTCACAGTGCAATAGGTGGCTAGGTGGTTAGATTGTAGTTTACAGGGTTGTTAAATGTCAATAAAAGTACTGATAGTAAAAAAAAAAATTATATGACCACAAATATAATTTCATGTCCGTAAAAATGTTCTAGGTGATGGGGGTCTGTCTCCAATGTTATGAGGGCCTGCTCTGCAAGGCTACACTAATCAGAGGATGGCAACTATGCCACAGTACATAAAAGATACAATGATTCTGGCCACTTTAATTATATATCACAAAGTTGTCAACACGAAACAATGTATAGTGACATATGTTTATCTCAATCTTTATTACATTGAAACAATTTACAAAAACAGTATTTAAATATTTAACATATCACCCTCAGGAATATGCATCTAAAAAAGCATTCACCAACCCACACTCTACTCATTCATCATACAAACATCATACAAAATAAAGAAAAATTGAAGGATCTGTCGTTTTTCAAACGAATAAAAATATGAGTAGAGTGTGGGTTGGTGAATGCTTTTTTAGATGCATATTCCTGAGGGTGATATGTTAAATATTTAAATACTGTTTTTGTAAATTGTTTCAATGTAATAAAGATTGAGATAAACATATGTCACTATACATTGTTTCGTGCAGTACATAAAAGGACAAAGTAAGTCCAGCTGTGCACAAAATGAGAATGGTAAAATGTGTGTCTGTAAAATAATTGGGTGTAAGGGGATTATGTGCCCTAGGTGAGCCTTCAATCTCATGCACCTCCCCTTACTCACCTGCCTAAGAGGGACAGCTCTCACCCTCTACCAAATACTGCATCCCCCTCCCTTTGACCCCTGTGCACAGTGCCCAGCATCTTTTTCCTCTGTCCCTTTGTCCAACATCTATTTTCTCTTCTTCTCCCCCCAGCATCCTGCTCTTTCTCTCCTTCACTCCCTGCTCAGCACGGCATCTCTCTACCCCCTTTTTGCAATGCCCAGCATCCTCTCACTCTACACCTCACCTGACCAGAATCCTCTCTCTTTCCTCCCCACCCTCACCTGTCCACCACCTCCTCTCCACAACTCCTCCATCCACCCAGCTTCCTCTCTGTCTCCACCCCTACATCTACCCAGCATCCATTACCTTCTCTTTTCTGGTAATGCCTTCAAGGTGAGTAGACAGCAACTTGAGTTTTTTGCTGCCCTCTCCCCCTAAAAGTATGGGGTCCTGAGAGGCAACCAACTAGTTAAACTAATGGAAGAACCCGCCCTGCCATAGGTTGTGTTTGGAGTCTGGAGGCAACATGGAGGGCCTTCAAGACAGTGGCCTGGTGGTACAGGAATTATCCAGAGGGCAAACCGGACACTGTTTACTTCCAGTGAATAGCATGCAATCAGAGAATGTTAAAAACTTAGTTTATTGGCTTGCATGTAGATAAAGTCTCCCACTAGAGTCTGTAATGAATAGTTTCATAAATATGCAAATTCTGCAGAATATTCTTAAATATGCCTGGGACTCTCTGGATTTTATTTTCTCCAGAAGAGTAATGCTGGATTGAGACACAAGACATATAAACTGCAGTTTCACTAAATTGCAAGTTTTACATGTTTTGGTAATGCTACCAAGCATCCTAAACTGGACATAGTTCAGGGCCTCAGCATGTCTTAATCCAGCCCTGAATGGTTGGCAAATATTGTTCCAAAGTCAAGATTACTTATATATTTAGAATCATCATCATCCTCATCACAGGAAGGGAATATAATTGGAATCAAAGCTGCTTTACACTAAAAGAGATCTGTTAAAACAGTTCCTCAGCTTTTGCAGTCCACTGGTCTTGCCTTCTCATTCCCTTTGAATCAGTTTCTCCCTTATGTATGCGTCCCTTTCATCTTTTTCAGTCCCTATTCCTGTGCTCTTGTGCTAAATCTGCAAGGATCAGAGCTTTCCCTCTCCCCCTGCCAGATTATATTGTTACAGTCAGCCCAGGATTAGCAGCAAGGAAACTGGTTAGAAACGCCTCTGACTGCAGCTTGGAGCGCACTCTCTCTATGCGTCTGTCCCACAGGGAGTGGGGGGGGGGGGATGTCACTCCTAGACCTGCTCGGCCGCTGCCTCTCGGCTCCAGATCAGATCTGATTCTCTCACCACCCTGCACGCCACCCCTGCGAAAGGATGGGAGAGATTCCAAGCCTGGTGAAAATAGCAGTTTCGTTAAAAATCCAGCCCAACGACGGACCTGTTTATTTCAAGGTAGATGGCCAAAGATTTGGACAGAACAGAACGATCAAATTGCTCACAGGAGCTAAATATAAAATTGAGGTTGTTTTGAAACCTGGAGCAGTTCAAGCCACGTAAGTACAAAAGAAAGCTTTATATCTTCCGAACTGATAACAGTAATGTTTTCTTAGCTTTTCCTTTCTGGGCTTCGTTTCCGTTATATTTTTTTAGGCATCTTGTTTAAATATTGTTTTTCCTGGCTGACAGATGTTCTGGTTTCCCTTTTTTTCTTTGTTTCATTTTGGTTGACTGATCTATTTCTTGAATGGAAAAACGCTCTACATTTCCTTGTTCTCCCTGGGTCCATACATCCCAGCAGCTTCCTACAAATCACTTGCTTTTCTCCCTTAGGACTAAGCTATAATCTGCAGTGAAGAAAGACCAGGCTTCTTAGGACCAGCTCTTTCTATTGACTTCCCTAGCATCTGGTCCTCTAGGTCGGAGTGAATTTAATGACAATCTTGACAAATTTTTTTTTGCTGACAGATTTGACCATCTGCAGACATGATGGGGAGGGTATCATTGTTTCTCCTTGAGTGGTAGTTCCTAGGCTTAATAAGGTGTCATGTTTGTTTCTGTTTGTTGGATGTATTGCATTTTTTTTTTTAAATCTATTATTGTTCACTGATTTGGGCGGTCCCTTTAAAGCTGAAAAAGCAATTTACAAGTATTTTAATAAAATAAATAAAATCTAAAGCAAAGGATGAGAGAAACAACTGTTCTTTGGCAGTAGAAAGCAATGCACAGAAGACACAGTGGGACTGCGGAACTGAAATGCCTGTTAGATAACTAAATCCCAGATTTATCTATCTCCATAAATAAACCAAAAATGTTAATTTCTGTATCTAAATTATGATACTGCTCTAGTCACAATGCTTCAGCATAAATGTACCGTAGCCATATTTCATTAATCATTGGTAAATGGCCTGCAGTAGATGTAATAGAAATATTTTCTTATCCCTCTAGTTTTCAATGTAAGCAAATAACCTTTAACAGATCAGTGTCCTCAGACAGGAAAGTAAAACATGTGCATAGCCAGTGTCTTCCTGTGTATTCAGATCAGCATTGTCTTTTCTTTGCTGGGGATGTGCAGACTGGTGAGCTCTTCAAGGCCATGTATTTCAGGACTATGAATATCGGAGGAATAATCATCCCCTTGGAAGAGAAAGCCAGAGACCCGCAAATGGCTTGTTATACTGCGATGTATGATACAGAAGGAGTGACCCACACCAAAAGTGGGGAGAGACAGCCCCTGCAAGTCATCATTCAGGTACTGACTCCTCTGGGCATGGCAAGCGTAACGTAAAATGCATCAAAATAAAAATAGCATCATACAGTGAAAGTGAGAAGATGAGGAAGAGGCAGATTTCAATGCATTTCTTTTCACATATCAATGATCAGAAGCCATTCTAATGACAAAGCATTTTAGAGATAAAAAGAAGTGAGGAAATGCTTCGGGTCTGCATCTTCAGGTATGATGGTTTAATCTGGCTTAGGTTACTGTATATATGGTTGTGACAATGTACTAATTCAGTCTTTGCAAGATGGATTAAGATATGCTGAAGCCGTAAGATATGTCAAATTTAAAAGGCCACATAGCATTACCAAAACATGATCAAACTTGAAATATAGCAATTTTTTTCTTTTGTAGGCCCCTCATAACATGATGCCCTAAAATGTAGCTTGTTCCTAAATCCAGCATGGATTCTGTGCATTGTGGGCCTGATGCATTAAAGCAGGAGTGGCCAACTCCAGTGTTGAGAGCCACAACTAGGCCTGATTTTCATGATATCCACACAGGTAGATTTTAAAAGGGTTACACGCACAAGTTATGCGCGTAACCCTTTCAAAACCCCCCTGCGCACGCTGAGCCTATTTTGCATAGGCTCGGCGGCACGTGCAAGCCCCGGGATGCGCGTAAGTCTCGGGGCTTTTCTGGGGGAGGGGGGGCGTGTCAGGGGGGCGGCGCGACGTTCGGGGTGTTCCGGGGGCGTGTCAAGGGCGTGGTGCCGGCCTGGGGGCGTTTCGGGGGTGTGGCCGAGGCCTCCGAAATCGCTTCCAGGCCAGGGAATCGCGTGGCGGCAGTCAATCAACGCGCGCGAGTTACGCCTGCTTGGAGCAGGTGTAACTTTCACGATAAAGGTGGGGGGTGTAGATAGGGCTGGGCGGGGGTGGGTTAGGTAGGGGAAGAGAGGGGAAGGTGGGGGAGGCTGAAGGAAAGTTCCCTCTGAGGCCGCTCCGATTTCGGAGCGGCCTCGGAGGAAATGGGCAGCACGCACAGGGCTCGGCGAGCACAAGGTGCACAAATGCTTGTGGTTGGTCAAGGTCCTATGGAAGACACACGCGAGCTAGCTGTGCTCAAGTAATCCCTTACAATTAGGCACATACTAATGCAGGCAAGGGCGCACACAATTAAAAATTCCAGTGTATCCTCGCTTATGCGCCGATACCTGCGTTTCTGGGTGCATGCGTGCTCATTTTAAAATCAGCCTCTTGGATTGTAAACCCACTGGGCATAGGGAAATACCTACAGTACCTGAATGTGTCGGAAAGGTGGAATATAAATCAACTAAATAAAAAGAAATACTGGAACAAAGTAATAAAAGAACATTTACAGGATACACCTGTGGATTCTGTGCACTTTGCCCCCAGTGGAATAAACATGACTTGGATAATCTCATTAACCGCAGATTCTTTTTAATAATTGACAGTGGATGAGAATAAGTGTGTTCTAGTTCAGAGCGTTCCCTTTAGTTTACTGAAGTTTCTCCTTCCAGATGTTTAGGGTGGGATGGAGCTGGGTCTGAAAAAGTTTGTGGGGACACTTCCATGTCTTGGCTAGATCTATTGCAAAGCCTAGAAGATCCGTTTTACAGTGCTGGACACAGGAACTAAGCAAGGAAAACAAGTTATTTCATAGGCTTCTTTGTTGTCAAGTCCCAGATCAGGGTGGCCAACTCCAGCCCTTAAGAGCCACAAAAAGGCCAGGTTTTCAGGATATTCATATGAATATGCATGAGATAGATTAGGAGGCAGTGCCTCCATGGGATGCAAATATATTTCATGTAGTGCATTATGGATATCCTGAAAACCAAGCCTGTTTGTGGCTCTTGAGGACTGGAGTTAGCCACCCCTGGTCTAGATTGTCTTTGGACCCATGCACCCATGATTTTTTACATTTTTTGAACCACACCTTACTTTGTCTTAAAGTTCTCTCCAAAGAGTGTGCCAGAAATTTCTTTTTCCATAATAGGAGACAAAATATTATGTGTACAGAGGCGTGTGTCTGTGTTTGTGCACTGACATTAGAATTCAGGCCCTTATCCCATAAAGCTTTCTCACCATATTTAGATCTGTGAGAAAAACCTCTCAAATGAATTGATTGAAATATAATAATTTACTGAAGTTCCTAATGAAGAAAACACACATTGTCTTCAACCTCTGCATGGGGTTCCCAGTCGTAAGCCCCTGCTCTAACCACTATTCATCCTCCCTAAGGAGACCAGGGTTCGAGTCCCGCTGATCGCTCCTTGTGACCTTGGGGCAAGGCACTTTACCCTCCATTGCCTCAGGAGGTACAAACTTAGATTGTAAGCCCTCTGGGGATAGGGAAATACCTACAGTACCTGGAATGTAAACGATGTGATATCTCAGATCGAATGTCGGTATATAAAAATAATAAATAAACCAGAATAGAATACGCTGTTACACCCCATTGCATTACTGTACTTGTAGTGCCTGATTTTATTACAGGAACTGAAAAACTGCAGTATCCATGCAATGAGGCAAACCAGAACTGCTTGAACCTGACCCTGATGACCTGGAGCCATCTAGTAATCCTAGCTCTGGATTTGTTTCCTTCCTATTGATATGCCAGTACTATTATAATTTTGCTTACTAGGATTAGGAGTATTTTTGGCAGCAGTGACAAGAGAGGAGCTAAGCAGTAGCAGGTAAAGTAGTTCATAATAATAATGTTATGATTTCTAGCCTGCCTTTCAAATGATGCTAAGGTCAGATATCCCCAAACTTGGTCCTTGAAGGCTGCAACCCAATCATGTTGTTGCTGCGTTTCCCGGCCATAGCAGGTCTGCAGCTGCGCTCACTCACCCCCGACACCGGGCCCCCGGAGCTGGCCCGACCTCCTTGGTGGCAGTGGGCAGTTGCCTCCATGCCCATGTTCCCTCCATGTTCCCGAAACCGTCCTGTGCTGCCTCGAGTTGCTCTGGAGCCAACCAGGCCTCCCCACATGCAGCGCAGGGAGATGCCGTTACTTCCTCCTCTTCGGACTCTTGGTCTTAGGTGTGCGTGCATGTGCGCTTCTCTGGCATTTAAAGGGGCCGCAGCGGGAAAGCCTCCCGCATCCCCAGGTGATGACGTCAACCAGCTCCACTATTTAAGGCAGACACTCAGAGCTTGTCTTGGCAGCAGGTCTCCACGCTTCTCTGTCATGCGCTTTGTTGCTGCTCCAGTTCCTGTTCCACTACCTGTTCCAGTTTCCAGTTCCTGATCCAGTACCCGTTCCAGCTCCAGTTCCTGCTCCAGCTCCTGTACCTGTTCCTGCTCTATGTTCGGACGGACTTCCTTGGCTTGACCCAGACCTGCACCTGACCTCGCCTTGAGCAGCATGCCTTCGACCCTATGTTCGGACCTGACCTCATCTTCAGCCACCTGCCTTCGACCCTTTGCTCGGACCTGACCTCGTCTTCAGCCACCTGCCTTCAACCCTTTGCTCAGACCTGATCTCGCCTTTAGCCACCTGCCTTTGACTACTCAGCCAAACCAGACCCTGTCTCCAGCCGCCAGCCCTCTGTCTGACTCGACTTCAGTTCTCGTCTTGCCCTACTGGAATCCTCCATCCCCGCTGCCTCCTAGCACTCTGCTTCTGGACACCTCCATTGGGATCAACCACGCAGAGGCCCACCTAAGTCCAGCCGATCCCGGTACCCAAGGGCTCAACCTGTGGGGAACAAGGGCTGGTATTGGCGAAGCTCCAGTCGGCCTCCGCTTCCTGCTTGGTCTTGCCTCCTGACGGTGGGGACCCATGGGGGTTTTCTCCTTGGGTGGAGCAAACACCACCTCAGATCAGGGGTCCACCTCCGCAACAAGTTGCCAAGGCCAAGGACCCAGCAGAGCCATCAAGCCTCCAGGCCTGGCACTGAAGATCTAGGAACAGCAGCAGTTCCTTGAGGCATTGGCTACATCCATAGAGCTTGTCAATACTCGTCTGGACTCTTATCCAGCCCCAGTGGCTTCCATGCCAGTCTCATCCAGTTCCCCGGCACAGGCTACTTCGGTCAGAGCTTCACTCTCCCTACCTGCTCTGCCCCATTTTAATGGTGACCCGAAGCTTTGTAGGGGTTTCATAAACCAATGCTACATGCAGTTCGCTTTGCAGCTTCCATATTCCAGGATGACATCACAAAGGTAACCTTCATCCTTTCTCATCTGGAAGGTAAGGCATTGGCTTGGGCTTCTCCCTTATGGGAGAGAGTAGAATCTCTTCTCCAAGAGTTACCGTGATTTGTTTGCACCTTCCAACGGATGTTTGATAATCCAGGAAGGCAGGCAAAGGCAAGTTCAGACCTTCTACACCTGCAGCAGGGCTGATGGGCGCTTAACGAATATACTATTGAGCTTTGCACCCTAGCAACTGAGCTGAGCTGGCAAGAAGATTGCCTCCGATCCATTTACCTAGATGGTCTTTCACCTCAGCTCAAGGATGAGCTTGCAGCCTGTGAACTAGTGACCTCTCTCAAGGGCCTCATTGCCTCCAGGAGTGCTACCGGGAGGCCTGAGTGCCTCATTGCCTAGCTGCAGAACGCTCCTCTTCTCCTCCCTCTGAGGGGCCCACTGCTAGCAGAGCTCCACCTCCTAACAAACTCGAGGAGCCTATGCGGTTTGGGCATGAATGTCTTACCCCGGAAGAGCACCTCAGGAGGAGACATTCAGGCCTGTGCTTGATTTGCGGGGCTGCAGGACATCATCTGTCTTCTTGTCCCATCCATCCAGGAAGCTTGTTGGCCTAAGTTCTGTAGGGGTTCTGAACTGGGGCGCTATTTCTCTGGCCCCCCAGCTGACACTTCCAGTTACCCTGACCTAGAATTCCTGCTCTTTTCCTACCCTGGCTTTGGTTGACTCAGGAGCCGGCGGAAATTTCCTATGAAGGATCTGCCATACACTTAGGTATCCCTACTCACGCCATTGAGATACTGTTACTCATCACCTCCATTTATGGTGACCTGTTACCTGGGAGGATTACACAAGTTACTGTTCCTGTTTGTCTTCAGACTGGAACTTTGGCAAGAGGAGGAAGCTGATTCTTCATACTAGACAAATCCCATCCACCCATTAGTGCTTAGCCCTACCCTGGCTTCAGATTCACTCTCTGCAGTTCGATTGGAGACACTGCAAACTGTCCTGAGTGGAGTCCTTCCTGCCACCACTCCTGTTTAAGAAAGGTGAAACCACCCTCCATGCTCCTGCTGGCTGCTACCATCTCAGGCATTCCAGCGCCTTACGCTGACTTGAGGATGTCTTCTGCAAACAGAAGGCTGACATCCTTCCTCCACATCGGGAGTTTGATTGTCCCATCAACCTCTTGCCTGGAACATTGCCTCCCAGGGACAGAACCTATCCTCTCTCTGTACCGGATTACATCTCTGTCGGATTACATCTGTGAGAACTTGGCTACGGGATATATTCGCCCATCCATGTCGCCTGCTGGTGCATGCTTCTTTTTCATTACTAAGAAGGATGGATTCTTACAACCATGTATTGATTATCATGGTCTAAATGCCATAACTCAAAAGGACAAGTACCCTCTACCGTTAATGAATGAACTATTTGATCGTCTTCAAGGGGCCACCATCTTTAATAAATTAGACCTGCGAGAAGCTTACAATGCGATTCGCATACGCCCAGAAGACATCTGGAAAACCACCTTCAATACCAAAGACGGGCATTATGAATATCAGTGCATGATAAATTAGATATTCCATGATCTGCTGTATATGAAAGTCGTCGCCTACTTAAGAACATAAGAACATACTTGGACAACATACTTGTTTTTTCAAAGATATTACCACCCATCGCCAAGCTATCCAATTAAGCTCGCCCTGGAAGAATGGCGCTCCTGGCTGGAGGGTGCCCAACATCGGTTTACAATATTTACAGATCATAAGAACCTAGAGCACCCCTACATGCCCAGCGTCTGAATTCACACCATGCCCACTGGGCATTGTTCTTCACCCGGTTTAATTTTGATTTACATTATCGCCCTATAGAAAAGAATTTACAAGCCAATGCATTATCCCACTCCTTTGAGGCCAAAGATTCCCAGGAAGAGCCTCAGCATAATAATGACCTGGCTTGTATTTACCTGTCTGCTGTCGTGAACGTGCCTGCAGGGAAGACAGTGGTACCCCGCAGACTCCGTGAAAAGATGCTTATAGTGGGCACACAACCCCTTGAGTTGCCGGACACCCCGGATGCGCACAGACATTGTCCCTTCTTCAACATTACTATTGGTAGTCAACCATGTCTTTGGATACTCAAGCTTATGTGGATTCCTGCCTCACGTGCGTGCATCAAAAATCACCTGTGGGTCAACCCTGGGGGCTGTTACAGCCATTGTCAGCCCAGAGGGAGCCCTGGACCCACATGTCTACCAACTTCATGGTGGACCTTCCTGCATCTAATGGCAATACCATTATCTGGGTGGTTATGGGCAGGTTCTCCAAGATGGTTCACTTTATCCCGCTTCCTAGATTGCCCTCTACACCTGAACTGGCATACCTGCTCTTCTTGCACATATTCCATCTCCACGGATTACCTGAACATATCACCTCGGACAGAGGACCTCAATTTGTCACCTGCTATTGGTGTTCCCTGTGCAAGAAATTTGGTATATCAGTTGGATTTACTATGGACTACCACCTCAGGCAATGGCCAAGCTGAGCATATGAATCACTCTCTCAAGTTGTTTATGCATTTGTATTCCAATGACCAACAGGATAACTGGGCTCAACTGCTTCTGTGGGCAGAGTTTTCTCATAACTCACATGTCTCTACAGCCATGGGAGCCTCCCCTTTCTCCATGGTATATGGGAGACAACCACGGCCACCTCTACCAATACCCCTCACAGTCCCTTCTCCAGCAGCCCAAGCAACTGCGGATGTCCTTCATGCTCTGTGGACCCCCATGAACCAAAGACTGCAACAAGCGGCTGCACATGCCAAGAAATCTTCAGCTGCTCTTTGAAGACCAGCCCCAGAGTTCCAGCCTGGCAACAGGGTATGGCTGAGTATGTGCCATATTCATCTGAAGCTTCCTTCACAGCATTTCGCCCCCCAGATATATCAGTCCATTTCCAGTCACTTGACACATCGGCCCAGTGATTTATCAGCTCCATCTTCCACCCACGCTGGGAGTCCATGTGTCCCTACTCAAGCCATTGGTGCTTTCCTGGCCTTCTCGCAGAACTTCTGAGCCCTCAAATCTTGTCTCTGAAGCTGACACCCTTTATCGCGTACAAGAAATCCTGGACGACCAAAAGAGAAGCTGCCGTTGGGAGTATCTCCTCTCTTGGGAGGGATACGGCCCAGAAGAAAACTCCTGGGAACCCGCAACTAATATCCTTGATAAAGGTCTCCTCCAGCAATTCCATACAACCCATTCGAGTAAGCCCAGACCTCCAGGAGGGGGCGAAAGGGGGAGGTACTGTTGTGCTCCCTGGCCATGGCAGGCCCATGGCAGGGCTCACTACCCCCCAATGCCAGGCCCCTAGAGCTTCCCCAATCTCCTTGGCAGTGGTGGGCAGTCGCCCTCGCGCCCGTGCTCCCTCCGTGTTCTGAGGACCCTCCTGTGCTGCTGTGAGTTCCTCCGGGGCCAACCAGGCCTCCCCGTGTGCAGCACAGAGAAAAGCCGCTGCCTCCTCCTCTCTGACCTGTTGGCCTTAGGCGCACGTGTGCGCGCCTCTCTGGGATTTAAAGGGGCTGCAGTGGGAAAGCCTCCTGCAGCCCCAGGTGATGATGTCAACCAGCTCCACTATTTAAGGCAGGCTCAGATGCTCAGAGCTTGTCTTGGCAACAAGTCTCCACACTTCTCTGTTGTGCACTTTGTTGCTGCTCCAGTTCCTTTTCCAGTACCTGTTCCAGTTCCAGTTCCTGATCCAGTATGCGTTCCAGCTCCAGTTCCTGCTCCAGCTCCTGTTCCTGCTCTACCTTCAGACGGACTTTCTTGGCTTGATCCAGACCTGAACCTGACCTCGCCTTTAGCCACTTGCCTTCGACTACTCAACCGAACCAGATCTTGTCTCCAGCCGCCAGCCTCGACCTCTGTCTGGATTCGACTTTGGCTCTCACCTCACCCTACTGGGACCCTCTATCTCCGCTGCCTCCCGGCACTCTGCTTCTGGACACCTCCATTGGGATCAACCACGTGGAGGCCTGCCTAAGTCCAGCCAGCCCAAGCACCCAAGGGCTCAACCTGTGGGGAACAAGAGCTGGTACTGGTGAAGCTCCAGTCAGCCTCCGCTTCCTGCTTTGCCTCGCCTCCCAATGGTGTCGCCAATACCACCTCTGGCCGTTGCAACAGTTGTCAGGATTTCCAGAATGAATATGCATAAGATCTATTTGCATACAATGTAGGCTGTGTATGCAAATAGACCTCAATCATATTCATTGTGAAAATTTTGAAAATCCAACTGGGTTGAGGCCCCCTACTCAACACAGGTTACAGCATTATTAGAGTTCAGGTGCTATAAGTCCTTAGGCGTTGTTTGTTAGTATGTAGTATATAAACTTTTTAAAATAAAAATATAAATCCCTGTTATAAAGAGCTAACAATCTAATGGGTACCTGAGGCAATGAGAGAAAAAGTAACCTGCCCAAGGTCAAAAGGATTGTCAGTGAGGGAAGTGGGATTTGAATGCTGGTTTCCCTGGTTTGCAGCCTACTGTGCTAAGCATTAGGCCATGCAATCTCATTCCATAATATCGTAACACCTTACAGGGTACACAGAATGATGGTAGGCAGTTTCCACATTGTTTAAGAGTCATCACTTACAAATTTGTTTGGTGGGTTCTAAAGTTTAGTCATGGAGATGATGAAGTGGACCTTAATGGTAACAGCCTACTAACTTTCAGGAAAAGGCTCAAAACATGGTTATTTAAGAAAGCCTTTCCAGACCCCAACTAAACCCTAACTCACCATCAATTTACTATCAGACTTTAACATTACACTGTAAAAAATTACAATTACATAGTAAATATCATATCATTGTAAATAATTGCTCTTTTTGTTAAATTTCCTATCGCCTATTTCTTTTTCGGCTCCCAGTTGTGTACATCCCTGTTTTATTGTAACTGCAACATTTCTAGCTTCGCACTGGTCAAAGTTTTATTGTATTCTCTCATTTTATTCACCCCTTGTTTAATGTAAACCGGCATGATGTGATGCCTATCATGAATGCCGGTATAAAAAAACACTAAATAAATAAATAAACAGCAGGAGTAATGTATGACTCTCTTCTCTTCTTTGATTGACTGGACTGTTACTGTTACGGACTGGATGGTGGACCCTTGGGCCGGCCTGGCGGAACCGAAGCTCCGCAAAGGAAGAAAGGCAGGGAGGCGGAACTTGGCTGGAGGGTCAAATGAAGTCTTCGCCCTGGAGATCTGAGATCCCCCCAGGAGGAGCCCGTGAGGAACCGGACCGCTGGGACTTAGGTGATGGCAGCGAGGTATCGAAGTGAAGGAATCTTCACCCTGGAAGTCCTTGGTCCCCCCAGGAGGAGCGTGTGAGAACCAGGACCGCTGGGACTTAGGCGACTACAGCGGAGAGAAGACAAGACGATCCAGAAGCCGGGGCGGGCAGCAGTCACGGAGAATCAGGAGCAAGCCGGAGTCGGTACCAGAGAAGCAATCCAGTGGAAGCGGGTTCAGGAACAGCAGGAGTGGATTCAGGAATGGCAGGAGCGGACTCAGGAACAGCAGGAGCGGATCCAGGACCAGCAGGAGCAACTAGACACTCACACGGAGAGACCTCGCTGCAAGGCGAATTGGTGAAGGCAGACGCGGCTTAAATACCCTGCCGGCGTCTGACGTAATTTTGGGGACTGTCCAGCACTTCCAGGTGCTGGACCTTTAAATAGCTCCCCCTCGTGCGCGCGCGTTGCTTGGCGGGGGCGGGGCCAGGATCGGGCCTCAGCGGCATCTCCCTCGTGGAGACGCCGCTGCAACGCGGCCTGGCAGGCCCGGACCACGGTGGGCCTCGGTGCGGCTCGGAGCGCGGCAAACGAGGTAAGGACCCGGTCGCTACCGCAACATGGACAGGAAGGATACCCATCAATTCCATTTCATGAGGTCTGAACCCATGCCTCACCCCAGTGCTGGCTAAATAAGTGTAGCAGACACCAAAATTCAAACTTCCAAAGCATTAACTTTTATTTTCTGGATGAACCACCCAGCAACTATTTACATGGATGTGAAACAGGTTTCAATTTTAATCACTGGATACATCAGAATTTCATGGGCTTCCATAGCCAGAGAATCACATTTATCAGAAATGAATCTGGAACATATTAATTACATCCCTTCACCTCCATCTCCTTTTCTACACATAATAACTTTTTTTCTTGGACTAACCATAAGAGTTGGCCTGAACTCTCGATTCCATCCCTGGTTCAGGAATGGGATTCTCATTTTAGCATACCCACCTCAAAATTCTCATCCAAAGGGGACAAAATACAGCTTCAACTTACAAGATTTACTCACTTATCTGCTGGTCACAGACCTTCACTCAAGATTCCACACCACCTTTCTTCCGGTGCAGGTTCCCCGGGCCACTGCACTCAAGGGACACTCTGGGGCACTCCTCATTGCAGGCTCACCCCGATGCTTGAATTCCTGGCCCACTCCCTCAGAGGGAGGAATTATCTCTTCTTTTTGCCACCTCTTGGTTAGCTCTCCTTCCACCATCTGGTTAGTTCCTCTGGAGGAGCAAAAGAAATGTTCACATGGGCTTCTCCCCTAGAGGAAAAGAGCTCCTATAGGGCCCATTCTCACTTGTGAGGATCCCTGGGCTTCCACCAGCCCGCGGGCTGGCTACTCCAGCAGGTCACATATTGGCAGTCCATATTACCCACTCTTCTTCAATGAGGGCAGGAACCAAATGGCAAAAGTCTGCAAAAAGTTCCCACTTTTATACCTACCTCAATATTTGGCCAGCCGATAGAAAAACCTCCCAATTTAAACATACAATTTCCCCATAATCACATTATCAGACTAACCTACAATGCAACCTACAATGAAAATTCCCATTTTTGTTAACATCTCATTTTTGATTTAAACATTTTTCACACATCTCTAATGCTAATATCTGTTGCACTCACTTTATTTAAGATACCAGCTGGTGTTTCCAGACCTTCCCCATCTGTGAACTAGAAATGTACCCAGGAATTGGTGGAAAAAGCAAAAATAGCAAAAGTTAGAATTTGTAACAAAATCAGAGAGTGGGACCATGCTAAAAATGTTGGCAGTAGTGGGGTATTCTAAAGAAAGCAAAATCCATGGAGGAAAGGGAAGTGAAGCGTGTGTCAAGGCCACCAGCATGTCCTGGTGCATGAGTGATATCTTTTAATGGCGTCTTAATGCAACTTATTTTTTTGCTGATTTCTAATTATTAGCGATACACATTTGTTCTATGCACTTTTGGTGGTTTGTGCACTTGTTTTTTTGTGTGCATAGAATTTGATTTTATGCATGTAGGTATAAGTTAAGGGCATAACATTTGATTTTTTCCCCATAAAACAGTGTAGCCCGCTCTTAGGGGTGGATTTATCAAAATGCGGTAAGTACTGCATGCGATAGCAAAAGGGGTGTGTTTTATGCTAATATAGCATTTATTACCTGTGTGAAGAGCTAAGTTAGCACAAATTGCAATACCATTTTCAGATTCTGTGATAAGTGCCAGACCTGTTGTATTTCCTTCATTCACACATATGAGTGAGAGAGAGAGAGAGAGAGAGAGTGCACCTGGCCATAATATCATGGCCCATCTGTAGGTATTTGTATCCCTATGGTAGGCCCACCTAGTAACTCGAGGTGGGGTTTAGGTAAGAGTGTAGGGGGTTAGGGGCCACTTTGACATTCTACGTGACACCTACGAACAGAACAGTGGTCTCTTGTGAAGATTTACTGGCCTTCGGAGTGAGGAAACTCACTCCAAGATGAGATTTGGGCAAGGTTCTCTCAACCTAGCTTGTTGAGAGAACATCAAGCTAGGTTGAGAGAACTGTTCTGTTCGTAGGTGTCACGTAGAATGTCAAAGTGGCCCCTAACCCCCTACACTCTTACCTAAACCCCACCTCGAGTTACTAGGTGGGCCTACCATAGGGATACAAATACCTACCTATGGGCCATGACATTATGGCCAGGCTCTCTCTCTCTCTCAGCATTACAGCTGTGCGATAGCTCTTCACAGACAGGCTAACCCAGCCCACTCTCTGCCCCTAACTCCTCCTATTTTCTGAATTTGCATCGCACCATACGATATGGTGCAATCGCATGCGTTAAAGGCCTATCGCATGCGTTAACGGGGCTTTTCGCATGCAATAAGCCCTTAACGCATGCGAAAACGCCTTATCGTATTTTGAAAAATGACCCCCTTAGTTTGAAGACCGAATTCAGGGCCACATAGTCCTCAGGCCAACCTCCATGTCCAGGATCTATCATTTTTTCCCCTCTCAAGCACAGTTAGCCAATGTGGTGTTGGGGTTCCACCAATGGGGAGGAGGACAAGCTGCTGGGGTGCTAAGCTTTTAGGAGTGGGTACTCTATACAGTCACTCTTCAGGTAGCACTCACTGTGCAGAGTGCAGCAGGACTGGATCTCAACATGGGAAAAAGCAGGTAAAGATTTGGAGTGGTGTTCAAAGAAAAATAGTTTACTGCAACTTAAAAAATAGCATCCAAGCAAGGATAGCAAAATTTTCATAAGGAAAACAGAATGATAACTCCAAGCGTCACAGCCTCTTTTTATCTATCTTCAGCCCTTACACCTAATCTGAGTCAATGTCCTTTCCTTAGCCAGGAAAAGTAGTAGATATTTCTGCTTCAAAAGTAGGCAGGGAGATAGTGATGGAAAAAATACCCTCCCTCTTATAAAAAAGGTGAAACAAAAGCGTCAAATTTCAGTTGTTTCTTCGCTTCCTTCTTGGCAACTAGAGGGGAAAATAGCACCCTGGCAACTGTAGACCTCACCTAGACTGTTGAATACCTAAGCAGATGCAGTATTTTAAGATTCACAGAAGAAAATTGCCCTGATGCAGTATTGGCGAAACATTGGCAACGTTGGCATTTCAGAGCTTGAATTGACAGCGTTGTAGCAATCCCCAGGAGAAAGAAAAAAGTATTGGGCTGCATTAAGGTACCGTATTTTTTTGCTCCATAAGACGCACCTGACCATAAGACGCACCTAGGATTCAGAGCGGGAAAATTAAAAAAAAAAATGGTGTGCTAAACTGGCTCTGTTCCCGGGCGTCTGTGCATCTTATGGAGCAAATTAGGGTAGGGCATAAAATGTTTTTTTTGTCCCCATTCCCCATCCCAACTCTTTAAATTTAATTAACAACTCCCCACCCTCCTGACCCCCCCCCCCAAGACTTGCCAAAAGTCCTTGGTGGTCCAGCGGGGGTCCGGAGCGATCTCCTGCACTCGGACTGTCGGCTGCCAGTATTCAAAATGGCGCCAATAGCCTTTGCCCTTACTATGTCACAGGGGCTACCGGTGCCATTGGTCGGCCCCTGTCACATGGTAGGAGCACAAGATGGTGCCGGCAGTAGGGTGGGGGGTTGTAGTTAATTAAATTTAAAGGGTTGGGATGGGGAATGGGGACAAAAAAAACATTGGTAGTAATTAGTTTTGTTTTTTTTTTAAATATTTGCTCCTTAAGACGCACAGACATTTTCCCCCCACTTTTGGGGAAAAAAATGCATCTTATGGAGCGAAAAATACGGTAACTACAATGCCTCCCCAGCGGCGGCTGCGAGCTCCGCTAGGCCTTGGCATCCTGCGGCGGCAGTCGCCGAGCCTTCCACTGTGCACCAGGCCTCCACTGTGTACGGCATCTCCAGTAGCGTCGGCCACGCCCCTATGTGCACGCGGACCGCCCGGCCTCTTGTAGGGCCAGGTGCAGGTCCTAGCTCCGCGGCATGCCCTGATTGATGGAATAATATAAGGAAGTCCCTGCCTGCACTTCCTTGCCTTGGCAATCGGGTCGGCATTGTTTGTGTGCTAGGTTGCCTCCATGTTCACAGTCTTGTTCCAGGATCCTACTGTTCCAGCCTTGTTCCAGCGTCCTACTGTTCTAGCGTCCTCCTATTCCTGCGTCTGTCTGTTCGTCTTCCCAGGTAGTACCCTCGGACTGTCTCTCTGGTACTGACCTCAGCCTGTACCTTGACCTTCCTGTCTGCTGCCTGCATCCAGACCTCTGCCTGTCTTGTGACCTCGTCTGATCTCCGGAACCTGACCTCTGTTTGTTGACTACTCCTCAGATAGATCCTTGGATTCTGACCTCAGTTACCATTGACTACGTCTCCTGATTCTGGCTCTGTCCCCTGCCTTGTCATCGCCTAGGCTGTTTGTCTTGTCATCGCCTTCCTTGCCTCTCCAGGCCAACAGCGTGAAGTCCGACCACGCTCCCTTGCTGATCGTGGGCACACCTCTCTACTACCTCTTCAGGAGACCCTGCGAGGCCCACCTAAGTCCAAGCGGCCCAGGTCCCTTCAGGCTCCACCCAGGGGGACCTCGGGCTTCCAGTGGTGAAGCTCATCCAAGTCTCTGTCTCCTCCTGTGCTCCGCCCCCTGGAGGCAGGTGCTTCCTGGTCCCTACCAGGGAGCCGTTCTCCACTGCTCCAGGACAAGGGTCCACCTCCAAGCGCAACAGGTTGCATTAAGATAAGCAATACGCTGTGACGCTTAAATGGTTATTTTTGTTGGACAAATTTTTGATTAAAGACAATATGAATTAAAAATTGCTCTGGAGAAATAAAGAAAGGAGATGGACTTTTAATAAACACAGATAAAATAATAGAGATGGACTTTTAATAATAATAAAAATAAAAAGAGAGGTTTTTTAGATCCATTATTGCGTTACGTTTTCAACCAGTGCTGAGGTCTTTTCCTCTCTAATTAAAATTTTTAAAAATTAAAAATCAAATAATTAAGAATGTAATGGTAAAATAAATTAAAAGAATATCAAAATTGAATATAAAACGGAAGATTATGCATACTAGCCAGTTTTTTTGTGATTCTTAGAAGATTTAAAACCATCTCTAAAGATGGAAAAGGGAAAAAATATTTAGTAAAGGAGAGAAGCCAGCCTTACAACAGCATTTCCACACATAAACATCCAAAGACAAATGGAATGACATGGGTATTTTGGAACAAATATGGGAAATTTTCTTTTCATCTGAAAGTGAATAAAATGGAAATTTTTCCCATGGATATCCTCACCATTTGTTTCTAAATTTCATGTGTACATAAACCTTTGTGTTATGGAATTTAATGGGAAAAGTTTTTACTGAAACAGGCAAAAGACTGCACAATTTTCCACTTTCTCTACAATTGAAAAACCCCCATTCCATGTAGGCATTCCTGTCCGAAGTGTAGCAAGAACACCTAATGGGAAAAATGCATCTTTTTTTCCTCTGTGACATTGAATCACTGGCAAAATGACGAGTGGTAAGATGCTGTGCTTTGGTATAATTAGAGAGTGTGATGTGATAGTTGCTAAGTTTCATGCTGGTGAGGAAGACTCGGCCTGGTCTACAAGAACAGCACTTCCTCACCTGTATACTCTTAGTGGGAGCACATGTTTTTTAATTTTTTTATTTATAAACTAGTGATCACTGAGGAATTGGTGAGTTGTGCCATTTTCTGCCTGTAGCAGGAAATTCTGGTGACATCTATGGAGAATAATTTGTAAAACAGATAAATATGCAAAACTAGACTCTAAATGAACATTCCCGTTAAACGCACCCCGGATACATCACTTAATAAGAGTGGCACTGTTTCAACTCATGACATTTTGGTACAAGGGGCCATTATCCATCTTCCAAGTCAGGGTTTCGCGAACCTCTCCTGGGGACTCCACAGCCAGGGCCAGCTTTTGGGTAGGGCAAGCAGTGCAGTCACCCAGGGTGCACTGGGACAAGGGCACCTCCAGCTCAGGGTCACCGTCAACACTGTTCCACGTGGCATGTACATTGTGTGCTTGAGCAGGGTTCCTTAAGCAGCCATGCATGCATGCAGACCCAGAAGCAGCCAGAAATCGGGAGGAGCAGTGAGAGCCTTGCTGCTGCTGCCACTGTTCCTTCCCGTCTGTGCCAACCCTGCAAGCATGCTCAAAACGTGCGGGCCGGCACTTCCTGTATGCTGATCTTGTGCATCATGAGATCAGCATAACAGAAAGTGCCATGCTCACAGGGCCAGCATAAGCAGGGAGGAATGTTGGCAGTAGCTCTCTGCTAAGCAGGTATTTTGCCCATGGAGAAGGCGGGAGGAGCAGGCAGATGTGGTAGCAGCAGTGGGGTGGGGTGAGGGAGGGAAGCAGAAGATGCTGGGACAGAGGAATGGGACAGGCAGTAGGCAGATGCTGAGGTGTGGGAGAGGGTTAAGAGACAAGGGAGAGGATACAGGGGATGGGGTGGCATTTAAGAGACAGGGAAGTGGATGCCTAAGATGGGGGAAGGGGGTAAGAGATAGGGGAAAAGATGCTGGGGAAGGGTTAAGAGACAGGAGAGGATGTTAGAGGAAAGAGGCAGGAAAGAGGATGCTGGGAGAGGAGAATAAGTGACAGGGAGTGATTCTAGGGAGAAGGGACCCTGCCCCTGCCTCTGCTGTATCCCACCTCTATCACTCAATTGTAAAGAAAACTTGCGTGCACCCCCACTCCTATAAATACATACCAAGGATAGGAGGTGGGAATCAGTTAATTTTTACCCAGGATGCATTTGCCCTAGAGTCGGCCCTGCCCACAGCCAGTTGGTTGTTTTCAGAATGTGAACAACGAATATGCATGAGTTAGATATGCATATTCATTGTGGATATCCAGGCCTGGATTTTGACAAAAACATCTGTCTCTGGCACCAAACTTTGGCCTATGGGCACTGAGCTGCGATTTCTTTTTGTAGAAGGGTTCCCACTATCACGGGAGTGGGGCCCTCCCCCCGAATGAACATCGAGGCTGTATGGTGCATTGTTTTGTCTTGGGAAAAAACACGGTGGGCGAAAACAATGTGACTAGCAGCCCTTTAGGCACGATGGTGGCCTCAACCTCAAGGATCCATCATCATCTTAAAGGGTTGACCTCAGAAAAAAGGCACCCCCCAAAAAAGGTTGATGGATGTCCCAATCCTGTCCTCAATAAAAATTGTCCCCCCACTCCCTTTCCAAAATCCTTAAGCCTGACACTGGCTCCCCCCAACCCTTCAACCCTATAACTATTGAAAATCATTGGTGGTATATTGTGCCGATCTGACCTTGCCCCTATCATATGGGGTCGGAGGGACACTTTTTATTGAGGACAGGGTTGGGGGGGCCATTGCCATATGTGCACTTTTTTTTAGTTTTGGATGTTAGTCCTGGTTCAAGTGGTGGCCCCGGTTGAGCCAGGGGGTCTTCCATGACCCCCGCTCAACTTATTTTTTGCTTGGCAATTTTACATTTTGCATGGCCCTTTAAATCTTATGTGGGAGCCTTGGGATCTGTGTTAGGGTCCTAGGGCTCTTACATTAGGTTTAACGAAATCCAAGGAGATGTGGTTAATTTATTGCGGCTGACCACTTTCTCAGCTGGTCACAGTAAATCAACATACAATTCACTAGCAATGAGCTGCTTTGCATGAATTTGCATTATTCATGTGTGCAAATCAAATGCAAAGCAGCTCATTGTAATAGGGGAGGAAATCTGAGCAGGGCCATGAAAGATATCGTGTATATCTTGTGATATCGCTGTATATGGCGATATCGTGTGATAAACAGCGTATTTCATGCGATATATGCTGTTTAATGCGTGTTAGAGCCCTATTGTGGCTTGATGCATTTCCCAGTATGATTGGCGCTACAGCTTTGCTGCCACCATCACCAGTTATTTATTTATTTAAATATTTGTATACTGCACTATAAGCAAAACTATCAGAGCAATTTACAGTAAAAACATCCATAAAAAATAAAATAAATAAAGAACAAATATAATCAACATCTTCACCTTTTATCTCTGCAACCCCAGCCACTCAAGCACTAGGGAATAGGAAAGCTTGGACTACTGCCACTGGGTCATTCTTCCCTAACCCCTCGCGCATTCCGATGATTTCTGGGGAGGGAATGGCACTCACCTCCCCCTATCCCCACATACCTTCTGAAGATTTATGGGGGTGTAGGGAATCTTCTCTACCTCCACCCCTTCCAATGATTTCTGAGTGGAAGAGGGGCCTTGTCTTCCCCCTTCACCCCATTGCCTATGGGAGCCTAAGTTTTAAATCAGGATGGTGGATATTCTGAAAACTCTGTGGAGTCCCCAGGATAGGTTTAGGAAGCCCTATTGTAAGTCAAAGATTCTCAGCTCAGTCACTGAAGGCTGTAAACAGAAAGTTAGGAATTATTAAGAAGGGAATGGCAAATAAAATGATGGATGCCATAATGCCTCTGTATTGCTCCATGGTGAGACTGCATCTTGAATATTGTTTGCAGTTCTGGTTGCCGCATCTCAAAAAAGATATAGTTGCACTTTAGAAAGTGCAGAGAAGGGTGACCAAAATGATAAGTGACATGGAACGGCTGCCTTATGAGGTAAGGCTAAGGACATTAGGCTGTTCAGTTTGCAGAAGAGATGACTGAGGGGGATATGACAGAGGTCTACAAAATCATGAAAGGAGTTGAAAAAGTTAATGTAAATCAGTTATTTACCCTCTCAGATAATAGAAGGACTAGGGGGCACTCCATGAAATTAGCAAGTAGCTCATTTAAAACAAATCGCTACATTTTTTTTCACTCAGCGCATAGTTAAGCTCTGGAATTCATTGCCAGAGGATGTGGTTGCAGCAGTTAGTGTAACTGGGTTTAAAAAAGGCTTGGATAAGTTCCTAGAGATAAAATCCATAAACAGCTATTAATTAATAAGCAATAGTATCTTAAGATTTAATGTTTGGGTACTTGCCAGGCACTTGTGACTTGGATTGGCCACTGTTGGAAGCAGGATACTGGGCTTGATGGACCCTTGGTCTGACCCAGTATAGCAATTCTTATGTGGTTTTCAGGATGCCTACAATAAATATCCAGCACTACTACTATAGAAACTGATCAATATGATGTAAAACAATTCAACAAAACAACATCATATATGGAAACTTGAAATTTTTTGATGAAATGAGTGGGAATCTCATAAGATAGTAAACCACAATAGCTATTTAAAGCTTTGAACAGTCTACTGCATCGAGACTGTAAAAATTTTTTTAATCATTGATTCCCGTTCATTATATTAGATGTGGGACAACTTGGCATTTAATTTGTTTCATGCCTTCATAATATCGAACCTTTTTTAAAACGGTTCGATATTAAATCGGTTCGATATTATGAAGGCATGAAACAAATTAAATGCCAAGCTGTCCTACATCTAATATAATTAACGGGAATCAATGATTAAAAACATTTTTACAGTCTCGATGCAGTAGACTGTTCAAAGCTTTAAATAGCTATTGTGGTTTACTATCTTATGAGATTCCTGCTCATTCATCAAAAAATTTCAAGTTTCCATATATGATGTTGTTTTGTTGAATTACAATAAATATCCATCAGACCTATCTGCATATGCTTGGTTCAAGAACTGCTTTAAACTAAATTAGATCTGAAAACCAGACTTGTTTGTAGCCCTCGAGGACAGGAGCTGAGAATCCCTGCTCTAAATCATATCTTAATGCTTAAATGCTTAAAAGTTAAGAGACCAGTTTAATCACAACTTGGGTTTTGTGGAATGAAAGGAACAGTGTCTCTTTAATGTTTTCATACTTATCACAGTGCCATTCACCAGTGATAAAGGATCAGCAGCTCCTAGGCATGTGACCAGAGTACAGACTTCACGTCAAAGAGAAATCTAGTCATAATTCAGGCTGTTCTTAAAAGAAGAAGTAACGTTTGTAAAGCAAGCATTCTAATTTTTATAGAAATAAATGTGTGACAGTTATCAAGCATATACCTTCACAAAATTAGTTTTCATATTATTTATGTCATAAAGAACCCTATACAGATTCTATCACATAATGTTTTAATAGAAATCTAACTGCAGTGTGTCACAGTTTTGCCTGCTATGCAGTTACCCTATGTTCAGGTTCCACCTGCTGAATAACCTTCCTTCCACCAGGGGTCCTCAGCGAGCTTTGCCAGTTATCTCCTCACTGGTCACACCATCCCTCAGCTTCATTCCTACTCAACCCAGCCTGTTTAATACCTCAGTCCCTCTTTATTGAGTCATCTTGGCTCTCTCATCTGACCATTCTTATCTTGCTATTCTGCCTTGTGGCCTCCAGGCTTTCTGCCTTGACTTGTAGCCTATCCATGCTTCTACCTTGCTCTGTGGCTTTTCTTGGCTCTTGCCTTGCTCTGGGTTCTTCCATGCCTCTGACTTTGTTCTATGGTCTCTCAGGCCTCCCTGCCATGATCTATGCCCTCCTGGGTTTTTCTGTCTTACCTTTCAATCTCCAGGCCTACTAGGATTACCTTGCTCAGTCTTGTGCCCTGTTGAGATTTCTGGTTCCCTGTTCCCTGTCTAGTCCAATCCTTTCCTTGTCTAGACCAGTCCTGTCCTTGTCTAGTTCAATCCTGGCCCAGTTCATGCCGTGCTCAGCCCAGTTCAGTTCCTTGTCTATTCCCCAGGCCTTGCTCTTGTCCTTTGCCTCAGACCCAGCCCCAGCTTGTGTTCTGTATCCAGCCCTCAGCCAGTACCTATAGTCAGCTCTCAGCCAGTGTTTGCTCTCAGCTTCCAGCCTGCCTCACCTTGTCTTGCCAGCCTTGCCTCATCCAGCCTAGGCCTGACCTCAGCTCTCAGCCTTTACTCAGCTCCCAGTCTCTGCCCTGATGATCCCCAGAAGAAAAGTCCCCAGCTCAACCTGCGGGGGAGAGGGTTGGATAGGCAGAAGATCAGCTCCAGTCCTGTTCTGCAGCCCTGTACTACCTCTGTGGGTGTGCTCCCTGACTCCAACCTGCCAGTCCATGACACAGTGGAAAATTCTAGAGAAGATACTTTATAAAATTCTATACTGTTATATAGAACATTTTTGAAATAGCTTAACAGGAGTTTCACTTAAGTAGGTGTACTGTTTTAAACTCCTTCTGGCAGCTGGTCACCTTATAGCTAAAATTAAATGTTCTGTTAAAATACCCTTTATTCCACTGAGCCCATACAGGCGCGTACTGTTAACCCACGTTTGGACGTGCAATTTCGACACACTAGCTTTACCCCTTATTCACTGGGTAACCCCTTCCGCACGCGGCATGTATATTAAATGTAAACGATCGAATTAGCTATTCCCTCCCATACAGTAACGCGCGCCCTGACTATTGCCATTTTACCCTGCCGTTTTTCCGCGCGTTTAACCTGCTAACTTACCGCCTACCCTTACCCCTGCGTTAGAGGCAGGGGTAAGGGTAGACGGCAAACTTTCCCCCAAAAGGAAACCTCTAAAAACCTAAAATCCCCTCCTCCCGAAGCGACTCGACATTACTTTTTGTTGCTTTCTTAATTTTTGTTGCTTTTCAGCCCCTTCCCTTCTCTGCCGCCCTCCGGAGGGGGCAGCCGGCGGCAAAAGCGGCTTGCAGCGTTCCCCCCCGCGCAGGTCCCGGTTCTCTTGGCTCGGCCCTCATCAAATTGTGAAGTCAGGTGAGAGCCCACTGTTCTGTGCTTTTCAGCCCCTTCCCTTCTCTGCCACCCTCCGGAGGGGGGAGCCGGCGGCGAAAGCGGCTTGCAGCGTTCCCCCCCCCCCCCCCCCCTGCGCAGGTCCCGGTTCTCCTGGCTCGGCCCTCATCAAATTGTGAAGTCAGGTGAGAGCACACTGTTCTGTGCCCTCTCCAGTCACGGCGCGAGCTAAGCGAAGCGTACTTTCATTGGCCTGAGCGCCCGTCAATTTGGGCGCTCCAGCCAATGAAAGCACATAGACGGGCATGCGTGACGTCACGCGCGCCCGTCCATGTGCGCCTCAAACCTTGGCATTGCATACTGATGGAGATACTGATGTGAGAAGATTTGATAGATTAATGCATTTCCAGCAGATCCAAGCAGCAAATAGTGTGCATTAACTGCAAATAGTACACCCTAATCACAATAAGAGGGACAAGGTGACTGCATGTGTGAGCCAGAAGCAGTGCAAAAGTGATTGTGTGGGAAAACATTAGTTCAGCCTTGAATCGGATAACTCCACCCTATATAAAACCAAAAACTGTGTAAGAGATGCTCTATGGTTTTCACAATCTTTAGCTGAACTAAAGAGATGTCTACGACGTGCCGAAGTTAAATGCGCAAATCTAATTCTCCCAATGATCTCCAGGAATATCGTATTACACTAATAAAGTATAGATCCTTAACAATGAAAACCGTAAATATTTTACAAAACTATTAAACGGATCCCTTAATAAACCAAAGGAATTATTTGTCATAGTTAAGCATCTTACTACAAATCTTACTGTTCCAACTAAATTTCCTCCAGCAGACATGGGTTCTGAGTTATGCAACTTATTTGCAGACCATTTCAGAACAAAAACTGAAAATCTATGCTCCACATTTTCGTCAACTGCTATTTAACATCCTCAACCAACAACTAGCAAAGCTCCATTATGGTCAGAATTTGAAAAAGTATCACAATCAGAAATATTACAAATTAAGAACATAAGAAATTGTCATACTGGGTCAGACCAAGGGTCCATCAAGCCCAGCAGCCTGTTTCAAACAGTGGCCAATCCAGGCTACAAGTACCTGGCAAGTACCCAAAAACTAAGTATATCTGACAAATAGGATCTGAACCACAATATTACGGTTCCTGATATACTGGTTTCAGTGATATCATTAAAGTCATCCAATTCTCTCAACCCCTGCTCTACTGGATTACTGAAAATCATATCTAGAGAGTTCATTAAACAGGTAACTTTAATGGGCAGTTCATCTCTTTCCTTGGGATCTCTCCCAGCTTCACTGAAACAGCTTCAGTCCACTCAATACTGAAGAAACAAAATGCAGATCCCTCTTATTTCCAAAATTATCATCCAGTCTCATCAATTCCTTTCTTATGCAAAGTAATCAAAATATCTGTTCTTAAGCAGCTCACACAAATCATTGATGAACATGCAGTGTTAGACCAGTACCAATTTGGTTTCTACCAGTAAAATAATACTGAAACTTTGCTGCTTTCTACAATTGACATAAATACCAAGGGCTTTGACTTTGGCGCTTCCTACATTATGATCTTCCTTGACATTAGTACAGCTTTTGATACAATAAATCATGACATACTTCTTAACTGTATTAATGAAACCAGTATATCAGGAACCATAATATTGTGGTTCATATCCTATTTGTCAAATAGAACACAGCAAATAAAAATAGGTGATAATATTACCTCCTGACTTCCCATCACAACAGGTGTCCCCCAAGGCTCAGCCTTCTCGGCTACTCTGTTTAACATCTACATAGCACCCCTTTACCATCTCCTAGCTACCCTAAGGTTATCCTATTATATCTATGCGGATGATATCCAGTTTTTTTTCCCCGATCTCAGCCTCATGGACAACATCATCTCAATTCATTTTGTTATGTCTTTCTTCCATCAGGGCTTGGCTCACCTATAACAGATTATCATCGACTCTTAATGTAATGCCCCCTTGACCTCTTATTTCACGGGGAATTCCTGGGTCTGGGATTGACCTGGTGGAAGCCTCTCTTGGGCAGACTCCGTCGGTCCTCATATTCTTGGTGCCTGGAGCCTTCACCTGGGGAAGAAGGTGTTAGTGGATGGGATATACCTCCCTTCAACCCAGGAAAACAAATGGAATTGTGAACAAGTCTGGCAGTATGTACAAATATATACAGGTTTATTAGACTATACAAGTATATACATTTCTACATAATTATGTACATTGCTAATAGGATGTCAAGCAGCATGCTTATCTACTCATGGTTAGTAGTCTCAGTCTACACAACTATATATATTTCTACAAGGTAGCAAGAACATTTAATATTTGGCAATTTGGGGTTGTTGGCTCCCACAGTATACCACCCTATAGAATAGAAGCGACCTCTTGCATTCCAGCTTGCTCAAGTATTATTATTATCCTCCCCCCTTTATCCCAAGTCTCACCATTGTGAAAAGATGCAACTGGGATGATGAGCAGCATTGGCCTGGGGGGGGGGGGGGTTCCATTGTACCTAAACTGTCTCCTTCCACTCTGCTGAGAGACTGGACTCTGCCTCCTGGTCTGTTGCTGGGGTCCCTGCCCTCTTGGGGGATCTGACTCCACCTCCGGTCTGTTGCTGGGGTCCACACCATCCTGGGGACCTGACTCCCCCTCCCGGTCTGCCACTGGGATCCCCACTCTCCTGGGGAACCCGACTCTACCTTCCAGACTGCCCCTGGGGTCCACACCCTCCTGGGGGACCCAACTCTGCCTCCTGGACTGCTGCTGGGGTCCCCTTGCTCAAAGGGGTCCACTCTACCTCTGGATCTTCCGCTGGGGTCCATGCCCTCCTGGGGCACCTGACTCCACCTCCCAGACTGCCACTGGGGTCCTCTTGCTCAAGGGAGGACCGCTTGATCTCCAGATCTGCCACTGGGGTCTCCTCACTCAAAGCGGGGACCACTTTACCTCCAGGTCTGCTGCTTTCCTTCAGTTCTCCTCCCTTGGTAGGAAGTTTTTCCCTGGCTTGGGCTTATAGCTCCACTAGGCTCATGGCTATTTTAGTGATCAATGGCTCTGGCCCCCTGCAGTCTCAGCTTTCAGTGATTTTAGCTCCACTAAGCTCATGGCTAGTCATGTACTGTTACCCAGCCTGGCTTTTGTTTTATCTGTTGTCTGACCCTGGATGGGTCACTTTCTCTCAGCCGAAAGATCAAGACCCAGGCAGGACCATGGCGAGAGAACATGTGCATGCTCCATCCTGCTGACTAATCATCCTGTTGCCTGGGATCTCAGTACCCACACGTCTGAATACCCTTGTTGGTCAGGGTGAAAATCTGTTTGCTTCCTGGGACTGTTTTCCAGTACATTTCTCTCATAAATCCCTTTCCCAGTCATGGTTCTGTAATTTAGGAGTTTGAATCCTCTGATTTTTTAGTGATATTTCCTACAAAAGTTTCCAGCAGAAGTCAAGGAAGCTGTGACATGCAAATCCCCTACCTGAATATCTGACTAATCTATTTAATGGTCAGTTAAGTACCTTCACACTAAGGGGGTCTGATGACCTTTTCAATTTCATTCTGTTTTTCCTGGGCTGGAGGCTCATGTTACACAGCTGCATTATTCACAGCCTATTGCCATCTCCCATAGTGTTTGCTACCTCAATGTATAATTAGAATCCATGCAATCCCTTATACATTTGGACATTCAGAGGATAAATGTCTTTCCTAGAGTTACAGTGAAGATGGTGGATCTGGAAATCAAAATCTTGGTTCATACTTGGTGATCAGATTAGTAGGTCACATTGCTAGTTGTCAAACTTTTTCCCATAGACACAGAATGGGAGAAAAACTGTAGTGAATCAGATCTTTAAAAATAGCATTGCAAATGTGATTGAGTGTATTTACAATAGGGCCTCTGTGCTAATGGGATAGTAGCTTCACAATGAGAGAGAGAGAGAGATTCTTTATAAGGCTCTCATAGTAGTCAACTATTTATACCACTATAGCTTGATAGTGCCCAGGTAGAGAGTGCATTACGCTAGGGCGAGAGAACATTGTAGAAATCTCATCTTTGGCTATCTTTCCTCATTCCAAATCACATCCAGACTTCGCTGATGTGTACTGTGCTGTTTGTACGTCTGACTGTGCATGTAAAACTGGCTCCAAAACCATAGTCCAGCACAAAAAACTCACCCCGAGTTGCTAGATGACCCACTTATAGTGGTATAAATAAATGACAATTATGCATATGCCACCCCAGAGGTGCTCTCTTTCTCTCTGTCTCTCAACTGAATTCCATTTTGGGCATATTACACAGCTTAACACCAGGAAAAAAGATGTAGTTATTTCCGGCATTGATGATGTGTGTTATGCTATTGCACACAGCCTTAATGCCCCTCATTTCATTATACTCCTCCCCTTTGACTAAAAACTAAAAATTTGCATTCGCATCATGAGATGCGATAATGCATGTATTATGGTATAACGGCCTAGCGCACTTTGATGAATGGCACTGTTTGTTGGTCTTTGGTTCAGTTGGGTTTTATTTGTAGATTCAGAGTTTTGAGAGAGGAAGTTTTTGTGGTTATCCCAGTAGGCTTCACAGAGTATAAAAAAGCAACCCATCAAGAACTGTGTCTCAAGGAGCTCTCATGGACCCAATATTGCTGACTTGACAGAAAAAGGACTACATTATTTTGTTTTAAGAAACTCCTGAAAACATATCTATCTATTTTGATTAAGTTCTGTAGACACTGGGTTTTTTTCAGGGCTGAACAGATGGGAAACATTAACAAGTCGATTTTAAAAGGCCCGTGCACGCAAATACCGGGGGTTTTGTGTGTGGCTGGGCCCTGCGCGTGCTGAGCGCATTTTAGAAAGGGCCCAGCCACGCATGTAAGTCCGGATATGCACAGAAGCGCCGGGCCTGAAGAAAGGGGTGGGCTGGGGGGGGGGGGGGGGGGTGTCTGGGCGGGGAGGTGAGGGGCAGGGGGCCAGGCCGGGACAGCACTATTAGACTGTCCCCGGGAAGCGCACGCCAGCAACTGGCTGGCTCATAGAGTTTACTTCTGCTCCGGAGGAGCAGTAAGTATAAAAACAAAAAAATTGGGATAGCTAGGGTAGGTTTAGGAGTTGGGGAAGAGGGAGGAAGGATAGGGTTAGGGTTACGGAAGTTCCCTCCCAGTCCTCTCCTTTATTGGAACAGACTGGGAGGGAACTGGGCAAAGGCTCGATTGTGTCACCGCATGATTCTTTTAATATCCCCCCGGCACGCGGAAGAGGCCACCCGCCTGCACATGCGTGCCCAGACATTAAAATCCGGCATGCATGTGCATGCGGGATTCACATTTTATGACATGCACACACTGATGTGCGCATGTTATAAAATAGTCACATCCATGTGCATGTGCCGGGAACCGCGCTCACATGGACGCGTGTGCGGGCCTTTTAAAATCTACCCCTAAGTGTAAGAACATCTACTAAGGCTCAGATCTGGATTATCAGTGTATACTTTGTTTAAGGGTATGATTTTATGTTTGTATCTTTGTTAACCACTTTGAACCTGATCTAAGTGTTCTATTCAATTTTTAACTAAATAAATATTTTAGGGGAAGTTCCAGGATATAAGCGCAAGATTCCCCACTGCCAACAAGTCTCTGTATGGCCTGAGTCCTGTTATCTCCTTGTGTCTCTGTAATCCACATGAAAACAAGAGGCTTATCTTAATCTGGTTTTCACAATAAACACATTAAACAAAAAATTGACCTTAAGGAGGATCCTGCAGGCAGTATTGAACTTTTAGTTTTGTAAATATTTTTCATCCTTCTCCCCATTTTCTCATTTAAAACACCCTCTAACCCAGACAGCATGTCTGGGTGACCCATGTGCTCTCAGCAGGTAGAAGGCCAGAGAGTAATTCTCCTTCAATACTGTTCCTTTGGCCAGTGGGGGTCACTGCAGGTCTCCTCTTTCCCCAGAATAAATTGTGTCACTTTTAGCAGTGTGCCCAGCCTCTGCTGGCCACAACTGGAAAAGAGATTCAAATCTGAGTCTCTTGCCCCTCACCACTGCAATCTGAGTCAAGGGCCAGCCCCCACCCATCTTTTATATAATTGAAAAACATATCCAGTGGCTGATGATATTGCTGCTGCCATCTAGTAAGAGCCATGCATCACACAGAGCTTGTTTGTCCCTTGGAGACTTCCATAAATGGGCTCCTTTTACAGCATGGATGATAGGGGCTGCTCTAATGGAAATGCATGCTATAGCTTTGCACTGTGAAGAGACCTTAAATCTTGTTGGTGATAAAAAAAAAAAAAAAATCTGTAAGGCACAACTATTTAGCAAGATTATCAGGTGTAAAATTGATGCCACTCTTTAATTAGGTATTTGAGCAGTAATAGCAAGATGAACTCACTCTCAGTACCAGTGGGCATTTTTGAGCAGCAGATCCCTGCTCTGTTGTAACTAATCAGAAACAGCTTGTTTGGGTTTATTGCTCTGACTCAAGCCATTACATTACTTCTCCAGAATCCGAGCATTTCCCATTTCGTTAAAATTTCAAGATTTATTTTTAACATGTTTTGTATACCGTATATTCGGTTATGCGATCATAACGGTTTACATTAGGAGAGTGACATTAGAATTTTAACAAATACAATTTAAAGATAAAGTTGGGTAGCAATGGGGTAAAAGAGGGTTAGATTTTATAGGGAAAAGTTTTTAGATGACTGTTACAGAGTTCGTGGTTTGATTAGTCTGTCGTAAGTTGATAGCATGGTGTCTTTGTTTTCTTTTGAGTTGTCTGGTTGGGAGTTTGTTGGTGTTGATAGTTAAGATCTTCTGAAAAAGCTCTGGTAAAAAGCCAGGTTTTTAATTCTTTTTTGATAGTTTTGGTGTCAACTTGGGTTCTTAGATTTAGGGGTAAGGTGTTCCATAGCGATGGGCTGGCGATGGATATAGCTCTCTCTCGGGTTGATACTAGGTGCGTGATTTTAGCATGAGGAATTTTGAGGAGGCCTTTATTCATTGAGCGAAGATTCCTTTTTGGAGCATGTAGTTCAGTGTGTTCAGTTAGCCAATGGTTTTGTTGTCCTGTGATTAATTTATGGAGGATTGATAAAACTTTGTATTCTATTCTGTATTTAATTGGGAGCCAGTGCAAGGATATGAGAGAAGGTGTAATGTGATTTTGTTTCTTGGTTCCTGATAGAATCCTGGCGGCTGCATTCTGAAGAATTTGTAGTGGATGTATGGTGGTAAAAGGGAGGCCGAGGAGTAGGGCGTTGCAGTAGTCCAGGTTTGCAAAGAGCAGTAGTTGCAGAACTATTCTAAAGTCATTTTGAGTGAGGAAGGGTTTGAGACGTCTGAGTGTCAATAATTTGTGGTAACCTTCTTTGATTTTATTTGTTATATGGGTTTTGTAGGATAATTCATTGTCAATTGTAATTCTGAGGTTTCTGGCATGGTCAACAGCAGAGATTATTGTTTTGGGGTTTTCTATTTTGAGTGATTGGGTGAGTCGTTGATTTTTTTGTCGAGAATGATTAATTCAGTTTTATCAATGTTGATTATGAATTTTAGGTTGGCGAGACATTGCTTGATTTTTGAGAGATAAGAGGTTATTTTCTTGTAGGTTTCTTCTAGCGTATTTTGGATTGGGACTAATATTTGGATGTTGTCAGCATAAAGGAAATGGGTCAAACCTAGACTGATCAGTGTGTGACAAATAGGTAGGAGATAGATGTTAAAAAGTGTTGCTGGCAGTGCAGATCCTTGTGGGACTCCGGTATTTAGGTTCACTTTATTTGATAGGTTGTTGTTAAATAATACTTGAAAACTTCTTTGGGATAAATATGAGGTGAACCATTTTAGAATAGTGCCTGATATTCCTAATTCAGAAAGTCTGTCAAGTAAAATGGCATGGTTGACTGTGTCAAAGGCGGCTGACAAATCCAGGAGAATTAAAATATAACTTTGTCCTTTGTCGAATCCTCGAAGAACTGTGTCATTAAGAGAGAGGAGTAATGTTTCCGTGCTTAAGTTTTTTCTGAAACCAAATTGTGTGGGGTGAAGTATATTATTTGTTTCAAGTAATCTGATAGTTGGAAGTGAACAATTTTTTCTATGATTTGTGCAATGAAAGGTTGGTTAGATATAGGTCTGTAGTTTTGGATGTTTTCAGGATCTAGGTTGCTCTTTTTTAAAAGTGGTTTGATGATTGCAGATTTAAGGCATTCAGGATATATCCCTTCAGTGAGGGAGAGGTTTACTATGTCCGTTAAAGATTTTATAATTGAGATATCAAGTAGTTTAATTGTTTGTATTGGGATGCTATCAATGGGGTGGTTTGCTGGGTTCATTTTTCTGATTATTCTTTGGATTTCAAGTGTTGAAGCAAAGTCAAAATCATTCTAGGTTGTTGTTATTTCCAGAGGAGGTGTAGGAGGTTGGATGTGTGAAGTGTTGTGGATGTTAGAGTTATTTAATAGTTTTCTGATTTTTTCAGTAAAGTATTCTGCAAAGTCGTTGCTATCACATGTATTTGGAGGTTTTCTTGTTTCATTGGGTGATTTGATGAGGTTTTTTACTATGGTGAAAAGCATTTTAGGGTTCTGTTGGTATTTGATTATTTTGGTTGAGTAGAATTCTTTCTTTGCATTGTGGATAAGTTGTTTGTAATTTGCTAAATGGGATCGGTATGCATTGAGTGATGGAGAGATTTTATTCTTTCGCCAGAATCTTTCTTTTCTTCTGAGTTCTCGTTTAGCTGATTTTATGGTATCATTGTACCATTGGTTGTTATATTTAGGATTCTTTAATGTTTTTGTGATGATTGGGTTTGTTCTATCAGCTATAGATTTGGTAATGTTTATCCATGATGTCATTGCTTTTTCAGTGTTTGAAAGATCAAGATGAAGACAAAATGCAGTTCTTATCAGTACAGTATAATTAACACATCTTTTTTTTTGTTTCTTTCTCCCCCCATCCCTTCACAGTTCAATGATATTGGCAGTTTTGAAACGGTCTGGCAGGTGAAGTTCTACAACTACCACAAACGTGACCACTGCCAGTGGGGTAACAGTTTCAGCTGCATTGAGTATGAATGCAAGCCTAACGAGACCCGCAGTCTGATGTGGATCAACAAGGAGATGTTCCATTGAGGACTCTCAGGGCTAATGAGGCCGGACAATCATTTGCAAGTAAAAACAACAAAAAAAAAATAAAAAAATCCCTAGCCTTTTAAAACCAGCACACCTTGAAAAAGGCACGTTGTATGCTGGCTCCATCAGAGTCCGAAATGCATGTCGAGCGTTCTAAAAGTGCATAAGTTTGGAAACCTGCTCAGCCAGCATTCTTCAATATCTTATGTTAATATTTAAGATTCAAGTGAAGAATCATGATGATGATGTTGATAATTTTTGTTGTAACGTTTGTGTTGCTTTACCAACGTGCTAAAATCATTCTGTCTACCTCCCCCCACTAGAAAGCAAAACTACAAACTGTAAATGTACCGTTTGGTAAGTAGCAGTATTATTGAAGTTTCAGGGAGTTTTTCTTCAAGCAGAAGACAGAGTTCTGTGTGCTCCCTCTTTTCGTAGTGAATGTTGCAAAATATGCTTTGACCGATCTTCCTTTCTTGTGGATTTCGTAAAAAGGTAATTTTTGTTTCATTTCACATTGTGTGATCCCTTAACTCGGCAGAAGACACAAAAACTGCTAATGTAAAATAGTTCAAAAGCAGAGATCAGTCTCTTTAGATATATTTACAGTCTTTTTCTGCATTAAATACTAGCAGAAAATAGACCTTGATTTACACACTGGAAAAGCATTATCTGTTTCCAAGCCAGGGTGCAAACCAATGACTCCAGCAATGTTAATAATCAGGCCGATTCAGTACAGTGCGCTCAGGCTGAGCGCACCGTTACCCCCATCTAGACGCCCATTTTCCATGCGCTAATATTACCCCTTATACAGTAAGGGGTAATAGCGCGAGGAAAACGCGTGTCCAACCCCCCAAAAACGAATAGCGCCCGCAACATGCAAATGCATGTTGATGAGCCTATTAGTTAGTCCCGTGCGATACAGAAAGTAAAATGTGCAGCCAAGCCGCACATTTTACCTTCAGAAATTAATGCCTGCCCAAAGGCAGAAGTTAATTTCATCTAGCACCGGGAAAGTGTACAGAAGAGCATGTAGCGATATTAAGTTGGAGGCCCCAAAAATAAAAAAAAATTAAAAATCTGCCTGTGGGTTGGAAGACAGATGCTCAATTTTGCCGGCGTCCGTTTTCCGAACCCGTGGCTGTCAGCGAGTTTGGTAACCGACGCAGGTAAAATTAAGCGTCGGCTGTCAAACCCACTGACAGCCGCCGCTTCTGTCAATAAGGAGGCGCTAGGGACACACTAGTGTCCCTAGCGCCTCCTTTTACCGCGGGCCCTCATTTAAATACAGAATCGTGTGCCGAGGAGAGTGGCCTGGGCGCGCGTCGGGAGAGCAGGCGCTTGCCTCAGAGCGCCGGCTCTCCCGCAAATTTTACTGAATCGGCCGGAGTGTAATTAGAAAGAGAAGAGACTTATTTTGCATTCAGCACTTCTGGGTGGTAACTATCTGTCAACTGTATAAACTGAAATCAGACAAACAGTCATAATCTCTTGAACACTATTGGCTTAAACTGTCTCAATGTGTGGATTGCATTATGTAGCTGATGATGATGATGATGATATCTGCCTCCCCCTCTTTTCTTCTCAGCAGTCAAAGATGCCTCCACTCCCCCTTTTCCCCTCTCCCCCAATCCTTAGAAGGGTACTGGGGTTGCTGCTCAGGGAGAAAAATTACAGGTTGACACATTGAAATACTGCAAGGTTAGACAAATATTGTACCTAGACACTACCAAATGCATATAAAATATATCACTCAGGGTAACAGTGAACTATAATGTTTATTTATAGAGTCTAGGAAATTAAAAAAAAAAAAGCTATGAAAATCACTATTCACATATGCAGTATATAGAAATATACATAAGCAAATTGCAAAATATTTTGTGAGCACTAGGCTTGAGCAGTACTCACTAGTATCAGGCCTGATGGAACAAAATGAAAAGAGCTCCCCCTGCCACCTCCTCCTCCCCCCCACACCCAGAGTTTAATATATGTGAAATGTGAGAGCCTTGAGTAGAGAGAGCCTCTGGCAGAGTGAACTGCAGTGAGCTGGGCTACAGGATGGGAGATTCAGGGAGGTAGGCGCAAGATTGTAAATCCACAACAGAACTACACCTTTGGGACAGGGCTGCCTGCAGAATATTTTCAGAAGGGGGGGGGGGGGTAGGGAGAAATAGCCCTCCCAAAGTAAAAAAATAAATAAAAAGCAAGTATACAAACAAAATCATAGGAATGCCTTGGGAGGCTAGTAGTATTAAATCCCTATAAATAAATTCCTTACCTCTAAATCCCCACATTTCCTTTTCCTTTATAAAAATTACATATGGATGCAGCAGTTCATCAGCAGGATGGGGCTACTGCATCTTTTGCAATGAATGGCATGTACACTGTTTCTCTGTTGGGGAGAGGTCTTATGTTAGCTGCCAGTGCAAAGAGCTCCTACCTCTCAGGGAACAATTACAGATTGGAGACTAGCATGGCAGACTCAGAGGAACTGAAGCAGACAGAGGGGTATATAGAGGAGGCCATCAGGGGCACACTAGACAATTTCCACCTCCTGTCTAGAAGCCCCTGTGCTGCTTTGGAGGCGCAGAGTCTCCAGGAAGGAGAGTATCAATTTGGAGTGGCAGGAAGTAGATCCAGTAGCTGAGACCTGCCTTCCAGGATGCGTTAGCCTTTCATGTCCAGGATGAGTCTCCATAGGTGTGTGCACATGAAGGTACAGTTAGTACAACCATGGTTACTAGGGATTCAATAATTAGGAATGTGTATAGCTGGGCTGCTGGTAGCCAAGAGGATTACATGGTAACTTGCTTGTCTGGTGCAAAGTTAGCTGACCTCATGTGTCACCTAGATAGGATTTTTGAGAGTGGTAGGGAGAAGCTGGTTATCATGGTTTATGTGGGTACCAATGACTCGAGGACAGAACCTCTCTAGAAGCATTCTCAAAAATATTTCTAGTTCCATGCACAGGACCTCTGAGGCAGGCTGAGCTCCAGAATCGTGATGTATGGGTGAGATAGGGGTGCAGGGAGGAGGGCTTAAGATTCATTAAGAATGGGGGAAACCATTGGATATTTTCAAACTGTATGTATCTCAAGTACTAAAAATTCCCGAAGAAATTAAGCCTGTTATTACAAAAGCTTATTATCTATTTCCTTCTGATCCTAACCAAGGTAACTTGGAAGAAATATCATTACCCGACTTAACAACTCTCTTGGATTCATCGCAAGAAATGGTGGTCTCCCAAAGGAGGCCACTATTAGTTTCCTTTGCTTTTTTGATGGACAAAAATAATGTCTTTAAGCAGTTTTTTCGAAATAACCAAACGTTATTTTTCGGACAAAAGATTTGGTGCTACCCGGATCTAATTAAGCAGACGCAACAGCGGAGAAAATTATTTCTTAATATGAGAGTGGAAGTCCTCCAGAAGGGGGGAACTTTCAAACTCCAATTTCCCTGTAAATGTCTTGTAAAATGTGGGGAACATAGATACATATTTTTGGAACCATCTCAATTAAGAGACTTTCTGGACACTCATACCAACCCCATGTAAGCTTACTGCTTAGGTGAATGCGAATGTATTAGGTGGAGGAATTCAGGACGTTCATTTGTTTGCCTGTTTTGTTTATTTCAATATTAGATCGCTCCTTGTTTCTTGCTCTCCCGTATTTCTTTTATTAAGATTGAGTACAATTAAGACTATTGGCTAATGGAAATGTTTGCGTTGTTATTTACTATTATAATTGTACTTGAGATATTTCTTTGACAAGTGGATACTTGTATATTCTTAAAATGCAATAAATAAAAAAAAAAAAAGAATGAGGGAACTTTTGGGGAAAGGGAGAATCCGTTCAGATGGAATGGATTCCACCTTAACAAAAATAGAACCTGGCTGCTAGTGCTAAGAATTTAGAAGGAAATAGGTCCTGGGGGAAAGCTGATGTTGCAGAGGAGTGCATGGATCGGAATGAGGGTTCTTATAAAGATATTGTTAAAGCAGAGTAAATAGAGTATACTAATAGACAGGAAATAGAAGAAGCCAAGCTGTACAAACTAACAAAAAGACAGTCCCTGCTCAATAGAGCTTATAATCTAATAAGACAAACATAATTGAATCAACTATTAAAAATGAATAGGTTGTGAATAGGAATAATATAGAAACATAGAATATGATGGCAGATAAGGACTTTAAGGTTCATTTAGTTTGCACAATTTCATTCCTGATGCAGTAGCAGAAATTTTTTATTTTCCCTTCACTTCTTCACACCCAGGAAGCCTCTGTGCTTATCCCATGCTTTCTCCACCACTTCTCCTAGGAGTCCATTACATACAAATAACAGAAGTCTAAAAAGTAAGATTGGAGCATTAGAGTGTATGGCACTAAATGAAGATACAGACTTAATAGGCATCTTCAAGATTTAGTGAGATATTGTGATACCAGGGTACAAAATATACCAAAATGATAGAGCAGATCGAACAGATGATAGGTAGCATTATATGTTAAAGGTGGGCATAGGGTCAAGTAGGAATAAAGTTCTGCAGGAAACAAGCTGCAGTGTGGAAGTTCTATGGATAAAAATGTAATGCGTGATGGGGAAGAATGTAGCAGTAAATGTATATTATAGTTCCCCTGACTACAATGGTGAGACAGACTGTGACATGTTATAGAGAATGTACATTCATTCAGTTTGTTCTCAGAGGTTTGTGCACATACATTTTTTATGTATATATAATTCAATTTTATGGGCATAAAATGGCATTTATATCCATAACTTCTGGAAATGAATGGGATTTTGTCATGGACTCTAGAGTCAGGGAGCACCCCCACAGAGGCAGTACAGGGCTACAGGACAGGACTGGGGCTGGTTTTCTGCTTAACCATCCCCCTCTCCCACAGCTTGAGCCCTTGGGTTCTGGGGCCGGTAGGATTTGTCTTCTGTGGAACAACAGGGCAGGCTGGGAGCTGAGGTCAAGCGTAGGCTGGTCGAGACAGGGCAGGCTGGATGAGGCAAGGTTGACTGGACAAGGCACGGCAGGCTGCAAGGCAGCCTGGAAGTTGAGGGCAGGCACAGACTGGAAGCTGAGGGCAGGCATATGCTGGGGGCTGGATAAAGGGACCAACTGAGGGTTGGATACAGGAACTGGATGAGGGCTGGATACTGGGACTTGCTGAGGACTGGATACAAGTATTGGCTGAGGGCTGGATACAGAGCACAAGTTGGGGCTGGATCTGAGGCAGACAATAAGGGCAAGGTCCAGGGAATAGACAAAGTTCTGAGCTGGACTGGGCAGGACAAGGACAGGACTGGACTAGACAAGGATAGCACTGGACTAGACAGGTAATAGAGAACAAGAAAGCCCAACAAGGCATGAGACAGGGCAAGGTAATCCTAGTAGGCCTGGAGGCTATAGGGTAAGACAGAAAAGCCCAAGAGAACACAGAGCAAGGCAGGGCAACCTGAGAGGCTGCAGAGTAAAAGCAGAAAGCCTGGAAGGGCCCAGAGCAAGGTAAGAGGCCACGAGAGGCCACAAAGCAAGGAGAGAGGCCAGAAGGCAACGCAGGAGGCCTGAGAGCCCACAAGGCTAGGCAAGGTAGAATAGGGTGGTAAGAGTGGCCAGGTTAGAGAGCTGAGTCACTCAATAAAGAAGCACTGAGGTACTGGACAGGCTGCATTAAGTAGGGCTGAGGCTTGGGCATAGTATAATCAGTGAGGAGATAACTGGCAAGGTAGTGAGCAAGGCTCTCTGAGGGCCCCTGGAGGAGGGAAGACTGCGCAGCAGGCTGAACCTTGGCATGGGAAGATTGCACAGTAGGTGAAACTGTGACAGTCTTTCAGCATCAAAGTTCCAAAAAGTGGTCAAAACAAACCGAACCAAAATGTTTTGGCTGCAAACCTTTAATATATTAACAGAGATTAGATAGGCTACTAAAGTCAGAATCACAATAATGATGGAGGATTTCAATTAAATTCTTATCAACTGGGTGAATGTCTCCTCAGGGCATATTATGAAGGTAAAGTTTATAGATGACATAAATTATTTACTTTGAGCATCTGGTCCTGGACCAAATAAAATCAGGAGCTACTTTAGATTTGGTTTTCAGTACAGCACAGAACCTGGTACAAGGGATAGTGGTAGTGGAGTCGCTTGGCAAGAGTGATCAACCAAATTTGACATATTTACTGGATGGAGAATAATAAATAAGACTAGCACAGTAGAATTTTAAAATGTATGATAACATTAGGAAATTAGAAGAAAACTAAAAAGAGTGGCAAGAACTAAAGTCTGCATGAAGTATGGAGATTATTTAAAAACAGCATCTTGGAAGCCCAGATAAAATGTATTCCACAAATTAGAGAAGGTAAAAGGAAGAACAGATGACAGCCAGCATGGCTGAATAGTGCTGTAAAAGAGGCTATTAGGGCCAAAAAAGCATCCTTTAAAAAATGGAAAGAAAATCCTTCTGAGGAAAACAGGAACAAGCATAAATTAGAGAGACTATGAGGAGAGATTTGCAAAGATTCTTAAACAAATAAAACCTTTTTCAAATAAGTCAAATGCAAGAAGCCTGTGAGGGAGTGATTTGGAACTTGTGACAATCAGAGGGCAAAGGGATGAAGTTTGGGATGATACATATGCTGGAACCATTCTTTGTTGATGATGACTTGAAGGAACTAGACAGAAATCAATGTGAATCTGGAAGAGGTACTAGATAAACTAAATAGTAGGAAATCATTAGAACAGGATAGTATTATTCACCCCTGAGAACTGAAGGAACTTAAATATGAAATTGCAGGCCAACTCTTGATAATCTATAAAATCCTATCAAAAACTGCCACTGTACTTGAGGGCTGGAGGGTAACCAATGTAATACCAATTTTTTAAACGGACTCCAAGGGTAATTATGGCAACTACAGACCATCAAGCTTGATGTTGGTGTTGGGCAAAAGAGTGGAAACAATTGTTAAAAATGTAATTACTCAACATATGGATACACATGTCTGTAACAGGTCACTGCCTGGGCCCTGCTCATACGGCTGACAGTTCTCTGGAACTAACACTCAGAGGCAGCTATTTTGAACTTTAAGCTTATGCAACGATATTCAAAGGATATAACCATATAAGCACCAACAGAACTGGATAGAAAGCAAGCTCAAGCCAGTGGCCTGTACGCTGCTCTCCCCATACCACTTGAAAGGTATTAACTTTGGAACCCACCCCTTCCACAAATCCCCCCAAAATCTTTGGAAGACTTGTGGCTACCCATCCCCCCCCCCTTGCAATTTAGCCTGTTGTTCAGTTTGGAGTTATTTGCAGGCATGTTATACACTGAGGGAAAAGGGTGGGTCCAAACACCAAGAAAAGTCCTAAGGATCTGAAAGGTGAAGTGAGGCCTGTCCTTCTCAAAAGTGCAAATAACATGAGAACAGGGTGAGGGTTATGTGACTGTTAGAATGTGAAATAAGTCCTACTACCTGTTCTGAGTATTAAGGTAAAGTAATATAGAAAGGAGATTTATTATTTTTTTTATTGTTAGTTATCAAACCAGTAGAGAGCAGTACAGACCCTCTAATTCAGACACACTGCGTTTCTTTAGGACAAGGCAGAAGACATCTTGCACAGAGTATGTAGAAAGAATTTTAATTTTATTGTAAGAGAGGTTAGAGTCAATTTTATAGAACCCCCTGCCTCTTGGGCTTGCATTGAGGGACAAAGATCTGTTAGCAATCTTTCCACTATTCAAGGGTCACTGGAGGACTATCATGTCCCATGCAGCACCCGGACTTTTCTTTCAGCAGGAACCCACTGTTTCACATGGGCTCTATAAAGACACATACACACATTAGGTCTGAATGATTAGAGTAAGTTAAATAAGTACATTAATGTACATGGTTTAATCTGAAAAAAGAACTCACCTGTAAAAAACTGAAAGGATAAAATAATCCTAAGGGATGGCTGGCACCATCTTGTGCTCCTACCATGTGACAGGGGCTGACCAATAGCACCGGTAGCCCCTGTGACATAGTAAGGGCAAAGGCTATCGGTGCCATTTTGATTACTGGCAGCCGATAGCCTGAGTACAGGAGATCGCCCCCCGACCCCTGCTGGACCACCAGGGACTTTTGGCAAGTCTTGGGGGACCCTCCTGACCCCCACAAAACTTGCCAAAAGTCTTGTGCAGGAGCGACCTCCTGCACTTGGGCCGTCAGCTGCCAGTATTCAAAATGGTGCCAATAGCCTTTGCCCTCACTATGTCACAGGGGCCGGTGCCATCTTGTGCTCCTACCATGTAACAGGGGCTGACCAATGGCACCAGTAGCCCCTGTGACATAGTAGGTCAAAGGCTATCGGCGCCATTTTGAATACTGGCAGCCGAGGGTGTGAGTGTAGGAGATGGCTTCCGGACTCCCCGCTGGACCACCAGGGAGTTTTGGTAAGTCTTGGGGGGGTCAGGAGGGTGGGGGGTTGTAGTTAATTTAATTTAAGCTGGGAAACGAATAAGAATTAACGTATAAACGTATTGGGGGCCCCCCTTGCCGAATGCAACATATCTGCCCCCCGACAACTACAAATCCTGAATGCAACGTATGGCGTTCCTCTGCACATCCCTAGCATCCTATGAACTGATTCTGTTTTGAAGTATTTGGACTTGCTATTAGGGACTATTGACTGTCCATGATTCATGCCCCAAAAAAACATGTAGTTTATGCTAGAAGATGTGACAGTGAAGTTAATTTGTGTACTGTTTCTGTTAATCCTCCTGTTTAAGAATAAACTTTGTTAAACTGAGAACCGATGATAAACAGACTAGGAGTCTGAAAATACCTACTCATTAAAGAAACTGGAAAGAGGCAATTCTGTTAAAGAAAGAAAGAAATTATTAGTCAATGTTTGTGATACAAAACTTATCTTAATATTATAATTATTGTTGTCATTTGTATGGTGTTTCCAGGATTATGCAGTGATTTGCAGAGAGATATAATAGACAGTCCCTGCTCTTTAGAGCTTACAATCTATTTAAGATAGGCAGACAAGATACAAAGACAAAAAAACAAATAAGAGGCTTAGAATTAAAACAGTGAAACTTCAATTGGGAAGAGGAAATTCAGATGGGTGTAGTATTGAAGCAATAATATACTGACACCCAGACTACAGGGGTATAACCAGAACTGAGTATTTGGTGGGGGGTGCCAAGGTTAACATGGGTGGGCAGTATAGCCAGCTCTCCAACCTGCCCTGCACCCATCCTATCTAGGTCTTTAAGGCACTGGCTATAGAACCCTTTTACTTGCTGGCCACACTCTCTCCTTGCCCTGCCACTGCTGTTTCTCACTCTTTCTTTGTGGTTAAGGCAGCTATTTTATACCAGGGCTAAAGAAGAGCAATTTTGTAATTAGGCTTCCACCCAGCCCAGGCATTCCTGAACATTTAAGGGTTGAAAGGAGAGGGGAATACATAATCACCTGCAAAAAATGTAAACAGAAATTTTGATGACCTCAGACTTTTACATGTCTAGCCCATGTTTCCCATTCAAATTAACCCCCATAAAGGCACAGAGGATTGGGGACTGGCAGTGACTTCAGTGCCTCCAGGCCCTCTAACTGCTGCACCTTTAAGGGGTGAACCCAGATGGGACTGAGCCAAAATGAGAGGGCACAGGTCCCTGAGGCCTACCCATGGTTTTGCCCCTGCCAGGTTGATTAGCTTTTCATGCTAGCTTAATACAGGCCTCTATAATCCTAAACAATACACTGTACTGTAAATACTATAAAGTCAGAAAATAAAACACACATATTGCCAGGCTGCATCCAGAACTCACAAGTATATAATTTCCTTATCTGAAAATCAAGATGATTTATCAGAAAGCAGAAAGGCTTTTGTAGGTGTATTTCTGATTAATTTAAATATTGCATGCGCGGTACTGGCGAGAAATTGCATGCTCGCATTAAAACCGTGTGCGTTCCTAATGAACGTATTTCTTTGTGTGTCTTTTGTTGCATCGGCCCCCTTGCTCTCTGTGCAGTCACACCATCATGCCTTTCAGAAAAGTGCACTGATAACTTGCTACTTCTGGGACATCTGCAGCCCTTCTCAACATGGCTGCTTCAGCCTGTCATTTTTGCGTGAGACTTCACTATGCCCCCTGATAACATAATTCTAAGAGCCAATGGAGCACAGGGGATGATTTGATCAATGAGAAAACTGATCGGATATAGATTTCAAATCTGCCTGGGTTTTTGGAGTGCAGTTATAGTAGGACAGCAGACGTACTGCCTGTGACTCTCTGCTCAACTAGCTCTGCTTTTCCCTGCTGAGATGTACACAGTGAGTATCCTGGTTAGTGGGAGATTAGTGGACATCTTGGGAAGAGACTACTTATAAATCATGAGGAGTTATCAGCACCAACTCTAAAACCATTTTGCTGTTGTGGCCGAGAGCTGGTGCCAGGCCTTTGTGATCTGTGACTGAAGCATTGTTTGCTGCAACCAATATGTAGGGGATAAAGATCCCATAGACCAGAGGAAAAACCACTACTCAGAGGAGTCTTTTGGATAGCGTGAGTAAGCATTCTTATGAACCTGCAGGGAAAGAGGTCTGTACCTGGCCTTGGCATAAATTGGTGAACCATCGGACTACATTTTAATGACAACTTTCACTACATTGAAAGCAGAGTTATTCAATGTCACCAGAAATATACGGTACTATCACATCAGTGATGGCAATCATAGGAGGGTAACTAAACAGTAATATTATTAGAGTTTATAGTCAAAGAACGGCTATACTACTAAACTTGAATTGGGCAACACCGTGCTGACTGCCTGTGGAAAATGTCAATCATTTACCAAAAGACAGCTGAACAAAATAATAAAGGCATTATGGCCATTAATTAATATCATTATTGTTTAGCCGCAGGCTATGATTGCCCTCAATGTGATGTGATAGTCGATGCGTTTTATGTGAGAGGCTTGGCAATTTTGGCTCTTCAAGGAACACAATTGTACACAAGTTCTTCATTTTTCTAATTTTAACCATTATATCTCAAGTCCCTTCAGCCTAACCTAGGATTTGAAAGGGGTTTCCCTTTGCGTGCCCCGGTTGAACTCCTTGCGTGCTTCATTACTGCCTGTTGGTCTCAGGCACATCATGTTGCTGCTAACCCCCAAGTGTTGAGGCTACAGATGTAGCACAGCAATTGCTTTTGAGGACTGGGAGGAATTGTATATCTTTATGCATGTATATTATTGGGTCCAGTTATTAGTGTGAATATATTTATTTTAAAAATTTATAGACCGCTTCTCACTAATTCAAAGCGGTTTACCAAAATTAATAGTCATAACATAGATCATATAAAACACAACTTAAAATCAACAGAACGTGCTGGAGGCAGGAACCACACTGTCTCCAGCCTTTCTTCCAGCAACTTTCAACTTTAGTACACTTCTCAACATATACAATAGTAGACTGCTTATCTTCCAGCAGTGTACCCACACCATTAATTTCCACCAGAGAGGGTTCAGGAGCTGGCTTCTCCTGAAGACATGGGCCTGCTATTCCCAGCTGGGCTCTGCCTTTTCTTCTGCCCAGCAGGTTCCCTCCCACAGAGCTCTCTCCCTCTATGGGGTTTAAGGTGGACCAGGCCTCTAGCCTGGTCCCGCACAGATTAAGGAGGAGTAGTAGGGCCACTCATTTACAGCTTGTATAATCTGCATCTGCTAAAAATCAAGTTTTATCTAATCCAAATACCTCTCAAAACAAGAAGGTCTTCAAAAATGTTTTTAAACTTTTTGTACAAATTACTAACCTCAGGCTATCAAATAGGCTGTTGGACTAGCCAACAAAAGAGGCTTTTCCTCTGGTCTCATCTAGATATGCACATTTAATAGAGGGCCTTGTTAAAAGCCTAGACTGGGAGGAATGCAGAGTATGAGATGGATTGTAGATTTTAAGTAAAGCACTAATACATGACGACTCACTCTGCTTTTATGTTTATGAATCAAGACTGATGTTTTGCATTTCATATGTGTTACCACTGGAAGCCAATGTAAGTTAATTAACACAACGGTAATATGCTGTTTATGACTAATGCCTGACGATACTCTTGCTGTGGAATTTTGTGCTATTTGTAGCACCTGTAAATATGTACATGAGAGCACCAAGATCCAAGGAATTGCAATAATCCATACCCGAAAATAACAATGCCTGTAACACTTTATAAAACTCATAGGATCCTAATGATTTCCAATGCTTCAAAGTTCTAAGTTTAAAGAAAGCGGCTCTAACTAGGGATGTGAATCGTTTTTCAACGATTAAAATTATCGTCCGATAATGTTAATATCGTCTTAAATCGTTATAGAACACGATACAATAGAAATTCTAACGATTTATCGTTAAAAATCGTTAAATCGTGTTAGTGCGCACTAACGGGAGTTAGTGCGCACTAACTCCCAGTTAGTGCGCACTAACTCGATTTAGTGCGCACTAACTGAAAATGATACAAATAAACACTTTCCAGGTCACTGAAGGTCAGTTAGGAATGAATATGTGTTCCTATTGGCTGGCTGCCCTCTTATCTATTGATGTTACCAAGGTTACCACTGAGGTGATGGTTGGGGGGATGGGAAATGGAACTGGAAACTAACGAACACCAACAGAAAATGAAACAAAGTGTTCACACTTCCCAGGTCAGTAAAGGTCACTTAGGAATGAATATGTATGTATTCCTATTGGCTGGCTGTGCTCTTATCTATTGATGTTACCAAGGCTAACACTGAGGTAATGGTTGGGGGGATGTGAAATGGAAACAGTTGGAAGCTTGACAAAAAAAGTAATGTAATGATCAGCACTCACGTGACTAGAACTTGTTTGTTTATTATTTTTGTTAGCAGGCACCTGAAATGCTAGTGCATGTTGAATTTGCCAATCACTGTGCATTTTAGAAAGGTGGTCCTGGCTGGAACTGTACACAGTTCAAATATATGTAATTGATTGTTGGTAAGTGTATTTTTTAAGTAGCCACACTGGCACCAGTATGTTTACTTTTCCTCCTACTTAACTCACTAGCTCAGCTTTGTAAGAAGGGCTTCTCTGCTTGTGTGTTGCTTTTGTTTGGTGTGAGGAGAGCAGAAACATCAGATCTTTATTCAATCTACTACAGTCATCTCTTACAGTGCCCTATCCCTATTAATACCAGGAGTGTTATGATCTTCCTGCACACACAGTGCCCTAACCCTGGCACCAGGGGTGTTGTGATTTTCCTGCACACAGTGCCCTAACCCTGGCACCAGGGGTGTTGTGATCTTCCTGCACACACAGTGCCCTAACCCTGGCACCAGGGGTGTTGTGATCTTCCTGCACACACAGTGCCCTAACCCTGGCACCAGGGGTGTTGTGATTTTCCTGCACACAGTGCCCTAACCCTGGCACCAGGGGTGTTGTGATCTTCCTGCACACAGTGCCCTAACCCTGGCACCAGGGGTGTTGTGATCTTCCTGCACACAGTGCCCTAACCCTATTAATACCAGGACTGTTGTGATCTTCCTGCACACAGTGCCCTAACCCTGGCACCAGGGGTGTTGTGATCTTCCTGCACACACAGTGCCCTAACCCTGGCACCAGGGGTGTTGTGATCTTCCTGCACACACAGTGCCCTAACCCCGGCACCAGGGGTGTTGTGATTTTCCTGCACACAGTGCCCTAACCCTGGCACCAGGGGTGTTGTGATCTTCCTGCACACAGTGCCCTAACCCTGGCACCAGGGGTGTTGTGATCTTCCTGCACACAGTGCCCTATCCCTATTAATACCAGGAGTGTTGTGATCTTCCTGCACACACAGTGCCCTAACCCTGGCACCAGGGGTATTGTGATCTTCCTGCACACAGTGCCCTAACCCTGGCACCAGGGGTGTTGTGATCTTCCTGCACACAGTGCCCTAACCCTGATACCAGTCTGAGACAGCTCCCTCCCTGCATTACTAGTGAGAGGCTGGCTTCACAGACAGGGGGGAGCTGCCTGACCCTCACTCCTGACTTCCCCCATGTCCCAGCTAGTGAATGGTGTGTGGGTGAGGGGGGGGGGGAGGATGGTGAAGTCTGAGACAGCTCCCTCCCTGCATTACTAGTGAGAGGCTGGCTTCACAGACAGGGGGGAGCTGCCTGACCCTCACTCCTGACTTCCCCCATGTCCCAGCTAGTGAATGGTGTGTGGGTGAGGGGGGGGGGGGGAGGAGGATGGTGAAGTCTGAGACAGCTCCCTCCCTGCATTACTAGTGAGAGGCTGGCTTCACAGACAGGGGGGAGCTGCCTGACCCTCACTCCTGACTTCCCCCATGTCCCAGCTAGTAAATGGTGTGTGGGTGGGGGGGGGGGGGAGGAGGATGGTGAAGTCTGAGACAGCTCCCTCCCTGCATTACTAGTGAGAGGCTGGCTTCACAGACAGGGGGGAGCTGCCTGACCCTCACTCCTGACTTCCCCCATGTCCCAGCTAGTGAATGGTGTGTGGGTGAGGGGGGGGGGGGGAGGAGGATGGTGAAGTCTGAGACAGCTCCCTCCCTGCATTACTAGTGAGAGGCTGGCTTCACAGACAGGGGGGAGCTGCCTGACCCTCACTCCTGACTTCCCCCATGTCCCAGCTAGTGAATGGTGTGTGGGTGAGGGGGGGGCGGGGGAGGATGGTGAAGTCTGAGACAGCTCCCTCCCTGCATTACTAGTGAGAGGCTGGCTTCACAGACAGGGGGGAGCTGCCTGACCCTCACTCCTGACTTCCCCCATGTCCCAGCTAGTGAATGGTGTGTGGGTGAGGGGGGGGGGGGAGGATGGTGAAGTCTGAGACAGCTCCCTCCCTGCATTACTAGTGAGAGGCTGGCTTCACAGACAGGGGGGAGCTGCCTGACCCTCACTCCTGACTTCCCCCATGTCCCAGCTAGTGAATGGTGTGTGGGTGAGGGGGGGGGGGGGAGGATGGTGAAGTCTGAGACAGCTCCCTCCCTGCATTACTAGTGAGAGGCTGGCTTCACAGACAGGGGGGAGCTGCCTGACCCTCACTCCTGACTTCCCCCATGTCCCAGCTAGTGAATGGTGTGTGGGTGAGGGGGGGGGGGGAGGATGGTGAAGTCTGAGACAGCTCCCTCCCTGCATTACTATTGAGAGGCTGGCTTCACAGACAGGGGGGAGCTGCCTGACCCTCACTCCTGACTTCACCCATGTCCCAGCTAGTGAATGGTGTGTGGGTGAGGGGGGGGGGGGGGAGGAGGATGGTGAAGTCTGAGACAGCTCCCTCCCTGCATTACTAGTGAGAGGCTGGCTTCACAGACAGGGGGGAGCTGCCTGACCCTCACTCCTGACTTCCCCCATGTCTCAGCTAGTGAATGGTGTGTGGGTGAGGGGGGGGGGGGGGAGGATGGTGAAGTCTGAGACAGCTCCCTCCCTGCATTACTAGTGAGAGGCTGGCTTCACAGACAGGGGGGAGCTGCCTGACCCTCACTCCTGACTTCCACCATCTCTAGAGACCTGCCTTATCACCAAACTGGAGTCAGTGTGTGCAGTAAAGGAGACCTGCCTTGTCCCCACCCAAGCTGGAGTCAGTGTGTGCGCATATTATAATGCAATGCACAGGAAGCAATGAGGTGACTGCAGGAGTAGTGCACTGGCTGCCTACCTAGGCTTGAATATATTAATGCTGCAGTACTAATACAAATAAATTATAATTCTGCTAAACTGCCACTAGCCTCACCAGTTACACTAGCCAAGTAGCTTAATCAGACATTCACCACCACCTAATAATAATGAATTATTAATTCAGTGATATAACAAATCATTTAAAAAAAATTGAGTAGGTTAATATAAGAGATGACTGTAGTAGATTGAATAAAGATCTGATGTTTCTGCTCTCCTCACACCAAACAAAAGGAACACACAAGCAGAGAAGCCCTTCTTACAAAGCTGAGCTAGTGAGTTAAGTAGGAGGAAAAGTAAACATACTGGGGCCAGTGTGGCTACTTAAAAAATACACTTACCAACAATCAATTACATATATTGGAACTGTGTACAGTTCCAGCCAGGACCACCTTTGTAAAATGCACAGTGATTGGCAAATTCAACATGCACGTGTCTGCTAACAAAAATAATAAACAAAGAAGTTCTAGTCACGTGAGTGCTGATCATCACATGTCAAGCTTCCAACTGTTTCCATTTCACATCCCCCCAACCATTACCTCAGTGGTAACCTTGGTAACATCAATAGAGAAGAGCACAGCCAGCCAATAGGAATACATATTCATTCCTAAGTGACCTTTACTGACCTGGGAAGTGTGAACACTTTGTTTTATTTTCTGTTGGTGTTCGTGAGTTTCCAGTTCCATTTCCCATCCCCCCAACCATCACCTCAGTGGTAACCTTGGTAACATCAATAGATAAGAGGGCTGCCAGCCAATAGGAACACATATTCATTCCTAACTGACCTTCAGTGACCTGGAAAGTGTCTATTTGTATCATTTTCAGTTAGTGCGCACTAACTCGAGTTAGTGCGCACTAACGGGAAGTTAGTGCGCACTAATCGGAAAAAACGATTTTTAACGATTTTTCAATGAAATAATCGTGCCAAACACGATTTTCTTCTCCTGCCACACGATTTCTATCGTTAAGACGATATGGAAAACGATTCATATCTCTAGCTCTAACCACAGCACTGATCTGGTGGCACATAGAGATTAAAATGACTCTGTGGCTTTTTACCTGAGAAACAATGGATTTGTCAATGGGCACACTAGGCCTTTCCCTAGGGCAGCAAACACCTGGGGGGGGCAGCAGGCTGCCCGGAGATTTGCTGCCTGTCAGTCGTGCTGAATCTCACTCAGCAGAGAAGAGCCCTTTCCTTCCTGATCCAGTGCCTCCCTTCCAGGCAGGGTCCTGGGAACAGGAGACCCTGCAGCAGATCGATCAAAAGGGCATCATTTTGGGGAGACAGGGAGGGGCTAAATATTGATCATTGGAGGATGGGGAAAGAGGCTGGAGGCGTGTCTGTGTATGTCAGATTGGGTGGGGTATTAAAGAGGGAGATGCAAGGAGGAACAGGACTTGGGTGTGGTCAGGACCCCTCCCTCCTTTCCTCCCACTCACTGAAATTCAGATCCTCCCTTCCTTGATCAGGTATTCTATCCCCAAATCCTGGAACCTCCCTTCCTTCCTTCCTACCTCTCCCTTCTCTCCAGATCCTGAAACCCACTCCCTAACCCTTCCTAAATCCAGGATCCTTCCTCTCTCTCTCTCTCTTCTCTTACCCCTCACAGATTCCTAATCTTTCCCATTTTCCCCATCCTGAGTCTTCTTTCGTTTTCACAATACTTCCCTTTCTCCTGACCACATTCCTGATCTCCCCACCCTTCCCCTCACCATCTCCTCCCTTAACTGATACTTGAGATCACCCAATAAAAATAATGTAAAATTATACTAATCATAGTGTAAAACTACTTTATTTTTATAATGTAATATAAAGATGGAAATGTTTGCCAATTTGCTTCTGAATGTTTTAAATTTTGCCACAACAAAATCTACCCCTGAGCAGCCACTGGAAACTAGGGGACTGTGCCTTAGATCTTCTGCTCCCTGTTGTCCAACCTTGGGGAGGGGAAGTGATAGAGGGTGCCTAGGAGTGCAAAAACCCTAAATCCATCACTGCATATAAGAAGTAGACTTATTGCTAGCAAGAAACCTCTCAAGAATCATAATCTCAGTTTTTGACAGATTTAATAGATGTTTATTATGAGATAACCAAGATTTAATTGTAGGGAGGCAAAGCTATACCAAATGGAATTTATCAGCCCAAGAAGATGACACAGGAACAAAAAATTGAATATCAATGGCACCCAAGACATGCCAAAATCTTATGTAAGGATACCATGTAGATTTTGAATATGGTGGCAAATAACCCCAATCCATGTGGGGCTCCTGTTTCAGTCATGTGCCAAAATGAAGTACCAGAATCAAAACAAATTTGTTGATGCCAATTAGTCAAGTAGGAAGAACCTTTCCCTGAAAAACCACATTCACTCAACCATTTAATCAAAATATTATGAATTGCAGTATCAAATGTGGCAGAAATGTCTAATAAGATCTATTCAACACATAGCTTTGCCCCATGTCAAAACTTTGCTGTATAATATAGATAGTAGAAATGAACAAGACCTCTGTACTTAACGATTTCCGAAAACTGAACTGATAAGGGTCCAAAATAGGTGAATCTTCCATAAACACATTCAATTATTTAAGAACCACAGTTTTGATTACTTTGGCAAGAAAAGGTAGTTGTAAGATTTGTTGACCCTTGTTGCTGTGGCGAGGTTGGCTCAACCTATAGGGAAGGCCCTGTAGTTTATCACCAACAGCTGGCGGGACTAGGTTAGCTGGAAACTGGTCAGGAGCTTCACCAACATCAATACCTTTCCCCTTGGGCTGAGCAATTGGGTTATGGGGGACAGCAGGTCTTAAGCAAGAGTCTTTTAGGAGTTGGTAAGAGCATAGGTCCCAGGCAAAGCTAGGGCCGAAGGCAGCAACAGTCAAGAATGGTCAAAGTCCAGGTTATGGTCAATGGCAGGCAGCAGGCAAGAATGTTCAGGCTAGGGTCGAATTCAGTAATCAGTCCAAGGGCAAGCATAGGAGATACGAAGAAGGACTGAGACAGTAGGGCAGGCTGGGAGATGGTGACTGGACAAGGCAGGGCTGGAAGGATGAGGCAGGCTGGGCTGGAGAAAAGAAGCAGGCTGGGCTGGAGAGAAGAGGCAGATTCAGGAACAAGAACAGGAACACATGATGAGCAACAACTCACTCTGCACAGAATGCAGCCAACACGTTGCTGAGGCAGAGAATGAAGGTCCTGGGAAGCCCTTTATAGGGCTGGAAGAATGATGTCATCAATAGATGCTGTGGGCACTTTCCCACTGCAGGCCTTTTAAGAATGGCTGGGTCTGGCACGTGCGCACCTAGAGGCATCTCAGGAGGAAGCAGGAATGGAGGCATCCTACTGCAGAGCATGCAGTCGGCAGCTTCCCGCTGTACAGGAGAGATAGTAGTGTCGGGTGAGTGCCGCAGCTCGTGGGTAGGCCCCATGAGCCACAAAACATAACAGTACGGAGCTCCCCCTGGAGCGAATGTAGCGTCTGTCCCTCTCGCGCGCCGTCCCCCTCCTCCTCCTCCTCCCAACTCAGCCCAATCTGTATAGTGGCGCAGGTCAAATGCATGAAACATTTTATCATAATATATATAGTATATTACCCTCATGATTTTCTAATATATCTAAACAAATGAGAAGGAAATGGCCTGTACTAACTTTGATGCCATGTATCGTCTTCTGCCGGCAGAGCTTCAGCTCCCTGCCGGTCTGCTGTTCCCGGGGTGCATCTTACTGCGAAGCTCGGCGTGGCGCAGGTCAAACATCAGCTGTTTGAACCGCGTGCGCTACGGAGGCCCCTCCAGTTCAAACAGCTCCCTGCCGGTCTGCTGTTCCCGGGGTGCATCTTACTGCTAAGGTCGGTGGCACCTCGGGAACAGCAGACCGGCAGGGAGCTGTTTGAACTGGAGGGGCCTCCATAGCGCATGTGGTTCAAACAGCTGATGTTTGATCTGCGCCATACTGATCGGGCTGAGTTGGGAGGAGGAGGAGGGGGACAGCGTGCGAGAGGGAAAAACACTACGTTCGCTCCATAAGACGTACAGACAATTTTCCCCCAATTTTGGGGATAAAAAATTGCATCTTATGGAACGAAAAATACGGTAGGTTGTTAAACACTTGAAGAGGTAGAAGGAAACCCAGCTGAAATGCACTTAACCTTGTTTTAAAAAAAAACTGTACAAAACCTTCGCATTGAGATGGAACTAAAATTCTTAGCACTACAGGTTACACATGTTATAAAATACGGTTCCCGCACGCACATGTGCACTGGATTTTAAAATCTGTGCGTGCATGTGCGGGCGGGTCGGGACTTATAGAAACATAGAAAGTGACAGCAGAAAAAGACCCTATATGCCCATCCAGTCTGCCCAGCAAGCTCCCATAGTTATCAGTTTCCCATATCTATCAGCTACTCAGACCGCCAAAGTCAGAGCTCTTGTTGGTTACTGTTTAAGTCCAATTTCCTTCCCCCCCTGCCGGTGAATCAGAGAGCAATGTGCAATGTTGGAGTTGCAAGGTACCCTCACCAAGCAAGTTACCGTCATGCTTATGTGTTTTCCCAGACCATACAGTTCAATGTCTTTGTTGGTTTGATCACAGGGAGGGAATTTCCAAAGCTACACACAACGATGCGAGTAGGTCTTCCCCAGTTCCCTCCCAGTCCGCTCCTTCGGAGCAGCAGTAGACTCTGCACGCCGGTCGGCTGCCAGCACGCACTTCCCTGGGACAGTGGCTAATGACGTTGTCCCGGTCTGCCTCACTCCTCGGCCCTCCCCACCCAGGCCATGCCCCCAGCCCACCTCTTTCAGACAGGCCGTCACTTCAGCACTTATCAGGGGATATGTGTGTGGCCGAGCCTGTTATAAAATGTGCGTGTCACGCTCAAGGCCCGGCTACGCGTGTTACCCCTGAAATTTACGCGCGTGGCCTTTTAAAATCGGGGCGTCAGTGCACAATTAAACTGTGGATATGGTTAAAAGCAGATAGCGTAGCTGAGTTTTAAAAGGGTTTGGACAAGTTCCTGGATGAAATGTTTGACCGGACGTGAGTCGGTCCTGTGACCAGCCTCACTCACCAGGACACCAAGCGCCAAGTCTGCCACCATTGCATCCTGTGAACACCTTCCCTTAGGTGCATGTGATTGTCACTGCTTTAAGTAGGCTCCATAGAGGGAAGAACAGGAGAGGCACCCCTTGATGACATCAGCACAGCTGATGTCATCAAGGGGTGCTCCCAGCCGGCACCTCAAGCTGTGCTCCCAGCCGGCACCTCAGCAACAGGTCTCCTGCTGTGCCTTCAGTGTGTGCTGCTTCTCCTGCCTTTTACCTCATTCCTGCCTGTTTCTGCCTTTGACTTGTTCCAGTCTGTCCCTGCCCTTTGCTTCATTCCAACCTGCTCCTGTCTTTGCCTTGTCCCAGTCTGCCATGACTTTTCTCCAGCTCTGCGTCTGTCTCCCCTTTGGATTGCTTTCTAGTGCCTGACCATTGCCTGGACACTGATGCCGCCTGATCTCTGCCTCCCTGACCTCTCCCCGGACCATGTTTCTGTTGACTGCCACCATCCCTGATCTTGGCCTGGTTTTTTACCCTGTCTATACACTCTTACTTGGACTCTCACCAGCCGACCTTAGAACCCAAGAACCCAACCTGTGAGGGAAGAGGCTGGTACAGGTGAAGCCTAGACCTTCTCCTAGTCCGAGCAAGCCTGCTCACTGTCAGCGGTGGCCCAGCTGGGTTAGCACCTAGGCAGCACCAATCTCACCACAGCTCAAGGGCTCACACTCCATGACACTGGAGGAAAAGTCCTTAAATCACAATTAGCTTTGTAGACTTGGGGAAGCTACTGCTTATCCAGTTATGAGCAAGAAGGACTGGACCTATTTTTCTGGATCCTACTGGGTACTTGTGATCTTGATTGGCCACTGTCAGAGACAGAATGTTGGGCTTGATGGCCCTTTGGTTTGACCTAGTATAGCAGTTCTTATGTTTTTAATTAACTTAACTTACTAATAATGTAAAGGTATACAAGGCCTTGGTACCAGTAGGTTTAAGATTATAGGTTATAGCCCTAGGACAGAGTATCGTTAGGAACTGGTTTGACTAAGTATCTATATTTATATCTGTTTATCCTTTTTGTGTATTCCTTTTTACTACAGCTCTGGTTCTTGAAATAATAAAAGTTGCACTGTTATATCTTGGTGTGCTTATTAACTCACAGGTAAAGAGGGGTGGATGCACTACTAGAATACTCATTTTAATTACATTTCCACTTAGAAGTCTATTCAACAAGGGGAAATACATCCAAAACTCTGGGTGGGATTACATAGGCATTCTTGCCGGCACTGAGTCTTTTAAGCCCAGGTTGCACAGCATTTTATACAGGTCCCATGAATAGAGAAACAAAGATGACTGAGATTAATAAGAGCACATGGAACATTGCAAACCCCACAGAAACACAAATGAAAGGCCAAGAGAAACAACTGCCTGTTTACATTACTTCAGCGACAAAAGAGATTCTAAAAAAAAAAATAACATTTTCAAAGATATGACCTTAGCCACTTTTAGTGCTGATACTGAGCAAAAGAAGACAAATGAAAAATGTGATTACAGAATTAAATAAGGAGAATATCTGATATTGTTGGAGTTACCTATTCAGTCTACTCATTTCCCTTCTTCAAGCTGAGTGGGAAAATCATATATGCAGATAATGTATAAGAAGTGTGGGAGAGGCTTAACAACTGCATATTGAAGAGTCCAGTAAAGGAGACAACATAAGCGCAAGCAGCGCCAGAGATGGTGCTCCCACAGCTTTAGACTGCAGAGTCACATCGGGTAAAAAATAGCTACAACATCAGAAAGTTCAATATTCAGCAGGACAGTAAGCGCCAAAGCGGAAGAGTTACTCAGGTTTCCAGTGGCAGATACCAGGGTAAATATTATCCAGGTAACTTTAGGACAGGTATTTTTCCAACCAGAGGACTCAGCTTACTTTAGCCAAGTCGTGCTGGTATTCAGTTCTCACTAGCTAAAATGTAGCAAGGACTGCATCACTGTCTCTTTTTATCTTAACCAAATTTTTTCTGGATAATTAGTTCCCTGGGCAAAATTTAGCCAAGGAAGCACAGAGAAATTTTCAGTTCTTGGTTTCTGCTCACATAACTCAAAAAGTAATCTGGACAAAGACTTTTTCAAGAAGAAGAGACATTAAGGATTTTGAATTTTGAAGTGGAAAGGACTGACAGGATGAGTCTAATAATGTGCTAAAATATTCATATTTTTCTTATCTGTTGCTGTCTTGAATTGAGAGATAACATGACTCATTATGATTACTCATATAAAATTAACACATTCTGGATTCCTGAATGATAGACCATAGAAAATGGAAAATATTATAATAGTGCATGTGGATAATTTGTTTGGTGAGGTTGGTTGATTTTGGAAAATTGGAGAATAAAATTGGGGGGGGGGGGGGGGAGGGGACAGAAGAATGCATGGCTGAAGAGGGTAGGGCTCTTCAGCTTGGAGAAGAGATGGCTGAGGAGGGATATAATAGAGCTCTATAAAATCATGAGAGGAGTGGAATGGGTGAACAAAAATCAGTTGTTAACTCTTTCAAAAAATACAGAGACTAGGGGATACCCCATGAAGTTACTAAGTAGCACATTTAAAACAAATTGAAAAAAAAATTCACTCAATGAACAAGTAAGCTCTGAAATTCATCGGTATAAGATGCAGTGAACACAGTGTAGCTGGGTTTAAAAAAGATATGGAGGAAAAGTGAATAAACTATTATTAACCGGATAGATATAGGGAAAACCATTGCTTGTCCTTAGATTTCATGCTGTTTACATCCATCTACTATTCGGGATCCTGCCAGGAACTTGTGACCTGGATTGGTCACTTTTGGAAACAGGATACTGAACTTGATGAACACTTGGTCTGCCCCAGTATGGGAATTCATATGTATGGCTGATATGAGGATGAGCTCTTCCTTTAAGGAGAATACAAGGGAATGCAAATGCCGGTGGGGCGAGATGGCAGGTGAGGTGCCATTGATGAAAGTGTTTGGTTTTGGGAAAAGGGAAGGGGGTGAAGGGGGAAGAGGATATCTGAGACTGGTGGAGAGTGATAAGCAAAGAACAAAAAGAGGATAACTAAAGACAAGGTAATGAAGTCATATTAATCTGTTTAAAAATACTGGCAGCAAGTTTGCTATTAAGCTTGTAAATCTGGTGTGTATATGAACTCAGAGTGAGGTTTGAGGGGGTGGGGTAGGTTTTAAGGGGCAGTTTTACATGCACAGTCATAGATACGAACAGCACAGTTACCATCAGTGAAGATTTACTGTCATTTGGAGTGATGACAGGTAAAAGAAGAGTAGATTTGTACACTGTTCTCTCTACCTAGCTTGATGCACTCTACCTAGCTGCAATCAAGCTAGGTAGAGAGCACATTGTACAAAATTATTCTTCTTTTACCTTTCATCACTCCAAATCACATAAAATCTTCACTGATGGCAACTGTGCTGTTCGTACCTATGACTGTGCATGTAAAACTGCACCCCAAAACCTAGCACACCATCCAAACCTCACTCCAAGTTACTCCCTCTTACAGTGATATAAAAATTTAACTTATATGTGAGCCTCTGCAGTGCAAAGGTGTTTTTTTCTCTCTCCTTCTCTCTCTCTCCCTCTACCTCCGGCAGCTGGTTTTTATCAGCCCTTCCAGTCATTTTAAAATCCTTTTCATTCTGTAACGTGCCTGTGGTGGATTACTCAACCTGTGATGTGAAAATAACATGGGAGCGATAAATGTATCCCGTGTTGCGGAAAATACCTTTTGCGGTAGCAGGAAAATTATCCTAACCATGCCCCCCCCCTTTTTTTTTATCATGGGCGCTATTTCCATGATATTTACAACAATTGATAAATCTAGTTCTTAGACTGTGAGCCCTCTGAGGACAGGGTAATACCTGCAGTACCTAAATGTAATCTGTATTGATGTATCTCTCTGCTGATTGGTCCCTCTGCTATCACATGTCAGTGAAAAGACCATTCTCCTTTCAGAGGCTGTCCTTTGAGAATTCTTGAAAGGGAATTGGTCCTTTCACTATCAGGCCTATCCTGTAAAGTGCGGCTGCGTTTACCCTGCTCCTAAGCCGCTTTTAACTCACGTTCCGGCCGCGTTAGCCCTTCCTGCGATCCCGAATCCCCTTTAACCTACTCCTACCGCGTCCTAAATTCCCCGGGCAACCCCTTCCGCCCGTGGCATGTATATTACATGCAAACGAGCGAATTAGCTATTCCCTAGCATCCCGTAACCCCGTGCCCCGACTATCGCTATCTTTCCCTGCCGTTTTGTTGCGCGTTTAACCTGCAAACTTACCGCCTACCCTGACCCAGGCGGTAGAGGCATGGGTAAGGGTAGGTGGAAAGCTTTCCCCCAGCCCCCGCTCACCTGCCCCGGCCGCGATCATGGGTGCCGGTCTCCGTGGCAGCCCCAGTCCTCTCCCCTGCTCCCGAAGCCAAAAAAAAAAAAAAAAAAGCGAAAAAAACGTTGCAGCCCCCCTCCGTTGTCCGGACTGGGGCTGCCATGGAGACTGCAACGGCAAAGCGACTTTTCGTTTTTTTTTTGCTTCGCCGCTGTCAGTGTCCCCCCTCCTCTCGGAGCAGGGCGCGAAAAGCAGCCTTGCTCCAGGAGGAGGGGGAGACACTGACAGCGGCGAAGCAACGGCGAAGACAGCGGCGAAGCAAAAAAAAAAACCAAAAGCAATTTTGGGTTTTTTTTTTTCAAAATCGACAATTTTGTTTTTTTTCCAAAAGCGACTTACTTTTGGGATCTGTCAAGATCCCAAAAGTAAGTCGCTTTTGGACGCCTGCCAACTTACTTTTCTGAAGCCATCATCAGGAACACATTGCGATCGTAGCTCCTCCCGACGAAGATGGCCGCCTGCACGGGGAAAGCGTGCAATTGGCCGCTGAAGACGTGATGTCACGACGTCACGTCTTGAGCGGCCAATTGTACGCTTCCCCCGTGCAGGCGGCCATCTTTGTCTTCGTCGGGAGGAGCTACGATAGCATGTGTTCCTGATGATGGCTTCAGAAAAGTAAGTTGCTTCGCCGTTGTCAGTGTCCCCCCTCCTCTCGGAGCAGGGCGCGAAAAGCAGCCTTGCTCCGAGAGGAGGGGGGACACTGACAGCGGCGAAGCAAAAAAAAAAAAACGAAAAGTCGCTTCGCCGTTGCTTCGCCGCTGTCAGTGTCTCCCCCTCCTCCCGGAGCAAGGCTGCCTTTCGCGCCCTGCTCCGAGAGGAGGGGGGACACTGACAGCGGCGAAGCAAAAAAAAAAAAAACGAAAAAGTCGCTTCGCCGTTGCTTCGCCGCTGTCAGTGTCTCCCCCTCCTCCCGGAGCAAGGCTGCTTTTTGCGCCCTGCTCCGAGAGGAGGGGGGACACTGACAGCGGGGAAGCAAAAAAACCAAAAGCAAGAAGTAAGTCGCTTCGCCGCTTCCCTCCTCCCGGAGCAAGGCTGCTTTTCGCGCCCTGCTCTGGGAGGAGGGCAGAGTGAAGCGGTGAAGCGACTTACTTTTTGCTTTTGGTTTTTTCACTTCCTGGTATCTGTCATTTCAAATGACATTTGAAATGACAGATGCCAGCGTGGCGTGAAGCCTTAGGCCCGCGCACCCAGGATACTGTATAGGCGCTCTATCCAGTAAAATGGGTTGCGCGGGCCTAACGCTTCACGGGCACTTATTAGCCGCGGCATGCATTTGCATGCAATTAGAGTTCAGGATCGAGCGGTAGGTGAGCTGCACTGTGCGGGCGGTAACCGCGGATGCCGCAGGCACTAACGCAGCTCTTCCTACCGCTCGGTACTGGATAGGCCTGTATGTCAGTAAAAGGACCAGTCGGAGATAAGTGAGGGAGCAGCCCTCCTAGGAAGGGTCTTTTCTGTCGGGAGCTGCCAGGAGAGGAAAGGAGATGTGACTGACTTGGCATTTTTTTTTTTTTTATTTCTGGAGGAGCATAATGGTGTTGGAGAACAACTGGACCAGACTGCTGAACTAAGGTGAGAGGGACAGTCGGGACCGGGACTGGAGTACCGGGCCACAGCTGAATGCAGTTTTATGTGTTGGGGAGGGAAGAAGGACTTGCTGGGCCAGACCACATCAGGAAACTTTGGGATTTTGTTTATTAGCATGAGTTGGCTGGCAAATAGACCAAGGGTAAAAAAAAAAAAAAAAAAGCACTTTTTTCAGTTTAGCATGCTTTTTTTATACACAGTCTATTTGCATATCATTACCTTGCTGCATCCTATGGTGACCACCAATTTTAGCACACACGTAAAATAAAACTCACGCTAAAATCTAACTCCAATTTTTGCATGGGTTTTATTGCATCTGCCCCATTATGAAGGGTAATTTAATAGCTTTAGCTTCTAGGAGGACAAAAATGGTACACGAAGCTAATAGCTTAGCTCAGCAACTGAAATGTCTAGAATCTGAACATAAAGAATTGTAACAAACACATTTCTAAAGAAGTAGCAGCTATTTGAGGAAAATTTAATAATATAAAAATGGAATGAATACACTATGACTTGCTGACAATTAAACAGCTTTATTACAAAAAGGGATAAGACAGACAGATTATTAGCTAATAAATTGAAAAGAACATTAGAATGCGTAAATGATGAAACGGGCATGCCCCATCCTCTTGGTGATGTCATTCACATCAGCTGCCTAAACCCTGCTGCAACACTGGAGGCATGTGATGTTACTGCTGCTGTACCTGCTCTGACTGCATCATTTGCTTCTTCAAGTCGCTGGATTGCTCTGTTGTCTTTTCTCCAGGTTAGTATTGGATCCCTGAACTGCTCATTTTCCCCTTCCAATGCTAGCCCCACCCACTTGGTGATGTCACTCATATCAGCTGACTAAAACCCTGTGGCAATGCTGGAGGCACCTTTCCAGTCCAGGTATTCCAGTATCCATTGCCTATACTTTTCCCCATTCCTTCCAGGGTATCACAGCTATGGGTTCAAATACTCTCATCCCAGTTGTTGAGCTTGGTTTAAACACACATAGTCCCAGGTTATCCCAGTAGTTTAAAGTCTCTATGGGGGTCATTCTCTAACACTATCGCATGCAAAAAGGGATAGCTGGCTCGGGGCGGAGTCAGGGTGGAGATGGGGCGGAGTTTGGCCCAGGAAGAGGAGGAGTCGGGGCGGCACCGGGGCCAACGCTGTGGACACATCGCTGGAGGCGAAAGGTAAGATTCCTTATCACCACCAGTTTCACGCCGAATAACTACACCTTTTATGGAGTAGTTATTTGACGCGAAAGCCAGCAGCGATCGCACCGCAGAGGTGCGATCCCTGCCGGCTATCGCAGGACCACCCCCCGCTTCGCCCCCTGCCCCCCCTTTACCGCCGGATTCTCTAAGGTCTGCAACCTTAGAGAATCCAGGTCTATATCTTTAGTTTATCAAATCATATCAGTCTCAAACTCATATGTGTTATGGTTTGTAGGTATGGGCCACGGTGAGCGATGGAACCACCCACAGGGAGGAGCCCTGCGAGTCTCACCGTTGGGAGGCGAGGTCTCGGCAGATGTCGGACACAGCTGTGGAATAGAGTCTTTTTTTTTTTTAATTCTTTATTTATAACATTTTAACTATTATTTATTTAACAGTTTTATATACCGAAGTTCTGGTAACAAAGTTACTAATCACTTCGGTTTACATTACAATTAAATTGACAGTATATAGAATAATGTCTTACAATGAACAAGGAAAATTGAACTTGGAAAATAAATAATAATAATAACTTACAAAGAGCAAGGAGAGTATAATAAATACAAAATATTTTGAGGAAAAGTGAATATAATTGCTGGATATACATTTTGCTTACAGAGAGAAAAAAAATACGTGGGTTTTCACAATCTTTAGTTTCCGAAAGGAAAATATGATTTATATAAACTTTATATATATAAATTTTACTTCAAAAATTCATTTCTCTAGCTTTATTTACCCCCATTACCAAGCAGAAAAAAAAAATAGGGAAGGTGTATGAAATTATAGAGAGTATCCACTATAGAATTAAATAAACCAGGAAAAAAAAAAAAAGCAATACACAGTATCCCGTACATTTATATCTCTTTCTATGGGACCAAGCTTATAGGCTTTCTGGCATCAACAAATTCTTTTAATTGTTCAGGGGTAAAAAAGATGAAGCACTCTACACCTTTCTTAATTAAACATTCACAAGGAAAATGTAATTTAAAGGAAAAACCCAACCGCACTACATCTTGTCGGTACATTAAAACCCCCCGACGTCGAATCTGTGTGGTTGAGGCCAAATCTGGAAGAATTTTTATAATACCACCAAAGAAGTTTACAGGATAATTTCGAAAATGCTTTTTCATTACCAAGTTCAGGTCATTTACTGAAATGAAGGATACTAATAATGTACCCCTATCTATCACCTCCATAGTTGAATCTTCTAGGAATTCTGATAAATTACCCTGAAAGGAGACATTTGTAGGATTTCTCGATGTTCTGGGTTTTGGCAGGAAAAAGCAAGTGTTTATTGAGGGAACATTTTCATCACTAAAACCCAGTTTTTCAAGCATAAACTTTTTTTAAGGATTGGTAAGGGATTTCTCCTACAACCCTTAGGAAGTTGAGCAGACGAAGATTTAAATGTCTTAACTTATTCTCCAGATGTTCCATTCTCCTAGTGAGTATATCCCGATCCTTAATAGTTGCTGCTTTAAAATCCTGAGTAATCTTTTCTTTCTCCTCCAGCCCAGATATTTTAAGCTCTAAAGAGTTAACCTGAGCTTGAATTTCTTGAGACTTCTGTAAACATTCAAGATTTGAGTGGTCCATCTTTATATTCAAAGAATTTAAAGTTGTACCCAGACCTAACACCAAATCCCATATGGCATCTAACATTACCACTTCTGGGCGTGCTGGAATTTTGAAAAGAGCACTGCAAGGAACGGTCTCTACGTTGGAGACTGTTGTCTCTCTGTCGCTGTTTTTAGGTAACCTCTCCCCTCCCTCAGCGGTATCTGTTATTCCTGTAGGCGTCTGTCTGTCCACCAGACACAACTTTGTTGGTCTCTGTTCCAAAACTGCAGTGCTCGATAGCGTTCCGTCTGCTCCAATCCCGGCTACAAAATCCGCTGAGACTGTGCCTGGATTCGCCGAATCAGCCCTTTGTGATGGTGGATGCCTGAGTTCTGGGCTCAGGGACGCCTCCTCTGCAGGCGGAGTTGACTCTCCCACGCCGACCCACACACCAGGCTCATCAGCTCCCTGGTGGAATAGAGTCTTTATTAGAGAGAGAGAGGCACTACCCGAGGAGAAGGTAGTGCAGGAGAAAACACAGAGTCTGTACAATGGGTTATACCTAGTGGGAATAACTCAGTAATAGCAATCCAGTAATGATCCGCAGAGTGGGGTACACTGATGAGGTCTCCTTGTACAGATGGCTTGGGGGTGACCTGCAACGCAGGGTACACCGACAGAGTTCCTCACTTAGAGAAGGTCTGGTAGTGGCCCACAGAGCAGGGTACGCCGATGAGGATTCCCACTGATGATGGTATGGTAGAAATCCATAGAATAAGGTGCACATAGGAGGACTCCTATGGAGCATAACACGGTAGTGGCCCGCAGCACGGGGTACGCTGGAGAGTAGCAGTAGTCTGAAGAGTCAAGGTACTCACAGCAAGGTGTGTTCCAGAAGTAGCCCCAGGATACAAGGGTAGAATGTAGTCCAAGGCAGTAGGCCCTTTGAGGAGCAGATAGCCAGAGACAAGGAAGGGCCCCCGAGGAGCGGGTACCCAGAGAGTCTCACGCCTAGGTAGGAGATGGAGCGGAAGTCCGTGAAGAGCAATGCAGAATCAGCAATGAAGGAACTCGTTGCCAAGTCGTCAGTGGTCAGGATCAGTTGGCTTAAGTACCCAGGAGTGGAGACATCATCAGGAAGGGACACCCCCGAGGTTCTTACCAAGATGTGCTTAAGACTGACCTGTGCTTGTGCGCCTATGTGATCCTGAAGCAAGATGGTGGTCGGCAGCGTCCACGCCGTCCCGGGAACACCAGGCAAGGAGGCTGCCACATTCCCCAATGGAGTCAACGTAGCAAAGAAAGAGGTATTAGTGGTCACAGGGGTCTTAGGGACCCTCTGTTATGGTTAAGTGTGTTTTGGTGGATCCTTGGGTGCTGTGGGAGATAACCAAGCCCACAGGGAGGAGTCCCATGAGGAGCCACAGCACTGGGCTAGACCCGTAATGCACAAAACACAGTTAGTTTTTTTATTAAACAGCTTGAAGAAAGCCACCAGAGGTGGTAGTAGTGAGGCAGTCTGGTCGTTCAGTCTTAGGGACCTCGGCAGAGGGAGCCCTTCTCTCCTTGATGACAATAGGAGGTTCCGCAGAAGGTTTCCCAGTAAGGAGATACTGTGGATGAGATAGACTGAGAGTTAGAGTACTCACTAGGTGTCTGCTGTTGGTATGCGATTCCACCAGGTATGTTGAATAAGGTACAGGCACCGAGGCAGGGAGGGCAGGCCCTCGAGGAGTGAGTACCTGTTTCCTGTAAGGCACCTGAAATAAAGCAGAGGGCCCCCGAGGAGTGGGTACCCAGGTTAGCAGTTACCCCAAAGGGCAGAGAGAGAGCTTCCAGCGGCAGCACGGAAGCGGCAGAGTAGCGTAGACAAGAACGAATTTGAGTCCTTGCTAACTCAATGAACTAGTAAACTAGTGAAGGTAATATACCCAGATGGCGCATCAGCATGAGGAACGCCCTCGATGTTCGCGCCAAGGGTGGTATAAAGACGTGGGTTGCGCGTGCGTGTGCACCCTAGTAGGTACCTGGGAGGAGCAATGGCGGGAAGCTGCACCATAGCTGTTCTGTGGACGCCGGAGAGGTCGGCTTGTAGACGCTGAGGTAGCCATCTTTCCTAGATAAGTGGGAGGAGTTGTGAATAAGGTGAGGCAAATGGGGTGAAGCCATCTAGCACCGACGGACGCAACACCCTCCAGGGGGTTTTGGTTTCCTAGGGTGAGAGATATGGAACTGTTTGATCAATTCCTTGTCGAGAATGTTGGTTGCAGGTTCCCAACTATTTTCTTCGGGACCGAAACCTTCCCATGAAATGAGATATTCCCAACGTCTTCCACGCTTTCTGACGTCTAAGATGTCCTCAACCTGATATATGGCATCCTCTTCGGCAGTTAGAGGTTGGGGTTCAGGTGTTTTCTTAGAAAATTCAGATAGAATGAGTGGCTTTAAAAGCGAAATGTGGAAGGCATTGTGGATCTTCAAAGAAGTGGGTAATCGCAGACTGTAGGTAACTGGACTTAGGTGATGAAGTATTGAAAAAGGCCGATGTATCTGGGAGCGAAGCGAGCTGAGGGCAATTTCAAGCGGATGAATCAGGTGCTGAGCCATATCTTGTCCCCAGGGTTCAACTGAGGAGCCACATGACCATCGTAGAATTTCTTTGCCTTTTGACTAGCTTGCTGCAGCAGTTGCTTTGTGTGTTCCCGGAGTTGGTGCAACTCTTGTGCACAGGGCTGTGCTGCTGGAGACGACATGGACAGCGGTATTGGTAGAGGAGGCAGAGGTTGGCATCCGTAGACAATTTGAAAGGGCGATGATCCAGTAGAGGCGGACTGGTGGGAGTTTAAGGCAAACTCGGCCCATGGAAGTAGATCAGACCAGTCATTCTGTCTAGTGTTCACATATTCCTGAAGAAACTGTTTTAAGGTACGATTCGACCTCTCTGTCTGACCATTAGCCTGTGGATGGTAGGCAGATGTGAGGTCCAGGGCTATGTCAAATTTCTTGCATAAAGACCTCCATAATTTCGCAGTAAATTGTACCCCTCGATCCAAGAGTATGTGTCTTGGGAGTCCGTGAAGGCGAAAAACATGCCGGATGAATAACTTTCCTAATTCAGGAGCAGAGGTTAGACCAGGTAGTGCCACGAAGTGAGCCATCTTCAAAAAGTGGTCCACGGTAACCCAGATATAGTGTTGTTGCCACTGGATAGGAGTAAATCCACTATGAAATCTGTGGCTATATGTGTCCATGGTTCACTAGGAGCAGGAAGCAATTGGTTCAGGAACCGAGAGAGGGAGCAATTTTAGATCTAATTCTCAGTGGAGCACAGGACTTGGTGAGAGCGGTTGTTAAGGTCCGGAAGTGGATCCTTAGGCCGACCGGCGAAGAGAGACGGTCAGGAGGCAGACACGCACAGCCGAAGATGAATCTTCACCTGGAAACCCGTGACCCCTCCAGAGGAGCTGTTGAGGCCCGGGTCGCTAGGGCTTAGGTGGCTTCGCCCTGGAAGTCCGAGGTCCCCCCAGGAGGAGCCCGTAGGGACCCGGACCGCTGGGACTTAGGAGAGACGCTGGCGTGGAAAGAAGACCTGAAGCGGACCTGGAACTGGACTGGCCAGAAGACGGACCGAGGTCAAGGCAGGCAGCAGAAGTCAGAAGCGTGGAGACGAACCGAGGTCAAGGCAGGCAGCAGAAGTCAGAAGCGTGGAGACAAACCGAGGTCAAGGCAGGCAATCAAGCAAGGAAGACGGGAACAGGAACGCTGGAATTGGCAGGCAGGATCAGGAACACAGGAACAGCAACTAACACTCCAGGAGCGACCGCGTTGCAAGGCAAAGCAGGAGGGAGTGCTGCAGGTTTAAATCCCCCGCCGGCGCTGACGTCAGGGAGAGGGCGGTTCAGCACTTCCGGGTGCTGGACCTCTAAAAAGCCGGCCCTTGCGCACGCGCGTTCCCCTGCAGGGGGAGGAGTCATCGTCGGGCCTTGGCGGCGTCTCCCTCGTGGAGACGCCGCTGCCATGCGGCCAGGCCGGCCCCGGATCCTGCGGCTCGCGGCACGGCAATGGGAACTGCGGAGGAGGTAAGGACCCGGTCGCTACGCTAGCAACCAGGGCTGCAACAGCGGTAACGGTGGTGGGGCCGCTTGGCAATAGTGATCATAATATGATCAAATTTGATTTAATGACTGGAAGAGGAACAGTGTGCAAATCCAAGGCTCTAGTGCTAAACTTTCAAAAGGGAAACTTTGATAAAATGAGAAAAATTGTTAGAAAAATACTGCAAGGAGCAGCTACAAACGTAAAAAATGTCCAAGAGGCGTGGTCATTGTTAAAAAATACCATTCTAGAAGCACAGTCCAGATGTATTCCACACATTAAGAAAGGTGGAAAGAAGGCAAAACGATTACTGGCATGGTTAAAAGGGGAGGTGAAAGAAGCTATTTTAGCCAAAAGATCTTCATTCAAAAATTGGATGAAGGATCCAACAGAAGAAAATAGGATAAAGCATAAATGTTGGCAAGTTATATGTAAGACATTGATAAGACAGGCTAAGAGAGAATTTGATTGAAGTTGGCTGTAGAGGCAAAAACTCACAGTAAAAACTTTTTAAAATATATCCGAAGCAGAAAGCCTGTGAGGGAGTCAGTTGGACCGTTAGATGATCGAGGGGTTAAAGGGGCACTTAGAGAAGATAAGGCCATCGCAGAAAGATTAAAATATTTCTTTGCTTCGGTGTTTACTGAAGAGGATGTTGGGGAGGTACCCGTACAGGAGGTTTTCATGGGTAATGATTCAGATGGACTGAATCAAATCACGGTGAACCTAGAAGATGTGGTAGGCCTGATTGAGAAACTGAAGAGTAGTAAATCACCTGGACCGGATGGTATACACCCCAGAGTTCTGAAGGAACTAAAAAATGAAATTTCAGACCTATTAGTAAAAATGTGTAACCTATCATTAAATACATCCATTGTACCTGAAGACTGGATAGCAAATGTAACCCCAATATTTAAAAAGGGCTCCAGGGGCGATCCGGGAAACTACAGACCGGTTAGCCTGACTTCAGTGCCAGGAAAAATAGTGGAAAGTGTTCTAAACATCAAAATCACAGAACATATAGAAAGACATGGTTTAATGGAACAAAGTCAGCATGGCTTTACCCAGGGCAAGTCTTGCCTCACAAATCTGCTTCACTTTTTTGAAGGAGTTAATAAACATGTGGATAAAGGTGAACCAGTAGATGTAGTATACTTGGATTTTCAGAAGGCGTTTGACAAAGTTCCTCATGAGAGGCTTCTAGGAAAAGTAAAAAGTCATGGGATAGGTGGTGATGTCCTTTTGTGGATTGCAGACTGGCTAGAAGACAGGAAACAGAGAGTAGGATTAAATGGACAATTTTCTCAGTGGAAGGGAGTGGACAGCGGAGTGCCTCAGGGATCTGTATTGGGACCCTTACTTTTCAATATATTTATAAATGATCTGGAAAGAAATACGATGCGTGAGATAATCAAATTTGCAGATGACACAAGGTTGTTCAGAGTAGTTGAATCACAGGCGGATTGTGATGAATTGCAGGGGGACCTTATGAGACTGGAGGATTGGGCATCCAAATGGCAGATGAAATTTGATGTGGATAAGTGCAGGGTGATGCATATAGGGAAAAATAACCCATGCTGTAGTTGCACAATGTTGGGTTCCATATTAGGTGCTACAACCCAAGAAAGAGATCTAGGCGTCATAGTGGATAACACATTGAAATCGTCGGTTCAGTGTGCTGCGGCAATCAAAAAAGCAGACGGAATGTTGGGAATTATTAGAAAGGGAATGGTGAATAAAACGGAAAATGTCATAATGCCTCTGTATCGCTCCAGGGTAGGTGAGACCGCACCTTGAATACTGTGTACAATTCTGGTCGCCACATCTCAAAAAAGATATAATTGCGATGGAGAAGGTACAGAGAAGGGCTACCAAAATGATAATGGGAATGGAACAGCTCCCCTATAAGGAAAGACTAAAAAGGTTAGGACTTTTCAGCTTAGAGAAGAGACGGCTGAGGGGAGATATAATAGAGATGATTAAAATCATGAGAGGTCTAGAATGGGTAGATGTGAATCGGTTATTTACTCTTTTGGATAATAGAAAGACTAGGGGGCACTCCATGAAGTTAGCATGTGGCACATTTAAAACTAATCGGAGAAAGTTATTTTTTACTCAACGCACAATTAAACTCTGGAATTTGTTGCCAGAGGATGTGGTTAGTGCAGTTAGTATAACTGTGTTTAAAAAAGGATTGGATAACTTCTTGGAGGAGAAGTCCATTACCTGCTATTAATTAAGTTGACTTAGAAAATAGCCACTGCTATTACTAGTAACAGTAACATGGAATAGACTTAGTTTTTGGGTACTTGCCAGGTTCTTATGGCCTGGATTGGCCACTGTTGGAAACAGGATGCTGGGCTTGATGGACCCTTGATCTGACCCAGTATGGCATTTTCTTATGTTCTTATGAAGGAGCCCCCAGGGGCGGCCTGTCGGGGGCTTTTGACGGGCACAAGTAGGACATGACTCTACATAGGCTTGAGCGTTTTTTATCATAGTTGGCCACCAGTAAAATCTTTGTAGAGTGGAGAGCGTCCTAGCCTGTCCAGGGTGGCCTGCGAGTAGAAAGTCATGTGCCCATCTATGGATCTTCCTTCTGAGTGGTTGGGGGACCACCGTCTTCCCGGCTGGCACTGTGTGTGTGGCAGAGAGGAGCACCCTCGTTGGGTCGATGATGTGACGTGGCGAATCTGGAACATCTTCCATGGTGAATGAATGGGAGAGTGTATCAGCTCTGATGTTTTTATCCGCTGGCCGGTACCGCAAGAGGAAGTTGAATCGGGTAAAAAAATAAGGACCAGCGGGCTTGTCTGTGATTAAGGCATTGAGCATGGTGTAGGTACTCGAGGTTCTTGTTTTCGGTATAAACCGTGATTTGGTGTTGTGCTCCCTCAAGCCAGGGGCACCACTCCTCGAAAGTCAAGTTAATCGCCAGTAGTTCCTTGTCCCTGATCCTGTAATTGTGCTCCACTGGAGAGAACCGACGGGAAAAGGAGCATGGGTGCAAAGTGTGATTGGCGGAGTGTTGGCTGAGGACTGCGCCAACCCCAACGTCTGATGCGTCTACTTAGATAATGAAAGGTCATAGGGGGTCTGGGTGGTGTAGGCACAGTTCTTGCAAAAACACCTCCTTGAGTTCTTGGAAGGCGGTCATGGCTTCAGATGACCACTGAGAAGGGTTGGTTCCCTTTCAGGTCATAGCTGTGAGTGGGGCAGTCAGAGTAGAGTAGTGCTTAATGAACGACTTGAAGTAATTGGTGAAACCCAGGAATCTTTGGAGTGCCTTGAAGCCTGTGGGTTGGGGCCAATCTCAGATGCTGCTAGTCTTTTTGGATCCATCTGGAACCCTTGGCTTGAGACCACGTAGCCCAAGGGAACTGACTCCTGGTGAAAGGAGCACTTCTCCAGTTTAGCATATAACTGGGCTGCCATGGGAGTTCATCCCCATGGTGGCAAAAAAGCCTGATCCCGATGAAGCAAGGCCACCACGGGAACTCATCCCCATGGCGGCAAAAACGAAACCCAACCCCACCAAGTAACGCCACCACGGGAGCCCATCCTCATGGTGGTGAAAAAGAAGGCCCACCAGAGTAAAGCCATGGCGGAACTGGAGCCCATCCCTGCAGCGAAGGAAGAAGAGGTTTGGCGGTGAGACCTGGTGCATGCATGTGAAAATGGGAGCCTGGGTGTGAGTGTTTGCGTGTGGGTGTGAATGGGAACCTGGGTGTGGGTGTGAATGGGTGCTTGGGTGTGGATGTTTGTGTGTTTGGGTGTGGGTGTGGGTGTGAATGGATGCCTGGGTGAGAGCTTGTGTGTGTGTGTGTGTGTGTGTGTGTGTGTGAATGGGTACGAGAGCATTTGTGTGTGATTGAGAGAGAGACTGGTCAGGAAGGTGATGTGTTTCTGTGCGAGACTGATCAGGGAAGTGACTGGTGTGTGTGAGAGACTGGTCAGGAAGATGACTAGTGTGTGAGAGAGACAGACACTGCAGACAAAAAGGAAATTTGTTTTAATTTCTGTGACTTGATTAGCAAGTGTAAAAGCATGCACAAATACCTGATGACATATAAGCGTACTCCACTTATAAAAAATGTGAGTTGACTGTACGTGCACTTTCTGATTCTGCCCCAGAATATCCTCACAGCACACTTGAAATATCCTCTTTTTCCACGCATACTTTTTTGTGCAGCAGCGGAAGTATGCACATACTTGCGGCCTTCTGAAAATTCACTTGGCCTGCACACAGGCTACACATATTTGCCAATTTTACATGCATAAATCCCACATAGGTCTTTGAAAATTCAACCAAGCATTTCAGACATCTGCCATCTGAATCTGGACAATCAGACATCCCACATTCCTTCCAAACTATAATTATTTTTTTAAAAGCTGTTTTCAGCTATTCTCCATCTTTTTTAAAAAAATAGGTTTTCAGAAACTGCCTAAAAATCATAGCATATGGCCTGGGTTAGTTTGTTCCACACAGCGGCCACTGAACATGAAAAGGATTTGTATTGAATATTTGACAAATTTACAGATGGCACAGCTAACACTCTCTCTCCTTGTGACCGGAGTGACAAGCCTGGTATATATAATGCTGGGGTATTTCTCAGCTATTCTGGACTAATCAGGGAGGAGGAATAGCCTGGTGATTAGAGCAGTGGACTATGAACCAGGAGACCAAGGTTTGAGTCCTGCTGTTGCTCCTTGTAACCTTGGGTAAGTCACTTTACCCTCCATTGCCTCAGGTACAAAAACTTAGATTGTAAGCCCTCTGGGGATAGTACCTGAATGTAAACTGGTGTGATATCTCAATTGAGGTCAAATGTTGGTATATAAATAAATAATCCCTTTCAGCAATTCAAAGGCCAAGATCAAGGTTTTAAACCTAATAAAAGATTCCACAGGCAATCAATATAAGCTTTTAATATGAACAAAATGTGCTTCCTAGATTTAAAGCACATAAAAGCTGGACTGCAATATTTTAAGCCAGTTTTAGCCTTTGTATACTTTTTAGAGGTAGAAAAAGATACAATTTGGTACAATAACCTAACTTCAATATTATAGTCACAGGGATTAACTTAGCAAAATCTGCTTGATCAAATACTGGGTGGATTGCTCATAGCTGATGAAAGTGGAAAAAGCAGTTTCTAAGCCCAGCAGGAATTTGGGGTTCTAATGAGGATTCAAAATCTATTTCGGTCTTGATCGGTGGCCACGATACTCTTTCCACCCATCAACACAGAAGGATGCGAATAGGAACTGTTTGCTTTTCAAACTTGTAGCATCTCTGTTTATGGAGAATTTAATTTCAACCTCTTGGCTTGCAGTCATTCTGTAATTTCTGCTAAACATGGGTTTCATTACTCTAGCATAACATCATGATCTGTACCAAGAGAGGTATACAACAGTAAAAATACAGAAAGAGATTCCAAATTTAGCAATGACTTTTGTTGGGGGTTCCAATCATATGCTGAATAAAGTAGGAGACAACAATGACCCCTGTGGGACAGCAGACGCCAGTGAATAAAGGTAGGAAGATTGGTTTCCCATCTCAACATTTTGACTGCTCCCTGATGGAAAGGGGCTGTGCCAATTTAAAGCCAGACCAGAGAACCCTCTTGCCAGTAGCTGAGCTAACAAAAGCTCAGAATCTATGGTGCTGAAATCTAAAAGAATTAGGACTGAGTCTAAACCCCAACATAAGGAGAAACATAGGGGTCATTCACTAAAGCTTTATTGCGTGCGTTAGGAGTGGGGGGAGGGAGGAGTTGAGGCGGGGGGAGGGAGGAGTCGGCAGTAGCGTGCCAAATAGCGCCACCTTTCATGGTGGCGCTATTCGGTGCAAAAGCCGTCAGCGAAGACATCGTGATGGTGCGAAGGCTGCGAGCTTTTGCAGGCCCCCCCCCCCCCCCCCCCGTTTTCACTGGATTTATCATTCTGTGATGAATGATGAATCCAGACCATCGATAGTCCAGAATAACTGTTTTTTTTTTTACATCCCTAGTCATGAAGTCGTTAGACTTTTCAAAATGCGTGAGAGGATTTTTTCACTCGCAGGTCCACTTTTATAGAATCAGTTACCAATTGCATTAAGAAGGTAACCTTGCAACTCTAAGGCTCATTTATTTAGGAAAGCTTTTTACCGTGTATTAGAGCAGTGAATATTTTGGATAAGCAGATGAACTAATTATAAAGGCTTGAATGGTGAAATGTAATCACAGGTTGGTGTTAAGTGAATAATTTCATTGACATCCGTTATGTGAATTATTTTTGTCTTGCTTTGTTAGTTAATTTTTATTGCCTTGCTTTTATAATTGTTTATTTTTTGTGAGCTGCTTAGTTGGAACTAGGGATACAGCGGCCCTATACATTTTTAAAAATAAAAATAAAATAGCTGCCAAAACTGATTCTGTGTTGTGGTGGCATCTAAAACCTGACTGATGTAAATCTGTATGATTGTCCAGAAATTCTGATATTTGGATTAAAACTGGGTTTTTTTGGCTAGTTTGGATGGAAATGTAATGTTTGAAGCAGAATGGTAATTCTCCAGTTTACTAGAATCTAGTTTGATTTCTTTGAAAAGTGGCACAATAACTGCTACTTCTATTGCTAAAGGAACCACTTTGTTTCTTAATGAAGTATTAACAATTTCACAAATAGCCCCCCCCCCCCCACCCCACCCCATAGCCTCTCTACTAACTTTATACAAACAGGATGGATAAGGGTCCTCCAAGCTGGCGGTTGGATAAGCCATTTATAGAATTTTTCTCGCCTCTTCTAAGCTAATTTCTCTAAAGAGGTAAATTTTGAATTCCCTGAGAAGACAGGTTTTGAATTTAGCAAAATCCAACTCCTGAGGTGGTTTAAATCCCCTCCTTATTAAATTTTTTGCTAATAGCCAGGATTTTCTGCAAGAAATAAGCTGCCTCGACATCACAATCAATGTCTAGGCTATCAGGCTTTGCAATATCTGTAAAAGGGTGAAGCAAACCCCTCACAACCCTAAACCTTTCTTTAGAATGGTTTATTGAGATGAATAATAACATTTTTTTAACAGCCAGAATAGCTGATTTATACAATCTGGCTTGGATCCTACATTTTTGTTTATCTTGGTCGCTCCTGGATTTATGTCAGATATGATCTAAACATGTGACTCCTGTATGAGGAAACTGCCAGAAGAATTCAAGGTCTTAAGTATAGTTTGCCAAATAAACAGCTTTTTTAGTATATTGCAGACATCAATATCCCTGTGTACTGTAAGCCATATGTGTGCAGCACATCTTAACAGAAAGTTCAAATCAACTACAGCATATCATACAACAGTTAGCGATAAGTGTATTATTCTTTAAGTAGAGGTCAAATATACAATAATATTTGGCTATGAAACAATATAAGGTAAGATAATAGGAGCACACCATTGCAAACCTGTCAACATTCATTTACAAAAACAGAGCATACTAGCTGACAGATTCATCCCACAATTCTTTTTTTTTTTTTTTGAACTGGCAGTTTCCTCCTGCTCCTTTTAGCTCAATTAGAAACAGGGCTGGGATCTGGTAACAGAAGCCTTTGATCTCAACTACCTCTCAACTTGCTTTTAGTTCAGTCACTGCAGTAACAGTCCTCAGCTGAGGGTCATGCACCAGGGCTCCTGCAAACATGAGGCTTAAATCTGGCCACTAGGTGTTGCCATTGCCCAATGACTGTGACTCTTCCCCCTGTAGCATCTCCAGCCCTAGCTGACCCAAAGAGATTCCCTTCACTTGGTAGTGTATATCACTGACCTTAATCTATTGGGCTAGCCCTTCATCCAGCCATTTAGGTCGTATTCAGATCTATGACTTGGAACACTGACTTTTCTATCCTCTTTGGGTATACTTTTCTGATAGTCATTACAGTTGTAGAGCATTATTGGGTCTCTACTGAAAGGAAATACACCTTTTGATTTACAGCTCCCCCATATGGGCTGTTGTATTTGGTAGCTTCCTGCAGCTATAAAAAGCAGAACTCTCCTATTAGGGTAGATTTTTAGTTAAGCTTTTGAGAAGGCTGGAGTATTTGCTTCAGTTCTTATTTTCTTTTTCCTCCTTTTAATTTGGGAAAGAGGAACCCTAAGACCTTTGTTCTCAGAGTCTGGGTTTAGAAGAGAGTGGAGAAGATGTTCCTCTTTTCTTTTGGTGAAGGAAATTAGTTCCTATTTTTGAAGTTTCTATGAAGGAAGTTTTCTTCTCACTTCCTTCTACTGTTGGATTTCTTGAGACCTGGTCCTATTTGGTTGCAATGTATTTATTTACAACATTTATATGCCACACCATCCCATGTTCTGGGAGGCTATAACATTCCTCATGCCAGAGAAATTCATCTCTCACTATTTGCAGAAGTTTTAAGGAGACTGGGATATCCAACAACATCCCTGAAGAGGAAAGGAGAAGTAAAGGAGAACAATGCCACACATTTGGTGTACATCCACATGAAATATCACAGATATTCTAGAGAGGAGGTGGGGGATTCCATGCAGGTACCAAGAGGAAATGAAAGAAGTTGAAGAAGATGTAATAAGTCTATCCAAAGCATCTTGACTAAGGTATGACAAATTGGGAATTGAAGTATATCATCTAGCCCACCCCAGTATCACATCCCAGTTTTGGGAAGAAGCTTCAAAACTGCCCTTAAATTTGAAAGCGATCTGGATTGGATATTCAAATATTTGAAATACTAACAGAGCCACAGATTTACGAAGATAAAGTAATTTTGTGTAATAAACGTGTGAAGATTCAACTTTTACAGTAGCATCAATTTATAAGTGATTTTTATGGAACTGTAGTTGCGAGCATGGGCCTTTGGATCCTGTTGCAAGTCGTGGAGGCGCAGTTGCTTCTCAAGCAGGATTGTGAGCCCTTGGACCATGGGACGGCTCAGGGAGGAGCCCCAAGACGCAAACCGTGGGAGGTGAGAGTACCAGCACAGACAGAACAGGAACAAGGCTGGACTGAAGACAAGGCAAGAAATAACTGTAACAGGAATAAGGCAGGCTCAGTCCTCCACTGGACCTACACGCACCAATGAGACCCAGTAACGCAATGCTGGTCTCGAGAGTAGCCCTCTGGCCACTCGATAGCCCTTCCTGACCTGCTGCTTGGGAACGATGAGTGAATGAGGCCAGATGGAGGCTGAGGGTAGGAACAAGAAGACTCAGATGAAGACTCAGGATACTCGGAAGACTCAGACGTAGACTTGGATACTCAGAGGACTCAGACAATGGTTCAGGTTATTCAGAAGACTCAGACTAGGATTCAGGTTGCTCAGAAGACTCAGACAAGGATTCAGGTCACTAGGAGGTCTCAGGCGAGGATTCAAGAGAAAGTACTCGTTGAGTGCTGCATCGCAGCACACCCTATACAACTATCCATGGCTGGTCGCGGACCACGCTGAAGGCGAAGCAGACTCCGGATGAGGAAGTGGAAGTTGAAGCCAGGACATGACGAAGATTCAGGAAAGGCCTGCACTGGGGGGCACCCTACACAGCCGCCTGTGGCTGGTCACGGACTACGCTGAAGCAGAGCAGGTTCTGGCAAAGTCTTAGGCATGGACGGAAGCAGGCACAAGGAACTCCGAATACCGGGACGGGAACATCTGGACATCAGGAGAACTGGACATCTGGAGCATAAGGACCACAAAACAAGTGATGAGGGATCTCCAACGAGGGATGAGACCAGGAACATCAAGGTGAAGAAGATCAGGAACACTAAGAACATGGAACGAAGATCCATCAAGGCACAGGAAGACCACGGAGGACCTGGATCAGGAAGAAGACCACAGACGCTGTGAAGACCAGATCCGAAGGCCCTGAGAGACTGAGCAGGGCCCTTTTATAGGGCTGGTCCAGGCGAAGGCTGATGACATCACTGGAGAGAACCATGGGGCTTTTCCCGCCGCTGGCCCTTTAAGAGGAGTGAAGAGGCACACGCTGTGCCTAAGAGGAAGCTGGAAGGCAGGAGCCTGCGGTGGCGTCCTGCTGCGTGGGAGGCCAGGTGAACAGCAGCTTCCTGCCGCTCAGGAGAAGAAGTCAGCGCAGGCAGTGGCAGCAGCAACTTCCTGCCGCTCACACAGAGGACCCCGGCAGGAGCGGCAGCAGTCCGAGCAGCAGCGCTAGGCCGCAGAAGACGGAGGGATGCGTTGGCGGCGGCAGCCTGCTGCGAAAGGTAGGGGACTGCCTGTGGCTCCAGCCGCGGGCAGGATTCCAACAACTATCAGTAAAGTTGTGTTGGAACCTTAGTATGGCCTCCAGCATGATATTTACTAAAGAGTGTTAATGAACATAACAACACTCAGGGCCTTGGAGAGAAATCTCCACTCACCTATAGGGAATTCTGGAAGGAGTTGTAAGAATATAAGACTTGCCATACTGGGTCAGACCATCAAGCCCAGTATCCTATTTCCAACAGTGGACAATCCAGTTTACAAGTACCTGGCAGGATCCCAAGGTGTAGACAGATTCCAAGCTGCTTATCCCAGGGACATTCACCTAAGTCCTGCTGGCCCCTGGAACCCAAGAGCTCAACCTGCAGGGAAGGGGGCTGGTATAGGTCAAATTACAGCTGCAGTCCCAGTAAGGGCGTGTCCACTAAGCTGTCGGTTTGGGGTTAGTAGGTTCGCTTACTAAGCAGCATCAACTATGCTACATTCCAAAGGCTCACATTTATGACATATAGGGTCAATGCAGTAAAACTTGCAGTAAAAAGGTTTAAATGTGTGACTCAGTAAAATTTTAATGTGTACATTAAAATGGGACTTCACATGCTATGCTATTAATTTTACTGAGGGCATGCTACAAGTTTCCCTTAATAGTATGGCCTTGGTACTAATGTGGACGTTAACACAAAACAAGTGTAGCAATCAGGTTAGCTGCTGTGAAATTCCCCTTCTAATAGCACAAGGTGAAAGGGTTGGTTAGCAGAGGGGAATTTCCTCCCTCACAATCCCTGTCCCGAAACAGCAATCACTCAACCCCTGCGCCCCCGGCCACATCAGTCATTTTCTCTCCCCCCACCCACCATGACATTCTCAATGACTTCCTTACAGGATCAGTAATTGTTCCTCTTCCCCATGATATCACCAAGCAACTGGACCCCCACCCAAATCAGAGCACATTTTCCCAGGGGCCAAAGCTCTGACACCCTCCCACTCCTCTAGAATAAAGATAAAAAGTGCACATGTTAGAAATACATGCACATTTCTTAAACTTTATTTACATGCATAGTTTTCAACAATGTCCCCAAACCCTTGACCACAGAATGTCTATTTTTAATGTGGTGAAAAGTATATTAATTGTGAAATTATGTGCTCACATTTAGGCAGCTGAAAATTTACTTATGCAGGTTCAGTTAATCTATCTGCTCTTCGCTTGCCTCCTATTTTTAGCCGCATAGATCCAGACCAAGGCTTTGAAAATTTCCCTGCACACGTGCAACTAAAATTGTGAGACCCACAGCTTCAGCAGGGCTTCAAGGGACCCTTTTGTTGAAAAGGGTAAATAACTTCTCTCAAGTAAAACAAAGTAGATATTTCAAAATAGTTGTATGATGTTCGAATCCAGAAGAGGGCACTACTTCAGTAACCTGCTGGGATATTTACTGTCCTCAAGTCAGCACAAAACCTGAGCAAGTCACAGCAGAAAACTAAATCCAATAGATGAAAGGTCAGGAAAAGGTGAGCAAAGTTTTAATTGTGTAGAGACCCTCCAGGTCTCTGCTAGATGGCCCTAGCCCAAGCCCTGGGGTTAGAGATTCAGGAGAAGGGGTGTGCCATTCATAACAGCACCTCCTCTGAGTCCTGCTGGAATGGTGAGCTCCTGTTTGGATAAGGCTGGGAGAGAAGGGTGAACCGTGTGGCATTTTGGTTAGCGTTTGAGGAGTAAGGCGCTGATTTGTTGCAGTCTTTTGTTTTGTTTTGGGCCTTATAGCCTAAGACCCATAAAAGGAGTGAGGTTCTCCCTGCCCAGGGCACTCTCTGCCTCAGTGAACAGTTTTGGAAGTCAATTTTGGGAAGTTTTATTTTTATCCCTTATTTGTGAATCCCTTGGTCCTGATGGGAGGTAGAAAAGGGCCATGTATCAGAAGGGTAGGGTAAAACTGAGCTCCTTGAGGAGTGGGGGGGGGGGGGGGGGGGGGGGGGAGGGGGTAGTAGTAGTGACTCACCACAAGAAAAACTGAGAAAGTGTTTGTCCCTGGAGTTGGAAATTTGGGGTTTTGCATTTTTCCTGAGTTGAGAAAGGAAATTAGAAGATCCCCTTCCTTGTCCAAAAGTTGGGGGAAGTTGTTTTTTCTTCCATAAGAACATAAGAAATTGCCATGCTGGGTCAGACCAAGGGTCCATCAAGCCCAGCCTCCTGTTTCCAACAGAGGCCAAACCAGGCCACAAGAACCTGGCAATTACCCAAACACTAAGATGATCCCATGCTACTGATGCAATTAATAGCAGTGGCCATTCCCTAAGTAAACCTGATTACTAGCAGTTAATGGACTTCTCCTCCAAGAACCTATCCAAACCTTTTTTGAACCCAGCTACACTAACTGTACTAACCACATCCTCTGGCAACAAATTCCAGAGCTTTATTGTGCGTTGAGTGAAAAAGAATGTTCTCCGATAAGTCTTAAATGTACTACTTGCTAACTTCATGGAATGCCCCCTAGTCCTTCTATTATTCGAAAGTGTAAATAACCGAGTCACATCTACTCATTCAAGACCTCTCAGGATCTTAAAGACCTCTATCATATCCCCCCTCAGCCGTCTCTTCTCCAAGCTGAACAGCCCTAACCTCTTCAGCCTTTCCTCATAGGGGAGCCATTCCATCCCCTTTATCATTTTGGTTGCCCTTCTCTGTACCTTCTCCATCGCAACTATATCTTTTTTGAGATGTGGCGACTAGAATTGTACACAGTATTCAAGGTGTGGTCTCACCATGGAGCGATATAGAGGCATTATGACATTTTCCGTTTTATTAGCCATTCCCTTCCTAATAATTCCTAACATTTTGTTTGCTTTTTTGACTGCTGCAGCACACTGAGCCAACGATTTTAAAGTATTATCCACTATAATGCCTAGATCTTTTTCCTGGGTGGTGGCTCCTAATATGGAACCTATCATCGTGCAACTACACAAGGGTTATTTTTCCCTATATGCAAAACCTTGCACTTGTCCACATTAAATTTCATCTGCCATTTGGATCACCAATCTTCTAGCCAAGGATCTTTCACCCCAAGAGCTCTAGATAAGAGTTGGAGAGGAGAACAGGAGTAGGAAGAAACGTGACATCTGGAGACCATGATTGGAGTCTTCAACCCGGGACACAGGGAATGGAATGGTTGTTGAAGATTGGGAGTTCATAGTGGACCTCAGCTACTGTTGGGGAAGGGATCCCTCCACACATAGGATACCCCACCCCTCTGGGATGGTTATCTTTCCAGTCCCTGAAGGGTAGCCAAATCTTGGGACCCAGTGCAGAGGGACACTTACATAGAGAAAAGGGAAGTTCTAGAAGCAGATCAGTCGGGACACAGATGTACCTGGGAACAGCTTTGTAAATGCCACTTGATCTTTTTGAGCAAATCATGGTAAACTATTATTTTGGAACACCCAGCCAGAGAGTCCTGCCTGTTCTATTCAGGGTACCTACCTCCAAGAATCATCAGTAACACACAGGGAAGGGATTCCACATAAACGCCTTGGACATTGAAGGATAGGCTTCCTCCCATTAGAAAAGAATGCACACCCAGGGGCAAAAGAACTGGTGACTGTACAACTGGGGCTTAGCTCTGGGACTGAGTGTGGCCCCTGCAAAGTTCAGACAACACTTTGGAATGGGGCTGCAATTGTAAACACTGTTAAACTCTGAAGAGAGAAAGCTGCACATTTATTTGCAAATCTTTTCAGGATTAATGCTTTCCCCAATTGAAAAAAAAAAAAAAGAATGAGCATTTTGGGTACAGCTGATTCCACCAGGGTGCACCTGGCAGGCATGTCGTCAGAATGTACTTTTTGATCTCTTTGTTGCACAAACTGCCAGGAAGACAACGTTTAACTCTGGGTTTCCCTATTTTCGTCTTCCGCCCCAAATAGAGGAAATGGGTTTTGGCTGCACCACGTGATTGACAGATCAGAGGAGCTCATGAAGTAAAAAAAAAAAAAGCTGCAGAAAAATAACCCCATTTGCTGATGCTCTGGTTGTCAGGTCATTGAGAGCTGCCTAACAGAAAAGGATCAGCATGGAACGAGAGCCAAAGAAAATAAGAGAGGGTTATCTGGTTAAAAAGGTGAGTGAGTCAATGTCAGCACTGCAGGTCTCAGAGTTTACAATTAATGCGCTGTACTACAATGCTAAAACTTTTATTTAACTTAAATTAAGTTCTTTATGTACTTCAGAGAGAAGTTTGATGCCACATTACACTAGAGGAGCGCTTGAAGGGCATATATCACATAAATAGATAAAAGTCCATTTCTAGTTTAAAGCAGTTAATATTGTGCGTGCTAAGCTTAGAGATATGATTCATTTCTGTGGTTTGTAGCGAGCAAAATATATATTGAACTATATTTGACAGGTGTTGATAGAGCACAGGGACTTAACGATGTCCACAGGCTTACCAAGCAGATAGATTACCTAATCAGTAACATTCCTGCTCATTACAAAGTGGGTAATTTTCAAAAGGATTTCTGCATATAAACCATGCATGCAAATCGACTTCTGAAACCTTTCCTGGGGACTAGTGCGGAGACAAATACCCATGTGTTGGATTACATGCACGCATTTCCTTACACTCATGAAAGGTGTTCTGGGGGCAGAGTTGAGCTGGGGAAAGCATTTCCAAGTATGCTTTTGATTTTCGAAAGCATGCATGTAAATATGCATACAGAAAAGTACACCTCCGCCCTAGCAAGTTTAATTTTCAGCTGGGGGCACCCATGAATTTTCAAAGTGGACTTATGCACATAAGTTTGGTAAATTCAGGCTAAAGTCTGAGAGTACTGCGCAGCTGCAGACTTTAGCTGTATTTGGGTCACTAAAAATGATTCTCCCCCAAGTCTTACTTGTGTTGTTTCTTTTCATGAAATGTATTAAACTGGTAAAAATGGAAGTTAAAATGCTCTTAAAAACTTAGATTCAAAAGATGAAGCCTGTAGCAAACAGCATGATAAAATAGCAAAAGTGAAGGAGGCAAAATCCTTTGCAAACAAATGTAAAGGATTAACTTTATTTCCATACATTTTTTCTTGCCACAGAATTTAATGGAAATGTGAAAAATGGTGAAAATCTACAGATTTTAGAATCCTTTGTAGATTTTGCTGGTTTTTTCACCTTCCATTTTGAATAGCTGCCAAATGTGTTGCAAAATGGAAAAATGTAATTTTCACACACCTTCATTTGTCACACCTCTTTGGTTGTGAACTCACAGGTTGGAAACTGCTTCACACACTGAATGCTCATGTAAACCAGAATTCTGCTCAAATAAGCACATTAAGTAGGCTCTGTTCTTATCAACAAAACTGAAAGGTCACTCATGGGTGTGGGATCAGATTTCATAAAAAAACAAAATGATCACTACAAGCAACTTTAGAGCATTAGTAATAATCTTTAAATAAAACTTTAGTGTGCAATTTGCTTTTCACTTTGGGGGGATCCTCCTCCTGAGTAGACTGGGGATGCCTTCACGGTACATTTGCTGAGATAACAATAGGAATATTCATTCAACTACTGTTCCCTGATCTGGGGTGAATGCATCAAACCAAAAAATTGAGACCAGAGCTAATTTGAAGAGTCTGGTCTGTCTTTACAAACCAGGAACATGCGTTAAGTCCCTGAGACCCTGGGGTGAAAGTCCAGACTTCCCTCTTAGGGGTACTCGGAATTTGCCAGCTGTTTGTTGGGAGCTGAGAAGTGCAGAAGGGGAGGTGTTGGCGTCAAAAACAAACTCTGGTGAACAGTGATAGAGGTTTATTTTAGAATCCTGGTGACTGATGGGCTATGGGCTGAGCTGTGCATAAGTGTGTGGCTTTATCTTGGACCAGATGTTGCTGTGGCTTTTTTAAAAAAAATTTCTTCTTGGATATTATTCAAGCCAGATGCAAGCATTTTGCTTTAACTTCCAGTTACTTCTCTCTCACTTAAAGCCTGCCCGAGATTCAAAAGTTAATAAGAGCTATTATAATGTGCCAAACATATTTCTAATATTAGGCAAGACAGACATGCTAAGTTTTTCTCATCTAACTAATTCAGATCATGCTCCCAATAATTTGGGAATCCTCCTCTGTGCACAACTCAGGTGTCTGAAGTCTGTAACCATGCCTCGCCTTCTGCCTCACAGATTATGAGATCATCTGGGATAAAAATCAAGAATGAAAAGAGGTTTACAGATAACTGCCAATGGAGAAAGAAACAAGGCAGCTTTAGATTGGTCAGGAAAAGGAAAAATCCTTTTATGATAGCATAAAATAACCTCTGACCTCTCTTCTCTGCTCATTCACACCGACTGCTCAGCTCTACAGGCTCTATCATGCCCTCAGAGATCCCTGTGTTTATCCCATGCTTTCTTGAATTCAGATATTGTCCTTGTCTCTACCACCTCCACTGAAGGCTGTTCCATGCATCCAGCACCCTTTTTATAAGAAATATTTCTTTAGATTACTCCTGAATCTACCCACTTTCACCTTCATCACAAGATCTCTTATTCTAGAATCTCCTTTCAATTGAAAGAGGCCTGCCTCCATGCATTGATCCGTGGAGGTATATAATAAATGTCTCTCTCTATCATATTTCACCTGTCCCATTAAATCTTCCCCATATGCTTTATAATGAAAACCACTGACTGTTTTAGTAGCCACCTTCTGGACCAACTCCATCTGATTCATATCCTTTTGAAGGTTCGGTCTCTAGAATTGTATATACTTTCAAACTGAGGTCTCACCAGGGACTTAAAGAGACAGGGCCAATGGAAGCACTGGGTATACGAGGTGGCTCCTTAGAGCACCAAAGTTCTAGGGATGATTCTGTAGTGGCATCTCCTTCTTTCCCCCAGCACAGGCCTGGAACAGAAGTGGTGTTGTGTGGGCCTATGCAGGCAAGAAGAAGAAGATGCCGAAAGGAGCAGGCTGCAGTATTGGCCTGCATGACGAGAAGGAGGAGGGGGGGTGGCCAGGAGGCAGAGTAACGTTGTCAGGAGAAGGAGCAGTATTGGCTAGGGATGTGAATCGTTTTTCTGACGGATGAAAATATCATACGATATTTTCTCATCTGTCAGGTATCGGGGGTGGGGGGATAGGGTGTCCCCGAAAGCAATAGAAAACCCCATGAAATTTTCGTGTGGTTTTCTTATCATTTGGGGGGGCGGGAAGAAAGGGCACACAGAAAAACAACCCCCAAGCCCACTCTGACCCTTTAAATCGAATTATTTAGAATCCTCCACCCTCCCGACCCCCCCCTGCAAAACTTTTCTAAAGTACCTGGTGGTCCAGTGGAGGGTCCTGGGAGCGATCTCCCATTCTTGGGCCATCGGCTGCCACTAATCAAAATAGTGCCGATGGCTCTTTCCCCTTACCATGTGACAGGAGCTGGCCAATGGCACCGATAGCCCCTATCACATGGTAACAGCAAAGGGCCATCAGCGCCATTTTGTTTACTGGCAGCCGACGGCCCGAGAGCGGGAGATCGCTCCCGGGACCCGCACTGGACCATCAGGTACTTTAGAAAAGTTGGGAGGAGGGTGGGGATTCTAAATAATTTGATTTAAAGGGTCAGGGTGGGTTGTTTGTTTTTTTTCCGGCTCGGGACAGCCGAAAAAAAAGCGTTCCGAACCGCGGGAAATGAAGATTTCCTGCAGTTCTACAAACCCAATACCAGAAACGAGCTCGGTACTGATTCACATCTCTAGTATCGGCCCCCATGGTCCAAAGAACTTAAGAAATGCCATACTGGGTCAGACCAAAAGTCAATGAAACCCAGAATTCTGTCTCTGACAGTGGCCAATCCAGGTTACAAGTATCCAGTAGGATGCCAAAGAATAGGTCTAATTCGTCTTGCTCATAACCAGGATGAACAGTAATTTTCCCAAGTCTTCATGGCTAATAGTGGTTTATAGACTTTTCTTCCAGGAACTTGTCCAAACCGTTTTTAAACCCAGCCACACTAACTATTTTCATCACATCCTCTCGTAAAAAATTCCACAGTTTAATTGCATGCTGATTGAAAAAATACTTTTTCCGATTTATTTTAAAAGTGATACTCATTAGCTTCATGGAATGTCCTCTAATCCTAGTACTATTGAAAAGGGTAAATACCATTCCTATTTACCCATTCCACACTGCTCATGATTTTATAGTCCTTTATCATATCTCTTCTCAGCTACCTCTTCTCCAAGCTAAACAGCCCTAACTTGTTTAGTTTGTAAATCAAAGGATGTGCTGCGGGGTGGGCAGGAGGAAAAAAAGGACACTAAAATTAACCTAGCTTTCTTTTAAATCAGGCACACATGCTAAAAATGAATTAACCCCACAATCTCTTTTCTTCTCTAAGCTTTAAGTGACAACATTTTCAAGCAAAGCAATACTTATTGATCCTCTTCAATTACCAGCAAAATCACCTTCGGCTCTCAGTATTCCCCCAGGATTCAAAGAAGGAGATATCAGCCGCAGGGGCTAAGGAAAGTGGCTTCTGCGACTTGTGCTTCTAGAGGGGCTGGAGAGAAAAGTGAGTGAGAGAAGGAGTGTGGGAGAGGGAGTGTGTGAGTGAGCATGTGAGGGAATATGAGAGTGAGCGAGTGTGTATGTGTGTATATGAGAGAGAATGGAGAAATCTTTGTGCACCCCCTCTCCTTCTCCTGTAAATATACAACAATTTCAGGGCATCTGGAAATAAAATGTTCCTAGGTATGGAAAGCAGAGGATTTTTTAAAATCCATTTTGGATTTAATTATTGGACATTATTTGATATCTGCTGTTTTGAAAAGTGTTTGGGAAAAAATTAAAAAGTGTGTATTAAAAAATTAAAAAGTGTGTATGAGTTTTTAATTATTGGATGTTATTCTGTTCATCAGCTGTTCTGAAATATTTATTTTTTTATTAGTATTGTTTTACCATTATTGATTTATATTTCTTGATTTTACTACTTGATATTTTATGAGGAATGGTAATGTTTCGGTTGCTTTTTGTTGAATTGCATACAGAGTTTGGCTTGCTGCAGTTTCCAGTTCCATGTTTATCCTCATTTTTCTTTTATACATTATGGCCTCTTTCTTCTGTATTTGGTGAGGGTCTGTCGGTGCTCTGCAGGTGTGACAGATGAGGTATTTTGCTAACATGTGTAAGGATCTATAGAGCCTGGCCTGTTCTGTTTTGCTAATAGGAACTATATTGGTGTTTTTGGACCTGGTGTAATAGCTACAGTGTTTTCTTTTCTTGGATAGGATTCCTGTAGCTTGAGAGCTGGCAGTTAGTGATGTTTTAGTATGGAAGATTTATTATATTGTAATTGTAATACAGTTTAATAATGGTTTTCTGAGGGTCAAACCCATAACCATCATGTGTTACAATAGGCCTAATGCCATATGGGTTCCAAGTGTCATTTACTTGTTTGCAGCGTTTTCTGGTAGGCACCACAGGAGCGCATTTAATTATAATATACAATGATATTTTATCACAGAAGGCTGCACTCTGAATATCCTTTTTCATGTAAAATCTGTTGTTATACATGCAGAATTTTTAATTGTGTGTGGGGAGGGAAGGGCCAGGGAGGAGGGGAGGGAGCAAAGGCTATAAGGTTTGCCTAGGTTGCTTAATAACGCACTGGCCCTGCGGATACAGGGGCAATGTCATCTCTTTTTTTTCTGCTGACCATGCCTCTCCCTATGTTCCAAGCACCTTTCTGGCTTTAGCCACTGCCTTATTCACCTCTTTGATCACTTTAGGATCATCATCAGCTAGGACCATTCCCAGATCCCATCTTGTTTCGTATACAGAAGAATTTCACCCACTCTCCTTGGAGTTTTGTATCCCGAATGCATGATTCTGCATATTTAGCATTAAATCTCAGCTGCCAGGCTCAGTCTAGGCCATTCCTCCAGCTTCGCTGGATCCCTTCTCATACTTACCACACCTTTCTGGGTGTCCACCCTGTTGCAGATTTTGGTATCATCGGCAAAGAGACAATCCTTGTACAATGTGTCTCACAAAATTGTTAAAAAGAACCAGTCCAAGGACTGATCCCTGCAGCACAGCACTGGTAATGTCTCTCTCATTGGCGTGAGCTCCATTTATCATTACCTTACCTTTCCTCACCTCCCACTCAGGCAGTTTCTAAACCAGTCAGTCGCTTATTTATAAATCAGCGATGCGGAACTGTGTCATAAGCCTTACTGAAACCCAAGTACACCACATCTAACACTCTCAAGTTGAAGCATGGGAAAAAAAATATTCAGATGAAAGAAAAAGAAATACAGAAACTTCTTCTGGGGCTTCAGGAAATTACTTGGAAATTAGATTAGTGAGTTATTGTAGATTATTATTATTATTATTATTATTTTTTGTGAACAAAGAACAAAAGTTATAAATTGTATCGTTTTATACCCCCTGTTTTAGAAAGACATGAAAACTAGAACAAAATCCGCTATGATGTTTGTGGTGTTCGCATCCGAAACTACAGAAAGCCCCCAATGAGATTTTTTTTTAATGTTTATGCCATTTTGTTTCAGAGCTGCCATTTAGCAGGCAGGATTCCTTCCCTTCCTCCCGCAGCCCAGATGAGTCCCATGTGGGGGTAATCCCGCTTCCTTTTACAGTTCTAATTTAATTTTTATTTCCTCAATTTAAGGTTTTGTGCCAGGCTGAAAAGACTAGAGCTATTGGTGCCAAAACCAGTCCTGGACCCCCATCATTAGATTGCAGTCTTTTCATCAACTCATTTCTCTTATATCCTAAAGATTTTCTGGACAGGACCTGAAAATACTCATGTGGTTCAAAGTATTTAAATGAGGTACACATTCTGCTTCTGGGAGCAAATTTACATAAAACCTTTTTAACCCTAAAATGGCCTCAATTCACCACTCCCCCCCCCCCCCCCTATTGGATTTGTCCTCCACTAGATAAATAGCAGCCAAATATCTATTGTTACAAAGGGGATGTGTGGCTGATGTTCATTGTGTTTCAGAAGAGGCAAAAAAGTTATTTGGGTGGACCGGAGAGAAGATATTTGAAGTGCGCAGGAGACAGATCCAGTGTATACCGCTGTTATTGGGCTGAGGTCTGTCTCTGGCCATGCCTCGGCACAGTTACTCATCCGTGTTTTCACACAGGCTTTATTTGCTTCCCCAAACCCTCTACTTCAGAGCAGGAGTAAGCCAGGATGGCCTCCAGGAGGGGGGGCCACATAGCTCCCATTCCTTCCTATCGGGACGATACAGTAAAAAATGCGGGAGAGCGGGCGAGTGCCCGCTCTCCCGGGGCGCGCAGTTTTTACTGCTTTTCTGTGCACTTTCCCGGTGCCCGGAGAAATTAGCGCCTACCTTTGGGTAGGCGCTAATTTCTGAAAGTAAAATTTATTTATTTATTTATTTATTTTTGGTTTTTTTTATATACCGATCTTCTTACATTGTATGCAAATCAAATCGGTTTACAGAAAACAAATTAAACTTGCAAGGTAGCATTACATATAACAAGAAACTTTTAAATAACAGGTTAAACTTACATGGTGGCATTACATAAAGCGAAGAAACTTTTAAATAACAAATAAATATAAGAAAACATGTAAGAACTATGAATTACATGATATTAGAAGATATTCCTAATTATACAGAAGCCTTGCGAGAGGCTGAAGAAGAGACTTTAAATAATAACCTTACATGTGGATGAGTCGAACCATAATTAACTTACACGTGGATGAATCGAACGCATTTGAGCTTGGGAGCAAGGAAGATAAGCAAAGGGCGGACATGAGGAGGAGAGGGATAGACAGGGGGTCTTATATTATAATGTGCCAAACAGCTGAGATTTAATGCTAAATATGCAGAATCATGCATTCGGGATACAAAACTCCAAGGAGAGTGGGTGAAATTCTTCTGTATACGAAACAAGATGGGATCTGGGAATGGTCCTAGCTGATGATGATCCTAAAGTGATCAAAGAGGTGAATAAGGCAGTGGCTAAAGCCAGAAAGGTGCTTGGAACATAGGGAGAGGCATGGTCAGCAGAAAAAAAAGAGATGACATTGCCCCTGTATCCGCAGGGCCAGTGCAAGTTATTAAGCAACCTAGGCAAACCTTACAGCCTTTGCTCCCTCCCCTCCTCCCTGGCCCTTCCCTCCCCACACACAATGGAAAAAAGGTGGGTTGAAAAAGTGTAAAATGTGCGGCTTGGCTGCACATTTTACTTACTGAATCGCGCGGGAATACCTAATAGGGCCATCAATATGCATTTGCATGTTGCGGGCGCTATTAGGTTCGGGGGGGTTAGACGCGTGTTTTGGACGCGCTATTACCCCTTACTAAATAAGGGGTAAAGCTAGCGCGTTGAAAACGTGCGTCCAAATGCAGGTTAACAGTGCGCTCTGTTGGAGCGCACTGTACTGTATCGGCCTGTATGGAAGGAAAAATATCATGCAAGTGATTTTCCCTCCAAGGGAAATCACCAGATTCACTCTGTAACACACTGTATGTCAGATCCTGTTGGAATGGAACAGGAAAAAATATCAGCAAAGAGGTTTGTTGTTTTTATTTTTTTAAATAGGTTTTGTTTCACAGCTGTTTTTCTCCCACTTTTAGAGAGGCAGCACTGCAGTTGCTGCAGCACTTGACTTTTGAAAAGCAACTTTGCCAAACCCTCTGTATTGCACAAATATTTCATCACACTGCCCACACATCTTCCCTTCCTCTCACCCTCCTCATTCATACTTCCTCCTCACAATCACTCTCTCCAGGATGCACTCTCTGAACTTACCCAGCACTCGCACAGCATTCACACCCACACACCAGTAAGTTTAGGAAAAGTCACAAAGGACACCAAGGGCGAGATTTACTAAAGCCCCCCCCCCACCATGCTATGTTTATGGGGAAAAAGCTTAGTGAATCAAATCCTAAATGTAACCAAAAATAAAGAATATTTATTGCTTTAAACCAAAATAAAATGCATTTTTAAACCTTTTCCTCTTTCCTGGAGGATAGGAGTTGGGACGGATTGTGTCAAATTTGACCTTGTGGGGGGAGGAAAGAGGACAAGCGAGAGGTTGCTCCTTCTCTCTTCCCCGTCACCTTCATCTCCACCTCCACTAATGCTAATCTCTCTTCCTCCCTCCCTACCTTTCTGCCGGGCCTGCCATTCCTGGCCTGTAGCTCTTCAGCCACTGGTACTCCCAGCACCACTGTGCAGTGGTGTGCCCTGTCCACCCTCTTAAAGGTGCAGGGTTAATTCCATGGCTGCCGGCCCATGAACCCCCATGTTTTTAAGGGGATGGATTCAGACAGGATACAACACTATCTACGTTACCTTGCCTCGCACAATGGGCATCCCCCAGTGGGCCAGTTGGCAGCAATCTCTTGATTGATCAATCCATCCCTGGATACGAGGGAGGGTGGCAGAGTTCTAATGCTTTTTTTTTTGGGGGGGGGGAGGGGCAGGAGAGGGACTGACGGTTCTGCATTTGCCTCTAAGGGGGCCTCTGCTTGCTGCTTCCAGAAGCAGAGCAGCAGCATGTCGGTGTGAGTCTGAAAGAGAGAACAAGAGACTCACGATGCTTCACAACCAATGCAGGAAAAAAAAGGCAAAGCACACAACTACAGATTCAATAAGCAGGCATCTCTTTCCCTCCAGGCCAAATCTATGTATCCATCCACTAGTGACATGCCTGGTCTGAAGGATAGCAGTTTTTTTGGAGAGGCTTCTGCATTCTCTGCATAGTCAGAAGAAAAGAGAAGATGTGTGAAGAAAATTGGATACAAAGGTATAACAGTTACATTTTTGAGCATGTGCAAAAATGGAAATGAATACATAGAAGAAAGAGAAAATATATAATGTAACTAAAAAAAGACAAAGGCAAACAGCATAGCAAGTACCACTCGGAGAACAGAAAAATGCATGCCTTTCCCATGCACAGCAAGGATGCTAATCTGATGGGCATTAATACAACACACATACCCACCCACACACTCAGGCACTACAGAGAGGGACAGAAGGAAAAAGCATGCACTGTGGAAATGTTGGACCAAATGACACAAAGAAACAAGAAAGAAGAGCACATCAGGTGCCATACCAGCGAGAGACAGACACCATTGGAAAGGATACACACAAGCACACAGGCAGGGACATACAGGATGGGTCTCTTCAACCAGCCAAAGCTGGTCCTCTGGGCTCTTATACCATTGAGGGTCCTCCATTAATCTACTGACACATCCTTGGCTATTCACTCTTGTCTCCTAGAACCAAGGAGACAGGGTGCTCTGCTCTGACCCCTGGACCAGGAGCAGAAATCTGATGATGTCTAGGTAGGTCTGAAAATAATTTTCTTAAAAACATTTATTAATTGTATTTCCTTTAGCAATTTGTTTCCTTTTTGATTCAATTTGTTGCATATTTCTATCCTCTTCCCTTTTCTTAATCAAGTTTATTCTTGTAATATAACTTTAAATCCTACAAATAAAATAAAAAAAACCATTTCATTTTGTTTAATGTACTGTATCTCTTAGACCACTTTTCAGCAATCAATCAAATCAGTTTCCCATAAAAACGCATACAAAATTAATTAATCTTGTCATACACTTACTAACATACAATACTTAAACACAGCTCAGCCAAAGCAAAAATAAATACAAGTAAAAAATGAACAATATTAATGTGTGACAGAAGTCATAGTCTTAGGGATTTAGCAAGTGTATAGGAAAGTATTCATTGAGTGATAAATTCCCTCTTAGTTCAGCGGCACACTTTGGACACATCGACAATGTGTGCAGACCCAGACTTATCCAGAGTTGGCAAGATGATCCACTAGGATAAGTCCTCCTCCTCTTCCCAGCTTGTGGAGGATCAGCTGGAGGAAGGATTGCAGATGGCCTCTGGGGGTAATGGCAGTGCTGGTTGCCATTCTGTCTCCATCTGGTGAAGATGAAGGTAAACATAACACAGAAGTTAAAAATTCATTCTCTCAAACACTTAAGTTACTATGGCTAAGTTACTCCAAACAGAAACCTCAGATCAGCAAATAAAGGACTTCTAAAGACACCTCCCACTCGCTCCAAACAACTCACCTCAACCCAAAAGAGAGCAATCTCTCTAGGAAGCCCAAATCTCTGGAACTCCCTCCCAACCGAACTCAGAACTCAAGAAAACCAAAACATTTTCAAAAAAGATCTAAAAACCTGGATGTTCACCAAAGCATACCAACTCACCCAATGAACATAACGCCAACCCCCTCCGGCCTAACCTGAAGAAAAATGAAACTCAACACAAGTATATTTTACAACAAAGAATTGAAACGTAAAAAACTGAACAGCAACTAACTTGTATATGCTGTCCCTATGTTAACAACCTTTTGAACATTTTGAAAACCTTGTTATCCTCCTTAACCTTGTAAACCTTCATATTTTTTGTAAACCATTATGATGGCGAAACCAAAGGATGGTATATAAAAAACTCGATAAATAAATAAATAAAAATAAACATATACAACACCAATATCTAATGAGAGAAAGTGCAATCAAGTAATGTTGCTATTTTAAATATATTTTATGCAGTAATTACGCAATCCAAATATACCACGTACTGTACTCATAATTACAATAATCAATGAACATCGATTTATTCACTCAAATTACCCTCAAAAACATCTTGGAAAATGCAAACATAGAATTTCATGTATTAAGAACATCCTACACACAGAAACACATAATATGTGATGAACATGGTCACATCTATAGAATCCCGTACCACTGCTGGGACAGTGTCTTGGAGCCTTTTAATGGAAATGTGTCTGTGCTGCTGTGGAACAGCTGACACACTTCTTCAGTGTTTTTTGTAACAAGGAACTGCAGCCGTTCATGAAGGGGCAGAAGGAGTGAGTCACAATACTCCATGTGTCCACAGATGTGTCCATTCGTTTGGTATACGGCACGGTGATTGACACGACTGACCTGTATACAGTACAGGGAAAGCCATGGATGAGCAGCATTTCCTCTCATATAGATCACTTTCTTATTGGGAATGATGGATATGGTGCCCCCCACATCCTGGGGTCCTGTCAGGGGTGATACCTGTGAGAGCAGTGCCTTATGTATTATTTCATCTCTGCTAGTGATACTGTGTGTGTGGTGTTCAGAGGGGTAGGAGATGCAGTGATGAAGTCCTTGGTGTGTGACAGATGAGGCTCTAGTGTTCAGTTCCTCTAGCCTTGCTTCCTTGTGTTGTTGCATGGAAGGTGTGGCTGTGAGCTGCAGATTGAATGTTGTGTGTGGTGAAAAGGTTAAGGTCCTTTTGAATACTGTCCCCTCATGGTCAGAACAACTTCCAGTCCAGTTTAGAGACTGAAGAATGGCCTAGATAGCAAAAGATGCTTTGTAACCTTTTGGTGCATGCTAGCCTCACATGCTAGCACTTCCTTCTATGCTGCAGCTTGCTAAGCCATGTTGCTTTATTTTTTTTCCCTCACTGAAAAAAGTGGCTTGCTCTGTGGCTGTGCATGAGATTGCTGAAGTTGGGTGGGGCTAAAGTGTTGGCAAAAATATGATGTTAAGACACTACAAGAAAAAACTCTAAATGCTGTTTTGTGCAATAAAGAGAACCCCGACTAATTTCAACTCCCAGGAAAACTAGTATTACAATTATTCGCTAGCATCATTCAACCACTTCTCCTATATGGGAGTGGTTTGGTGTGGGGGGGGGGGGGGAGTCCGTTAAAAGTTTCTGAACTATAGAGAATGAGACAGTTTCCCAATAGAAACTCGGCACTTCCAGTTCTGTAATGAAACACTTCACATCCATAGAATGGGAATGTGCAGAGCAGAACTAAAGCAACCAAATGTCCGATCTTCTGAAAATTGTTTATTAAGTGGAATCAAATATATGCAAATAAGCCCGACTCCAGCCGAGTTTCGCCCTCTTTCAATAGGGCTGCATCAGGGGTCCTTGCATGTATGATTGCTATATCTTCGTCACAAAGTTGTATCTATGGGCTATGAGCGATGCGAAGTTTCGCCAGTCTGTGCAATACAAGCCACAAGAGATAAATTATATCAAAAGTGAGCCTCCCAAACTTAGCAAATCGAAAATGTTTTCGATTTGCTAAGAAAGTGATCGCAGTGAATATGCACTCCTGAGTTTGGGAGGCTCACTTTTGATATAATTTATCTCTTGTGGCTTGTATTGCACAGACTGGCGAAACTTCGCATCGCTCATAGCCCATAGATACAACTTTGTGACGAAGATATAGCAATCATACATGCAAGGACCCCTGATGCAGCCCTATTGAAAGAGGGCGAAACTTGGCTGGAGTCGGGCTTATTTGCATATATTTGATTCCACTTAATAAACAATTTTCAGAAGATCGGACATTTGGTTGCTTATTTCGTACTGTTGCTCTCACGGCTTTATTAAGCAACCTTCCTTGCTGCGTTTTTAGTCCTCCAGAGCAGAACTAAGACTGTCCCCTTTCTATTCACCAATCAAAAAACAATATTTAAATTCTGGTGGGTCCTCTCAGTTAATAGTGACACAAGCTCCCCTAGGGCTGCCATGCGCATGTTATAAAATCCAGGGTCGGCGCGTGCAAGGGGGTGCACACTTGTGCACCTTGCGCGCGCCGAGCCCTAGGGGAGCCTGGATGGCTTTCCCCGTTCCCTCCAAGGCCGCTCCGAAATTGGAGCAGCCTCGGAGGGAACTTTTCTTCTGCTCCCTCGCACCTTCCCCCCCCCCCACCTTGTGGCAGGCGTATCTTGTGCTCGCCGGCCGGCTGCCGGCGCACCATCCCCCAGCACAGCCGCTGTGCCAGAGGCCTCGGTACCGCCCCCTTCCCGCCCATGGACCGGGACCATGCCCACGCTCCCGCCGACTTCCCATCCCTTTTTCAAACCCTGGGGATATGTGCGTCCTAGGGCTTGCGCGCGCCGCCGAGCCTATGCAAAATAGGCTTGGTGCACGCAGGAGCAGGTTTTCGGGGTTACGCGCGTAACCCTTTGAAATCTACCCCTAAGTAAACTTGATTAATAGCAGTTAATGGACTTCTCCTCCAAGAACTTATCCAAACCTTTTTTGAACCCAGCTACACTAACTGTACTAACCATATCCTAAGAACATAAGAAAATGCCATACTGGGTCAGACCAAGGGTCCATCAAGCCCAGCATCCTGTTTCCAACAGTGGCCAATCCAGGCCATAAGAACCTGGCAAGTACCCAAAAACTAAGTCTAGTCCATGTTACCATTGCTAATGGCAGTGGCTATTCTCTAAGTGAACTTAATAGCAGGTAATGGATTTCTCCTCCAAGAACTTATCCAATCCTTTTTTAAACACAGCTATACTAACTTCACTAACCACATCCACTGGCAACAAATTCCAGAGTTTAATTGTGCATTGAGTAAAAAAGAACTTTCTCCGATTAGTTTTAAATGTGCCCCATGCTAACTTCATGGAGTGCCCCCTAGTCTTTCTACTATCCGAAAGAGTAAATAACCGATTCACATCTACCCATTCTAGACCTCTCATGATTTTAAACACCTCTATCATATCCCCCCTCAGTCGTCTCTTCTCCAAGCTGAACAGCCCTAACCTCTTTAGTCTTTCCTCATAGGGGAGCTGTTCCATTCCCTTTATCATTTTGGTAGCCCTTCTCTGTACCTTCTCCATTGCAATTATATCTTTTTTGAGATGCAGCGACCAGAATTGTACACGGTATTCAAGGTGCGGTCTCAACATGGAGCGATACAGAGGCATTATGACATTTTCCGTTTTATTCACCATTCCCTTTCTAATAATTCCCAACTTTCTGTTTGCTTTTTTGACTGCCGCAGCACACTGAACCGACGATTTCAATGTGTTATCCACTATGATGCCTAGATCTCTTTCTTGGGTTGTAGCACCTAATATGGAACCCAACATTGTGTAATTATAGCATGGGTTATTTTTCCCTATATGCATCACCTTGCACTTATCCACATTAAATTTCATCTGCCATTTGGATGCCCAATTTTCCAGTCTCACAAGGTCTTCCTGCAATTTATCACAATCTACTTGTGATTTAACTACTCTGAACAATTTTGTGTCATCTGCAAATTTGATTATCTCACTCGTTGTATTTCTTTCCAGATCATTTATAAATATATTGAAAAGTAAGGGTCCCAATACAGATCCCTGAGGCACTCCACTGTCCACTCCCTTCCACTGAGAAAATTGTCCATTTAATCCTACTCTGTTTCCTGTCTTTTAGCCAGTTTGCAATCCATGAATCCTACAACCTTTCAAACGAAGAACTCTGGCACTCACCGATTAAAGCATCTTTTTGCTCTATTCCAAATTCCTTTGGATAATGCTTCTTCAATTATTTTTGACCTTTAACTTCCTTCCAGCTCTTAAGCTTCCCAAGTTTTTACTCCTTGTTAAATGTAACTTTTATCTTATTCTCTTCTCTTGTTAATTACTTTTATTTATTGCTTCTGTTATACCCTTGTTTTATGTAAACCGATCCGATATGGTTTAATTTACTATGAAGGTCGGTATAAAAAACTGTTAAATAAAATTAAATAAATAAATGAAAGGATTCGCCACCTATCCCATGACTTTTTACTTTTCCTAGAAGCCTCTCATGAGGAACTTTGTCAAACGCCTTCTGAAAATCCAAGTATACTGCATCTACCGGTTCACCTTTATCCACATGTTTATTAACTCTTTCAAAAAAGTGAAGCAGATTTGTGAGGCAAGACTTGCCCTGGGTAAAGCCATGCTGACAACAAATTCCAGAGCTTTATTGTGCATTGAGTGAAAAAGAATTTTCTCCGATTAGTCTTAAATGTGCTACTTGCTAACTTCAAGGAATGCCCCCTAGTCCTTCTATTATCCGAAAGTGTAAATAACTGATTCACATCTACTCATTCAAGACCTCTCATGATCTTAAAGTCCTCTATCATATCCCCCCTCAGTCCTCTCTTCTCCAAGCTGAACAGCCCTAACCTCTGCCCTTGCTGCTGGGATGGTACAGCTCCCCTATGAGGAAAGGCTTTTCCTCATAGGGGAGCTGTACCATCCCAGCAGCAACCCTATTTATGATAAGGCAATACTGAAAATATTACAAGAAATGCTAGAATACAAATATACTTCCTGTTAGGAGGTGGAAAACACCACAAGCTCGACTTTTATAGCATTTCTTACTTTAGACAAAACAGACTCTCATCAATTAGAGAGAGTGACCATGCATTAGAAATAGAAACATACAGAAAAAACTGAAATAGAAACCCTGAGAAGCTTGATTCTACATGCAGTGTAACACAGGAGGAGGAGAATCAGAAATACTGTACTGTGCAAAATATAAAAATATATGAGATACATGTTCCCCAAACCTGACAGAGAAAACAGAGGACTTTCTATGGAAGAATGAACAGGAAATCCCGGTACAGTTCTCAAGGAAACTGGTGAATTTACAGCTATAGAAGCAAAATATATTGTATCCTGCCACCAGGACAGAAATATAACATGACCAGAGACAATACTGAACTTAACCAGCACCCAAAATTTGTCTCTATTATTTCTTTTCTGTACTTTGTAACTCTTTCCTTTTATTGCATTCCATATTACTTTGACAATGTGTACAATTTTGTCAGGCTAATAAAGTTTCTTGAATCTTGCATGCATATGAGGATGGTTTGTGATAAAAATATGGGTAGTTTATTTATTTATTTATACATTTTTTATATCGTCGTTCCATGTAAAGATCACAACGGTTTACAAAAGTAACATTCATAGCTATAAATCAATGAATAATGATGGGTTTACATAGGTAGTATTCATAAACAGGCATTAACCTCTATCTAATGACATGTTCCAGTACATTTTAGCTAATTAGCTCACATTTAAATCTTTCTATCTGGTATCAAACGTAGCATCTCAGGAAGAGAATTCCAAAGCTTTGGACCCACTATGGAAAATACACAATCTCTTACTTGTGTCAGATTTGTGCTCCGTAATGTCGGAACAGCCAGTAGTCCTTTATTTTGAGATCTTAGTGTTCACTGAGGTGCATATGATTGTAATGTTATGCCTATCATACCTGTGTTACTAGAATGAATGATTTTGAATATTAATCTTAATACTTTATAGTAGATTCAGGATTGTACTGGCAGCCAGTACAGTGAAATCAGCAAGGGTATAATGTTATAAAATGTCCTTGCTCCTAACAAAAGTATTGCTGAGGTTTTGTAATACTTGTAATGGTTTTAAGATACATGCTGGAAGACGAAGTAATAAGGAGTTACAATAGTCTAGGTTTGAGAAAATTAAAGTTTGCAATACACTTCGGAAGTCCTCAAAGGTTAATAAAGGTTTCAACCTTTGAACCTAGAAGATGTGGTAGGCCTGATTGACAAACTGAAAAGTAGTAAATCACCCGGACCGGATGGTATACACCCCAGGGTTCTGAAGGAACTAAAAAATGAAATTTCAGACCTATTAGTAAAAATTTGTAACTTATCATTAAAATCATCCATTGTACCTGAAGACTGGAGGATAGCAAATGTAACCCCAATATTTAAAAAGGGCTCCAGGGGTGATCCTGGAAACTACAGACCGGTTAGCCTGACTTCAGTGTCAGGACAAATAGTGGAAAGTGTTCTGAATATCAAAATCACAGAACATATAGAAAGACATGGTTTAATGGAACAAAGTCAGCATGGCTTTACCCAGGGCAAGTCTTGCCTCACAAATCTGCTTCACTTTTTTGAAGGAGTTAATAAACATGTGGATAAAGGTGAACCGGTAGATATAGTATACTTGGATTTTCAGAAGGCGTTTGACAAAGTTCCTCATGAGAGGCTTCTAGGAAAAGTAAAAAGTCATGGGATAGGTGGCGATGTCCTTTCATGGATTGCAAACTGGGTAAAAGACAGGAAACAGAGAGTAGGATTAAATGGACAATTTCCTCAGTGGAAGGGAGTGGACAGTGGAGTGCCTCAGGGATCTGTATTGGGACCCTTACTTTTCAATATATTTATAAATGATCTGGAAAGAAATACGACGAGTGAGATAATCAAATTTGCAGATGACACAAAATTGTTCAGAGTAGTTAAATCACAGGCAGATTGTGATAAATTGCAGGAAGACCTTGTGAGACTGGAAAATTGGGCATCCAAATGGCAGATGAAATTTAATGTGGATAAGTGCAAGGTGATGCATATAGGGAAAAATAACCCATGCTATAATTACACAATGTTGGGTTCCATATTAGGTGCTACAGCCCAAGAAAGAGATCTAGGTGTCATAGTGGATAACACATTGAAATCTTTGATTCAGTGTGCTGAAGCAGTCAAAAAAGCAAACAGAATGTTGGGAATTATTAGAAAGGGAATGGTGAATAAAACGGAAAATGTCATAATGCCTCTGTATCGCTCCATGGTGAGACCGCACCTTGAATACTGTGTACAATTTTGGTCGCCGCATCTCAAAAAAGATATAATTGCAATGGAGAAGGTACAAAGAAGGGCTACCAAAATGATAAAGGGAATGGAACAGCTCCCCTATGAGGAAAGACTAAAGAGGTTAGGACTTTTCAGCTTGGAGAAGAGACGACTGAGGGGGGATATGATAGAGGTGTTTAAAATCATGAGAGGTCTAGAACGGGTAGATGTGAATCGGTTATTTACTCTTTCGGATAGTAGAAAGACTAGGGGGCACTCCATGAAGTTAGCATGGGGCACATTTAAAACTAATCGGAGAAAGTTCTTTTTTAGTCAACGCACAATTAAACTCTGGAATTTGTTACCAGAGGATGTGGTCAGTGCAGTTAGTATAGCTGTGTTTAAAAAAGGATTGGATAAGTTCTTGGAGGAGAAGTCCATTACCTGCTATTAAGTTCACTTAGAGAATAGCCACTGACATTAGCAATGGTAACATGGAATAGACTTAGTTTTTGGATACTTGCCAGGTTCTTATGGCCTGGATTGGCCACTGTTGGAAACAGGATGCTGGGCTTGATGGACCCTTGGTCTAACCCAGTATGGCATTTTCTTATGTTCTTATGTTCTTAACTGATGTTGTATAATCAACTTGGAGTAACCTGTGTTAATTAATATATTGATGTGCTTTTTCATAGCAAGGTTCTCATCCAGCTGGATTCCTAATTCTCGTACTTGACTTGAAGGAGTAATTTGAAAGTTACCCAGGTGTAATACCGGTGTTTTAACTATTGAAGAGTTTCTACTTAACCAGATGATTTCAGTCTTTAGAGGGTTTAATGGTATTCTAAGTTGCGATAGAACTGTATTGCTTTCATATAGGTTGACAGTATCAATACTGTATTTTCAAATGATTTGGAGAATGGAATGTAAAACTGTATGTCATCAGCATACAAGAAGAAAGTGATTCTTAGATCTGCCAGTAATTTACACAGTGGGAGCATATAAATATTGAATAGTGTTGCTGAGAGGCTGAGCCTTGAGGTACCCCTGTATCAATATGGAAAGTATCTGATCTGTGATTGCCCAGTTTGACTTGGAATGTTCTATTACATAGATAGGAAGAGAACCTTCTGAGAACACTACCATCAATCCCAATGTTTCTCAACTGATGGCACAACAGGGTACGGTCCACAGTGTCAAAGGCAGCTGTTAAGTTGATTAGCACAAGAAAATATGTTTCATCAGCCTCAATCCCTCGTAGAATAGAGTCCATTAAAGAAAGGAGTAATGTCTCAGTTGAGCGATGTATCCTAAATCCAAATTGATTTGGGAAGAGAATGTCTTGTTCTTCCACCTGATTTACAAGTTGGGCTAACACTGCTTTTTCCAAGTACTTTTGAGAGAAAAGAAGATTGGATATTGGATGATAGTTATCCCATTTCATCTATTCTTCCATTTGTTTTGGCTTCTTCACCATAATTTAAACTAAGGTCCAGGGCTTAATTTGTGGGTAATGGCCAGGAATGCAGTTCCACCACTTCTTTTCATACTTACGGTAAGAGGAAAAGCAGCAGGAGCGTTTGGCTCCAGCCCCTCCCTTGTAGGTGGCATGCAGGGAAGAAGGGAATAACCCTGAAGCAGACAGAGCAGAGAGTTGCCCCCTCCCCTCCTGTTCTTCAGAAACAGGAGGAAAGAGTTTGATCCTGAAGCAGGTCACTGCAGTCCATAAAACAGACACTGAAAGAGCTGAAATTAACACAAGTTTGAAAGTTGAGAGCAGTAATGCCAATCATCCGTGCTTCAAACCTGGCTATTATGCTACTGCTCACAAGTTTCAAACTTGGGCTAATTCAGCTCCATTTTGTGACGGTTATCTGGGGCTTCATTTATGGTGGAACAACCTAGAACAATGTTCTGTCTCACTTTTTTTTCTGGAATCTGAGGAAATGGAGCAGAGCCAGTGTAAATCAGTTCTGGTGGGCGAAGATGAACAATATTGGGGGCTGAGGATAGAGAATGACGGGTTTACGCGGGTAGGCTTTTAAAATGTGCCCCTTGATGTCTTCTAATTCCTCAATATGCATATGCTAAATCTCCCTCCTGATATCCTGCTTGGAGCAGTGACTGCTTGCCTACTCTAATGTGCCTTTTAAGCTTTTCTGGAAGCTAGAAGTTCAAAGAAAAGCTGCAACAATATTGGACACTATCAAAATTTTATCCAAAAAGCAGGCTTTATTTAATGTGTGCATTTTCCTCAGTGTCAAGTGATTCACAGCGCATTTGATATTGGGCACTGTGCAGTTCCCATCTTCCAGAATCTTTTCTAACAAGGCCATTCTTTAGTTGTTTGTACAGTAGTTATACTTCAGCTACAGGCAGCATGGAAAAGAAGTGTTCCAACACCGCATGACTCCTTCAAAAGGGAACAATGAACAATGTCTCACTACATATCAGGAGGGCTGTGAATGAACTTTTTGTACTTCTCCATTTTCATAACAAGAAATAAAAAGGCACATCAGAGGTGAGGCAGCAGTGCGGGGGGAACAGGTGTTGACCTAGAGTGAAGGGGACACAGAAGCATGGAAGAGTGAAGGCTTGCGAGCATCCCTGTGTCTGGTCAGGATGTGCTATCATTTGAAAGAACATAGGAAATGTCAATGACATTTCGTATTTTACTTCATTTTGTTTTCAAACTAAAATAAACTAAAACAAACAATTTCATTCATTTTTCTTTTGCTTCGATCTGAGGAAGCAGCTGCTGCCATTATTAAAAAACAAACAAAACAAACAAACCCCCCCCCCCCCCAAAAGCCTCCAGGAACCTCCTCCTGCCCACCAAACTTAGCATTTATTAATATTTATTATCCAATTCATCACTTCTAGAAAAGTTTGAAACGAATTACAAGATAAAAGCATACATAATCTAAAAATATGACAGTGACGATAATGAAATAAAATCAAACAGCAGGGAAAAATAGTGTCAACAAAAATTATGCTCTTAGACATACTGTCAGACCATGAAATGAGGTAACATAGGCAATAATAAATCAATTTTGTCAAGATGTGAACAGGCTGTTGAGCTAGATAACAAAAAACCTAACAGATCGGAGGAATCTAGGTTGTTATGGCCTTTAATTCCCTGTTGTAGGCAAGTTTAAACAGAAATGTTTTCAGAGCTTGCTTAAAAGTGTTGTGATTCTCAGCCTTCTGGATCTGAACAGGTAATGAGCTCCACAGTGTTGGGCCAACATCCGAAAAGCAAACTTGCTCCTTCTGGCCCCCAGAGCCCCACTGGCCTCCCCTCAGCCTTCTAACCCAGTTCTTACTCCATCGGCAGCTCTGCAGATTTTCTATGGACAGCAGCGATCCCCAGTCTCTCCTGCCCAGCACTCTGGATTTTCAAAATGGCTACCAGTCAACTTGAGGCCATCAGATTCAAAATGGCTACCAGTCAACTTGTACATCAGATTCTGCTATACAACAGAATGGTGCTGGTCTCGAGTTGACTGGTGGCCATTTTGAAAATCCAGAGCCATAGAGCAGGAGCAACTGAGGATCATGCCTTCCCTGGAAGACCCATTGATTTGGATAAGTGGTCCTGGGAGCCAGAGTGAGCCTTTCATTTAAGCACAAAGAGGGTACAGTTCACTTTCATTTTGTTTTTCTGGTTTTTGTTTTGTATTGTTTTTTCATTTCATGTTGGATAAACAAATCAAAATTAAATAATCACACACACACACAAAAATAAAAATCAAATTAAATTAAAATTTCCCAAATGCACATATCTGATGTCTGAGTTGTCTGACAGGCTGCAATGGTAGAATCAACTAGCATCCTGATCTGTCTGGCAGTTTGCAAGTTCTGTAATAATTATATCTGGGTCCAGACTGGGACAGATAGCAGGCAGGCAGACATGTCGAGGTACAAGCTGGGGTCAGGGCAGGTGGCAAACAACCAGTAAGCGAGTCTAGGCCAAGGTCAGTGTAGGCAGCAGGCAAGCAGGTTGAGGACCAAGCTGGGATCAGGGCAGATGGCAGTCCAGAAGATTAGTCAATGTCCGTAGCAAGGGTCAGAATTAGGAGTCAGGCAGAGATGGGCAGAGGAACAAGACACAAGCAGAGCAAGGCAAGGTAATAACAAGGCAAGACAATGTAAGGTAAAACACAGAGATGGGCAGGAGGACCTGTTGCTGAGAACATCATCAGTGAGCGCCAGTTGATGGGTTTCCCACTACTGGGCCTTTATGAGGTGCTATGCTATGCGAGCACCTAAGGAGGCCCCAGGGACATGGCAGGATGGCATTTCGGCCATGTCAGCAGCATGAGGAGCTGGGAATGAATGCAGTTGGTTGTGGGCTGTTCTGCGGTTGGTCAAAACGTTACACCCAAGATGGTGGAGTACAAAGGATAAAGAAAATGATGCTACTGGATAAGAAGAAATCTTGCAGGTGATTACACTCTGTGGCTGTCAGATGGGATATATCCTTAGTAGTATGGACAGAATAACTGAGTAGATTGGATAGACCTGATGGTCTTTTCCTGACATTATTTATTATGATATTAGGTGGCTGATACTGAAAAAACGATGAGCCCCTATGTTAGGCACCTATTTTCAGCAAACTTAGTGTTGTGTCTTTGGACTCTTGGACCATGGCGGGATTGACTCTATTTGCAGGTAGAAGCCCTGCAGGATCCGGCCATCAGCAGGTAGACCTGGGCGAGGCAGAGACAGGTCAGGACCTTCACTTAAACCAGCCCTCGTTCCCCTCGCATTGAGTCTTTGGGTTCTGGGGCCGGCAGGACTTAGGTGGGGTTTCTGCTGGTGACAGAAGAGAAGGTGAATGGTTAGCTAGGGTAGCAGACAGCAGTCAGGCATGTCCAAGGTCCAGGTGATGGTCAGAGGCAGGCAGCGGCTAAGCGATTCCATGGTCCAAGCTGAGGGCAAATCAGGTTTCCATCCGAGGGAAGAGAAGGGGGACAGAAAGGCAGGGTAAGCAGGCAAGGACAGGAGCAAGTGGACAACAAAGGTGACGACAAGCTGGACAAGAACTGAAGACAAGCTGAACAAGAATGTACCAAAGGCAAGACGCTGGGAAGCAGCAGGCACTACGATGCATTGCTGGACCTGTTACTGAGGCAAGTTCTGTTTAGAGTGCTGCCCTTTTATAGGGCCTGGGTGCTGATGTCATCAACAGGGGCCGTGGGGGATTTTCTGCCGCTGTCCCTTTAAGTACTGGCAAGAGGCGCAGTGCTCAGAGGCTGGTGATATCAGGCTGAGTGTTGGTGGCGTCTAAGGGGAGGCACGGCTGGTCAGGCTGGCGGTGTCCCACTGCATAGTGTGCCGACAGCATCTTGCCGAGTTGGAGAATGGTGTCTTGCCACATGGAGGGCTGCCAGTGTCAGGCCATGTCTGAGGCCGGCAGGAACCTGGCTGGGAAGGTAAATGTGGCAGTTCATGGGGGGCAGCCCACGGACCGCCAAACACAACAGTTAGGTGCCTCATTTCACTGAAAATAGGCACGTAACTTTAGAAACCTAAATGTAGGACGGCTATTCATAATAGAAGCCTAGAGGCACCAGGCACTTAAAATCAGTCTGAGTGCCTGACTTTATTCTCCCTGCCCACTTTTTAGATCCCTAAATTTAGGTGCTCAAAAAAACTTTTCAATTTATCGGATATAATATCCTACAGGTCAATTTTCAAAAGGTTTAGGAGCGTAACTTTGGGAGTTAAGCTCCTAAATTGGCCCTTTTGAAAATTTGCTATGGCTGAGTGTCTAGATTTAGGTCCTAAAACGTGGGTGGCTATAGGGATACAGTTAGAGTGAGATATAAATGTAAGTTGCTTAGCACTAGTTTTCTGCACTAGGTACCTAAGGAGCCTAAATCTATATAATGAATAGCAGTCCTAAATATAGGAGGCCAATATTAAAAAATAGCTGAGCTTCTAAATTTAAGAACCTAAGTTAGGTACCTATTTTCAGGAAAACTTAGAATCCTAAGTTTTTAGCTGAAAATTCACCTAAATTTAGAAGCCTTTTTTAAAACTATCCCATCTCTAGCCTTATAGCCACCCTCTTTTTAGTTAAATGTCAAAAGGACCAATTTGGGAACCTAACTCCCAAAATTAGGCATCAAAATAACTAGCTTCCTAGGTTTTAGAATACTAAATTTAGGTGAACTTTCCCCGTCCAACATGCAGGACCCCAGAGGCAGGCAGAGCTCCAGAATCTCAATGCATGGATGAGCAATGGTGCAAGGAAAAAGGTTTGTTAGGAACTGAGCTTTGATTTGGGAAGGGGGGGGGGGTTCTGAAAGGATGAACTCCACCTTAACCAGAGTGGAACCAGGCTGCTGGCACTAACCTTTAAAAAGGTGATTGCACAGCTTGTAAACTAGATGATGGGGGAAAGCCAATAGGCGCTCAGAAGCGTATGGTTTGAAATGATGTATCTTTGAAGGATACTAAGAGAACAGGGAAAATATGGCATCCTAGTAGAGAGGTTGCAATAAATGTCAAAGTAGACCAGGTGTCTTTAAGTAAAGTTCAGAAAGATTCCAAATTATACTGTCAACTGATGAGCAGGTTGTTAATACAAACAAAAAACATACTTAAAAATGTCTGTATGCAAATGCTATAAGTCTAAATAGCTAAGATGAAAAAGCTAGAGTGTATAGCATTGGATGACAAGGTAGATATAATTGGCATCTCAGAGACCTGGTGGAAGGAAGATAACCAATGGGGCACCGTGATACTAGGGAAGAAATTTATATTGAAATGATAGGATGGATCAAATTGATGGAGGGGTGGCAATATATGTTAAAGTGAGCATTGAGTCAACCAGGATAAAAGTTCTGCAGAAACAAAATGCAATGTTGAATCTTTATGGATAGAAATTTTAGGTGAAAAGGGGAATCAAATAATAGTGGGGGTGTATTACCATCCACCTGGCCAGAATGAACTAGCAGACATTGAAATGCTAAAAGAAATTAGGGAAGTTAACAAAAACAGCAGCACAGTAATAATGGGTGATTTCAATTACCCCAGTAATGACTGGGTGAATGTTACATCAGGACATTCTAGAGAGGTAAAATTCCTAGCTTCATGTAGCAGCTAGTACAAGAACCAACAAGAGAGGAAATTATTTTAGACCTAGTGATAAAGGGAATGGAACAGCTCCCCTATGAGGAAAGGCTGAAGAGGTTAGGGCTGTTCAGCTTGGAGAAGATACGGCTGAAGGGGGATATGATAGAGGTCTTTAAGATCATGAGAGGTCTTGAGCGAGTAGATGTGAATCCGTTATTTATACTTTCGAATAATAGAAGGACTAGGGGGTATTCTATGAAGTTAGCAAGTAGCACATTTAATACTAATCGTAGAAAATTCTTTTTCACTCAACGCACAATAAAGCCTGGAATTTGTTGCCAGAGGATGTGGTTAGTGCAGTTAGTATAGCTGGGTTCAAAAAAGGTTTGGATAAGTTCTTGGAGGAGACGTCCATTAATGGCTATTAATCAAATTTACTTAGGGAATAGCCACTGCTATTAATTGCATCAGTAGCATGGGATCTTCTTAGTGTTTGGGTAATTGCCAGGTTCTTGTGGCCTGGTTTGGCCTCTGTTGGAAACAGGATGCTGGACTTGATGGACCCTTGGTCTGACCCAGCATGGCAATTTCTTATGTTCTTAGTCCTTAGTGGAACACAGGATTTGGTGAGAGAGATAACAGTGTTGGAGCCACTTGGCAATAGTGATTACAACATTATCAAGTTTGACTTAATTACTGGAGGGAGTACACTAAAGAAATCTACTACTACAGCATTTAACCTTCAAAAAGGTGATTATGATAAAATGAGTAAATTGGTTAGGAAAAAACATCTTTGAAGCCCAGACTAGATGTATTCCATTCATTAGAAAAGGTGGAAGGAAGGCAAAACAACTACCAGCATAGCTAAAAGGTGAGGTGAAAAATGCTATAATACCTAAAGATTCATCTTTCAACAAACAGAAAAGGGATCTGAATGAGGAAAACAGGAAATAGCATAACCACTAGCAAGTTAGATGCAAAGCATTGATAAGGAAGGCAAAGAGAGAATTTGAAAAGAAGCTTGCAATGGAAACAAAGACTCATAATAAAAACTTTTTCAGGTACATTCGAGGTAAAAAGCCTGCAAGGGAGTCATTTGGACCATTAGATGATCAAATTGTAAATGGGCACTTAAGGATGACAAAGCCACAACATACAGTCTAAGGGGTCGATTTTAAAAGGAGTGCATGCACACGTCCATGTGCGCGTGGTTCCCTGTGTGCGCACATGGATGTGCTGATTTTATAACATGCATGCACCGGTGCACAATTGTATAAAATCTGATGGCCACGCACACATGCATGCCAAATTTTAAAATCTGCATGCGCATGTGAGGGCAGCACGTGCAGGGAGGACAAATATTTGCTAAATACGCACAGCGGCACAATCGGGCTTCCCTGAGTTTCCTCCCGGTCCACTCCAATTAAGGAGTGGACAGGAGGGAACTTCCCTACTCTCCCACCTAACCTTCCTTCCCTTTCTCCTCTCCTCCCACCCCCTAAACCTAACGTAACTTTCTCCAAGTGCCAGCGCATGCTTCCCTGGAACAACGACCAATTGCCTCTGTCCTGGCCTACCTTCATCCTGCCCCAGCCAGCCCCTTTGGAGAGGCCCAGCACTTATGCACATACTGGGGTTTACACATTTGGCCGGGCCTGTTATAAAATGCGTGCTGTGCACACAAGGCCCGGCCACGTGCGTAAACCCCAGTTTTTATGTGCGTAGGCCTTTGAAAATTTAGCTATAAATGAATTCTTTGCTTCAGTATTTACTGAGGTAGATGTAAGAGATATACCTATGCTAGAAATGATATTTCAAAGGTGTTGATTCAGAAGAACTGAATCAATTCTCAGTCAACCTGGAAGATGTACTAGGGCAAATTGACAAACTAAAGAGTAGCAAATCACCTGGACTAGATGGTATACATCCCAGAGTGCTGAAAGAACTGAGAAATAAAACTGTGGACCTGCTATTGGAAATTTGTAAACTATCAGGAACATCGTCTATGGTACCTGAAGACTTGGAGGGTTGCCAATGTAATGCCAATTTTCAGAAAGGGATCAAGGGGTGATCCAGGAAAGTACAGACCAGAGAGTCTAATGTCTGTGCCAGGCAGAATGGTAGAAACTATCATAAATAAAAAAAAATTGGTGAACATATAGATAGGAATAGTTTAATGGGACAAAGCCAACATGGATTTTGCCAAGGGAAGTCTTGCCTCACAAATTTGCCACATTTTTTGGAGGACGTAAATAAACATGTGAATAAAGGTGAGCCAGTTGATATAGTATATCTGGATTTCCAAAACGCATTTGACAAAGTCCCTCATGAGAGACTCCTTAAGAAACAAAAAAGTCATGGGATAGGGGGCAGTATCCTATCGGGGATTGCCAACTGGTTAAAAGATAGAAAACAGAGAATAGGGCTAAATGGTAAATTTTCCCATTGGAGGAAGGTAAATAGTGGAGTGCCCCAGGGATCTGTTCTGGGACCACTGCCTTTTAATATATTTATAAATGACTTGGAAATAGGAACAACAAGTGAGGTGATGAAATTTGGTGATGACACAAAATTATTCAAAGTTGTTAAATCGCAAGAGGATTGTGAGAAATTGCAAGAGGAGACTGGACATGTAAATGACAAATGAAATTTAATGCGGACAAGTGCAAAATGATGCCGTTAGGGAAGAATAACCCAAATTATAGCTAGATAAAGCAAGGTGACACATTAGGAGTCACCAGTCAGAAACAGGATCTAGGTGTCATCGTTGAAAAGACACTGAAATCTCCTGCTCGGTATGCTGCAGCAGCCAAGAAAGCAAATGGAATGCTAGGAATCATTAGGAAAGGAAGGGAGAACGAAACACAGCATATCATAACGCATTTATATCGCTCCATGGTGCAACCTCATTTTGAGTATTGTGTACAATTCTGTTCACCACATTTCAAAAAAGATATAGCGGAATTAGTAAAGGTACAGAGAAGGGAGACTAAAATGGTAAAGCGAATGGAACAATTCACCTATGAAGAAAGGCTAAAGAGGTTGGGACTCTTCAGCTTGAAGAAACATTAATCAGGGTTTACTCTTTTGAAAAGTACAAAGACCAGGGGACACACAATGAAGTTACTAGATAATACTTTTAAAACTAATAAGAGAAAACACTTTTTTTTTACTCCACACATAATTAAGCTCTGGAATTCGTTACCAGAGGATGTGGTGAAAGCTATTAGTGTAGCTGCATTTAAAGAAGGTTTGGACAAGTTTCTGAGGAAAAGTCCATAAATGATAATTAAGGTGACATTGCAGAAATCTACTGCTTATTCCTGGAATAAGCAGCATGGACTCTATCTACCTTTTGGGATCCTGCCAGGTACTTGTGAGCTGGATTGGCCACTGTTAAAAAACAGGATACTGGGCTTGATGGACTTTGGTCTGACCCAGTATGGCAAGTCTTATGTTCTCATTCAAAGAAAGCTGAGCTCCTAAATTTGGGTATCAATCAAATTTAGAAGCCTATATTTTTGCATGAAAATTCACCTAAATTTATGTTCCAAAAATGTAGGTCCCTAAATTTAGGACTGTATTTCATTTTCCTAGATTTAGGTTCTTATTTCAGGTGTTTAGTCTTGAAAATTAGTACCATGTACCTAACTTTTTTTCCTTTTTGTAACTCCACCCTTTAGTCATCCATTTTTGAGAGGTGATTAAAGGAGAAACCTCTCAATTATACAAAAGAATCAGGCAAGTTCGCAAAAGAAAACCCGAATATATATAAACTATTAATCCTTATAACAAAAAAAGGAAAACCAGGTTTACAAAGAGGGAGAAAGAATACGAGATGGAGTTCTGACTAACGGAGCAGAAGAAGTACTAAATCAAAATAACAAAAGGAGTACTGGATTGAAAAACAACAAAACTATTCTCTATGAATTCAGCCATGGAATTCAGAGTTTATTTGTATTGTTTCCTACTGAAGTCTTAAAAACCTTTTGCACTTAGCTGGAGATGGAACAAGAAGTATTAGGGGAAACATGATTTATTTGACCCATAAATGAGTCCCTTTTACAAATAAATAATCTTAAAACCCAATTTCTGTCTGGTTCAAAAGGGAAAGAAACCTGTAAGATGGATCTTTCAGGAATAGATTCTTCTTACTTCAGTTCTTCAAATCCATAATCTCCAATAGTGTGGCATTCAGTGCTATGAGATTGTTTGGAGGTCGTAAATAATGCGTTTTAGATGTATGGAGCATTGTTTCTTGGGAATATGGAAAATCTTCAATAGACAATGCTTGAAAAGATCTACAGCTGAGATATTAGGTACTTTAGGAAAATTAATAAACTGCAAAGTCTTCACTTTAATGGAGGCCTCCATGTTCAGTTTTCTACTGGCAAATAAGATCAACCTCAATGATTACAGCTTTCACCTTATGTAGGGCCAAGATCTCTGTCTCAGAAATAATAATTCTCTTAGCATAGTCCCCCCCAGAGTTAAAGCCTGCACAGACAATTTGGTTTTAATGCTTTTAGCAGACATCCTGGACTCAATTAAAAACAGCCAGTTCCAAATTACCCTTAGCCTTTCATATGTCTTCCAAAGTAATGGCTGACTGGGTCTCCAAAACTCATTCCCCTTATTCTGCAAGATTCCTTCTCTTGCAGTCTCACAGCTGCTGCATTGGCTTTGGTCTGAGGGAATCCCAGGGCCAGTCACAAGCTCAATCAAAATGCCCCTGTGATCAAAGAAGCTTCAGAAATACTGGAGATCGGCACCAGGCCTGGCCTCTGACTGCCTCCTCACTCTCTGGGAGTTGCGTTGGGGTTAGGGAGTGGGGTGCGCAAAACCAACGGCGCTCATGTAGTGGTTAAATCCCTGCCACTAATCAGGTGGATTGCCTTGTGGGGGGAAAGCTAATTTGCTGGAAGAATAAAAGGAAGGGAAGCACATTTTCCCCCTCTCTTTGCTGCCCCCTCGAGCACCCCACCCCTTATTATTATTATGTTATATAGTTAAAATTTATGCATGGTTTTGTATTGCGGCTTGGAAAGGGGCCAGGCTGGATACCCAAGTCAGTGCAATGTGGATCCAGCTTGCCCATCTGGCAACAGTGGGAGACCCCGGTGAGCTGTAGGTATGACTGTGGGCAGGTGGTTTGTCGCATCCTATGATGGTGGACTGGGTGTGAATGGGTTAATAGCATCTGATGGGGCTCCAACTGGGACATGGCTTGGAATATGGCAACACCATGCCTGATAATACTTGAAGGCCTGGCTGGGCTGAAGGTGGCCCGCCTTTGCTGAGACATGGCAGATGGATTGCCCTGGTGTCAGAAGGAGGATTGTCTTTCACACAGTTTTACTGGCTCAGGTATTGTCTCATGTTTGCACATGCTAATAAAGCTGTGGCACTTCATATCTAAGTACATGCCAAGGGCCAGATATTTGTACCTACGCACGGGCGTAGATTTGTGTGCGCAACCCGGCGCGCACAAATCTATGCCTGATTTTATAACATCTGTGCACAACCGCACGCATGTTATAAAATCCGAGGTCGGCGTGCGCAAGGGGGTGCACAGTTGTGCACCTTGCGCGCACCGAGCCCTAGGGGAGCCCCAATGGCTTTCCCCATTCCCTCTGCCCCCCCCCCCCACCTTCCCCTCCCTTCCCCTATCTAACCCGCCCCCCAGCCCTATCTAAATCCCCCACCTTTATTTTTTTATTTACGTGTGCCTGATCCCTGGGCCCAGCGGCAGTGGAGAGGCCCCTGGCCACGCCCCGGGACTTACACGCATCCTGGGGGCTTGCGCGCGTCGCCGGGCCTATGCACGCAGAAGCGTGTTTTCGGGGTTACGCGCGTAATATACGAGCGTAACCTTTTTAAAATCCGCCCCCAAATGATTATTTTAGTGTATGCTGTTGTGCAGGAGAATGAGTGTGAGAGAAGGATGAACAGCCCCGGCTGCCCATATTATCACGGAGCCTCTTCACTCTGCTGCATTCGTCGATTCTGCTGCCTCCTCTGTCTCAGTGGCTGCCTTCACCCTCACTGCCACCGCTCCTACCATACACTCAGGAACGGGCTGAGGCCCATATAAACATACTGTTATTGGAGGAAACGTATCCAGATCTAAAAAAAAAAAAGTGCGCACTGGTACACAGGCAAATGCAAACCCCTTTGGCTGACTGAGATATCACCTGCCACCGGAAAAATTCTGCAGCTCTCAATGCCAGGCCCACTTCTGCAGTGTGACTTGGTAGCATGCTGAGACAAGAAATCATAAGCTGAAGCCCAGACAAAGATTTGGATTTCTACAACATAATTCCGTTTATCTTTTACAAACAGTGCACATTATAATGTCATCTGGGATTTTATTGAAGCTATTAGACTATCGCTGTGTCCTTTTTCCTACCATAATTACCTCGCCTGCTATTGTGCTAAAAACAAATTACTGCCAATTCAACATTTAAATCCTGAATGAGTCTTCGAGTATTTTAGTGTCTTTTGGTAACATCATAGTATTTTCAATAGACTCTGATATAAAAACAGGATTGTGCCATTTTGTATCACTTCCCTGTTCTCAACATTCAGCTGCATTCTGCTGAAACTCCCTTCCCTTCAGCCACCTTAAAGCAACATCAGCACAGCTTTTCATAAAATGAATTCTAGTTTTGGTTTCTGTTGGAAAATTGATTTGGTGGTTTAATATTTTTGACATTCATAATTCTGTTCACTATTAACAGAAAACAAATGCAAGGCCTCCAAAATTTCCTGAACATTTTTGTCCTGCAAAGTAGTGTGGCTGCCTTGTTAGTTCACTTGCATGTGTATATTTTTCTTATTAGACTAATGCATTTCTTCAGTAGCTTTCAGGAGTTAACACCCTTCTTTCTCACTTCAGAGTAAAAGATGAGTTGGTGTGAATATATTAATGAGTCACAGATTACATGACAAGGATGGTGTGAGTGGAAAGGGCTGATGAGTTAGAGTTATAGGAAAATGACAGAGACAAAATTATGCCTGATACTAAATTAAAATCCCGAAGTTTGTTAAATTCTTTTATGCTAGTATTGATCATTTTACTTCAACTGTCTTACGTTCCTGAATAGTTTTGAATTGCCTTTTTAGCATCTTGATCATAAGGTTATATTGATACAGTGATCTAGCACAGAAAAATGTTCCTCCATGGAGATGTTGCCTTGCTCTTCTTTGTGATGTTTAATTTGTGTCTGAGAAAGTTTATTTTTTTCTTTAACTTCTGGCCTCTTTCACCAATGCAGTATCCCTCTTCACATTTCCTGTATCAAATAATCTATGCTACTTTAGAGGAGAAACTCCTTATTTGGAATGTTCTTCCATGTGAATAACTACTTGCTTCAAATTTCTAAAAACTTCTAATCCGGACCACCAATGCATACTGGAAATTAATACAAAAGCAATTAAATCTCCCCTGTCCTCCAATGACTTTGAGCTTCAGTAATAATATCATCCAACCATGGGCACGTTCATGAGCACCAGGATGGCACAACAGAGTATGCCAACCTTTCATTTGGGTCAATATGGAAACTAGAGTCAAGCCCAGTTTGGCTCAGAAATGTAGAAGTAGCATCAGAAGAGCTCATATTTAAACCAGAATACAATACACCAGGGTTTGATGAGAGGTTTTATTTTTTCAAGGTAATATGGTACTATATGGCCTTGTAAGAATTCCATATGCCATCTTATAATTTAGTGCTGTGTCTCCTACTGAGTAAGCATTGCTCAAGAAACAGATTCCTCGCTGTCATAATGAATAATAGATATCAGCAAGAAAGTTTTATGTCATTTTGAGTATTCTGACAAAAATGTAATGTAATGGCACAGGAAACCAAGAGAACGTGGTTCGGGGGAGATATGCAGAATACCAAGAATAGAACCGACAGAACTGGGGAGGGCAAAACTGCTGTCTCCACTGTAAAACACAACCTGTGCAAAAATATCCCCACAATGTCAATCATTTTTATAAAGGTAGAGGAAAAGTAGAACACTGTAGTACAATGTTTAGCATCTATTTTTTTTTTAATAATATTCTTTTAATAATTATTTGGTGCATATTATAACAACACCCGTGTTAAACAGAAACCATGCAGTATATTTTCGTATCTTTTGTCATACAGGGACAGTAGCCCAGTCAAAAGCCTTGAGCAAGTCACTTTACCCTCCCTTGTCTCAGGTACAAAATTAGATTGTAGGCCCTGTGGGGAGAGAGAAATTCCTATTGTACCTGAATGTTAACCATTTTGAAGTGCCAAAAAGTGGAATATAAAAATCCTAATAAATAAATCTAAATTGTATTCCACAGAATATAAGCAATCTAAATAAATAAATCCTGAGTGGGGAGGAATGGGTAATACTAAGCTCCATGTTTCTAACTAGCAGATTTAAAACATCATAGAAAGTACTTTTTCACTCAGCACACTATTAAGTTGTAGAATCTGTTGCCACAGGACTTGGTCAAGGCAACTAGCATAGCAATGTTTAAAAAAGGTTTGGACAAGTTCCTGGTGGAAAAGTCCATAACACATTAGCTATTGCTATCCCTGGAAGTGAGTAACAGGAATTAGATCTACTTTATGGGATCTGTCAGGTACTTTGAACCTGGAATAGCCACTGTCAGAGACAAGATGCTAGGCTCCATGGACCTAGTCTGACCTAGCATGGCAAGTCTTATGTTCTTAAGATGAAGCTGAGATCCTTCAATGACTCCAGCAAGTACTAGTTAACCTGGCCTTCCATTTAGTAGATCAGGTACGTCTATGCAGATATTCGTAGCAATAGAGTATCACTAGGAAGATCTAGCATGCAGTTGTTCTTACTCATATATTATTGCCATGGAGGCTGATATGAATCCTAAATAAAACTAAATAAATATTATTGCTATGCATATTAATATCTAGGAAAACATATCACCATAAATAGTCATACAGTAGGTGTCAGATCTGTGAGGGTATTCACAGTCAATGAGGAGAGACCTCAGTGCACATATTTATATAGGGTTGGTGTGAAAACACATAGTAACATAGAAATGATGGCAGAAAAAGACCAAATGGTCCATCCAGTTTGCCCAGCAAGTTTCTTATGGTACTAACTGCTGCTCCTTGCAGATTACCTCCATGCCTTATGCTAAGGATAGTAAAAGCCACTCCATGCAGGTTATCCCCAAGCCTTATGTTAAGGGTAGTAATATTTGCAATCAAAACCAAACAACTATCAAACCCATGACAAGGTGAGCAGTCTTCTTGATAATTCAGACAATGCTGCTTGAACATGCTTTGCTTTTGGACTTGGGCATAGAATCAGTCCTGCACTTTTTTTAAATGTCTGTCTATTAATATCCTGAACTGTAAAAGTCGGGGTCCAGCATTAAAATCATCTGAATTCAATTCCCACTTTTCCCTCCCTCCCTGCTGTCAAAGCAGAGAGCCATGTTATAGTTGCATCAAAAGAATCAAGGCAAATTGGTTAAGGATGGTAATCCGCATTAGAGATGTGAATCGGAACCGGAATCGGTTCCGATTCTGGGTTTGGGAACTATAGTGAAATCTTTTTCGTGCAGTCTGATCGGGGTTTTTTTTATCGGCTGCGCCTGAGCTGATAAACAAAAAACCCACCCCGGCCCTTTAAAACACATCCTTTAGCTTCTCCCACCCTCCTGCCCCCCCCCCCAAACTTTTAAAAGTACCTGGTGGTCCATTGGGGGTCCCAGGAGTGATCTCCCGCTCTCGGGCCGTCGGCTGCCACTAATCAAAATGGCGCCGATGGCCCTTTGCCCTTACCATGTGACAGGGTATCCGTGCCATTGGCCAGCCCCTGTCACATGGTAGGAGCACTGGATGGCCCGCACCATTTTTAAAGATGGCACCGGCCGTCCATTACTCCTACCATGTGACAGGGGCCAGCCAATGGCACGGATACCCTGTCACATGGTAAGGGCAAAGAGGAGGGGGGTCGGGAGGGTGGGGGAAGCTAAAGGATGTGTTTTAATGGGTCGGGGTGGGTTTAGGGATTGTTTTTGTGTGCCACTTTTCCCACCCTCCCCCAAAATGATAAGAGAACCCCACGAACAATTTTGTGGGGTTTTCCTATCGGTTTCGGGGAGCCCCCGATTTCTGACGAGTTTGAAAATATCGGGCAGGCATAACTTTTGGATTAAAGGTGGGGGGGGGGGGTTTAGATAGGGCCGGGGGGGAGGGTTAGGTAGGGGAAGGGAGGGGAAGATGCGGAGGGTGGAAGGAAAGTTCCCTCTGAGGCCGCTCCGATTTCAGAGCGGCCTCGGAGGGAATGGAGGCAGGCTGCGCGGCTCGGCGCACGCAGGCTGCCAATTTTGGGCAGCCTTGCATGCGTCGACCCCGGATTTTAACAGATACATGCGGCTACGCGCATATCTATTGAAATCCAGTGTACCTTTGTTTGCGCCTGGTGCGTGAACAAAAGTACACGCGCGTGTAGTTTTATAAAATCTGCCCCTAAGTTTGTACCATTTATACATATAAAACTGAACTGCAGGATCCAAAGCGTGCTCTTTCTGTATTTTTACCAAGATATTCAGTGCTTTACATTTTCCTGAAAAGAAACCATTTATCCTAAAAAAGAAAAAGGCCAAAAAATGAAAGCAATTTAAAAAAAGGAAGTTCCATTTTCAGGAAATAGCTTTCTTTAGTGTATCATTTTCATTATCTTTTAAGTTACATTATATTGTAGAGTTTAATAAGAGTATTTGTTTTTTTATCTCCTCAACCCAATCTTTTCTGCAGTATGTTAACCCTGGGTACCCACAGAACAAACAAGACAAAATGTTGCTATCCCAAATTAAATCTATTTTTAGAATTTGTTTCCCACAATACAAAGTATTTGGGCAAATCAAAGAAAAAAGACTGGATTATTACAGTATGTGGTAGATTTTAAAACATGTACGCGCATCTCTATATGCGCGTGCTGATTTTATAACATGCGTGTGCCGGTGCACACATGTTATAAAATCCTTGGGTCGCGCGCATGCATGCCAGATTTTATAATCCGCACGCAAGGGGGGAGAATTTTTATGCAAATTCCACGTGGCAATGCATTCGGACCTTCCTTCGTCCCCTCCCAGTCTGCTCCAATTAAGGAGCGGATTGGGAGGGAACTTCCCTACCCCCCTACCTACACTTCTTCCCTCTTCCCCTCTCCTCCCCACCCATTAAGCCCTTCCTTTTTTTTTGTTTGTTTGCTTTAGGACTTACTTCAGCCTGGGGACCTGAAGTAAGTTGCACATGCCAGCCAGCTGCCGGTATATGAGTCTTTGGGACAGTGATCAATGGCGCTGTCCTGGCCTGACACCGCCCCACCCCGCCCTGCCCAGACACCGCCCCAGCCCACCCCTTTGAAGAGGCCTGGTAGTTATGCACGTATTGGGGTTTATGCGTGTGGCCGAGCCTCTTTAAAAATTCTCCTGGCTCGTGCAAGGCCCGGCCACGCGTATAAACCCCGGCATTTACATGCATAGGCCTTTGAAAATCTACCCATATGGTTTTTAAAGACATTTTATTTCAGTAAGATGATGGAACTCCCTAGCTAAGGGGTTATCTTCAGACATAAAAGGGAACTAGAAAAGAACTTTGCCAAGAATTGGAAACCCAACATGTCTGTGCTAAGAGAACGTCATGAAAATCATAGTCTCCTGATCTCTTCTGAGTTTTACTAAAGATTTTTCCACCATTGGTACTGGAAGACATATATAGAGAAATCTGGCTCTCCAGTGAAAGGAGAAGGCATCCAGTGTCACTCTGCTTTCTGATCTATTTCTGGGGCAAATGCTGGCACCTTCTTGTTCTGAGATGTTGTAACCGGAGTGTTATGCATTTCAACCAAGGTGCAATATGGTTTGTGATTTATATTAGTTTAGAAATATACATGCAGCCATTTCTGAACTAAATGATCTGGCAGTGCTTTTCTGATGCCTGGATTACATATTAGCTGTCAAATGGGAGAGAGAAGAAGGAACACTTATTATTACTATGATCCAACTACATTTTGATAAACTGAGTTGCAAAGAGATGGACCTCGGTCTGACCCAGCTTTACATTTCTTATGTTCTTATGTTATGTTACATAAGAACATAAGATATGCCATACTGGGTTAGACCAAGAGTCCATCAAGCCCAGTATCTTGTGGCCAACAGTAACCAAGCAAGTCACAAGTACCTGGGAAGTACCCAAACATTAAGGGCCAGATTTTAAAAACTACGCCCGATTTTATAATATGTGTGTGCAGCTACGCGCATGTTATAAAATTCAGGGTCGGCGTGCGCAAGGGGGGTGCACAATTGTGCAACTTGTGTGCACCAAGCCGCGCAGCCTTCCTCTGTTCCCTCTGCCCCCCACCTTCCCCTCTCTTCCCCCACCTAACCCACCCCCCAGCCCTACCTAAAACCCACCCCTTACCTTTGTCCTATAAGTTGCGCCTGCCTCCTGGCAGACGTAGATTGTGCATGCCGGCCGACGGCCAGCCCACGATCCCGGGCACAGCGGCAAATGGCTGCTGTGCCTGGAGGCTCCGGCCCCGCCCCTTTTTCAAAGCCCCAGGACATACGCACGTCCTGGGGCTTGCGCATGTCGCCGAGCCTATGCAAAATAGGCTTGGCACACGCAGGAGCGGGTTTTCGGGGTTACATGCATAATATATGTGCGTAACCCTTTGAAAATCCGCCCCTAAGTGAATAGATCCCAAGCTACTAATCCTTATTAATTAATAGCAGTTTATGGACTTATGCTCTAGGAAATTATCCAAACCTTTTTTAAACCCAGTTATACTAATTGCTATAAACACATCCTCTGGCAATGAATTCCAGAGTTTAATTATACTTTGAGTGAAAAAGGATTTTCTCCGATTTGTTTTAAATGAGCTACTTGCTAACTTCATGGAGTGCCCCCTAGTCCTTGTATTATTTGAAAGAGTAAATAACTGATTCACATTTACCCATTCAAGCCCTTTCATGATTTTGTAGACCTCTGTCATATCCCCCCTCACCTGTCTCGTCTCCGAGCTGAACGACCCTAACTTCTTTAGTCTTTCCTCATTGGGAAGCTGTTCCATCCCGTTTATCATTTTGGTTGCCCTTCTCTGTATTTTCTCCAGTGCAACTATATCTTTTTTGAGATGCGGTGACCAGAACTGCACACAGTATTCACAGAATGGTCTCACCATAGAGCGATACAGAGGCATTATGACATCAACCATTTTATTCGCTATTCCCTTCCTAATAATTCCTATCATTCTGTTTGCTTTTTTGACCACCTCAGCACACTGAGTTGACAATGTCAATGTATTATCCATTATGATGCCTAGATGACTTTCCTGGGTAGTAACTCCTAATGTGGAACCAAACATCATGTAACTCAGCAAGGGTTATTGTTCCTTATATGCATCACCTTGCACTTGTCCACATTAAATTTCATTTGCCATTTGGACGCCCAATCTTCCAGTCTCACAAGATCCTCCTGCAATTTATCACAATCTGCTTGAGATTTAATTACTCTGCATAATTTTGTGTCATCCGCAAATTTAAGCACCTCGCTCATCGTACCTCTTTCCAGATCATTTATAAATATTTTAAAAAGCACCAGTCTTATCACAAATTCCTGAGGCACTCAACTGTTTACCTTTTTCCGCTGTGAAAACAGACCATTTCATCCAGCTCTCTGTTTCCTGTCTTTTAACCAATTTGCAATTCAAAAGGATATTGCCTCCTATCCCTTGACTTTTAGTTTTCTTAGAAGTCTCTCATGAGTACTTGGTTGAACACCTTCTGAAAATCCAAACACACCACATCTACAGGTTCACTTTTGTCCACATGTTTTTTCACCCCTTCATAAAAATGTAGGAGATTTGTGAGGCAAGGCTTCCCTTGGGTAAATCCATGCTGGCTGTGTCGCATTAAATCATGTCTTACTAAATGTTCTGTGATTTTATTTTTTATAACAGTTTCCACGATTTTTCCTGGCACTGAAGTCAGGCTCACTGTCTATAGATTCCAGGATCTCCTGTGGAGCCCCTTTTAAATATCTGGGTTACATTGGCCATCCTCCAGTCTTCAGGCACAATGAATGATTTTAATGATAGGTAACACATTTTTACAAATAAGTCTGAAATTTAATTTTTGAGTTCTTTCAGAACCTTGGGGTGTATACCATCTGATCCAGGTGATTTATTGCTCTTCAGTTTGTCAATCTGGCCTACTGCAGCTCCCAAGTTCACCATAATTTGGTTCATTTCATCTGATTCATCACTCTTGAAAACCATCTCTGGAACAGGTATTTCCCCAACATCCTCTTCAGTAAACATTGAAGCAAGGAATTTATTTAGTCTTTCTGCAATGGCCTTATCTTCTCTAAGTGCCCCTTTAACCTCTCAGTCATCTAACGGTCCAACGACTTCTTCGCAGGCTTTCTGCTTTGGATATATTTTAAAACGTTTTTATTATGAGTTTTTGCCTCTATGGCCAACTTCTTTTCAAATTCTGTCTTAGCCTGTCTTATCAATATCTTACATTTAATTTGCCAATGCTTATGCTCTATCCTATTTTCCTCTGATGTATCCTTCTTCCAATTTTTGAAGATCTTTTGGCTAAAATAACCTCTTTCTCTTAATTTTTTAAGCCAGCAGTCATTTGGCCTTCCTTCCACCTTTCTTAATGCCTGGAATATATCTAGACTGCGCTTCTAAGATGCTGTTTTTAAACACTGTCCATGCCTGTTGTACACTCTTTACTTTTGTAGCTGCACCTTTCAGGTTTTTTTTTTTAACTATTTTCCTCATTTTGTCAAAGTTTCCCTTTTGAACGTTTAGTGCTAGAGCCATGGATTTACTTACTGACCCCCATCTAAGTAATTTTCAAAACTAAATTAGCATTTTACTTGTGGAAATGGAGGCTTTGAAAACTGCCGATCCTTTACGTGGACAAAATCACCCACAACATTCCATAATGTGGGAAACTTTGCCTGCATTGTTGAGAAGCTATCCTGGGGGTGAACAGAGAGCGAGCTATAAAACATCATGCATTGTTTTTTTGTAATCAAAACTACGAGCATGCAGCCATTTGCTTGTATTATATGGGTGCATACAAAGTTGTTACTGTATTTTATAACCTGTGCAGTCAGGATATGCACAAATTATAAAATATGAGTACATATGTGTACACATGCTTGCATATGTAAAACCACGAGCCATGCAAGTATGGACTTATCCAGATAAATGCCGATTTATATGGCTAAGTAGCAGCATGGAGCCGGATAAGTTCGAAAAGCGCTATTTAGATGGACAAGTAGCGCATTTCAGACTAATCCGGCTATGTAGACCTGCTGCTTTTTTGCCAGATAAATCAAAATATAGCAGATAAGTGCTGCTACTTACCCCAATAAGTTCAAATTTGTCCATCTAAGTAGTGGGATAGGCGCAACTTCGTCAAATAAGTTGTAAAATAGCCAGATAAGTGTGCGCAAATCATATACCTGTGTATTTGTACTTCCAATTTTAAAAGGATATGCATGCAGATTTTAATTGTATTAATTTGATTCTTAAGTCCCATTAAGTTGGCTTTTACATGCATAAGTCAGGTATCTTATAGCAATCGTGCAGCTTTACCAGTTAGTCTACCATTTTGCCCAGTCCATCTGAGCTCATGAAGACCCTCCTGGCTCTTCAGCCTAAGTCCCCCCATTGTACCCAGACCCTCGACCCAGTCATTTTTTCACTTTAACGATGTTTATGATCATTTACACCAGATATTGAGCTGAAGTAAATATACACAAGTAAAAAAAAGTACATGTGTCACTTTAACAAGTTTTTAAAATAACAACTTATTTACATAACTGTTGGCCCTGCCCCAGAAAGCTCCTTTCTTACATGTGCAAAGTTACTTGCGGACCCCAATTTATGGGTGTATATCCACATATGTGCTATTTTATGCGCCCAAGTGCTAATTTTTATGTGCTCATTGTTTGAAAATTCACCTGATAGGATGTAATTTTCAAAAGGATTTATATTTAAAACTGGGTTTTCATGCGTAAATGCACTATAAGAGCATAAGTGAGATTTAAAAAATTGTTACGATATATGCTATTGAATTGTCAATAAGTTTTATGTGCGTAAGTGAACTTTAAGAGCGTAAATGAGCTTTTGGAAATTACTTCAATAGTATGTTATATCTATGCACGTTACTCCTTTGAAAATTACTTCCACTATAACCAATGGAAAAATTAACCAGAAGGAAAACAGATGCAAATTTTCCAGAGCAGTAATCAAAGCAAAACTACCTGTGCAGTTTTGTTTTGATTGTTGGTGCAAAGCCCACAGGCAAAAAGTATCCACAGGGTTTGTATCAATGCAGGAAGTTGAATTATTGCTCCCGAAATGCCTTGCATGAACTTACACATTCAGAGGGCAAGTTTCAGTTTCCCCACACAGCTTGCTGGCCTGATATGCTAGCTCATATTCAGTGGGATATTCTCCACTGAGTTTACCTTTGAAAATCCAACCTGCAAAGTCCACGGATATAAAAGTACCCATGGACCGCATCTACTATTCATGTGTACTGGGTCCATGAGAATAAGTATGAGTGGAGATTTTAAAATCAAATCTCCCTGTGTACATTCACTCTCCTGATCTCCTCCATACCTGGAAATACAATAAAAGACAATAAGGTCAATAGAGCTTACAATCTAATCAAGACAAACATAGACGGCAAAAGAGACTTTGAGAAGTTCATGTATTAAAATTAAATGTATTTATTTAAAAATAAAATTTGCCTGGCTAGTGAAAACATCATGGGTTTGATTCATTTGTTCTAGCAATAGAGCATTCCTTATATGTTTGAAAAAGTAAAGATTGCAATTCTCTCCCAGGTCACTAATATGTTGATGGTGAAAAATAAATAGTGTTATCCAACCTCCTACAATTCTCCTGGATATTGTGCTGCAGTAATACTAATGCTAAATTTCTAGAAGCATCAAGTTGAGGAAAGTTCAAAGGTGAATTAAAGTATATATTTTGAATACAACCATTTGTATTGAATTAAATAATTTTTTGTTCTGACTGGATTCTCTGTCTTGACTGCTACTTATTGGGAAAAATAGAATCAGCAAATCCCCCGATTAAAAACTTCTACAATTGTTTTGTTGCAGGGTAGCATGTTCAATACATGGAAGCCAATGTGGGTAGTCCTACTGGAAGATGGGATTGAGTTCTACAAGAAGAAAAGTGACAACAGTCCAAAAGGAATGATCCCGTTGAAAGGAAGCACTCTTAGTAGTCCCTGTCAAGATTTTGCTAAAAGAATGGTAAATACTTTCTATTTTGTACTGTCATTAAAAACTTGCAAGCAGTAAGTTAAAAATGAAGATTCAAGTAATATCACATATTGATAATTTGAATTTATAGTAAAGGAACTCTCCACTTTTCTATTAAGTTACTTTTCTACCAAGGCAGATTTTGTATCAAAGCATTCCTTTAAAATACAATTGGAAAAAACTGCTTTATATTCTAAACTGTTTGGTATATTAATTATAAGTTTCATAAAGCACTATGCTGCTGGCTGTAAGTTAGATGAGACAGATTTGCTTGGCACTTCATCTCAGTATTAAATTAACTGGCCTGGCCTGATGGCACACTGATGTTACTAGAGAAAGCTTTGGTTCAATACCCAAGTCAGGTCTTCTGCTCCCTAGTTTAATTTCAGTAGCATACTATTATAGCTGCTTTGAGCTGACATGGAAAAGCTGACTATAAATAAAGTTGGATTGAATTGAATTCTTAGTATGGCGCAAGCTGAGATCTGCTAACTCTGAATTATCTTCCTTGTGGAGTTCATGATGTCCTGGATTCCATCTTCAGAGAGAGAGACCTGGTCTAAGTTATGTCTAGCAGAGCCCTTATAAACTCCAATTTAGATGATAAGCTTAGATGGATTTGGGAGATGCTGATGATAAACCTTAATGACTGTAGAACCTGAATGGTGATCTGCACTAGACTTTCTGTCCATGCTTGAGATGTGCCCTTGATCAAGCAGTCATCCATGCAGGGATAATAGATGTGCAAATATAGGGGTAGATTTACACATGTACGCGCAGGCATGCATATGCACGTGCTACCCGCCGTGCACACATGTATGCATGATTTTATAACATGGGCACACATGTTATAAAATCAGGAGTCGGCGCACGCAAGGGAGTGCACAATTGTGCACCTTGCGCGTGCTGAGTCCGTACCGAGGCACGCTGCCTTCCCCGGTTCCCTCCCAGGCTGCTCCAAAAATCGGAGCGGCCTCGAAGGGAACTTCCCTACCCCCACCCCACCTGCCCTTTTCCCCTACCTTTTTCTTTTTTCTTTTATTGTAAAACTTACTTCAGCCCTGGGGCACGATCCTTGGCACAGCGGCAAATGGTCGCTGTGCCGGGAGCCTCTGACCCTGCCCACGCCATGCCCCACGGACCGCCCCTTTAGTAAAGCCCCGGGACTTAGACATGTCCCGGGGTTTTACACGCGTTGCCGGGCCTTTTGAAAATAGGCCCGGCACACGTAGAGCTTTGAAAATCCAGCCCATTCGTTGATAGCAGCAAGACCATTGGTGAATATCTGTGGAACTCATGGCAGACCAAATGGCAGAACATAATACTGGCAGAGCTTTGTTCCTACCACAAATCTAAGAAACCCTCAGACAGAAATATGTATCATCATGAGTCCAAAGAAGATAACCAATCTGCCTTATTTGGAAGAGTCAGCATAGTGTAAGTCACCTTCTTCAAATCCCTAAGGTCAAAGAAAGATTTGATTCCCTGGTTTTCTCAGGAGCCAGGAAGTACCTGGAACAAAATAATCTGCCCTCTCTTCTGTGCTGTGAAATATAATTGATGCAAAATCAAAAGATGAAGACAATTTCTAAGTTAAAGATGTGCCAATAGAAAAAAAATGGAGTGAGCTGCCAAAACCAAACACAAGTCAGTGGAGTTGAAGCTATGACTCACATCTCAAGCTGCACGCAGTGCTAATAAAGCAAAAACAACTTGAAAAAATGTTATAAAGGCCTACCTATGGAGACATATTTTTTAAAACAATTCTGAGAAATCTGGAAATGAAAAAAAGGACTAGCTTACTTAGCTAAAGGGGTAATTATGTCTTATTTAAAAGTGTCTGTACAGAAAAATTGCCATGAACTCCGACTTATAATCATCAGTGTTGTAAAGGACAATAGCAGTATCACTATACAAAAAGAGAGACCTGCTTGGTAAGACAGAGACTAAAGGCTTTTCTTTTAGTTGAATTCAGAGAATTTGAATTGCATTCTGAGTATGGAAGAGAAGCTGAAAGGAGAAAGTGTTGTTACATTTTGTGTGTCTAAGAAAGGTTGGGATGACTCACAAAAGGTGAAAAAGCTGTAGAAAAGGGTTAAAACAAAGCGTAAAGGTAGAATCACTAATTGCCATGGATTCTGTCACAATCTCTTTATATAAAGTGATACAATTTGGCTAACTCTGTTTACACTGTTTGGTAATTAAAAAATACATTTAAATAGACTCACTCAGTAATGCAGTGGCAGATTAAGAAGACATTGCACTTACTCCGCCACCACCATTCTTTGAAAAGAAAGGGTTTTTTTTGTTTTTTTTAATATAATTTAATTTGGAAAGTATTTTTCTTATCCTTGTCAGTCTTGGTAGGGTCGAAGGCTACCATATTTTATTTTTTGTGTCCATTCAGTATATCTTTATCCTTCTTAGAACATTTTCTACCATAAGGATAGGCAAGCTGATTAGATTTTCGGGATCTCTGCACTGAATATTCATGAGCTATATTTGCATGCAGCACCTCCATACATCTCATGCATGTTCACTGTGGATAGCCTGAAGACCCAGTCAGCTTACTATATTTAAGGACTGGAGTTGCCACAACTCCAGCCACAACTAAACACCCAGTCCATGATCCAAAAGGAGAGTGACAATTGCTGACTACAAACTTCAGAAAAATGCCGAACTCAAAATGGAAAATCTGAAAAGAATTTTTGAAAATATTTGGGAATGAATGTTAAAAAGCCATACAAGTGGAAGAATGAGTGAGATATCTTGACCACAAGGGTAATGGATTACAGCTAGAGTCTTTCAGTTTTAGCTAGATTCAAGCAGTTAAGTGGCCTTCACACTATGAACTAAAGGTTATACGGAAATACCATTCCTTCGGGTAAGTACTATGTGGCTTGTGGTTGTCTATGGTGTCACGGTGTCTCCGCTCTGTTTTAGTTTGTCTTCAAACTCAGCACATCAAAACAGCAGGATCATTATTTCCAAGCTTCCTACCTGGAGGAGAGGGATACCTGGGTGCGAGATGTCAAAAGGGCAATTAAGTGCATCGAAGGAGGTCAAAGATTTGCTCGGAAATCTACGAGGAGATCCATTAGGCTACCTGAAACAATCAACTTGGGGTCTGTATGTTTGTCTTCCTTTCATATTTTTGGTAGAAAAAACAAAATGTAGTTTGGCAGCCATTTGGAAAGTTCAGCCTTTGGGACTTATGCAAATTGCTTCACAAATGGCTTCGCAAATGGTGATAAAACAGCAAAAAGCATAATTGTGTTTGTGAATTTTAACACCTGCTAGATGCTGTATTTGCATGCATAATTTTGTGTTTATGAAGGTATTTGCAACAATCATGCAAATGCTGAAAAATCATGCAAATCGGCACATTAGCAATTTGTGCATAGGACATTTATATATGGAACGTTGCACGGCCATTTTCTGCTAACCTTAACTACTTCATAGAGGTGTACTTATGATTTTTTTGTGATAACAACTGTTCTTTACCAGAACAAAATCATCACAAAACTAGTTTATATATTATATAAGTGGCTCGGTATTGCTAGAAAAACGTCTCACTGTACTAGGCCATTGCAGTGGACTTTGCCACAGCTTAGAACATAGGCCCCTTTATTTTGACCTTTGAAAATAAGCTCTCATTATAACAAACTCAATTATAGTAATCCTATGGTGAGGACAAACTTAAATTTATCTTTCAAAGTCCTTATTGCATAGTACTTGTTTCTGCTATGACAAATCTTTATAATATGATTCATAGGGGTAGGTTTACTAAGCTGTGGTATTTTCCCTGGCTGGGCAATACCATGGAATTTATTAACTTGCAGTACTGAGTATTACAAGTGTGTGAGACCCATTGGTACACCATCTTTTAAAGAGCCTGAGTGGCCTTACAGGCCCATCTATTGAGACCCCCAATCAGCCGCTCATCCCAAAGCACCTTGAAGTGGCTGGCCCCAACATTTGCCCCATCACGTGCTAGGGCCAAATGTCTGTCTAAGGCCAACCAGTGACATTTTGAAAATAGCATGACCAGACCTACAATCCTAGTGGACTCCAGGACTTGCTGGACAGCCAGGAACTTCATATAAGTGCTGGGGGGGGAGGGGATTGGGGGGAAAGGGGAAGGGAAGGAAGTACTAAGGGTGGGGAAGTGACCTTTTGCATACAAAGGGGAGAGGTTTGTCACTGGAGGTGGGGCCAGGAACAACATGTCTATATTTTTTATTTCTTTTCTAACGTTTCAGCCACTTCAGGGTGCAGTGGAGGGAGGTGGCACGGGGTACTCAACAACAGGGTGAGAGTCTGTTGGCCACTTGGGCTCTTTAAGAAAATATTTCAAGCGCATTGAGGAAAGTTTTCTGTTTATAAACCACTTCTATTATTGTTACTAGTAAGCAGCATATAACGAGGTTAATATTCAAACCTAAATTCTATGTAAGTTAGCTGGATAAGTTATATCCAGCTAAGTTAGAGCTGATGTATGGCAGGCCTATCTTATTTAGTTAACGTAATCAAATAAGTATGAATATTGCTACTTATCTGGTTAAGTTCACCTGGCAAGCAGCGCCGCCCTGATCTGCCTACTGAGCAGCCACTTATCCGGCTATCTACTTACCTGGATAAGTGACTTATCTGGTTAAGTGGTGGCTGCTGAATGTAGCCAGATATTCAGCAGCTGCCATTTAGTCAGATAGGTTCTACTTATCCAACTAAGGACTGTTTGAATATTGGCCTTAAATTTGTTAAATAAATAAATACCTCTTGAGGTGTAGCTAACTTTCCATTAAATAATGCAGCTTGTGGGCTTCATTGTGCCTGTTTTTTCAGGGGGGGGGGGGATAACATGTAGAATTTCAAATTCTGTATGTTATCACTGCTGTAAGTCATTTTTCACAGTTTAATAAATCACCTCCAGTTTGGCTTCCCAGTCTATTTGTTAGATAGAGCTTCTATTGCATATCATTTTTCATTTTTACGGAGGCTGAGGAGGTCAAAAGAAAATAGGAGAAATGTTACATGTAGGCAACAGGTTCTCACCATAAGACATGCCATTTTAATTTAGTGGTAATACTCAGAAAAGAAGAGACGTTCAATATTATCACTTCATGATGTTTTTATTTAAATGTGTAAAATTCATCTTAGTTTATTGTATTCAATTAACTGAACTTGAGCTGCTATTTTCAATAAGGATCAGTTCATAGGGTAAGTCTTTAAATACCCAAATTAAATGTCCAGGATCTTAGTTTATAGACTGGAAAAGCTATCAAAATTTAAGAGCTTTCTTGTAGGCATTTTCTTTCAGCTTCTCTCTCAATCGTTCTCTCTGTCTCTCTCTGATAGTTCTCAAAAGTCCATGTAGATAAAACATAGTCCCTTGATTAGCCTAAATATTAAAATCACAGAGAGCCCTAAAAGCCTACCATAATGCTGTATGATTTGCAATAAACAATTGTGCTCATTCCATACTGTCAGTTAAGTTAAGCAAAGTATCCCATCTGTTTGGCAAGAAAACATTTCAAGAGTTATCATGAACCTCAGCTTTGAAATACATCAAAGTCAATCGATTTTTGCACTTGCTAAGGAAAATGTTTATATACATATCACAATGTTATACTCCTGTACAACTTGCATGAAAATTATACTGCTGAATTAAATGTGCTTGTTTGCTAGGGAATATAGGGTTGGTCCAGTAAAATTTGAGGAGAGGGGCATGAACAATGGAAAGGAAATGTGACGGAAGAAAAGGGGATGGAGAGTTATGGATAAAACAATTACAATTCATCAATATTAAAATATCAATAAGTGTTTATGTTTGTAGCCCATAGCAAATTGTAACTGCTTTGTACCATATTGTGATGTTCCATTGAAGTTAATGAGCCCTTGCAAAAGGATATTCTTAGGGAGCCCAGCTTGCAAACCATGCTGTAGTACAGCATTTGCGCACATAATTGGATACATGGAGAGTGATGCTAGTATTTTATAAACTGTGCGGTAAGAGCTGCACAGTTGCTAAAATACCGTGCATTTATGTGTTTCAGTATAAGTGAATATTTCCAAGGCAAGAAAGCACATACTTTCTCTACCCATTTTAAAAACATTTGTATGCATATTTTAGGCATGTAAAAAAAAAATAAAAAAATAACATGTACATGTAAACGTGATTTACACATGGAGGCAGGTATTTTATAAAGTTTGTGTATACTATTTTGAAAATACTTACTTGTGCACGTAGTTGGAATTACCAATCCACTGATTCCTCCATCAGTTCACCAAGCCCTTCTCCTGTACAACTAAACTCTCTAGCGCTTCACTCTGAGCCCCCACTTGTTCATCCAGGCAACCTACCCAAATACTGCACACAATAGAGAAGTTCAATTTCACTTGTGCAAATTAATTAGGAGGTGTAAAAGTGCATGAATATGTTTGGTAATATATACACGTATATCTCTTACAACTACAGTCAGGACAATATTCAGATATAACCGGCTAAGTAAATTAACCAGATAAGACTTATATGGCTAACTTACATGGGATATTCAGCAGTATGGCTATGCTGCTGAATATCCCTGTATTCGGCATTGCTTAACAGGTCTATGGAGAAGGTTTAATTTTTTCAATTAGCTTAATCAGATAAGTCTGAATATTGTTACTTATCCAGCTAAGAGGGTTATTCATCAAATTGCATCAGGGCATTATCGTGCGGGTTAGGGCCCTAACCCACGCAATAAATACCGCATCGTGAAATGCATATGCAAATTTAAAATTAATATTCAAGAGGGAGGAGTTTATGGAAATGAGGACCAGTTAATGTTGCGTGCGATAAAGTAATGCTCAGTAACACAGGTTTTAACGCCATACATAACTACACCATTTTTCTGTGCATTAGGGCCAAAACATTATTTATCGCCAATTCCTGTATGGGGGGGGGGGGGGGGGGAGGGAGAGAGAGAAGGAAGGAGAGAAAGTGAGAGCCTCTTTGGAGGGTCACTTATAATTGAACTGTTTGTACCACTGTAAGAAAGGGCATTATGAATTCGGGGTGGGTTTGGGGGTAGTTTTTTATGCAGTCATACGTACAAACAGCATAAATACCATAAGTGAAGATTTAATATAATTTGGAGGGGTGAAAGGTAAAAGAAAAGTAGATTTGTACCATGTTCTCTCTACCTAGCTTGATGCTCACTGCAATCAAGGTAGGTAGAGAGTAAAGTGTAAAACTCTGCTCTTCTTTTACCTTTCATCCCTCCAAATGACATTAAATCTTCACTTATCGTAACTGTGCTTTTTGTACGTATGACTGTGCATGTAAAACTGCCCCCCAAAACCCACCTTACCCCACAAACCTCACCCTGAGTTACTAGTGCCCCCCTCTTACAGTGGCATAAATAGTTAACTATTTTGTGAGCCTCTACAGATTCTGACTCTCTCTCTCTCTCTCTCTCCAGAAGCCCAGACCACCATTTGTGATAAATCCTTTGCTACTGTGATAAAAGTTGCAGTAAATAGCTATAAATGCAGTATCAAGAAAATTACCTTATCTATGTCTCCTTTTTTTTTATTGTGGGTGCTATTTTTGCTATATTTATAGCTAAGTTGTGAATTTAGGTCTAAGTTAGCCGTATAAGTAACACCACCCAGTTATGCCCACTGCCTGCCCACTGACTATTTGGTTAATTACTTACCTGGATAAGTGACTTATCCGGCTAAATAGTGGCTGCTAAATGTAGCCAGATATTCAGCGGCTGCCACTTAGCTGAATATATCCTACTTATCTGGCTAAATAGTATTAAGCATGTTTTGAATATTGGGGGCCTGTGTGTATTTCTGAATCCCAACTCTGGTTGTATATAAAATAGCATGTACATGCTACTTATGTACATATGTTATTTTTATGTGTGGAACTCTTTGAAAATTCACCTTATAATGTTCATGTTATTGGCAAAAGTCTTAATTCACAGTACATAAGTTGAAATTATTGATTTGAGTATCCAAGCTTCAGAAGTTATATGGAGTCTTCATAACATGAAGATACTGCTTTAGACTCCTCCTCCTTTAATTATTTTTTATCAGTTTTATGTTTACCTGATCTGAGAAAGAGTAGAGTTCAAAATCAAAATAATGATAAAATTAAAACAAGAATATTTGAAAACTGAGAAGACTTTCATATTAAGATAACGAATGGAGTTTCCAGAAGCAGTGTTGTGAGATGTAGTATAAAATAATTGGGCTAACTGAAATATGAATATAATCAGTTTCTCAGAATTATTAATCCTGCATGGGGAGGATGGTCAGGTTTTTCTAAAAATATGAATTGGAGCCTTTTGTGTAAACTGTGAAAATCCCTGTGATTATACAAATTTATAAGGTAATTTCCAAAGGAAAATTTAAATGTAAATCTAACATATAATTGTAGCAATTTTCAGAAGCCCATTTACCCGCATTTAGGGCCTGATTTTAAAAAGCATTTATATGCATAAAACTGGGTTTTACTTGAGTAAATGCACTTTAGTTGTGTAAGTGGTCTTTTGAAAATTGCTACAGTAGTATGTTATATTTATGCACCTAACTCCTTTGAGAATTACCTCCTAAATGCACTGCAATATCATATATTCTAGCTACTTTTAAAAGGCTTTAAAAATTAAGTGCACTTAGGCCTAGATTTTCTAAGCTACCGCAGCTTCCTGAATCACGTAGTACAGGGAGACGGGCCTGCGAAAGCCGGCAGCGATCGCACCTCTGCGGTGCGATTGCTGCCAGCTTTCGCACCTAATAGCACCATCATAAAAGGTGGTGCTATTGGGCGCGAAATTGGCAGCGAAAAGGGTTCTTACCTCTTTGCTGTCCGCGATGTCTTTGCTGTCCGCGATGTCTTCGCGGTGTCCGCCCTGGTGCCACCCCGACTCCTCCTGTTCCGGTCTTGACACCGCCCCCATTTAGTGATCGCATGCGAAAAGTCCCTTTGTGCTAGGGCCTGGCTCTCTCTTCTGTTGCTGGAGAGGCCTGTTAATATTGTGCAGCCAAACAATGCACTTGCCATAAAATTTTGTGTTTAACCAGCCACAACACACTTTCAACGGGTTCACTTTAAACATTTGCTTTTTCCAGTCCTCTACCTAGGTGCTATTAAGCTAGGGCGAGATTACATTATAGGAATCTCATCTTTGTGTACCTTTCCTCATTCCAAATCACATCAAATGTTCACTGATGTGTACTGTGCTGTTTGTAACTCTGACTGTGCATGTAAAACTGGCCCCCAAACCCTAGACCACCATCAAAACCTCACCTTGATTTACTAGTTGACCCTCCTACAGTGGTATAAATAGATGGACTAATATGGGTGCCACTCTAGAGGCTCTCTCTCTCTCTTTACCTCTACCTCTCTACTGACCTCTGCTCCACTCTACTCTCCCCTTTCCTGCCCGAAACGGGATTTGCGATAAATATTGCAAATCCCATGTCAGGCATATTGCACCACTTAACACCAGAAAAAAAGGTGAAAAAGGTGTAGTTAGTTCCGGCATGATAACGTGCATTACGCTATCGCATGCAATGTTGAACACCCCTCATTTTCATAAACCCCACCCAAACTCCTCACCTTTGACTAAACTTTCAAAATTTGCATACCCACTCACGATGCAAAAAATAATGCGTACGTTATGGCATTATCGCAGGCATTAGGGCCCTAACACCCATGATAACGCCCTAATGAGATTTGAAAAATGACCCTGTTAGAGACCTAAATTTAGGAGCTCAACTTTTTTTAAATATCTGCCCCTAGATGTCCAAGAAATTGTTATCTACATAGAAGCATACCTTTGCTTTCTTTCTTTCCTCTAACCTCCTTAGTGGTAGAAAGAGGGCAGGCCCCCTACCTTCGCGGCCAGTCGGGCCCCTGACTCCGTTCCCCTCAGCTGCTCTCTGCATGGCGGTCCACCGCCGTCCTTCGCGGCACGGAAGCCGCATTCTTCTCCTGCCCTGCACGGCAGGGCTGTGCCCCGCCGGGAGCCTTCCCTCGTGGCTGGGTTCACCGCTCCTGCTCTGCCCGGCTGATCTTCGCGGCAGGAGCCGCTGCTGCTGCCGCTGCCGGGGTCCTCGAGCGGCAGAGATGCCGTCTCTGCCGCTGCCTGCGCTCCTTCTTCTTTCTTCACGGCTGTAGCCGCTTCTGCAGCCTGCCCTGCTCCTCTTCGGGCCTTCCACATGGCAGGGACGCCACCAACAACCCTGCTCTCTCCTGGATTCCCCTAGGCGCGGGCATGCGCCTCTCCTCGAGGTCCAGTGGCGGGAAAAGTCCCATGGCCCCGAAGTTGATGTCATCAACTAATCCAGCTTCAGCCCTATATAAGGGGCCCTGTGTCAGTCCAGCTTTGCCTTTGCAAGGAGTTAGTTGCTCCTGGGTGTTCCTGTCCTTCGCTCCAGGAGTTTTCGCTGATCCATTGCTTCTTTAAGGTCCTGTGTTCTTCTTTGGAGCTCCATGTCTTGTCCTGATGTCCATGATCCAGTCCAGATGTCCGTCTTCCGTTCCTGATGTCCATGGTCAGTCTTGATGTCTGTCTTCCAGTTCCTGTTGTTCTCTGATCCAGTCCTGATGTCCGTAATCCAGTCCTGTTATTCCGTGATCCAGTCCTGATGTTCCATGATCCAGTCCTGATGTTCCGTAATCCAGTCCTGATGTTCTGTGATCCAGTCTTGATGTTCCTGATGTCCGAGATCCAGTCTTGATGTTCCTGATGTCCGTAATCCAGTCCTGATGTCCCATGATCCAGCCTTGATGTTTTGAACCCTTGGTTCCTCGTATCCACCCTTCCTGGCGTGCCATGTCGTGGTCCGTGACCAGCCCCACGGGCGGGCTGAGTAGGGCGCCTCGTGGCACAAGGCCTTCCTCACAGCTGCAACACAAGCCTCTGGAGGGTCATCATTGCTTGAAGGCTAGTCTCATCTAGGTCCAGTCTCCTGAATCTTGTCCCGATCCTCGGACCTCCATGTGCCTGCTCCGTCCATGTTTTAGACCCTGCATGAACCTGTGCCGCTCCAGCATGGTCCGCGACCAGCCACAGGTCTCTACAGTTCCTGGGACATGTTCCTCTCATTCACTCCACTATCTCGTCTGGAGTCTGCCCCGCATCCAGCGTAGTCCGCGACTAGTCCCGCGGGTGGGCTGTGTAGGATGCGCTGCTTCGCAGCCTCAACCTAGTACTTGACTTTGATCTTGAACCTTGTTCCTGAATCCTTCGTTTTCAGTACCTTGTTCCTGAGTCTTCGTCCAAGTGTCTTCGCCTGAGTCTTCATCTTAGCCTTCCATGTTCTAAGTCCTTTGATTGCACCTGGCCTCTGTCCGGCCTGTTGCTTCTTGCCGTTACCCAGCGGCAGGTCCGAAAGGGCTTGGAATGGTCAGAGGACCGTTCAAAGACCACCATTGCGTTGTTAGTCTTCCCAAAATGTGCAGGTCCGGTGGAGGGTCAGTGCCTTCAGTCCAGCCTTGCTCCTGCTCTAGATTCCGTCGCCTGTCTTCAGTCCAGCCTTGCTCCTGTCCAGCCCATGCTCGGACATGCCTCGCCTGCATCGGCACCTCTTCTGAGTCCCTCTGGGGTTGAGCCATGGTCCAAGAACACACTATCCCCTGGAAAGTGGAACCGCTCTCCTAGCACTTCCTAACAGAAAGGAGCTACTTTCTATGATTTCTTTCTTACTTCTTAAATTTACATTCTATTTTGCCTGACATCCCCTTTACTTCTGTAGACAAGTTTTCCAATGGCTAACTGCCAATGCTTAATTAGAATTCAGTGAGGAGTGATCTATAAATAGGAAGTTAATCAAATGTGGTTATCTTCTTGAAAACTAAAACATCCCAAATTTAAGGCTGTGCACTGTTGATTGAGAGTCTGAGATTTTTAAGAGATCTTTAACTAACAGACTGGTGAGAGGGAAAGTTACCCAGGTAATCTTACCTGGCTATTCAGCAGCACTCAGCTGTATAAGGCTGGCACTGAATGTGTCCAGGTAAAGTTATCCGAAGAGCTTTAAGATAGCGTTTTCCCCAATCAGATTTACCAGGCAATGAGGTAGATTTTAAAAACATACGTGTGCGCGTACTTTTGTTCGCGCACCAGGCGCGAACAAAAGTACGCTGGATTTTATAAGATACGCGCGTATCTTATAAAATCTGGGTTTGGCACGCGCAAAGGGGTGCACATTTGTGCAACTTGCGTGCGCCGAGCCCTGCGCGTGCTGCCCGTTCCCACCGAAGCTGCTCCGAAATCGGAGCGGCCTCGGAGGGAACTTTTTTTCTACCTCCCCCCCCCCCCCGCACCTTCCCTTCCCTTCCCCTACCTAACCCACCCCCCGGCCCTATCTAGACCCTCCCCCTACCTTTATCGGAGAAGTTACTACTGCCTCCGGGCAGTAGTAACTTACGCACGCCGATGCGGCAGGCCCCGACACAGGCCGCTGTGTCAGAGCACTCAGCCACGCCCCCGGACCGCCCACACGCCCCGGGACTTACGCGCATCCTGGGGCTTGCTCGCGCCGCCGAGCCTATGCAAAATAGGCTCGGTGTGCGCAGGGGGGGTTTGGGGTAGGTTTTCGGGGGGTACGCGCGTATCTTATGCGCATACCTCTTTGAAAATCTACCCCTATGTGTCTCTGAATAGTGGTGAATCTGGTGCTAGCCAGATAATATTTAGCCACATCCTCTGCCTCTTTTTACCCAGGTACATTTTATCTGTGTAACGACTTGGCAGGGCAGGAAATTGAAAGCTCAGAGTTTTTTGTGGGAAACTCGAAAAATTATCTGGGCAAACGTTTTTGAATATCAACCTTCTAAATGTCCAAAAACGTGATAAAGTTTGATATTGGTTTGGCTGGCATTATTTCTCTGGATAGCAGCTGAATAAATGGAAACACTTCTAATTCCTCAAACTCCTTCATCCTGCCAGATGTAATCTTATCTTGAAGCAAACAGCATACATAGGAGAGCTGAGAAACTGCAGTAACTCACCACATTTTGGGATAATTGGGTTTACATTATTACTATAATAGCTTGTGAAAGATTGCATTATAAAAAAGTGCAAGCTTGCATGATCTTATTTACAAGCTGCTAATTTATAATGCATTGGAATTATGATATGTTTCAGTTAGTCAGGCACTGTCAGAGAGTCTTTTCATTGCTGTCAAAATCAGCCCACACATGGTGGGTGCAGCACTCCAAGAAAGGAAAGAAGAGCTGTCAGTGAGGATGAGGACAATAGATGTGGAGGACAATTTTCAAAGGGACCTAGCTCCCAAGATCCTCCGAGTGAATACTGCTGAACGCAAAGTAGCTAAACGTAAGCATTCCCAGGGTCGTAAGTTGGTTAGGGAAGAAAACCACACATATACAGTATGTTGAATATTCCAGTATACACATGCAGTATCCTCTACCTTATCCCAGTTGCAAACTACATGGATTATTTTCTATTCACAATCAAAGAGAAACCACCAGGGGAAAATTTGCTAAAGTGAAATGGGTACAAAAGCATCTGCATACTTTGCTACTAGGCTCCGTAGTGACATTTGCTCCCTAAATGGTTAAGAAATCCATGCTTCATAATTGTCATGATTCTTTTTGTGTGCAGTGCTTTATACATTTCAATGAAGGATCCTGACAAAGGAATAAAAGAACTGAGGTTGGAAAAAGACAGGAGAGTGTTTAATCACTGCTTTACAGGTAAAGTTGACTCCTTGTCATTTGTCTTCTCAACTGTCCTAACCAATGAAATTTAAGTTCCAGGTTGTAACTGTGCAGCTCTATAGTAGTTCTTAATTTCTGCAATGTAACATGGGCACATGCAGTTGGGTTGACTACTCCATGCCCTACCTCTCCTTTCCTATCTTGATCTCCATCCCTAGTCATCTTCCCAGACAAACTTGAAGGTATAGGTATGGAGCAAAAAGGCCATAACTTTAGTCAGACAACTGACAATTTTTCAGAGATTAAAATGCAAGATTAACAACATTAAGAAGCATGAATGGACCCCTAGATTGGGCTTTATTGAAAAGGTCCAATGGCATTGCACTGTAGAATTCATACTAATCATAACCATAGATCATGGTATTACATTGTAGACTCAATGCCCTTGCAATCCACTGGTCCCCAAATCAACAGCTTGATTTATCAAAGCCAATAGCACTTGCTGGCCCCTAACTGATGGGAGTCGGCTGGATACATTGAGCTTTGTGCCTGCCTGGTTCCACTCCAGGAGGCAAAGGCTTTTATGACTGATTCAGTTTGGATAGAGAAAAGCTCCTTATTAGGCTGTCCTCAAGAGCCATAGACTCCTTTTCTAGCTGCGTATACTCCACCTTCTCTCTTCCACCACTCCAGAGTCCTTGACCCCTGGAGAGTGAGCCCAAATGTCTAAACAGGCAAGTAATTTTTGAGGCCTAGCTTCTAAGCCCTGAAGTCAGCTTAGCTGGCCCCATCCCCACGGAGATGGACAGGGGCATCCCTTGCATGCCCTGTTATAACCAGCTCCACCTCTATACCCAGTTTGCACAGCGAGGAATTGTGTGCCTATGCCTGCAGAGGGAGGGGATGCAAAACTGGCCCATCGCAGCTGTGTTATGCCATCTTCCCTTACGAACTCGGGGGCACTCCTTAACCAAGTTAAAGGAAAGAGAAGAGTGCATCAGTAACAAAAGATGAAAAAAGAAAGCTCTTACTTATAAAAAAAGGTATTATAAGCTTTCAAACATTTCCACTGAAGAATAGACAGCAAACTGGTTGGAAGAGAAGACAACACCTTTCTTAAAAGAAATATATGAGAAAGGAACAGTAGAATGAAGGTCAATGTTGGACCTTCACTATCTATAATATTTTTCATTAAAGTCTTTATCAATTACAGATATTACTGGTTGAAGGTTTGATTTTTTTCATTTAACAATATTCTGTGTATATTTATATGAGGCAAATTAGCTGAACTGAAGAAATGGATCCATAGTTTTACTTCTTAAGGAACGTGTTCACAAGTACCTTTCTTCTAGTTTATAGAAATATTTACTCTTGTGTCTTAATAGTTCAATTCTCCAAGGCTACTGATAAAATATCCCAAGGGGTGTGTATGTGGAAAGGAGCAGTTAACGAAGTTTGAACTCACAAATGTCAGTTCTTAGACCTATAAATATATTTTGTACTGTGTATTTTTTTCAAATGACAATACATGATACATGCTTGATATATTTGAGATGATGTATTTGGCACAGTCTTTCTCCTGAAACCACTTTATGATACTGGAGACTAAACTACCATCTCTCCCAACAACAGGCTTACTGCACATCAAGGAGGCAAGCACTAAGGGGGGGCCACTTACAAACTGTGCGCAGAATTGTAAAGTCTGTAGTACTTTTCACCCATACGCTTTATTCCAATTTTTAAAGGGAACTACCGTAAGTTCCCTTTGAATATTGACTCAAGATAAAGAACATGCACAGACTTGCACCTGCTACTTGTGCAGGTGTTTTGTCCAGGAAAGTGTGGGTGTGTACTTTTGAAATTTGAAAAGCATGCATGTAAGAGCTAACTCCTCCCCCAGGAACTTCAGTTTCAGAACAAGCTAGCTTTGGGTGGATATGGGCTTCACACGAGGGACTGTTTTGATAACTCATGCAACTTGAAGAAGAATATGGCTTAGTTTAAAAAAAAACTCTTGAAAGATTTTTGTGTTTTTCGGTCTTGCAATCATGCACTTTTAAAGCTGGCATTTGTAAGGTCCCTACATTCTAAAAGATTCTAAAGAACAATTATATTGCTGTGTTTTATTTTAATTGCTTTGTATTACCGTTATGTTACAGATGCTTTTATGTGTGTGAATTTTGCAAGCTGCCCAGAACATGGGATGGCGCAGCATAGAAGTATTTTTTAAATAAAATAAATAAATTATAACAGGGCCTAGATTCACAGATATTAAGTGACTTTCCCATCTGTGTATGAAGCTCTCACTGATATATTTATATAGTTCATGATATTTATTGTCTATCATCTGAATTAAGTTACAGAATGGTCTTTATTTCATTATCTACCCATCTTCTACATGAACTTTGCCTCTGATTAAGTTTTATTTGATTGTGTTATTTTACGTATTTATCTGTGAAATTTGTATGAATGTCTGATTGGAATCTGCAATGAACTGTGCTTACTGGAATCTGAGGAACAAAAGATAAATGAATGCATGGCCTTCACTGGCTTTCCATCCATTTTATCATTGTATATAAGCTTTTTGGGGCAGCTTATTCCAAATTACATGCCTGCTTATTCCAGTTGGGGGCGGCTTATTCCAATAACATGGGCAAAGCACAGAAATAGTTGTTGTCTGGTATAGTGTAGGACAGACTGTATGTAAGCCTTTACTATATCAAAGCTTTTCTTCTACTATTAGTACTGTTGCTGTTTAGCATTTCTACAGTGCTACATGAAAACATGTAATAAAACTGCAGTGTTTTTAACTTTCAAAATGCATCTCCTGATCATTTTGTATATCTTGTCTATAGTGGGGACAAGGGGTTACCCAATGAGGGAAGATTTGTAAGGGATGGGAGCTGGGGACCGACAGCTGCTATTTTTTAAAACATTGCAATACATTTAGTACAGATACCCAAACGAGTGAGTCCCCGCCCCAACAAGCTTACAATCTAATCAAGACACACATACAGAGAAATAAGCTTCAGGAACTGTATTTATTACAATAAACATGGTTAAAATCTACAAGGCTATGATCAGACGGAACTAGATTTTAAGATTTATATTTCTGATTCTGTCTCTTCGTGTCACTCCTTGTGCCATTCTTAAAAACATCTCATTTCTGTTGTTGTTAGGGTCCGTTCATGGATTGATGTTAGAGTTCACGTTTGACACCAAAAACATAATGCTGAATAAAAATGGCCTTGAAAGATTGCCTTTGGTACTTCCAGGCAGGCATATGTTTGTGTTAGAGCAAGGAGGATACCATTTGTCCTAATACTTGATTTGCTTTAAGGCATCTTTGATTAATTTCTCTAACTTTCCATCTTCTTGTATGGTCATGCCAAGGTAGTTGAATGTATTAAGTTTATTGGAGTTGTTTCCTGTGTGTATCATTACATTCAAGTCTACCTTTTGCTTTCGTAATTACATAACTTCCATCCTACCTGCACCGATTCTTCTGCTCCTTACATCGATGAGTAAGAACACCTACACACAGCTGAAAGTCACCTAAAAGCGTAATTGCTTTCTTTATTATTTTTTATCATAATTAAGTATTAATTTAAGAGAAAGACCGTATAAAACGTATATGATTATCCTATGAATCATATAAATGGAAATTCCAATCCACTTTCCATATAGAATATATTATTGAAACATGTAACCGAAAAATTGATTGGCACCCTCTAGATAAATTTATAAACCAAACTTATGTACGTGCCTAATTGTAAACCGTTGTGATGGTGTATTACTGAACGACGGTATAGAAAAGTTTTTAAATAAATAAATAAATAAATAAATAAATAAAATTTCAACTTGTTCAGCTGGATCTGAAGTTCATTTTCCACTATCAAAGCTCTCTGATCAACACTGAAAATATTTTAGCGAATGCCCAATGAGTTGTCAATATTGCTTTTCTGTTTCCTTTCCCATCATGCTAATGCATCAGTTATGTTGTTGTAACCAGGTACCTCTGTGCTGGATTGGCTAGTGTCAAACAACTCCCTTAGAAATCGTCAGGAAGCTCTTCTGCTAGCATCCGCTTTACTAAATGAGGGTTACCTCCAGCCTGCTGATGATATATCTAAGAACGCTGCTGAAGGACTGGCAGAAACCACATTCCTTGACCTTCCGGATTCATATTATTACTTTGTGAGTGCTCATTTCTGTTGCCGGTAATGGTGACGATACAACCAAGTCAAGCCAAGAAAGGAAGCAGCCCTTTCAATTTTAAGTGGCAGTACTAGCAGTATTCTCTTGCTACCTCTTTTGGTAGTATTCTTAGGTCTCCCTCACTGTTTTTTTAAATTAATATATTTCTTTTACTTCTACACGTTCTGCGTGTCCTCACCCTGCTACCCTTATGTTCATTTGTTTAGCTGTTTGTGCTGTGTTCTACCTCATCTGCATTGTTGGGATGCTTGAATGGGGGTCTACAGAGAGTTAGCACAGCAGAACTCTCCTAATAGTTGAAAAGCCTAAGTAGGATGAAGTTTTACAATAATTTTAAAGCCACATCTCCTCAAGAATAAAATAAATATCAAGAGAAAAAGAGGGAACTTAATGATTTTGTGTTGTGACTACTGTCTAAAATTGCATAGAATGCCACTGTTTTATTCAAAGTTGACCGATAACCTTCTACCATAAAATTCTAATTTGGGGAACTGGCTTTTATTCAGTTTTATAATTTGTTTACACTTGTTGAAGTTAATTAAAAAAAATTAGTCTGAAATGTCAAGCCTGGTTTATTTAGTAATTGACAAAAACAAAAAGCTCTCCGACTGTTTTTCACAATATCAAATCCACAACCAAATCTAGAAGAGTATCGAGATTATATTTAGTAATTCAACAATAAGCAAGGAACAAGACCCTTTTTCTAAATACCAGTAAAGTGATGGCTTGGTTTCCTTTTCACACATGAATTACTGAGCTAGTATCCCCATTTTATCCCAAATTTACAACATTAAAATTAAGATGGCCAGCAAAATATTGGAGAAACATAACATAAAGAGGGTCATTTTCATACTCCCCATGGAACATGAAGGCTTAGGAGTAGTTTGTACCTGTGGGTCTGCAAGCTCATTTTGCTTACAAGAAAACATAGCACAATAAGATACAAACAACAGTTGGTGGTAAAAGGCCACTACTGTATTCGAGAAAGTACCCGAGGCACACCTAAAGCTTTCCCCCTTCCACTCAGTCTGGTTTATCCACCATGCCTCAGCAAGATACCACTCGACCTATAGGCAATAATAAAGATCAGGCGCCCACCACAGCCACTGAGGCATAACCCACACCCCATAGTGCAATTCAGCTTCCATCAGTCTGAACACCGAAGATCCAATACAATTGAAATACCAGCTCGGGTGACCCGAGCTGCAACATAAAAAACAACCAATCTTTAAACAAAGAACACAGCACATGCATTGGACAGGAGGGAAAAATACCCAGGAGGAAAAAGCAGGGCTGTAGGGATGGCATCAATCCGACTTATATGCACTCTCCTGCAGCAGCCCACCTATCCCTTGGCTCAGGTCACCTCCAGGTCCTGCAGGGCTTAAAAGTGCAGAAGGTCCAAAAGAACTCCACTCCCACCACCCTTCCCCGACCCACCTCCTTCCCCTCTACCCTATCAACTGACAGCATGAGGCTTTGACTCTTTTTAAAATTAGAACTAGGCGGGGGTGAAAACAAAGGTCCGGTCGCAGAGTAGTCCCAGCCAGGGCCCACAATATCTCAGGCCACCCTGAGACAATCTGAGACAACTTTGTACCCATGGACTTTGTATTTGCTTTGAAACATGTGCAAAGAATCCCCGTTAAATTACTCGAAGGAATTTCAAAATGAAATCCGTACATATGCTTGCTTAGCCTGCCCCTTTTACCCACTTTGAGTGGGGGCAATATTCAAATGGGCTTTCTATTCAGGTAAACATAGATTTATCTGCATACAACGTTTTGAGAATCATCCTCAAGGTAATGCATTTCTTTAAAAAAAAAATGTAAACGTGTACATTGGGGTGGCCAACTCTGATCCTCAAGAGCCACAAACAGGCCTGGTTTTCAGAATATCCACAACAAATATGTATGAAGTATATTTGCAAACACTGCCTCCATTGTAAATACGTCTGCATATTCATTATCCTGAAAACCAGACCTGTTTGTAACTCTTGAGGATTGGAATTGGCTACCCTTGTTCTTCATGATTTCTGAACTGTGATCACCTGCTTGTTTAAACAGCCGGACAGTGGGTTCTTCTGTGATGGAAATTCCAGTGATGAGGATGTAATCCAGAAGGAAGAATTCCGGGGGACAATAGTCAAGCAGGGATGCTTGTTAAAACAGGTTAGTATATGTGTTTTGTGTGTGTGTGTGTGTGTTTATAATGAAACATTATAAGGCCAATTTACAAAGGGTTCAGGAGCCTAATATTGTGCGTTAGGCTCCTAAATTGGTCCTTTCGAACTTTTACTAGCATTGAGTTCCTAAATTTAGGCTCCTAGTTTTGCTAGGAGCCTAATTTAGGATCCTAAAAAGTGGGTGACTACAGAGGTGGAGTTAGGGTAGGGAAAAATATTAGGAGCCTAGTACAGATTTTAAGGACTAGGTACGTAATTTAAAGTCCTAAATCTAGGCAAATGAATAGCTGAAAATAGAAGACTGAACAGAGAAAGAGGAGCATGATTGGAAGAACTGTCAGAGACCATGAAAGTAGGCATGTCCACAGGACAGTGAAAAAAATAGGAAACACCAAATATCTTAAGTAGAAGATAAGGAGGAAAGAGATAAACACTAACCTGAAAACTGGAAGAGAAAATAGTTCTAGAGAATTAAATGCAGCGAAAATGTTGCTACTGAATGAGAATAACACGACCAATGCTCATTGCAGAAAATAATGAACTGACACATGCTGTATAGCTGTAGGAGTACAGGAACTGCCATGTGTACTCACATCTATAGGAAATTCCTGAAGAGCTCTGGAAACTCTGTCAAAACTGACACATAACAATGACATCACTCATTGTGTGACTACAATGAACTGCTTGTCTTCAGAGAATGGGAATTAAATGTAGCAGAAGGGATGACAGAATGGTTGCCGGGCCAGGCAATGAAAGCAGAGTGCAAGGTCAGGAAGGTTGGGGGTCTCCAACTAGGGGATATAAGGGCACGAAAGGCAGGGGAAACAGGGATGGGTGATGAAAGCAGAGGATATCAGAAGAGGAAAGGAAGGTGTAGTATGATACCGGGATGAGTAAGGAAGTTACTAGGCCAACAAGAGAAGAAGACGGCTGCAGGATCTTGGAGGAGAGGAGAAGACTGGGGATATCAGAGGAAGAGGGAAAAACCAGATACATTGTAGGAAGAGAAGGAAAACCAGGGATAGAGGGAGGGGAAAATAAGATCAGAGGGATGAGAGAGGGCATGAAACTAATATCTGTGAAAGGACAGCAAGGCTTACAATGGACCCAAGAAATAAAGGGAGTAGAAGGGAGGAGGAAGAAGAGGTGCTTGGTTTTCAGTCAATCATTTATTACTGAATGCAAATAAATCTGAGTTCTTATGAATAAAGGGGAGCATAGATTTACTGTCAGTGTCTTCTTTGTCAGTGAAAGTCAGTAAAAGGGACATTAGAGCAGTTGAGAAGGTAATGGACTTGGGAGTATTTGACCTTAATTTTTATTTAGGTTCACAAATTGCAGGGGTGTCACAGAGAGCTTGTTAGAAATTTCATCAGATGTACAAACTATGTCCCCTATTGAGTATGTCCTCGTTTCAGACTGCTGTTCAAGCATACGTCACTCCCTTGATTGATTACTACAATGCCTTGTTTTTGGGTTTGCTCAATTACAAATAGTTCAGGATATGGCGGCAAGAATTGTTTATGGTTGCCCTAGAAAAACTATTGTGTCTCCATTGTTGTGCCAGTATTTAAAAAGGGCTCCAGAGGTGATCCAGGAAACTAAAGACAAGTGAGTCTGACTTCAGTGCTGGGAAAAATCGTGGAAACTATTATAAAGAATAAAATCACAGAACATACAGATAGACATGGATAATGGGTCACAGCCAGACTGGATTTACCTAAGGGAAGTCTTGGCTCACAAATTTGCTAAATTTCTTTGAAGGGGTGAATAAGTATGTGGTTAAAGGTGAACTGGTAAATGTGGTATATTAGGATTTTCAGAAGGTGTTTGATAAGGTCCCTCATGAGAGGCTTCAAGAAAACTAAAAAGTCATGGGGTAGGAGAAGATGTCCTTTTGTGGATTGCAAGCTTGTTAAAAGACTAGAAACAGAGAGTAGGATTAAATGATCAGTTTTCACAGTGGAAAAAGGTAAAGAGTGGAGTGCCTCAGGGATCTGTACTTGGACCGGTGCTTTTCAATATATATATAAATGATCTCGAAAGAGGTACAATGAGTGAGGTGATCAGATTTGCAGATGACACAAAATTATTTAGAGAAGTTAAATCGCAAGTGGATTGTGATAAATTTCAGGAGAGCATTACGAGACTGGAAGATTGGGCATCCATATGGCAGATAAAATATAATGTGGACAAGTGCAAAGTGATGCATATAGGGAAAAATAACCCATGCTGTAGCTATACGATGTTAGGTTTCATTTTCGGAGTTACCACCCAGGAAAAAGAACTGGGTGTCATAGTTGATATTACATTGAAATCATTGGCTCTTTATGATGTGGCGGTCAAAAAAGCAAACACAACGTTAAGAATTATTAGGAAGGGAATGGCTAATAAAATGGAGGATGTCATAATGCTTCTGTATTAATTAGTGGTTAGACCACACCTTGAATACTGTGAACAATTTTGGTCATTGCATCTCAAAAAAGATATAGTTGCACTGGAGTAGGTGCAGAGAAGGGCAATCAAAATGATGAAGGGCATGGAACGGTTCCCCTATGAAGACAGGGTAAAAAGGTTTGGGCTGTTCAGCTTGGAGAAGAGGATATTATAGGGAGGATATTATAGAGATCTACATAATCATGAAAGGACTTGAATGGGTAAATGTGAAATGGTTATTTATTCTTTCAGATAATACAAGGATCGGGGGCACTCCATGAAGTTAGCAAGTAGCACATTTAAAACAAATTGTAGAAAATTCTTTTTCACTCAATGCACATTTAAGCTCTGGAATTCCTTGCCAGAGAATGTGGCTAAGGCAACTAGTGTAGCTGGGTTTAAAAAAGGTTTGTATAAGTTCTTGGAGGAGAAGTCCATAAACTGCTATTAATCAAAAGGGAATAGCTGCTGCTTGTTGATGGCATTAGTAGCTTGGGATCTTTTTGTTTGGGTACTTACCAGGTACTTGTGACTTGGATTGGCCATTGTTGGAGAAGGGATACTGGGCTTGATGGACCCTTGGTCTGACCCAGTGATGGCATATCTTCTGTTCTTATGATCTTATATTCAATTACATTGGCTTCCAGTGAAATGACAAATTCAGTTTAAAGTTCGGACATTGATTTTTAAGGCATTGAGAAGTAAAGGAGTGGGATATTTACAGCGAATGTTGAGACATTATTTCCCAAAAAGGAACTTGACATCGACAAAAGGTGTTCTCTTTAAGATTCCTTCAAGGAAGAAATTAGGTAAAGGAATTATTCTTAAGAGAATGTTTGCAGTTGGTGGTGCAGAGTTTTGGAATCTACTGCTTGGGAAAATTAATTTGGAAACAAACTATTTGCAGTTTAGAAAAAAAAGTAAAAACTTGCCTTTTTCCAAATGATGAAATTTGTCTAGTGAGTAAAACAGTAATGTGGAAGAAGTGAGAGGTGGAAATGTCATTTCTCCTTTATTTTATTTTATTTTGTTTAATTTTATGTTTAAAATGGTTTTAAATATGTTCTAAAATGTTTTAATTTAATTCTTAAATTTGTTGTAAACTGCCTTGAGCAGCTATATTGGTCATATTGGTGTGCTGTATATGAGTAATATATGAAATGAAATCACTTTTGCAACAATGATTACTCTAAAATAGACAAAAGTAGAACACTGGGCATCTAGGCTCAACTAGGCCCCCTGAAGTTCTATTTTGGATGTTGTGGGAGCACATTTCTGATATATAACTAGAAAAGGGAAGGGTAATGAATCACAATGATATACAATTAATTGCAAGTAGACTAGTGGAGGAGTGGCCTAGAGGTTAGAGAAGGGGGATAACCAAGGTTTCAAATCCTGCTGATGCTCCTTGTGACCTTGGACACGTCTACACTACATAGGGCCTTATTTACTAAGCTTTCTCCCCATAGATAAATAATAGGAGAAAAGCCTTAATTCATCAGGGCCTTAGACTGTGAGCCCTCTGGGGACAGGGAAGTATCTACTATACCTGAACATAATTCACCTTGAGCTGCCAATGAAAAGGTGTGAGCTAAATATAAATAAATGTGTTAAGAAACTTTTTTAAAAGTAATTTTTCAAAGACATATGTATGGATGCCATAATTGCACTTCAGTACTGAGAAACAAAACAGAACAACATATATAAAACTTCAGATCGTGAGTGAAGGGAGCAAATGTTACCATTTAAGATGGTGTCCGTCATGCCTATATTTTAGTTTAAAACAGACAGAAGTCTGTCAAATTCAATTCTATAAAAAATCACACATTTATCCCTCCTCATTTCACATCAATAAAAGTTCATAACACTCATTTCTTTGATGATCCATTCTGCCACTGTTTCACTGTAGTCTGAATCCTATTATTCATCTTCTTGTATCTTTCGCAGTAAAAATAGAAGCAGTTACTTCTTCTCTTTTTAACCTCAAGTAGAGGGTTGAAGCAGCATTGCTCTCAACTATTTTTAGATAATTCAGTTAATAATTAGAATAATAAAAATTCACATTCTTCAATAGGATTTTCCTATTTAGTCATACCATCGTGAATCTAACTAAATTGTGGGGCACTTCTGTGCAGAATCTCATGAGAAATGTATACATATGTCACATGGGTATATGCAAAATGTTAAGAGCCTAAAGGATATAAAAACTAAGATATTTGTATCAATGGCTTCTTTTTTTTTTTTTTTCAAATTATTTGCAAAGATGCTTTGAATGTAAATGCTCAAAATTAAAATAGTGTTAGCATCACCAATATTTTCCATAGCAATTTACAACCCCAGTCAATGTGGACATTTGAATTACAAGTTCAGCAATTTGTTGCTCCTCATAGTTCTGTTTGACTTTTTCTCTAGTTTACTTAGGGGCGGATTTTCAGAGCCCTGCTCGCCGGTGAGCCTATTTTACATAGGCCTACCGGCGCGCGCAGAGCCCCGGGACTCGCGTAAGTCCCGGGGTTCTCCGAGGGGGGCGTGTCGGGGGGCGGGCCCGGTCGTCGTGGCGTTTAGGGGGCGTGTCGGCAGTGTTTTGGGGGCGGGTATGGGGGCGTGGCTACGGCCCGGGGCTGTCCGGGGGCGTGGCCGCGCCCTCTGTACCCGCCCCCAGGTCGCGTCCCAGCGCGCAAGAGGCCCACTGGCGCGCGGGGATTTACGCCTCCCTCTGGGAGGCGTAAATCCCCCGACAAAGGTAAGGGGGGGGCATAGACAGGGCCGGGTGGGTGGGTTAGGTAGGGGAAGGGAGGGGAAGGTAAGGGGAGGGCAAAAGGAAGTTCCCTCCGAGGCCGCTCCGATTTCGGAGTGGCCTCGGAGGGAACGGGGGTAGGCTGCGCGGCTCGGCGCGCACCGGCTATACAAAATCAATAGCCTTGCGCGCGCCGATCCAGGTTTTTAGCAGATACGTGCGGCTCCGCGCATATCTACTAAAATCCAGCTTACTTTTGCTTGCGCCTGATGCGCCAGCAAAAGTAGGCCAATTCGCGCTATTTGAAAATCTACCCCACAGGGAATAGCCACTGCTATTAATTGCATTAGTAGCATGGGATCTTTTTAGTATTTGGGTGGTTGCCAGGTTCTTGTGGCCTGGTTTTGGCCTCTGTTGGAGAAACAGGATGCTTGGCTTGATGGACCCTTGGTCTGACCCAGCATGGCAATTTCTTATGTTCTTATGTTCTTATGATCTTAGATACATAAACAAGGCAAACTTGCTGTAGGATTTATCTTTCTGCTATAAATATAGCGGAATGATGAGCCGTGGCCAGAAAAGGGGCGGGGGGGGGGGGGGCGATAGAGTGCAGCCGGCAGCATCATGGCGGTGCATTTTTGCCCACTGCAGTTGCAGCTGTGCCACACACTATCGCCCCCATAGCCCCACTGCAAAAGGTGTTGTTATTTCTGGAGCTACTGCCGGCGAGAATATGTAAAACATCGCCCACATTGGTACCGGCATAAACATTTTTTTTACCCCACCCAAACCCCACTGTAACCCTGCCCCTTTCCCTCATTTAAATGTTAAAGTCGCGATGCAGTCATTATCGCATGCATTAGGGCGTTATCAAGTGCGACAATGTGCCCCAATGCACATGATAACGGCCCATCACTCTTTGAAAAATGACTCCCTTCCTTGGTTAGGCTCATGTTCCTGTTTAATTTCTTTTCATAGGGGCATCGGAGGAAAAATTGGAAAGTCCGAAAGTTCGTTTTAAGAGATGACCCTGCATACATGCACTACTATGATCCTGCTGGGGTGAGACTCATTTGCATCTAAAAACTTCCAAACAAGAACAAAAATCAAGCAGAGATTGATTGCCTAGATGCGCACTGTTAGCAAAGGCACAGTATTTCAGTTTTTAAGGATATTCTCTCTCTTAGCCACAATATAGAAGAACATAACTATGTGAGGACAATTTTCAAAGCCATGTGGGAAAAACACAATACACCCTCGATACAGCTAAAAGTAAGCACGTTGTTCCATAATGAACTATTTTTAGCCACATTGAGAAGAGGAATCTCTGGAAATGTGAGGAAACGTGCATGTGTAGACTGCATTTTCACATCTAGGTATGTACGTTTCCAATCTATGTGCACACTTTTCCAGCAAAATTCTGCTCATGCAGAAAGCAGGTGCAAGTGAGCGTGCATGCTTTGTACCCACGGCAAGTTTCAAAATAAAAGTCCAGGGGTACTTTCCCTTCAAAAATGAGTGCAAAGGCAGCGGGTAAAAAGTACCTATGGACTTTGCATCAATGTGGGCAGTTAGAAAATTTGCCCCTGCATGGATAATTTGGTTAAAGGAGACTTTAACCCTTCTGATTGCTTGCTCTAGGTCTAGTGCAGTCCTCATCTCCTTAACTCACGTCTATTTCAGTTTGAAACTTCTTTAGTACAGTTCTTATTTACTTCTCTCAGTAATGAGTTTGAAACCCATAGTTAAATAAATGTATCTGAAGTTCAAATGGAAGAGGTTTCAAACTCTTTTGTAGGCAAGTTACATGAGAACTGTACACGATTTTATTTCTTACAAGAGGGAAAGTCAGAATGCAATATAGAATGAGGTTTTGGAACCCCAGAATAGGCTTATTCTAGATCTAAAAGGTTTTTAAATGATCCAAAGGATGGAAAATATAGCTTTATTTTCCTATCTCCTCATACTGTATATGTTTTAATTTTGAAAACCGTGTAGGATTCAATAATGAAACAAATCCACTAGATCCTAGTTCTTCCAGGAGGAAAGAACTTTGCATAATGGTGGCATTATTGTTCAGCGCACAAAAGTACATTTCGTACTCCCCCCACCCTAAACTATGAAGTCATTTATCATGCAACAGTTTGTTCCATTATAGAAATGTGGAAGTTTCATTTTAACCGGACAATTGGCCCAGCTCCAGGAAATTCTAAGGTGCAGGCGAGGGCTGTAGAATAGAAGTTGGATCCAAAAAACCTATGCTTTAAAAATTGAGTAAAATGGAATACTTTATTCAAGTGTTTCAGGGGGCTAGAGCATGCTTTTGATCTCACCAGGCATTGTTAACGTTTTCTTGTCGTCTTGTTGAACTGTGCAGCAAAGGATTTTGCCACAGAGCCATGGCATATAAACAAATCATAGTACTTGTGGGGTTTTTTTTTTATCAGCCATTTAAAAATAAGCAAATATACAATAGTGGTAGTGCCCAAACTATGAAAGCATAAGGATGTCAACTAAGACTGTAACATTTGCCAGCAGTGATGTTTAGGTCTGTAAATAGAACTGGAAAAGTGATGCCATTGAAGTCGAAGTGCTGGACTTTTGGACCAATGAAAATTGTCTTGTTTGGGCTTTCTACAGGGAGAGGATCCACTTGGTGCCATTCATTTGCGAGGTTGTGTAGTAACTGCAGTGGAGGACATATCTGATGGTAAGGGCAATCTTTGCAAACATGATCACAGTATTTGCTGTTTTCTGTACAAAAATAGCATTAGTCTGTTAATGTTATCAATTGGTAATGCATGGTGCCAAAAAAAGAAGAGGGCATCGGTAAACCAGATTATGGCATTTGCCCTTGAAATCTAGGTGCCTGCATAACCATGTAATGAAGCCAAAGCAAGTGCAGCGTTCCTTCACATGAACCAGCAGGCCTTTCTGGAGGCTTCAGGCTACGGGGGAAATTATCAAAATCCAACTACCCGGGCAGATTGGCTTTCTAAAAATTGCCCAGCCTTCATTGGGTAAACATGGGCATAGGAATCAACAACACGCATAGCTGTGACTTTATTTTTGGTCTTTAGTAAATTTGCCTCAGTTGTACAATTTAGCTTCTCGCTCCATTAAAAATGTTATCACCAGCTCATAAATGGCATGGTTCCAAGGAGCCCGCTGAAACCTAAGGAACTGCTCCTAAGGCTCCATTGCATACTATGAAAATTCTTAATGGAGCTGTGCTTCTGAATTGTTAGGCTTACATTTTCCTAAGGCAGGGAGAAGCATTACAGCCAGATCCACATTTCTGGTGTATTTTTTCACTTTCTTTCCAAATAGTTCTTTACTTTTACTAGTGCATTTCTCCCAGGCGTGAGGATTAAAAATAATTGATTGGATATTGAAAACCAAAGCAATGAGAAATTGGAGTAATCTTTAATGACATGAAAACAAGACATCTTAAAGTAGAGGACATGTTTCATACCATCCTCCCTGGTACCTTAGGGTTCCCAATTTTGACAGTAAAGTTTAAAAGGTTTGTGTCCAGAAGCCAGAAGGAGGGCAAAAGGTCTGGATTTAGCCCTGTAGCTGATGGTGTAAACACTCTCCTTCTCAACTCAGGTCCCGTTTCTCTTCTGAATCATTTGGCCATTATCTCGTTTTTCCTTCCCCCTCTGATCAACCCATTCTGTCTTGGGTCTTTGTTCCTCCCTCCTTCCCTGACCAATAGATGGAGTGTAGTACTGCTTGTAGCCTCCTCTGTCGGCTAGCCAAATGATTCTAGTTTAGACCACATGGGACTCCTTATCTCATTAACACAAAATCTAAAGAGCCCTGTGTGGTTTAAACCATGAGGCTGCCAGAGGAGGGCTACAAGTGGTAGAGTACCTTACTCCTCTTGTTGGCCAGGGAGGATTTGGTATCAGAGGGAGCAAGGAATCCTGAGAACCTGAAGTAGGATGGGATGAGGAGATAGGAGGACCCAAGGTGTGGGGAGTGAAAATGACTATGGATGAAATGGAGTAGGGAGAGAGCAGTGAGAATAACCTTGGATGGGGTGGGGAAAGAGGAGAGAGAAAGAAACATGGTAGAGAGAGCAAAAATAACCTGGGATGCAGGAGGGATAGAGAAGAGAGAAAGTGAGGACCCAGGATTGAGCTGGGAAAAGGGAAGGAGAGGGGCACCCAGTATCAAATGAGGGATCAAGCTTATGGATAGGAGAGTAGGGATCAAACTGGGTGAAGGAGAGAGAAATGAAGGAGGTGGGAAGGATGGGAGAAATGGAGATGGAGGGATGGGACAGAAGCAGAGAAATGGACATAGAGAAGGAAAGCTAGCAGTTGAAAAGAAGGGAGATGGATGGATCTGAATGAGGGAGAAAATGAGATGAGGAAATCAGAAAAGGGATGGAAGAGATATGGAAAGGAGATAGGAAGAGGTAAAGATGTGAGGAATAAGGAGAGGAAGGAGACAGATGGAGAAATAGAGATGGAGAGAGGAAAGAGGGAAGAAAGCTTGGATTGGCATAGAGAAAAAAAGCTGTAATACATGGACAAAAGAGGACAAGAAAGGAAGCATCAAGAAGTGAGGAGTGGGACAGAAACAGTAAGAGAAAACAGGCTGGAATGAAGAAAAACTGGGCTGAATAAGGGAGAAGAGGTATAAGAGTGAGAAAGGAAACTATCACAGTTCCTGGAGTCTGGGTAATCCACCATAGGAGCAATGCAGGACTGCAAGGCAAGACTCTGAGCTAAACAGCCTAGCCAGCCACCTCCCCTACAGGTTGAGCCCTAGGGTTCTAGGTCTTTGCAGCAGCAGTACATCATGGTGAGTCCGAACAGTCTAGAACAAGGCTGGAGAGGCTGCAGCAAGGCTGAACAAGCAAAGCTGGAGGTGGGAATCTAGAACGCTGGCAAAGTTGGATGAGGCAAGGTTGGAAGGCTGGACTGGTACTGTGGACAGAGACAGGCTGGAGTAGGGTTAGACTGGATACTGGAGCTGGAGACTGGACAAGGGCTGGAGGCAGTATACAGACACAGACAGGGCAAGGATCCTGGGCATGAATTGGGGCAGGGGCAAGGCAAAGAAGAACAAGGCAGGGATAGGATACTAGGCAGGGCAGGTCAAGACCAACCAAATACAGGATTGGACATAGCAGACAGGACAGGACTAGATAAGGAGTAGGCAAGACAACACAGAACAAGAAACATAAAAGCCCGAAGGCAGCAAGGCTGGAGGCTAAAAGGCTACTAGGCTATAGGCCTGAAGGCCCCTAGGTATAGAGAGACCTGGATAGGCCACAAGACAAGATACAAGAAAACAGAGTAGTCCTGAAGGCCAGAAGGCAAAGCAAGGCAATGCAAAGCCTAAAGTAGGCCACAAGGCACAGAGTAGAATACAAGAAGGCCTGGATGCCATAAGGCAAGGTACAAGACAAGAGTGGCCAAGTCAAAGAGCCATGGGTGATTCTATGAAGAGGCAAAGGTGTACTGACAAGACTCGGTTACATAGGGCTGGAGCTTGGGTGGGGCGAGAACAGCGAGAAGGAGCTTAGCAAGGTTGGTGGTAAAGCTCGCTGAAGGCCTGTGCAGGTGAGGAGGAGTAATAGCAGGCAAGACAAGATTATGGAGAGGCTGCATGGCAGGCAAATATGTGACAAAAAAGTGATGACTGGGAGAGACAGAGAGACAGATGGAGGAGTGAAAAATGAAGAGTGATGGACATAGCTGGGAGAGGCAGAAAGAGGGAGATGAAGGCTTGGAGGGGGGAGGGAAAGTGGATGGCTGAGACTGTAGATGAAAGTCAGTTGGAGAAAGGGAAGTGGAGAAATGAAGTAGGGGAAATATGGAGATGTGAAAAGGCAGTAATGTAGGGGAACGAAATGGAAAATGTGACATAAAAGAGATATTTCAAAGAGACAGAGAAAGGGAAAGATGGAGAAGGGAAAACAGATACAAAGAACGACTCCTCTATGAGAAAAGGCTAAAGAGGATAGGGCTGTTCAGTTTGGAGAAGAGACGACTGAGGTGGGATATGATAGAGGTCTACAAAATCATGAAAGGACTTGAACAGGTTAATATAAATCGAATATTTGCTCTCTCAGATAATAGAAGGACTAAAGGGCACTCCATGAAGTTAGTAAGTAGCTCATTTAAAACAAATTAAAGAAAATTCTTTTTCACTCAACACATAGTTAAGCTCTGGAAGTCATTGCCAGAGGATGTGGTTACAGCAGTTAGTGTAACTGGGTTTTAAAAAGGTTTGGATAAGTTCCTAGAGGAAAAATCCATAAACTGCTATTAATCAGTAAGGCATAATAGCTTGAGATTTAATTAATGTTTGGGTACATGCCAGGTACTTGTGTCTTGGATTGGCCACTGTTTGAAACAAGATGCTGAGCTTGATGGACCCTTGGTCTGACCCAGTATGGCATATCTTATGTTCTTATAAGCCAGCAAAGAAAGAAGGAGACAGACAAGATCACAGCAGAGACTGAAAGCCTATGCACTCCTATTCACGAAGGTGCATACTTACAACAGGTCCCTTAGGAAATAATGGGACCTGCGGTAAATCATGCATGTTTTGGCATGCTAATGCTTAATGCACTATTGTGAGTAAGGCTGATGCTGAGGAAAAGCATAACTAAGATGAAGAGAAATTTTATTTTCGGGTCAGATATTAGATTTTATTTTAGATTTTAAGGTAGTATGGGTTACATTTTCAATATGGTGCTTCACTACATAATTACAGACCTGTAGAAAGCAGTTTTCAAACATAAGGTGCCCATCTAATTTGAATATGAAAATCATGGTGTTATGCAGCTAACTAAATGAACATCCATGTAGGAGATGCAAAACGTGGGGTTTTCAGGGTTTAGCACCTTCTGTCTATGCATGCACCTTTTCAAAATATATGGCATGTGCATACACCTAATATATATTTCCATAACGCCTCTGAATGCCTCTTTTTTAGGCAACCAAGTTTGTGAGCATATGAATGTACACATGTAGTATTAGGTGATTAAATATCCACTTAAGTGCATTCAGCCATTCTACACATGTAACTCCTTATTTTCATACACAGATACAGGCTAAGCTTTTGGAAATGTACCCCTATGTCTATGTCCTTTTTTCATGTTGTCTCTTTTGTCCTCCTCCCCACCACCACACAGCATTTATCCTCTTAGGCCCATCACTGGACCAACTGCTACCCTGGGTAATCCAGGGGTTGCGATAGCCGTAGGCTAGCAGCCATGTAAAAACTTAGGGGAGCTGCTGTTGTTACAATAGCGGCAGAAAACGCTGGTACCCTCATACCCTGCTGAGATGCATTGATGTTCCCTGGGTCTGACACTCCAGCTGGCCTATTGTCTTTTCCACTCCTTCTGATGGCCCAGCACTGCTCAGCTGGCACAATTAACCTTTATCAGACCAAGTACTAGAAGTATACCCTGAATCCTGCTGATTTGCTGGCAGTGGCAGCCATCTTTCCTTCCTCCCTGGGCATGTGCATGCTACTTCCATAGCATGCCCAGGCCCCCTCAGCTTTGAATCCACATCCCCTGCATGATACCAGAGAGCACCGTCTATGACTGACACTGTAGGAACTTTTCTAAGCATGGTTTGGAGTCATGTAGCTTGTATTTCATGTTGGATAGTACAGTTTATTTTAAGAGTGGAAGTGACAGCAATAAAAGTTGTAGGAAGACGCTGTTGAAGATATTACACAGTATCTCCAAGTAGTCAGAATTTTCATGGTTGAAAGTTGGCAAACCTAGGTGGATTTTGTAAAGTGGAAGACATGGTTCAGTAGAATCTAGATAATGCAATGGAGCACTAAACATATGAAACTAAAAATTATAATTACTTTTTCCACTTTTATGTGCACCTGGATATTGTTCTTCTAGAGAGCAAAACTACTATTCTCTTAAGTTTGATCATTTTGTTTTTCCCCAACTCCAATCAGTGCCTGCCAGAGCAGCAGTCTCCAATAACGGGCCAGACATTGCTCGCTAACTTGAAGGATGGATGTAAGGCCTACTTTTAGACCAAAGCCATCAGCCATTTTTCAACAGTGCTGTTCCATTACTAACTTTATAATCTGGAAAAGATATGCTTGTGTAATATGAAGATATTGCACTCCTTTCTCAGTGTCCAGACACATTAACTCTGTATTGCTCAAGGAATTCATAGTCTGGGGAACCAGAAAACCAAATACAGATATTCTGTCAAACATAGGTATTCTAAACCACAATGCACTGCACTTTTGCTGGGAAACTTGCCAAATCAGCCGACCCTTAGTAGACTTTGGGGGAAATACAAATTATAGACAGCAGACAGACAAAAACAAGCTCTAAATCATTGCTTGTTTCCTTTTTTTTCTAGCCAAGAAATCTGAAGTTGAAGGCAACCTGTTTGAAATTATTACAGCCAATGAAATTCATTATTACCTCCAGGCTGGTACACCAACTGAGCGTACAGAGTGGATCAAAGCAGTGCAAGTTGTTTCTAAGACTGGTAAATAGAGACTGAACAACAGAAGCATAACACTGCTCCCTCCAAACTCAACACACTGTTTCATCTACAAAGTATTTCTGTTTCCACACTGGAGAGAGCTCATGAATAAAAAATGATGTTGTTGATTTCACTCTTAAGCTATGGCCTGTCCATGTTATTCTAGCAGAAGCAATGAGGTGTTTCATGCTACCCTTCCTGCACTTCAGTAAGGCAACAGACATAGGAATCTTATAATTAGGGCTTCTGGTTTTAGGTGATCATAAATTGTAAATTTAGGTGTTTATTTTCCAGCGAATTAGGAATTATTTTATGGTACTAAAACCCAGTGTTTGTTGTGTTTTCACAGTCCGAGATCCTTTTCTGGTTAATTCAAACACTCAGCATGTAGAGTTAATATGCCAAAAATAATGATCCCACTCTTTTATATTGCTGAAATAATGTTTCAGTGTGACAGAATGAACTGCATATTTCTGAGGATGCCAAACTTCACACATCAAAGTGTGACTAATGTTTATCTTCAGCAATATAAAAGAGTGGGATCATTGTTTTTGGCAATTTAAATTTTTTTCACACTCAAGGTTATTTTTTTTAAATGTTGTAATGTGCAACATTTTCTATAATTTCCTTTGCTCTAAAATAAAACATTTATTCATTATTCTGTCCAAAAAAAAAAAAAGGAAAAAAATATGCACGCAATAACTTTGATTTCTACAATTCCGCTCAGCCCTCAGTTCCCTAACCATAGCCCAGCACTCCCGCCATTAAAGAATAATGAGAGACTTAATATTGTCTGCCCCTAGATCCCCCTCAGCACACCCCCTTGCCTACAGCCACAGTAATCACAATTGCTATAGATTGCCCCCCTCCCCCCAGCAACAGCCCAGCACTCACATCCCTTCCAGCACAGCCCCAGCAGTCAAGCCCCCACAGCATGACCTCTTCACATTGGGAGGTGGGGGTGGTTGCACTCTTTGGCTGCCTTGGGCCACTTCAGGTAGCCACTTCAGGTGGCTGCCAGAAGTCAAGATACAGTGGTTTTTTTGGTATAAACTGATAGAGCCAACTTTACGTAGTTTTATTTTTAATCATAGTTTAGCAATTTAAATCGAAAACCAGAAGCTCTATTTATAATTAACTGTTCATTTGTTGTGTTTGAATACTGAATACACTTATAAATGAATAAATATACTGCCTTGGAAACTGATGTTTGCAGAAGGCAGGAGTGGGTGACAATGCATTTGTGAACGAGAATAAAAAATAGTGTTTTTCTTAGCTGTGCATTATGGGGGCAATTTTCAAAGAGCTTTTACCCACAAAGAAAGTCCCTTACAACATTGTATTGAAAGCAGTTTATGATCATGTGGGGTATAAATGGTTTTGAATAAATTGTCGCCTCCCTGCCCTAGCAGACAGATACGCCTGTGATACTTCTAAAGTAATGGTTAAGCAGTAATTAGCAGTCAGATATGCTTGTGATACTTTAATACAATGGTTTTAGCAGTAAATAATGGTCAGAAGTGTCTTTTTATGACAAACTTTTTTAGATATTTTATTTTATTTTTAGATATTTTATTTTAGATAATTTTTATTTTCGGCTCATGTATTTACTATTTTAAATGAATTTTTTAAACTTTGTGTTTACTTATTTTAATTTTTATTGTTTTTCCTTTACCAAGTCTAGATTGTCTACAGATTGACGGTACATAAAATAAATAAATAAAATAAATAAATGAAGAAGCGAAAAGATTTGGCAACGGGGCCATCCCAGCAAAGTCCACTCGAGGAGTTTAGCTTAACTTTCCGCTCATTCATCCCAGTGGGGAGTTTGCAGTGGAAAGCTCTGTGGGAACTCATGTACCCCTAGCCCCCCTCCACCAGGCTTTTGGCTGAAACTGAGACTTGTACAGCCCAAATTTATTGGGTAAATGATTACATTAGGATCTGTAAAAGTTATGATAATATTGAGTAGGGATGTGCAGAGGGACGCCATACGTTGCATTCGGGATTCGCATTCGTCGGGGGGCAGATACGTTGCATTTGGTAAGGGGGGGCCCCCAATACATACATGCGTTAATTCTTATTCATTTCCCGGCTAAAACTGAATTAAGTACAACCCCCCACCCTCCTGACCCCCCCCCCAAGACTTACCAAAACTTCCTGGTGGTCCAGCGGGGGGTCCGGGAGCCATCTCCTGCACTCACACCGTCGGCTGCCGGTATTTAAAATGGCGCCAATAGCCTTTGACCTTCTATGTAACAGGGGCTACCGGTGCCATTGGTCAGCCCCTGTCACATGGTAGGAGCAATGGATGGCCGGTGCCATCTTGTGTTCCTACCATGTGACAGGGGCTGACCAATGGCACCAGTAGCCCCTGTGACATAGTGAGGACAAAGGCTATCGGCGCCATTTTGATCACTGGCAGCCAACGGCCCGAGTGCAGGAGATCGCTCCCGGACCCCTGAGTGGACCACCAGGGACTTTTGGCAAGTCTTGGGGGACCCTCCTGGTGCCGGCCATCTATTGCTCCTACCATGTGACAGGGCACCAGTAACCCCTGTGACATAGTAGGTCAAAGGCTATTGGCGCCATTTTGAATACCGGCAGCAGAAGGTGTGAGTGCAGGAGATGGCTCCCGGACCCCCCACTGGACCACCAGGGAGTTTTGGTAAGTCTTGGGGGGGTCAGGAGGGTGGGGGGGGGGTTTGTTTAAATTGGCTCTTTTAGACGGCCGAATAATTCGGCGAAGATTCGTTGAATTCGTGGGGAATACAATGAATATGGCCCTTTACATTGCGGATTACAAATACATAGGAAACGAATGCACACCCCTAATACTGAGTATTATTTACCAAAAGCTGTTTTGATATCTGCTTAGAAAATATTGGTCTGGTGAATTTCATCCTTAAAAACTCACTTGCAAAGTTTTCATCTACAGGAAATAAAACTATTCATGAAACCTGCTCTAACAAGTCGCTTTTATCTTATCTCATATTATGGGTTACCCATTTATTCTACAATCTGTATTCAGATATTCTAACTGATGAGATCTAATCTAATCTAATCTTGCATTTATATGCCACCTTTTCAAAGCTTTCAGGCGGCCCAATGCGGCTTACAGCATATATAAAAATACATTTCAGAACTGCAGACTCAAACAGTGAGAGAGCTTTTATTTAGCCAGCATGGGCATTTTGGTGCTCTAGCCTTTCAAACCTCTCATGCTTTTCTTCCTCAGAATTTGTTATTCTTTGTTCAATAACATTCTTAAATATTCAATAAGTAGTGTCTATTCAAAAATGTCTTGATAAATAATGCTTCCACAGTTTTTTTTATTAGAAAGTCACCTTGTCAGATGCAACCTCTGAAGGCTAAAATAAGCACATGGGGCTATTTCTATTATCTGCAGATGTATAATATGATATATGTCAGCACAACGCCCATTTGACTTATTGATATTTCTGTTACAAACTAAGTGTTCACAATCTCTGTGTTGCACTGCCAAAGGGAATCTCTAAAGCAGGCCATGCTCTGCTTTTCAGAAAGCAGCACAATCCGGGGATTGATTCAGCTCAAATATTTTGACCTCTGGAAAGGTGAGTGTCAGGATTTAGACACATTTTGACTGTCAGAAAAGAGGATATTCACCAGATATTTGCTCAGGGGGTGGGAGGAAGAGGAAGGGTGGGTGAATTGGTCACAGTCTAAAAAAAGTAATTTAGGTTGCACAAGAGATGGGGGTCACTCTAGCTGCTTCATGAATTCCCTTTTTGCTGCCCATGGACTTGCATCCTGACTCTGATTCACCCAAAATACATATGCAATATTCATTCACTTCTGGGAGATGAGTGTCCCAAATATATTTAGACCAGTCTCAGGCAGAGTAAATCTGTCTTGGAGGGTTTCCAGTGCCATGCAGCTCCCATTCATTTCGATGCGTTGCAGTTTTTCCACACTGGTCAAGACAAACTTTCTCCTTACACCTCTATGCTGTTGCTGCTGTAGTCTTTGTGTAACCATTCACTGGTTCTTCTTAAACACCCTGACGAGGGACTGAGGTGAGAAAAAAGCTGTGCACGAGGCAGAGGGCCGGATTTTAAAAAGGTTACGCACACCGGGCCTATTTTAAAAAGGCCCGGCGACACGTATAAAGCCCCAGGACGCATGTAAGTTCCGGGGCTTGCAAAAAGTGGTGGGGAGAGTCCGGGGTGGTCTAGGGGCAGGGCAGGGGTGGGGCCAGAGTCTCCAGGCACAGCGGCCATTTGCTGCTGTGCTTGGGATCGCGCGCCGGCAGTCGGCCGGTGCGTGCAACTTACTTCAGCCCCAGGGCTGAAGTAAGTTTGGAAACAAGGACGAAAAAAAGTAAAAGGTAGGGGGGAAAAGGCCTTCTATCATCTGATATTTAGGCCTGTTCTGGTGCAAGCACTCAGGAGCCCCTGCAGTTGCAGAGCCCAGTGGAGTTGCACTGTTCGCACAGGTTGAAAGACAAGCCCGACCAGCTTAGTATCTTATAGGGATGTGAATCGTTTTTTGACGATTTAAAATATCGTCCGATATATTTTAAATCGTCAAAAATCGTTAGGGCCACGATACAATACCAATTCCCCCGATTTATCGTTAAAAAATCGTAAATCGGGGGAAGGGGGAGGGCAGGAAAACCGGCACACTAAAACCCCCTAAAACCCACCCCCGACCCTTTAAATTAAATCCCCCACCCTCCCGAACCCCCCCCAAATGCTTTAAATTACCTGGGGATCCAGCGGTGGTCCGGAACGGCCCCCTCAATTGAATCCTTTTGTCTTCAGCCGGCGCCATTTTGCAAAATGGCTGCCGCAAAATGGCGGCGGCCATAGACAAAAACGATTCGACGCAGGAGGTCGTTCCGGACCCCCGCTGGACTTTTGGCAAGTCTTGTGGGGGTCAGGAGGCCCCCCCAAGCTGGCCAAAAGTTTCTGGGAGTCCAGCGGGGTTCAGGAAGCGATTTTTTGCAGCGAATCGTTTTCCGTACGGAAAATGGCACCGGCAGGAGATCGACTGCAGGAGGTCGTTCAGCGGGGGTTCCGGACCGCGGCTGAACGACCTCCTGCAGTCGATCTCCTGCCGGTGCCATTTTCCGTACGGAAAACGATTCGCGGCAAGAAATCGCTTCCTGAACCCCGCTGGACTCCCAGAAACTTTTGGCCAGCTTGGGGGGACCTCCTGACCCCCACAAGACTTGCCAAAAGTCCAGCGGGGGTCCGGAACGACCTCCTGCGTCGAATCGTTTTTGTCTATGGCCGCCGCCATTTTGCGGCGGCCATTTTGCAAAATGGCGCCGGCTGAAGACAAAAGGATTCAATTGAGGGGGCCATTCCGGACCGCCGCCGTTCTGGACCACCAGGTAATTTAAAGCATTTGGGGGGGGGTTCGGGAGGGTGGGGGATTTAATTTAAAGGGTCAGGGGTGGGTTTTAGAGGGTTGGCTCACGATTTTAACGATTTTTCACGATATTTTTAAAACCCAAACGGCAACAATACGATTCCCTCCCCCTCCCAGCCGAAATCGATCGTTAAGACGATCGAGGACACGATTCACATCTCTAGTATCTTACTGTCCCTGGTTATTTCTGATGCTCAGAATGTACGGTTGTGCTCATAAGTTTCCATACCCTTGGCAGAATTTGTAAGATGTGTAGCATTTTAAGAAAACATGAGTGATCAGACAGAACAAGCCTGTTATTTTTAATGTGTTTCAAGTTAAACTATTTTATGCATCACAGAATAGCACAAATATTAAACAAACATGGCAATAAAGGAAATAATAAAATGGTCCTGATCAAAAGTTTACATACCCTTAGTTCTTAATATTGCTCTATTTTCATCAGGGATAACTTACAATCTTTTGTGATAGTTATGAATGAGGCCCTTTATTTTCTCATGGTAAAACTGCCCATTCCTCTTGGCTAAAAGCCTCCAGATTCTGTAAATTCTTTGGTTGTCTGGCATGAACTGCATTTTTTTAGTTCTCCCCAAAGTGGCTTAATGATGTTGAGGTCAGGAGATTGTGATGGCCACTCCAGAACCTTCACTTTCTTCTGCTGTAGCCACTGAAGGATTGACTTGGCCTTAAGTTTCAGATCATTGTCATGTTGGAAAGTTCAAGTGCACCCCATGCACAGCTTCCTGGCTGATGAATGCAAATTCTCCTCCAATATTTTCTGATAAGATGCTGCATTCATCCTGCCATCAATTTTGACTAAATTTCCTGTGTCACTGTAGCTCATAGACCCCAAATCAGCAGAGATTCTCCTCCATACTTCACATAGGGATGATGTTGACTCCTCTCCAAACATAACATTAATGGTTGTGATCATAATGTTCAATTTTGGTCTCATCACTACAAATTATTTTGCTCCAGACGTTTTGAGGCTTCTCTAGGTGCTGTTTGGTATATTGTAAGTGCGCTGTTTTATGGCGTTGGTGCAGCAATGGCTATTTCTGGCAACCCTACCATGCAGCCCATTTTTGTTCAAGTATCTCCTTATTGTGCATGGTAAAACACCCGCACTACTTTGTTTCAGAGAAGCCTGTATTTCAGTTGAAATTACTTGTGGGTTTTTCTTTGCATCCCAACAAATTTTTCTGACAGTTGTGTCTGAAATCTTTCTTGGTCTGGCCCATAAATTTCCACTTCTTGATCAGAGTTTGAACAGTACTGATTGGCAATTTCAAATCTTTAGGTATCTTTTTATACCCTTTTCCTGATTTATAAAGTTGAACTACTTTTGCTCGCAGATCCTTTAGCAGTTCTTTTGCTTTCCCCATACTTCAGTAATCACTAAAGTCAGTGCAGCCCTGGATGAAATGCACAAGGGTTTCTCAAGAGCTAAGAAACTGATTGACTATTTATACAGAGGCATAAATTACATTCAAAGAAGGCACAGATGTGGATACTTACCCTTCATTGCCATCTCAACCTGTGTGTGTCAACTTGAGTGTATATTATCAGTCCAAACATTCAAGGATATGTAAACTTTTGAACAGGACCATTTTATTATTTCCTTTATTGCTATAGTTTGTTTAATGATTGTGCTATTCTGTGATGCATAAAATAGTTAATTTAAAATACATTAAAAATATCAGACATGTTTTGTCTGATCACTCATGTTTTTGTACAAATTCTGCCAGGGGTATGTAAACTTATGAATACAACTGTATATTAACTTGATATTTTGACTATTTTCTTTTCCATTGTTTCATGTTCCTAGATGTACACAATCTTCACTCCCTACCTTTTTTGGTTTTGTGTCTTATTTTGCACTTGCATGATGATTTGAGTATATTTCTCGATAGTCACAAATGTATTAATTAGTTCAATAAAACTTACTTATTTGTTGACATGTTTTAGTCCAATAAGATAATTTGCTTGTTGACCTTTATTTCTATATTGGCCCAAAAGAAAAGACAGCATTCAGTAGCTATCCACCGGCCTTGCCTTCCTGGCAAATTATATTTACAGTGTTTATTTGCCAAAGCATACAACTGAGACACACTAACTCTGTCGTCAAGTTACCAATATCAAAACTGGGACAAAGACCACATGTACTTTTGACCAGCAGGCTTTGCACCAATTTTCAAAACAAAAGAATGAGTATAATTTTGCTTTGAAATTTTCACTTGCACCTGCTTTTTCTGCATGTAGAATTTTGCTGGAAAATTATGTGTGAAGATTTGAAAATGCCATCTTTGACTGTACTTTTCCTCTGTTAACCTAATTACGCCCATGGGAATGCCAGTTCTAAATGAGGTCCATATTCAAGAGGGTCTGCCTGGATAATTTTTTAGTTAATCAGCCACACCTCAAAGTTTAAATATCAGGTTCCTGGAACCGGATAAATTTTATCTGGCTAAGTCATTAATTGGATAAAATTTATCCAGATAAATTAAAGACATTCTGGGGTCATTCCAGGGTGGCGTTAACTTAACTAAATAACTTACCTAGCTAACTCTAATATTCTGAATTAGGAAAAAATAAGTTATTTGACTAAATCTAGATATACCTCAGAGTAGGTTTAAGTTTATCCAGGAACATTTATCTGAATAACTTTAATCTTAACCAGAAATATTGAAAAATAATCAATTTAGTGTCTGAAAATAGGAACAAAAAACCCTTGTGGGCCTTCAGGTCCATTCACCCATCCTCATCCCTGCTGAAAAAGTAAAACTAATATGGGCCATAGTGCCTGAACCCCCTCTCATACCCCAAGCCCACTCCGAAGGTTTAACGTTTTGTGGGCCTATCAGCTCAAGGAGCCTCCCCACCCTCTGACCTAGATTTCTGAAGTTAACTCTGACCTCTGGATCCTCTTCTAAACCATACTCTCCCCAACTACAACCTGAACCAGAACCGTCATGCCCCACCCAGAACCACCAAAACCTGCAGACCTCTGGGAGCATAGTACAATTGTAGCACTCCAGAGTGCTATCTGACAACAAAGCTGGATGCTGCTGGGAGTGCATTCATACTGCACTTTTGGCGGCCTGCCAAGGAGTGCCTGATGAGGCAGAACATTTCTGGTCAGTTTGCAGGTGTGAGGGTGGGCTTTAGGAGGGGGCCCAGAGGCCATAGCTAAATTCAGAATTCAGGGGTGGGAAGGGGTGAGGAAGTTCCTGAGCTGATAAATCCACAACAATTTACCTCTTTTGCAGGACTTGGTGGGAGATTGCTCAGCACTATGGACTATATAAGTTTTTTTCTCTTTTAGTGGGGTTGGGGGAGTCTGACCTAAAGGCTTGCAAATTTCTTTTTTCTATTTTCAACTACTATCTCGTCAAGATTAAAGTTACTCGGGAACATGCACCCAGATAACTTTCATCCTAATTGAGTATATTCAAACATAGCTGGTTAGGTTAGAAAATTATCTGGATAAATTATACCAGGATAACATTAAGAGGCAGATTTTATAAATCTGTGCACAAGCGTACTTTTGTTCGCGCACCAGGCGCGAACAAGAGTACACGGGATTTCAATAAATATGCGCGTAGCCGCGCGTGTCCATTAAAATCCGGGGTCGGCGCGCGCAAGGCTGCCCAAAATCGGCAGCCTGCACGCGCCGAGCCGCACAGCCTGCCTCCGTACCCTCCGAGGCCGCTCCAAAATCGGAGCGGCCTCGGAGGGAACTTTCCTTCGCCCTCCCCCCACCTTCCCCTCCCTTCCCCTACTTAACCCCCCCCCCCCGGCCCTATCTAAACCTCCCCCTACCTCTATCCTGAAAGTTATGCCTGCGTCACTCCGGACATGCCCCCGAAACGCCGCGACACTCCCGGTACACCCCCCGACACGCCCCTCCATGCAAGCCCCGGGACGTACGCGCATCCCGGGGCTCGTGTGCACCGACGAGCCTATGCAAAATAGGCTCAGCGGGCACAGGGGGGTTTGGGGTAGGTTTTCGGGGGGTACGCGCGTAATTTTTGCGCATACCCCTTTGAAAATCTACCCCTTAGTGAGAACATTCAGGGGGGCGCTTATCTCACTGAATATGCCTGACAATTTATCCAGCTAACTTTAGCCAGATAAGTTGTCCGTTCGCCACGTTTTTTAATATTGCCCTTAATGTGCGTATTCTACAATGCATGGGCTTTACTTTTAGCAGCACTGAGGGAGGGTAATTTTCAAACAACCAATTAACATGGGTACAAGGCTTTTTACCTGCAGAAATCGCTTTGAAATTGGTCCTCTTAATATCTGAGACTAATACATGTTCACATTATTAGTTTCAGATATTCTCTTCTTACTGGTTTTGTTTATGATCTTAAATTATTTTTGCATTCTGATTGCATTTTTTTTTTTAATGGTTCAGTATCTCCCAGAACTGTTGTTTTAGGCATGACAGCTGATGCTGCATTAACATTTTCAGTTATTTTGGAAGTATGATCAGAAAACCACAACTTGTGTTATAGGTCTTCAAGGATGTGCTTATTCATCTCAACTTTTCTGTTTAGTACTTTCTATGGAAATCTGCTTGCAGCAAGCACTTCCTGTTCTTCACCATGGCTGCGTTGCTCAGCTGTCTGACTATAGAAGGGAAAGCATGAAACTTCAGATATGGCCCGTGTTTTCATTGCATGTTCTCCATTGATAATTCTGAGGTTACTGGTTCATTTTATCTTTAGACTTCACTTGTCCGCAAAATAAATAAATAAATAAATAAAACCAAAGCATTCAGTCATTCAACTTGAAGCCAGAACATTTAAAAAGGTCAGACAAATGTAGGGGGGATTTCTGTTTTCCCCTTATTTTTCCATAATCTGGAAAAGTATTACAAACACGGAAACACCAGGCTGATGTCTACCACCAGTGGAAAGGCGCAAGAGGGCTCTGGTGACTTTGGAGGGATATTGCTGGAGGTGGGTGAGAGAAAGACATCTATAAGATAATGAGAAGTAGCCTAGAGATTAGACAAGTGGTCTGAGAACCAGCGAAGCCAGAGTTTAAATCCTGCTTATCTCACTGACACTCCATGGTCAAGTCACTTCACTCTCCATTGGCTCAGGTACAAACATAGGGCCTCATTAACTAATCATTTTTCCCATGGGCACAGAATGGGAGAAAAGTTTTAGTAAATCTCTTGGGAAGGGGCATAACAACTGTACCTGAATTTGTAACTCACCATGAGATTGGATTTGGAAAGGCGAATAATTAAATATACAATCCAAATATGAAGACTTGCTTACCTCCTGTGCTTTATCTCTATTCGGGTATGCAATAAAATCAGACATGTCCATAACCATGGACACATGAGGGCACTCTCTCTTTGTGGCCCTTTCCGACAGGCCATTATTACAAAGAGGCAGAGAAAGTGTTGCAAACGGACCGCAAACATCAGTGATTCCATTAAAAGTTATAATATGCTTCCCTGGCTATGCTGCTAGAAAAATGCAATCAAATAATATACTCTCTGGGAAAGCAACAGTTCTCTTCCCCAACCAATCCTTCCCAGTATTCAACTCAAATACTATATTCTATCTACTATACTATCTACTATACACAACCTACTGTACAATAATAACTCCATCTGGCTATGTTCCTTACTACGAATCTACAGACCCTCCAGACAGCTCCGTTCTATTGATAAATGTATTCTTGAAGTACCAACAGTAAAATCTGTAAGTTTAGCACTGACCCGCAAACGAGCTTTTTCTGTTGCCGGTCCACTATTGTGGAACGCTTTGCCCGAACATATCCGCCTGACAGCTAGCCGCATAGAATTTAAAAAACTGTTAAAAACTCATCTCTTCACTCAAGCATACAATATATACTAGGTTTATTACACTACATGATCCTGAAAAAGTTATCTGATTATTTTATGAATTTTAATATGTTTTGTATATGATTTTATGAACTGTCTTTGTAACTGTACAATATTGTTTGTGTATGTACTAACATGTAAACCGCCTAGACGGATAGTCCCCTACCCTTTGTGCGGTATATAAGAACTGTAAATAAATAAATAAATAAATAAAATAAGTACTTGAATTTTTATTTGTGCAGACCTCATGTATGAAGGGAAAAATAGAAAATGTACGCATTCACTCAAATATAATCATAGATTCAGTCCAATGTTTTAGTTTTTCTACGTTTATATTGAATAAATAAATGTAAATATTAATGTGGTGCCACTAAATGGCCCTAGTTCCCCTGAGATAATAGCTAGGTAGGCTAAATTATCCTTTACAGTATCTCCCTTTGAGGATTGGTTGTGATGGTTTAATCCTTGCCCTCAAGAGTGGGCTGGGTGAGAAGTCAAGGTGTTATTAGAGTTTAGATTTTTAGCAAGAGGAGCTATCTTGGCATTTTCTTTAAAATGAGGCCTACTTCCTCAGTGAGTCAATTTTTGAAGGCTAGTTCTTTCCTGTACACTCTCTGCCAGGTTGGATCTGCCTTTAGTTTTGGGAAAATACTTTGTTAAGAATTGTTACTACTTCTGAGAGTTGCTTTTTACTGGAGTGCAGCCTGGGTCCCTCCAGAAGATGGCCATCCCCTGGATTAAGAGGCCAGGGATCTGAAGACCTGCCAGCACCCTTCTAGTTCAGAGGTAATGCAGTGACAGTACCACCCAGAAGATTTAGACAGTTTAGTGAAGATTTCTCTTTGTTTTGAGAGAAGATTTTTGTCACCCCTCTTCTCCATTGGAAACTGGGCAGGACAGTCTGATCTCTGGCATCTGTAGACCTTTCCTTCTGGAAGGTCATCAGAATGGAGTTTGGAGAAAGGAGAAAGAACAGCAGGTTTTGAAACCCACCACTGGATCTCCCCGCTGTACAAAGGCACAGGCTTGGTAGAAGAAAACAACTTGGAACTCAGGTAGGACTGTTTCATGCTTAAGGAGATCCCACACATAATAGGATTACCCCAGAGACTGGGACTCACACATATTCAGTGCAGGAGTGTTAGGAATGACCTAGGAACCTGAGCCATCACCATGTACACAGAAAGAGAAACATCCAACTGTAATTTCAATGTATTTATGAATTAGACATTGATTCCATTTTGAGAAAATCAGTAAACGATTATTTAAATATCCACTTATATGTCCTGCTCAACTGTTACAGTCAGCGTCACTACAACCACATCAGCAGATACAGAGCCACACACTGTGACTGATTTACATCACTGAGTGGGCCATAATCAACAGTTCCCCCCATAGAAAGGACCCCCACTTGGGGGATAAAGGAGGGGACAAGCGGTAACAGTGTAGACAGCCCCGTATCTATAAATTACTATTTTGTGCCTTTGAAGAAGATGCCACTTCAAAGAAAAGAGTTATAATAATTTTCAAAAGATTTTAAAAAATGAAATACTTCCTGTGCTGTGCAACTTTATATAAATGCCAATCAATGGTTCAGTCGCTGAATGAAAACATTGCCTGATGAAGACTTGGTTTTGAAAAACTTTTTTCATGGACAGAGAATTTAAAACTCCACATACCAATTGCAGCTCTTATCCCTGCTGTGGATTGCTGTCTTCTCAAGGACTGGTTTGTGGCTATAAAAAGGCAGTCACCATGTGCTCATGCTCATTACCTGACCAATCATGACCACAGCCCAACCAGTATCACTGCTGTCAATACCACCACTACAACGCCAGCTTTCTTCCATCAGCTAATTCCTCAGATGAGTACTGGGACTCCAGTGACCCCTGGTAGGTCCCCACTCAGCTTCTATAAGTGTCCATTACTCTCCAACCCACTGTGTGGCTCAGTTTTGAGTTCCCATATATTGATGATGGGTTGAATGGGTGCTTCAAGGATGAGAGTGTCATGACTGTCGCTGCCCGGTCTCCACTCCGTCCTCCTTACCTCTTTGGCGACTCCTCCCGTGGTTGACGGACATCTGGCTGCCGCGGCGTCTGCCTGCCGTCCTCTCCAGCTTCCCCGGTCCTGCTTGGGCGCTGCCTCCCTCCATGCTGTCCAGCTGCCTTAGGGTGTGCGCGCTGCGCGGCCCTGCTTCAAATACTTTCTTTGGCGTGAAATTGAGGGGCGTCCCCCTGTGATGACGTCACGCATCCTGGATACAAATAGCCTACTCTACTGCTAGCTAATTGAGTTAGCAAGGTCAATAGTGAAAGGAACTCCATACGGATGGGATTCGCTCTCCGTACCTAGCTACTCTGCCTTTCCTTAATTGGACTTACACTATCGGGGTACTTGCTCCTCGGGGGCCTCTCTCTCTTCTCTTTCAGGTCGCTGTCTGGAACCGGTATTCACTCCTCGAGGGCCCATGTTCCTGGACTCGCTGCCGAACTCCACTTCTGCCTGGAAGATACCACTGCCTACACCATCAGTGAGTTACCATCTACCTCTCTCAGAACTGTTCCCTGGAACCAGGTACTCGCTCCTTGAGGGCCTACCTCTATTCCAGCTCCTGTGTTTCCTATCGAGAGAAACCGCTGTGTGAGTACTCAACCAACGAGGCTCTATTCCAGAACCCTGCATATACTTCATTGTACTCACTATCCCAGTTTCTCTTCACTACAGCACAGCCATTGAGGAATCACTGTTCCAGTGCCCTGAGCGACTACAAGCCCAGCCAGGCTTCATCACTGCTCACTACTGCCACCTCTGGTGGCTCCTCAATACTGTTAATAAAAGATCTATGTGTGTTGTGTGTCCTAAGCTGAGCCTGACCTGTGGCCCCTCACGGGACTTCCCCCATGGGCGTGGTCAGCAGCCACAGTGTCCAAGGGTCCACCCAAAACCTTACAAACAATAACAGAGAGAGACCAGTATTAGATGATTTGTGGTTTGTGTAGGAAGATCTGGTGTGGATTATCAGATTTAACCAATAAACTTATGATACGAGTTCATTAGTTTTAGGGAGCAGGTACAGACACTTTTTGTGAGGTAGTCAATTAATTTATTAGTAGCATACATGAAAACAAGAGTAATATGATACAATTATTTCTTTTCTTATTTTGGTCTTGGTTTTTTACAGTTTTAGTTTTACAGTGCAAGAACTGTCATGTAAGATAAGCAGAAAATAAATGTTATCTTTAAGCTCAACTTTTCACTTAACAATTATGTAATTGCCAAACTAAATTACTTCAACTGAAAGGTAATTAAGCCAATATTCTCACCCTCTATAGTACTGTACAAGTCCAGGGGTCTGCCTCCACACCAAGGGTTAATCCAGTGAAGTCTCATGTGGTGCATGACAGATAAAACCCAAAAAACCTCAGATCTCTCCATGAGGTATGATGGCAGAAAAAGGATAAGGTATACTAATTGGCCAAAAGTCTTTCGAAGTGTGTTGGCAAGAACAGCTGCCTCTCATTATGGAGCAAACGGTACTGAGTACCTGATACTCAGTTTAGCTAGCAAGTTTACTGGAGCAGTTCTGTCAACACAGCTCTCTTGGCAGAGCTTGGGGAATCCATGGAAAAGCCACAGAGAAAGCCCTTAGTAAGCCTTTTTCAGATAATATCCCCAGGATAATGTCTGTTCAGTTAATATCAGACATCTAAGTCCATCTGGGTAACTCGAGTCTCTCTTGAATATTCAGTTCCATAAGAGTCCAACCTGAATCCGGATTGGATATTGCCACCTCCTATAGACACAGGATTGGTGGGATGCAAATGATGTCATCTAGATCCCGATGCATAGGATTTATTCTCATACTCTCATTAGAGTCCATTAGCAAAATAGGTGTTAGAACAATAGCCAATTCATAGCTAGTATCAGGCTGGATACAAAGTTTTGCCAAGGACATGTTCTCAGTTCTGGTCCAAGGTTCTCCTCTCATATGGGAGGATATGAAGAAACAACATAAGAACATAAGAACATAAGAAATTGCCATGCTGGGTCAGACCAAGGGTCCATCAAGCCCAGCATCCTGTTTCCAACAGAGGCCAAACCAGGCCACAAGAACCTGGCAATTACCCAAACACCTAGAAGTTCCCAAGCTACTGATGCAATTAATAGCAGTGACTATTCCCTAAGTAAACTTGATTAATAGCAGTTAATGGACTTCTCTTCCAAGAACTTATCCAAACCTTTTTTGAACCCAGCTACACTAACTGCACTAACCACATCCTCTGGCAACAAATTCCAGAGATTTATTGTGCGTTGAGTGAAAAAGAATTTTCTCCGATTAGTCTTAAATGTGCTACTTGCTAACTTCATGGAATGCCCCCTAGTCCTTCTATTATTCGAAAGTGTAAATAACCGAGTCACATCTACTCGTTCAAGACCTCTCATGATCTTAAAGACCTCTATGATATCCCCCCTCAGCCGTCTCTTCTCCAAGCTGAACAGCCCTAACCTCTTCAGCCTTTCCTCATAGGGGAGCTGTTCCATCCCCTTTATCATTTTGGTTGCCCTTCTCTGTACCTTCTCCATTGCAACTATATATTTTTTGAGATACGGCGACCAGAATTGTACACAGTATTCAAGGTGTGGTCTCACCATGGAGCGATATAGAGGCATTATGACATTTTCCGTTTTATTCACCATTCCCTTCCTAATAATTCCTAACATTTTATTTGCTTTTTTGACTGCTGCAGCACACTGAGCTGACGATTTCAATGTATTATCTACTATGACGCCTAGATCTCTTTCTTGGGTGGTAGCTCCTAATATGGAACCTAACATCGTGTAACTACAGCTAGGGTTATTTTTCCCTATATGCAACACCTTGCACTTGTCCACATTAAATTTCATCTGCCATTTGGATGCCCAATCTTCCAGTCTTGCAAGGTCCTCCTGTAATGTATCACAGTCTGCTTGTGATTTAACTACTCTGAATAATTTTGTATCATCCGCATCATCATCTGTGTGAAAAACAATCTCATACAAAGTTCTAAAACAATACATGGCTGCAAACTCCATGTCTGCATTGCTTTAGGCCTGCACTTTTTATTCAGTCAGTGCATAGCAGTAAGAACATAAGAAAATGCCATACTGGGTCAGACCAAGGGTCCATCAAGCCCAGCATCCTGTTTCCAACAGTGGCCAATCCAGGCCATAAGAACCTGACAAGTACCCAAAAACTAAGTCTATTCCATGTTACCATTGCTAATGGCAGTGGCTATTCTCTAAGTGAACTTAATAGCAAGTAATGGACTTCTCCTTCAAGAACTTATCCAATCCTTTTTTAAACACAGCTATACTAACTGCACTAACCACATCCTCTGGCAACAAATTCCAGAGTTTAATTGTGCGTTGAGTAAAAAAGAACTTTCTCCAATTAGTTTTAAATGTGCCCCATGCTAACTTAATGGAGTGCCCCCTAGTCTTTCTACTATCTGAATAAATAAATAACCGATTCACATCTACCCGTTCTAGACCGCTCATGATTTTAAACACCTCTATCATATACCCCCTCATTCGTCTCTTCTCCAAGCTGAAAAGTCCTAACCTCTTTAGTCTTTCCTCATAGGCGAGTTGTTCCATTCCCCTTATCATTTTGGTAGCCCTTCTCTGTACCTTCTCCATCGCAATTATATCTTTTTTGAGATGCGGCGACCAGAATTGTACACAGTATTCAAGGTGTGGTCTCACCATGGAGCGATACAGAGGCATTATGACATTTTCCGTTTTATTCACCATTCCCTTTCTAATAATTCCCAACATTCTGTTTGCTTTTTTGACTGCCGCAGTACACTGAACCGACGATTTCAATGTGTTATCCACTATGACACCTAGATCTCTTTCTTGGGTTGTAGCACCTAATATGGAACCCAACATTGTGTAATTATAGCATGGGTTATTTTTCCCTATATGCATCACCTTGCACTTATCCACATTAAATTTCATCTGCCATTTGGATGCCCAATTTTCCAGTCTCACAAGTTCTTCCTGCAATTTATCACAATCTGGTTGTGATTTAACTACTCTGAACAATTTTGGGTCATCTGCAAATTTGATTATCTCACTCGTCGTATTTCTTTCCAGATCATTTATAAATATATTGAAAAGTAAGGGTCCCAATACAGATCCCTGAGGCACTCCACTGTCCACTCCCTTCCACTGAGAAAATTGTCCATTTAATCCTACTCTCTGTTTCCTGTCTTTTAGCCAGTTTGCAATCCATGAAAGGACATCGCCACCTATCCCATGACTTTTACTTTTCCTAGAAGCCTCTCATGAGGAACTTTGTCAAACGCCTTCTGAAAATCCAAGTATACTATATCTACCGGTTCACCTTTATCCACATGTTTATTAACTCCTTCAAAAAAGTGAAGCAGATTTGTGAGGCAAGACTTGCCCTGGGTAAAGCCATGCTGATTTTGTTCCATTAAACCATGTCTTTCTATATGTTCTGTGATTTTGATGTTTAGAACACTTTCCACTATTTTTCCTGGCACCGAAGTCAGGCTAACCGGTCTGTAGTTTTCCGGATCGCCCCTGGAGCCCTTTTTAAATATTGGGGTTACATTTGCTATCCTCCAGTCTTCAGGTACAATGGATGATTTTAATGATAAGTTACAAATTTTTACTAATAGGTCTGAATTTTCATTTTTTAGTTCCTTCAGAACCCTGGGGTGTATACCATCCAGTCCGGGTGATTTACTACTCTTCAGTTTGTCAATCAGGCCTACCACATCTTCTAGGTTCACCGTGATTTGATTCAGTCCATCTGAATCATTACCCATGAAAACTCTCTCCATTATGGGTACCTCCCCAACATCCTCTTCAGTAAACACTGAAGCAAAGAAATCATTTAATCTTTCCGTGATGGCCTTATCTTCTCTAAGTGCCCCTTTAAACCCCTTGATTAAGGGGTTAAACTCTCGGCGGCCCAAAACCTTCCTAGGTGCATGCCTCTGCTTGTAATTTAAAGGGATCATGGTGGGAAAATCCCCATGACCTTCCCTGATGACATCTTTGCCTCGTTGCCTAGCCAGCCCTATAAAAGTGCTTCTCTACAAGTCCCTCATTGCCTTTGTTATGGATTGCTAGCACCATGAAGGTCTTCTGTTCTTTGTTCCATGTTCCTGATCTTTCGTTGGTTCCTGGTTCCTCAAAAAACATTTTCTCAAAAAACATTTCCTCAAAAAACAGTTAAATAGTAAGGTCATTACTATTTAACTGTCAATTGGTGTGAAATGAGTTGATTGCTGATCTTAGTTTATATTTAATAGACTAATATGCAGAGGTGCTCTTTGGGAGGGATAGTGCCAAGACATATTGTCTTCAGTTTATGCTCATTCTCTTGGATAATAGAGTTCTGCCTCTCCCCTGAAGTCCAGTGTTTATATATTTATTCATTATGTCTATGGAAAGAAAAACTATAGTAAAGATAAACATAAGAAATGCCAGACAGGGTCAGACCAGGCTCTATTGGGCTCAGCATCCTGTTTCAGACAATGGCCATTGCAGGTCACAAGTACCCAACATGTTCAATTTGTATTTCTACTGTAAATTACAACAGGAATGTTGTGGAACATCTGGCTTTAGTGTTGCATCCTGGAGCACACTAAAAATTAGGATGGCCATATTGCTCCATGTCAAGAGGAACAATCTATTGCTTGCAAGGTGATGTAGTTCAGATTTCCCAAAGGAAAAAAGAATGCTCTCTCCATGATGCAGTTGGGTAAGACCAGGACTCACTTAACCTGCCCATTTGAAGTGTTGGGCATAGGGTGACTGCTGAAATTGGTGGTGCACCAGAAAATGTGCTTCTGCCATTTGCCATAGAATAGGGGTGGGCAAACCTTTTTGTGCTGGGGCTACATTACAAGTTATTGACCACAACGAAAGCGGGGAGGGGGGTCCCATTGGAGTTTCTTGACATGACAATCAAACCCCAAACACTTGCAGGCATTTCAGCTTCCAGCAGGCTTAAGTGCCACCATTTTTAGCACCCGAGGAGCCCCTTTAATCATGGATCACAGCCTTTAGCAAAAATCAGCAAAACCTTCAACTCAAGAAGTATAAAGAAGGTATTTTTCTGACTAGCAGTGTGACCGTGTGTCGGTCCATGCTTAGGGACGTGTGCACGTTATAAAATAGCCTGGACATGTGCACGTGTGCCAAATTTTAAAGGGCACACAAACACGTCAACACTTCTTCCGCATAAATCGGGGGGATTTTAAAGGGCCGCGCACCCACACCATTCCTAGTTTACCAGTTTGTCTACTGGTTCGCCCAGTTAACCGATAGGTCCTCCAACCTCACTCCCCGGTGTGAGGGCCTACACTCCCCCCAGATATTCCAGACCCTTTAAACCTCCCAAAAATGGTTTGATCCTTTTATTTTTTAACTTGCACGTCATCCATAACACAAGTAAAGTTACATAGCAGGGAACCTTGGTGTGCACCAGGGCATGTAAATATTAATGTGCACATCTCTTGGCCAGGCCCTGAATCGCTCATGCCCCGCCCCTTTTTGTAAACTTTGGAGATGTACATGCTACAGCATTTATGTGCATATATGAGAGCTTTTTAAAATACTGTTGGCGTACATAAGCCCTACTTCTTCAGGCATTCCCTAACTGATGCATGTGCCGGGCTTTTAAAATGTACCTTTACGTGGGAAAAAGTATGTACTGTACATTGTGGAACACCACATACAAGGTGGAATACCACATACAAGGTGGACAATTTTCAAAATGCCCATTTCTATAGGGAAAACATGTTTTACTAGCGGAAATGACTTTATATATTGCTCTCATTATTAGCAGGCAAGAGGGTGGAACCAAAGAGTAAAGTATTAATCTGTCAGGATACACGGCGCCATAAAATAAATAAACTGTACAGTAGAACACTAAATAAATCCCAAAATTCTATACATTACAAAAATATAAATTATAATAATTTAACATTTTCAAGGCACATACTTCCAGTATATAAAGTGAAAATAACATTTTTTACCTGTATTACTTTTTCCTTCTCTCTGATCTTGTCTATCTTGACTCCTTTTTCATTCTCCATCACTTTTCCCTTTTCGTTCTCTTCACTTCCATCTGGCGGACGTCTCTTTCATCTCACTTCTTTCCATCTCCCTTTTCTCTGTGTCCCTGTTTGCTTCAGCATCACCTCTGTACTTCATCCTTCTGCATATTTTTTCCTTCAACTCCGACCCCTGACTCCCTTCCCCATCTCTCCATCTCCTCCTCAAAATCCACAACCTCCCCCTCCACATTCTCTTTTTGTCAGTGTATCACACTTCCTCCTATCAGATTGTCTCCTCTGTCCCTTCCTTATAATATTTCCTTCCTCTCCCCTTCCTTTTCTATCTTGTCTCTTCTGTCTTTCCCCTCACCCCTGCAGATAAACCAGGACCCAGCACAGGCTGTGAGCTGGAGAGGAGCAGAAACCTTTGGGCCGAAAGCAAAGTACACCTCTGGATGGTGGTAATGTGATTGCTTGCAGGCAGCATAATCAGGTTTTCAAGGCAGGGGTACGTGAGGGAAGAAAAGAAGTCAGCGTGTGCTCCTTTTTCAGTCCTTGAATCCCATCAGGGCCTATGAAAGGAGCACACACTGGGGCCAATGCAAACAGTGCATTCAGCCAAATGCACTGTTTAACCCATGGTTGGACACACAATTTGGATGTGCATCCACAGCCCCTTTGCTATAAGGGGATTAGTGCGTCCAAAACGCGCGTCCAACCCCTGCAAAACTAATAGTGCTCATCACATGCAAATACATGTTGATGAGGCTATTAGTTATTCTCCCCAGATCTAAAAAAAAAAAAAGTGTGCCCGACCCTCACAATTTCTGAGCAGCCCCAAAAAAGTACAGAAAATACTGCTTTTCTGTACATCCTCCGACTTAATATCATAGTGTTAGTAAGGCATAAGAACCAAAAGGTTTAAAAAAAAATAAATTAAAAAAAAAAAGTGCAGGCGGTCAGGTTAGGGAAACAGACGATCAATTAACGAGTGTTCAATTTCCTAACCCATGGCTGTGCACTGGTTTGGAAAACGGGCGCTCGTCAAATTGAGCTTCCGCTTTCCTAACCCATGGACAGCCAACCTCTCCTGGGTGCCCGCTGCCAAGGAGGCGCTAGAGGAGCACATTTGTCCCTCGCGCCTCCTTGGCAGCGTGACCCCTCATTTAAATATTGAATCGCGCACCCAGGAGAGGTGCCTGGGCGCGCGTTGGGAAAGCGGACGCTCAACACCGAGTGCCCATTTTCCATGCTCATTTATTGTATTGGCCCCACGGTTCTCCCATGTTCCTGCGCACCCCCGCTGCCCTGAGAAGCTGATTCGGCTGCAGCAGCTACTAATGCACTTGCCCTCGGAAGGGGTCCCTGAACTCTAATTTAAGAAAAGGTATGCTGCTGGGTGCCCACACTTTTCCTCCTTGCAGCTGCGCGGCTCAAGGGATATCTTCCTGCTTTTTTCCGGAGCACGGGTCCCACACTCCTCCTTCTGGCTGCGCAGGCCTGACAGCTCTTCTCTGTGCCACGGCCAGGCTATTTTTTTCTTCCAGGGCCAGCTTCTGCGACAGGAGTCAGAGATTTCCAATGTTGGACTGGAGACCCTTTAGAATTCTGGAGCCTCCGGGCCAAATCCAGTACACTCCTCCCAAGTCTGCCCATCCGTTACCTTCTCCTAAGTACAGCACTGGAAAAGGTTAAATTTTACAGAACCAGGGAATAGCATACAAAACGGCTAACTGGAGAAAACTCTTATTTTCCAGAATAACCGCTGTGTATGAATCTTCTTGATAAGTACAGAGCTCAGAAGCTGTACTCTGTAATATGTGTACTCTCTATTTACTAGCACTGCAGGAGCGCTGCTGGTAGAAATGTTGTCTGAGGGGTCCCTCTGCTGGTTCACTGTTTTCTTTCAGTGGATAATAGTCCTCTCTTGTTGCCTGTACAGCATTGCTGGTAAACATGATAGAAAAGAAAAGGACTGTATTCACATACAATGCCTTCGAGTTACATTTTAAGTCAGTTAGGATAGCAAAATGTAACTTTTTCCTTTTAAACTGTCCAGCGGGGATGCAGCACCAGTCCTGCATCAATGTTTTCACTTGGTCCTAAAGGATCAGAGAAAACAGCTCATACATCTCCCTCATTTTGAAGATGATCATTGATCGACATATCCATTATTCATTCCTACCTCCAAGAATAAAGGAGGAGGCAGTAGTGTACTGAGGGTCTCCGTGGCCCAGGGGCCAAAACATTTGTGTGCCTCTTCAGCGCCTCCCCCCATCCTTCTTGTACTAATGCTTAAGGTCACAGAAAATCAGTGGCGTCTCTACACAGAAGAATTGGGGGGGGGGGGGGTGGAAATGAAATTTCCTCATCACACCCACCTCCATAGCATGGCCCCCTGCTTTAAAAATGGCTATTAAAAAAGTCTTAATAAGAAAGTCCAAAGGGCCTTCTGTATAATTTTAAAAAGCTGGCTAATTTCACGCTTCTAGTAAAACTGCTACTATAATTATTTGATCGCCTCATTCAACTAATTCTATAAGGCTATGAGAGTGAAGTCTGGAATGTATATAGGAAGAGAAGGAATGTCAATATAAATCCTGCACCTCCAGTTCTGTGCATCCACAGAAATTCCCCCAACAATGGAGCTTGGATGTTTCCCTTACAGCTCATCATACTAAAAGATATTTTCAAATTCTGGGGTCACCTCACAGTCAGGTCGATACAGTAAAGTGTGCTCCGTCGGAGCGCACTGTCAGCCTGCTCTGGACGTGTGTTTTCCCTTACCCCTTATTCAGTAAGGGGAGGAAAACACGCGGCCCACCCGCGGCACCTAATAACGCCCTCAACATGCAAATGCATGTTGATGGCCCTATTAGGTATGCGCGCGGGATCCAGTAAGTAAAATGTGCAGCCAAGCCGCACATTTTACTCTAAGAAATTAGCGCCGACCCAAAGGTCGGCGCTAATTTCTTCCAGTGCCAGGAAAGTGCACAGAAAAGCAGTAAAAACTGCTTTTCTGTGCACCCTCCGACTTAATATCATAGCGATATTAAGTCGGAGGTCCCCAAAAGTAAAAAAAAGTAAAAAAAAAAAAAAAAATTTGAATTCGGCCCGCGGCTGTCGGGCCGAAAACTGGATGCTCAATTTTGCCGGCGTCCGGTTTCTGAGCCCGTGGCTGTCAGCGGGCTCAAGAACCGACGCCGGCAAAATTGAGCGTCGGCTGTCAAACCCGCTGACAGCCGCCGCTCCAGGCCAAAAGGAGGCGCTAGGGACGCGCTAGTGTCCCTAGCGCCTCCTTTCCCTCGTTTGCACCGCGTCGCCTAATTTGCATGCTGGAGCATACTGGATAGCTCGCACCGGCGAAGGGCCGGTGCGTGCGCCAGGAGAGCAGGCATTTGTCCGCTCTCCCGCGGTTTTACAGTATCGGGCTGAGTAATAGCAGCACAAACACCTTCCACTGCCAGACATGTTGTAAACTTACACAACCCCCCCTCCCTCCACAGATACTCAAAATCTGTACAACAAATCTCTCATAACAGTAGTAACACCAAGGACTCAAACAACAAGAACCCTACATGTGAAAAAGCACAGCTAAATATTACACTGGGTCCCAGAATACCAATACACCACCTACTGGGGAAACAAAACAAACGTAAGTGCTATAGATCCCAACACAGACTCTACATGCTAGCAGAATTCTCTCATCTTGGTCACATGCACAGAGCAGAGACAGACCCTCACCAAATACAGAATAAAGGATCACAAATTAGAACCAGCAATATGCAGACAAAAACTGAAATGAAAACTCCATGGAAGCCAAACTCTGTGTGTAACAATGGAAAAACAGATCCACCATTCCTCATAAAACAAATAAAATCAAGAAACAGAAAGCATCAATTATAATAGTAAAACCATACTAATGAAAGAATATTTTAAAACTGATAAATAGAATAATGTCTATTAATTAAAATCATATACATATTTAAACAATTTCCCAAGCACCAATTAAATATTTCAAAACAGTACATATATCAAATAACACCCAATAATTAAAACTAATAAGGATAAAATAAAGCCTCTGCTGTCCATACATGGGAACTTTTGATTTCCAGTCACCCTGATATTGTCGAGAATTAGGGGGTTAGGGGGGGCACACACTTTATTCTCTCTCACACATGCTTGCATATCCATTCTCTCACACATACACTGTCACATACACACACAAACATGCTCTTATACTCACCCACAACTTCTCTCTCTCACAAACACAGACACACTCTCAGGCTCTAAGACCCTCTCTTCTCCCCACACAAGCTCGTACTCCCCTCATACACACACACACACACACACACACACACACTCTCACTGGCTCCCTCACATACACACACCCAGGCAAGCACCCAGTCATTCTCACATACAGACACAGACTCCCAGGCAGACACACAACTGACCCCCAGACAGGCATTCATTCTCACACCGTCCCCCCCCCCAGGCATGCACATTCATTCTCTCACACACACAGACCCCCAGGCAGGCACCAATTCATTCTCATACACATACACACACACACACACACAGGCAGGCACCTATTCTCAAACAGGCAGACCCCAGGAAGACACCCATTAATTTTTATACACAGAAACACCCTCAGGCAGGCACCCATGCATTCATACACATACACCCCCAGGCAGACTCCCATTCATACACATGCACACACTGAAGGTAGACTCTCTCTCTTTTTTTTCCAAGCAACCTCAGAACCTTTCTCGTTCCTCTACCACTGTCACTGCTGCCGCGTGGCTAACTATTGGGGAGGCGTTGATTGCTGCCTCTGGCACTGAAGCCCATTCTGCTGCCTCCTCTTTGCAGACCCCGCAGTATTAAAAATTTGCGGGCTTCCAGTTCCTCCATGCTGATCTCGTACATTGCGAGATCGGCATAGAGAAAGTGCTACTCTTGCACATTCCCAAAGATTACATATGCCAGTCATTAAAAATAAACTTTTTTTTTTTTTTTTTACCTTTGCTGTCTGATCTTAATTTTCTAATCAATTGGTCACAGGCTTTTTTTTTCTACTTTCCCTTTCTTGTTTTTTTGCCAATTCCTTTTACAGGATCTTTTTTTTCCTATTTCTTCTGTCTCCATCTGTCTTCTTTCCTCAAACACACACTCAGGTTCTCATTCTCACATGCTGTCTCTCTCACTGATACACACAAGCATAGGCTCTCACACTACATGCTGTCTCTCACACACACACAGCACTCACTCTCACATGCTCTCCTTCATACATTCATATACACTGTTTCTTTCTTTCACATGCTGTCTCATTCTCTCACATACACACAGGCTCCCTCACTCTCACATGCTGTCTCACTCAAACACACAGGCTCTCACTGTCACAAGCTGTCTCTCACACAAACACAGAGGATCTCACATGCTATCTCTCCAAACATTCAGACTCACAGTCTCTCAACTCTCTCACACATACACACAACCACTCTACAGGCCCTCAGCCTCTCTCTCGCTTCTAGGCCTCCTCTTCGTGGGTCACCGCGGGATGGGCTCTGTGGTGTCCCTGATATTCTCGGACCACTGTGAAGTGGGATCTGCAGTGGCCCTGCTACCTGGTCTTCTCTTCTCGTGCCGCCGCGAGCTGGGATCTGCAGTGGCCCTGCCACAAACGATGCTCTTCTTCTGCACGCGGCTGATGCTCCTCCTCCTTCCTGCCCACATGGCTCCAGCAACGTTTTTCTTCCGGGGCTGCGCAGGCAGGAAGGAGGAGGAGCATCTGGAGGTTTGGATGTGACCTTTTTCTTCAGGCTGTGGTGGGATGAGCTCCACCATGGCCCCGCCAATCTTCCTGCTGTGTGTGGCCTGCACACAGCATCAGCCATCAGCACCCCCCTATGGCTTTGTGCTGGGGGCATTGGCCCTCCCTGCCCTCCTCCAGTAAGCCACTGGGAGGAGAGATGAGCATAGCAGCACTGCTACAATGTCTCTGATCCTTGCAGTGTATGTAGAGCACTAATGGGAATCAGGAGGAACTGAGAATGGAAATAGAGAAACAGATACTTTAGGATGCCCTGCTCAAGCCTTTTCTATTCACGTCACTTCTCTATCCATCAGACTGAATGAGCTGCCCCAGCACCACATGAGGATGTTAAATAACAGTCAGACTAACAGCATAAGTTACAGGGAAATATGTCTGCTCAGAAATGCATATACCAGAATGACTGAAGCACTGAATGCAACCCAGAAGAGAAAGGAGCCCAGAGAATCACTGAAGAACATGGCCTTCTGCAGCTGAACGCTGAAGCAGAAAGAACTGAACAGAATGGAGGAGGAATGGAAGCAGAAGCCAGCCTAGAAGCTTCAAACTAAGTTGTAGTTAGCCAATTTTTTCAGTCCACCTATGCAGAGGACCCAACCTAGACCATGCAGGATGATTGTAGACCAGCTCATAGTAGATATGCAGGCAATTTCCATGTTGTCAGTCCTAATGAAGGTCTGTTTTTACTGGATCATTCACTAGATGACAAAAAAAAATGGTTTCACAGAAAAGATTTTATATAAAATGAGATCCACGAGTAAGTTTGACAGCAATTTTGAATGCCCATATCCCTAAACAATACATTTTCTTGACAGCATGTGGTCATTCTTGCAAAGATGAGGCAACAGGTCCAGAACTACAGTAGTGCAGTTTCTTGAAAATAAAGTTTGTTTAATTTTTGAGCACATCAATGTGGAACAGTAAATCAATGACAATACTCTTTAAATGGTTCACCCTTCAGGTACCAAAAGAGGGCAGCAGAGGAGGCAGTTTATACCAAAGAAGAAATATGGAGAATTAATCATTTTGGCTCTACAGCTGTAGCAATTTTTCATGTGAAACTACTGGGATATTTTCATTAATCAGCCTTAAGTAATCTGCTCCTTTATTTGCAAGCTGACATGTAAAGCTGTTCTTTGTGGTCAACAGAAGTCTGAATTCAAAATTGCAAACTGCCGATTTTACAATTTGGTCATGATTTTTAAATTAAGTTTGAAACATTCAACAACATAGGAGAGGTCAATTTTATAAGAGTTTCTAAAAATAAGTGCCTTCCCAAAAGTCTTATGTGCATACTTTTAAGTTTTTACAATAAAGTGCAAATAAAACATGTAAACATTAACATTTAAAAAACCCATATTCAGAAATAAAAAACTGTTAAATATATTTACAACAGCCATTCAAACTAAAAAAATATAGGGCAAGATTTAAGTTTGGGAAGAAAAAAGCACAATAAGATCATAAGTCAGTTTTCTTGTACAATTATGAAAACAGATCTTTCATTTAAGAATCGAATTTACTGCAACTTTGGGCAGGGGAAAAACTCCTTAGAACAAAGCAAGCAAGTCTAGAACTGTTTAAAAAGCACTGCTGAATGTTTTTCCCGATTCTTAAATTTAGCTCTTCTCTCCAACATTCCCACAATGCGTTCTGCAGAAGTTTTTCCTTGCACTGTGTTTTCTGCAGCTTTTTTAATCTTACACAGGATGCTGTGCAGAGTTCAACAAGCCACATCGATCCTGGAGAAAACGGGAATCTTGGTGGGCAGCGATACCTCTAACAAGACCAACCAATCAGATGCTGCTGCACACGAACCTTCAAAACCGCACAAGTTCTTTCTTCAAAGGTCAGAAGATGGAAGAAATTAAATCCTTAGACAAAAGATGTGCTATTATAAAACTGCGCGCTGACAGGCAGGCCTTTTGTACTTTTTCTTGCCTTACTATTGTCCGAAACTTAAATCTTGCCAATAATATTTACAGTTTTGTCCATTTTACTTATTCTATTATTGTTAGATTTCATAGTTTTTCTTTTATTATCTTTCCAATTCTGCTTCTAGTATTTCTCCCCAAGTGGCAACATCCATGGGATACATGCTTTTCTCTGGCAGGCCGGTGGAAGAATGAATATTACTGTATTTCCCACTCAGCCATGCACACTTGATTTTGCTCTTCCAGTAGTTCCTAAACAGAGTAACCTAAAAGAATAAAACAGAAATAAACATATGGTGTAACAGAAGGAAGTAGGTTATAATGTTAACAGAAATGAAACAAAGCGAGCGACAACTTTAGGGAAGATGGCAAGCAACGCTCCCCCTAAGCTACACAGGCACCTCCGATCGATCGCCACTTTGGCCATCATGCAGTTTGAATCATGCACAGCTGTATAGTCTCACAGGATATGCAAGATTCAAACCATGAGATAGCTGCAGCAACACCAGGCAATTAGAAGATGGTCAGAGGCACAAGTTAGGGAGAGTGTTGGTGGCAAGACAGTAACAGATCCTGACAGTCACAAAAACTCAAATAACCATCAGCTCTTTAAATCAACTTGCATTCACATTTATTATATGTACAAATAAATAGCCTCACCAAATACTGCTTTTCACCATGGATTTGTTTATTTTTGTGTTTTAGACATGTTGAGGTCCATATTCAGACACTGTCTGGATAGCAAAGTTAGCCGGATAAACTTATCCAGCTAATTTGGAGGTATATTCAATAGTGCAGCCACACTATTAAATATAGCCAGCTATCATAAAGTTAGCTGGCTAACTTCAGGGCATCTCTTTAGCCGACCAGACTTCGCTGGCTTTGCATATGGAGTTAACTGGATAACTTATTTGGCTAAGAACATAAGAAATTGCCATGCTGAGTCAGACCAAGGGTCCATCAAGCCCAGCATCCTGTTTCCAACAGAGGCCAAACCAGGCCACAGGAACCTGGCAAGTACCCAAACACTAAGAAGATTCCATGCTACTGAGGCCAGTAATAGCAGAGGCCATTTCCTAAGTCAACTTGATTAATAGCAGGTAATGGACTTCTCCTCCAAGAACTTATCCAGACCTTTTCTAAACCCAGCTACACTAACTGCACTAACCACATCCTCTGGCAACAAATTCCAGAGCTTTATTGTGTGTTGTGTGAAAAAGAATTTTCTCCAAATAGTCTTAAATGTGCTACCTGCTAACTTCATGGCATGCCCCCTAGTTCCTCTATTATCCGAAAGTGTAAATAACCGATTCACATCTACTTTTTCAAGACCCCTCAAGATTTTAAAGACCTCTAACATAACCCCCTCCAGCTAAATACTTTTGAATACGACCTCTTTGATTAGTTTTGCACTGTTCTTGGGGTTTAGAGAGCAAGGTTAAGTTTCCTCTGGATAAAGAGATCATAGAAATGCTGAGCTTTCAAGGACTGCTTTCCTTCTCTTCCCTCTGCCTCTCCTTCCTGATTAATTACCCCTGTAGCCTTATCTTTGCTTAGAATCCCTAATTGCAGAAACATTACAGGCTTCTCAGGAGAACTGGTGCAATAAAGAGTGACTGCTGTTTTGTAGTACAATAGTCTCCTGAAAGAACTATATTGCTTGTTTTCAGAGAAATTGGGCACGTTGCTGTTGGAAAAACCTGGCAACCCTGAAGGGAGGTGAAAGAAGCAGAGAGGACACAAAGGGAGGGAAGAAGGATGGGGAAGGAGAAAAATAGAGGGGGAAGAAAAGACAGGGAGGCACAAGGGAGGAGAGGACAAAGGGTTATGAGAGGGGGAGCGTACTTACAAGCAAAAAGATAATGGAGAGAATCATTTAAGGAGCATGGGAGGGGAAACAGAATGACAAATAGGGTAGAAATGGGATTGGGACAGAGTGAGCATAAGGGAGACAAAGAGATGGAATGCGGGGATGGGTTACAGGAATGAGGGGAGATACCTGGCTTGGGATGGTAAGAGAAAGATGTTTGGGTTGGAGTGAGAAACAAGAAAGGGAGAGCTGCAATGAGAGATGATAAAGGAATAAAATAAGGGTTAGAGGACAAAAGATAAAAAATATGTGAGATGCAAAAGAACGAGAGATGTGAAAGCAAGTTTGATTACTGTAAATGGTGTTTCCATAATAGCAGAATGAATTAGTTATTACATGTGGGTGATGTCATCTGGTGGCACTGGACTTGTCTCTCCAAGCAAATAGAGTTTTGAGCTCTGCTGAGTATGTGCAGGAGTTCCCACACAGGTGAAGAGATGAGTTTCGTTTTTCTGGCTTGGGTCAGGTTTCAGTTCGGGCGCTTCGTGGGAAAACTCGTTTTCCCTCGGATCGTTTTTTGGCAAAAACGAAGCTGGAACCCGAATCCGAAACATGAATTAAAAAAAAAATCTGAATCAGAAAAAAACCCACCCCAACCCTTCACATTTACTGTATTACAACCCCCCCACTCCACCATCCCGATCTCTCCCCAAGACTTATTAAAAGCCCTGGTGGTCCAGCGGGGTCCCGCGAGCGATCTCTCCCTCCGGGTCGTCGGGCCTGCTACGAATCAAAATGGTGCCGATGGCCCTTTGCCCTTACAATGTCACAGGGGCTACTGGTGCCATTGGTCGGTTCCTGTTACATGGTAGGAGCAATGGACGGCCGGCACCATCTTGTGCTCCTACCATGTGACAGGGGCCGACCAATGGCACCGGTAGCCCCTGTGACATAGTAAGGGCAAAGGCTATCAGCACCATTTTGAATACTGGCAGCCGAAGGCCCGAGTGCAGGAGATCACTCCAGGACCCCCGCTGGACCACTAGGGACTTTTGGCATGTCTTGAAATTGCCTAATTCATGATAAACGAATGCACATCTCTACACAGATGTTGCCTCATGAGTTTCCTCAGACTATACCATAGCTAATATAGCTATGTAGTTGACTCTCCATGGAGGTGAGCAGGAATTCCATGGCTAATTCATCCTGCTACCTATGGAAGACACCATTTACAGTAAGCAAACTTGCTATTAACCGTCAATAAGCAGGCTGAATTAGCTATTACATGTGGGGAGTGCCAAATTGAGGGTTGCAGTGGAGCCTTTACTTTCAGGCTGAAACAGTAAAACGCGGCAGCAGTTACCCTGCTTCTAACCCGCTTCTAACTCACAATTTGGCCGCGTAAGTCCAACCTGCGATTCACTATCCCTTTTAACTCATCCTTACCCCTTCTTTAAATCAACCGGTAATCCTTTCCGCCCGCAGCATGTATATGAGATGTAAACGCTCCGATTAGCTATTCCTTCCCATACAGTAATGTGCGCCCCGACTATCGCCTTTTTAACCTGCAGTTTTGCCGCGTGTTTAACCTGCTAACTTACCGCCTACCCTTACCCCTGTGTTAGTGTGGAGCGTCAGGTCAGAGAGACGAAATTTCATGGGCAAACGACCCCCTCACCCCCCGGGACCCTTACCCTGGCGTTAGTGTGGTGTGACAGCAATAGGCAGGGTCCGGTCAAAATCCCCCCTCCCGAAGCAAGGCGCAGGGCGAAAATTGGCTCGACATGTCATTAAAACAAAAGTAAATAAAGTGTAATAAAAGTTAACTTACTGCATGTGAATTTTCTTTGAACAGTCCTCTCTCCCCTCCTCCCGAGGCGCGCACTGCGGCTCCCCTGCCTCCTGGGGGCAGCCGGCGGCAAAAGCGGCTTCCAGCAGCCCCCGCTGGCGAAGGTGGATGAATGGATGCCCGTACGCCTGGATGAATGCACGCCCGCCGGCGAAGGTGAGTGAATGAATGCACGCCTGTACGCGCCGGCGAGCGTGCATTCATCCAGGCGGGAGCCGGTGGGCGTGCATTCATTCACTCACCTTCGCCGGCGGGCGTGCATTCATCCAGGCGGAGGGAGCCGGCGGGCGTGCATTCATCTAGGCAGAGGGAGCCGGCAGCGAAAGCGGCTTCCAGCAGCCCCCGCCAGCGGTGAATGAATGCACGCCTGTGTACGCCTGTGCGTACAATTTGGGCGCTCAAGGCGTGACGTCGGCGTTCGCTAATGCACTGCCTTGAGCGCCCAAATTGCACGCACAGGCGTACACAGGCGTGCATTCATTCACCTTCACCGGCGGGGGCAGGGGAGCCAAAGCGGCTTCCAGCAGCCCCCGCTGGCGAAGGTGAATGAATGCAATTTGGGCGCTCAAGCCCCCAGTATCCCATATCTCCCATCCCCCACCACGCTGGCAAAGGCCGGCTGAAATAGAAAGGATAACCTTCCTCTACATGAAGATCTAGGGGCAACGTGTTCCAAAGTAAAGGAGTAATTTGTAGAGTCCATTAACCGCACTTCTTTAGCTGAAAATGTAGGAGCTCAGATTCCTATGAACAGTTGTGTTCGTGTTGAATGAGAAACTGAAAATCTTCAATTAACGACGCCAGCATTGAAACGCATTGAAACGCACAGCCATCTTAAAAGTACTAACATTTGATACGCAATGGCATGCACTACGCACTTACATACTGACATTCAGTGAAACGCACTACCATTTTGTAATAATATTTTGTATTGTATTAATACGATTGCTGCTATAAAATGTCGATCATATCATGTCTGTTAAATGACGTGTGTAGTGGTCTGATTGTAAGCTACACCTACTTGAAAGAATGTATAAAAATTCACTCTTCAAGGGGAGTGGCATGCAGTTGTTCTAAGCCTTTGTCTTAGCTGCATCTTGCTGGCAATAAAAGTCTATCTTTGCGGATCAGTTGTCTGGACTTCTTTCCTGACTAAAATCTGACGATTACATTGGCGAGCCAGCCAGGAGGTGCCAGGGACGCTATATTAGCCTATATTATGACAGCAAGCAATGCCTGAATGCCAAAGTGTTAAAGGCAACCAGCTGCATACTCCTAGTCATGCCCCTGAGCCAGTGCCCGTCGCCCCGGCACAGGTCCCCGGTCTGGCCGCCGGGTGGGGAGCCGTCCCCGCTCCTCCCTCGCGGTGTTCTGCAGGCTTTCCTCGGCGGAGGAAATCCAAGATGGCCGCCACCATCTTTAGGCGCGAGGCCGTGCCTCCTCCACAGATTTAAAGGGGCCAGGCCCCTTAACTACTCACAGCTGTCTCTAATGGGCCAGAGTAGAGAAAGTATAAAGGGAAGCTTCCTCTGCCCATTCTTCGACTTGGCAACGTCCCACGTAGTCAGGTCTGCTTGCCTTTGAGAGTTCGTGTACTTCAGATCCTTGTTCCTGTCTTGTCTTGGTGTTCCTGGTTCCTGACTTCGGATTAGCTAGTGGTGATTCCCGGTGTGTGACTTCGGATTGGCTAGCAGTGATTCCTGGTGTGTGACTTCGGACTGGCAAGCGGTGACTCCTAGTGTGTGACTTCGGACTGGCAAGTGGCGATCCCTCGGTGTAAGACCTCGGACTGGTAAGCGACGACCCTCTGGCACTTGACCTCGGACTTCTTCTGGACCATTGTCTCCAAGGGTCCACCTAAGTCCCAGCGGCCCGGGTCCCTACGGGCTCCTCCCGGGGGGACCGTGGGCTTCCAGGGTGAAGCTCCAGTTAGCCCTTGCACCAAACTCTCAAAGGTCCGTCTAAGTCCCAGCGGTTCGGGTCCCTACGGGCTCCTCCTGGGGGGACCGCAGACTTTCAGGGGTGAAGACACAGTTCCTTTCCTTGACGCCATGACTCTTCGTCTGCCTCCAAAGTCGCCTCAGTCTCCAGTGCCGAGGGTCAGCTGGTCGCATCTTCTGTCCTGCCTCGCCACCCGATGGGAGAACCTACGGATCTTCCTCTTAAGGTATACCATCCTCCCGTCGGCCCAAGGGTCCACAAGCCTGAGCATAACATAACGTCAATCTTTACAAAGGGCAGATCCAGAACAGTGAACCTGATGCCAGTGCTGGGAAAATTCATAGAAATTATTCTAAAGAACAAAATTACAGAACATATAGTAGACATGGTTTAACAGGATACAGTCCACATGGATTTACCCAAGGGATGTCTTGCCTCACCAATCTGTTAAATTTTGTTTGAAGGGGTTAATAAACATGTGGGTAAATGTGAGCTGATCGATATGGTGTATCTGGATTTTCAGAAGGCATTTGACAAAGTCCTTAATGAGAGACTCCTGAAAAAATGTAAAAGTAATGGGATAAGAGGCACTGTCCTATTGCAGACTGCGAATTGGTTAAATGACAGGAAATAGAGAGTAGGACTAAATGTTTAGTTTTTTTCAGTGGAGGAAAGTAAACAATGGAGTCCCTCTGGAATCTGTACTGGGAGTAGTGCTTTTTAATATATTTATAAATGATTTGAAAAAGGGACCAAGAAGTAAGGTTACCAAATTTGAATTGGCCATTACCAAAGATATGAATGAGCAGCCTTCTGGGTTGGGAGCAGCGACATTGCCACTGACCTCTAGGTGCAAACCATATCAACTGCACGGGGCAATCAAAATAAAAATTGTAAGAAGAAAGACTAACTTTACCTTCCAGGAATATCCATTGTCTCGATCATCATCAATCTCTTTCCGGCAGACCCCTCGTAAAGTTAGACAGTGGCTTTTCCACAAATGTTCGCCACTTTCAATTATTTGATTCCAGCTTTTGCAGGTCATAGCGGCACTGCACAAACTCTGCAGGTCAAGTTCATTAAAAATCTTGAAACTGACTTCTGGAGGTGTGAGATCGACAAAGTTCTTTGAATTTTCGTTTTTCTTCTTATCAGGGTAAAGTGTGGATGCTTCTTCACAGACTAAAGGTTGCTTATTCCTTTTGGCTGTTTTCTGCATAGTTTAAAAACGTTATAAATTGCATATAAAATCAGGAACCTGAAAGAAAGCATAAACAGCAATAAATCTGGTAGATATTCAGGATGCCTGGTACAACCATAGTTCATATACTTATAGGTAAACGTTACAGGACAAAATCATGTTGACTTAGAAAAATCTTTTAAGTTATCACATTATGTCAGCTATCAACATTTTAAGCACATGTTCTTGAAAAATTAAGAAAATAAGGGATTTAATTTCATTATCTGGAGCTAGTCAGTGATCTGTAGTCAGGTTCAATCAGGGTGTAATCCCCTGAGAGATGAATGCATCTACCAATATAATACAAGTCAAAGGTCAGTTCTCAGTTCAGCGAAAAAAATACAGATTCTGAATTTAGTTACCAAAGGAAGTGAGATGCCTTCGTGAAAGAAGATTCTTCATAAAAGTACTAAATCTTTTCAAAAAAGCATTTCTGAACCAAGCTAGCAACCTGTAGTCCATCTGGCTTCCTCACCTCCAGGCGAGGTACCTGTAGTCTACCCAGCTTCGTTACCTTCAGTGCCTTCTGGTGCCTAAATCCGTATTCAGTGTAGAAATTTGATTTCTTTTTTATTTTGTAATCTGATTTATAATGTATTTTATTTAATTTTAAAATTCTATTGTCATGTAATTTTTGTTACCTACTATGTGTGTTTTATTGTACCCCGCCCTGAATGTAGGAAAGGTGGGTAACACAAGTTTGAAAATAAATAAATAAATAAATAAAATTAGAGTTTTATGATTTTAAATGTATAGCACTACAGAATACGAGTACAGTATTTATCGAGTGCACACCCATCTAAAAAAAACCTGTCTCTTCTTATGCCATGCACTTCCTTCATTTTGTATTCATATTTTACTAAACATTGTTATGCAAACCAAATACAAACAAAAGCAGTGTACAACAAGCAACCATGATCTCAACAGGCATAGAGAAAGAAAAGTAAACATATTTCAATAAAAAAGCAAAAAAAAAAAAAAAAGACAAACAATAACTACTTAAATTAGAAAAAACACAAATAAGCCCCTTCCCCAAAAAAAGAATAACAAAGAACACCACCTTCCCCAAAACCAACCAACACAAAATCCAGTCCAAACACAACAAAAAAGGCAGATCATACAATATCAAAAAAGACATACAAAAAACAAGAAATACCAGGAAAACAAGCAATCTTAAAATGGATCCAGGCCCCCATACCAACAGAGTCTAGAAATGGCTTTCAAGTTTTTGAGACATGAGGATATGAATCTATAACCTGGTTCATCAACAGCTCCATAGCATAAATATGCCATAAATTTTGGAACCACATAGAGACCAAAGGTTTGGAAGGAGAATTTAAATGCAAAGCAATAAGGTGCCGTGCTGCCACTAACATATGCATAATTAACAGAGTCAGAGCACAATTTCAGGATCCAGGGAGTTTTACCTTGGTAATCTTATATAAATCCATGAAATAAACTTCTGACCAAAATACTGTAATAACCAGGCAGTCCTACCAGATATGAAAAAAGGAATCTCTACTCCCACCCCCACATCCTCTCTAACAAAACGGATCCCTGTTAAACCCCAGGTCATGCAGTTTCACAGGGGAATAATACCAATGAAAAAATATGTTATACCCAGACTCCTGGATAGAACCGCATTAGGAAGTTAACCTTAGAGAAATGAGAAGAGAAATCATGATTATTCCAGAGTAAAGAAAGCGGGGAGGGAAAGGATGAAAGCTTCCTTGTAACCAAAACAGAGTTCCAAACGTCCAAAATAAATGAAACAAAAGAGTGAGTTATATGAGAACGTTTTCTCAACTGATGTGAGATCCAAAGAGGAATAGAAAAAATGTTTCCAGGTGCTATTTCCTTTTCCATCAGGAACCAATGCTTATCAGGAAAGTCACTGATCCAGAATATATCACTCTTCAACAGCTTGGCCCAATAATAATCTCTGAAATCAGGAAGTGCAAGGCCACCTATAGCCTTCTGCCCCGACAAAACATGAAAACCAACTCTAGGTTTTTTTTTTTGCCTTGCCATATAAAATCTGAAATTAATTTTTTGAGTTAATTAAAAAAACATTCAGAACATGAATAGGCAAAATGTCAAACAAAAAGATAAACTTAGGGAGAATATTCATTTTGATAGTAGCTATTTTGCCAAACCAAGAGATTTGCAAAGGAGACCATAATTTAAGATCATTCCAAACTTTACTAAGCAAAGGTAAACAGTTCAAAGAGCTTCTCCAATTGATTCAGAATGATTAGCCCTAAACACTTCAGAGAGTTATTACTCCACCTAAAAGGGAAACATTCCTCGATTCTCCTATATGTAACTTGACATACAATAATTCACAAGATCTCAGTTTTACCCTCCTTAGACACTCTGCCAAACTGTTTAACAACATCACATAGAGGAGAACATCGTCATGGGCAAACAGAGCTATTCTATTGTGTCTGTCATCAGCCCCTTAACACCCAAATAAGCAGGATGCTGCCAGATCCAAATAGCCAGGGGCTCCATTGCCAGTGCAAATAATAGAATTAAAAGAGGACAGCCTTGTCTCATTCCCCTATGTATTGGGAAACTCTAGAATACCCTTTACGGCACGTGCTGCCGTCGGCATGTCGCCAAAGCTGCGCGCGGCTTAGTCCTGTTTTTGCCTCAGTATTGCCTTACGTGGTGGACTTTGGAAACAAGGTATTGTTCTTTAATTAGTTATATTTTAATCTCATTCCTCCAGCCTTCAAGCCTCCATATTTGTGCTGGGTTCAAGAGAGAGACTAACCTAGTGCATTTGCATTATTGAGTATATAATTAAGATGCCTCATTCGGCACGAAAGAGAAGAGCTAGGGAGCGCCAGACCTCGGACGCAACTGAGGCTACCTCTTTAGTGGAACCTATGGATGCACATGTACGTCGGGGGATGATAGTGGGGATTGAGTATTCATTGAATACCATGAGGGGGGAAGAAGAGCCCTCGGGGATTCCAGAACTTATGACATCACTCTCCCCAAGGGTAAGAACACCACCTGACAACCCAGCTGAGAGGTTCCTTCTGACGCCAGGGGATTTGAGTCCGACCGAAGGTAGGACCATACCGTCAGGTGTATGGTGTTCATCAACTGATGCACGTGAGACATCAATCTCTGAATCCGAACGTCTGGTAGGAAAACTCTGTCCTGTCCCATGTTGAACTGGACCCCCATGTACTCCAACGACTGGGATGGTTGAAGATTGTTCTTGGTCAGATTCATCACCCAACCAAGCTCCTGCAATAAGGAGATCACCTTGTGTGTCACCAGGTGGCTCTCTTCCTGAGACGGCTTGAATCAGCCAGTCGTCCAAATATGGGTGCACCAAGATTCTTTCTTTTCGCAAGGCCGCTGCTACCACCACATTCTTGGAAAATGTTCTAGAAGCGGTGGTGAGACCAAAAGGAAGCTTCTGAAACTGATAATGGCGACCCAACAATGCAAAGCATAGAAAGCATTGGTGTTTCAATCAGATGGGAATATGAAGGCATGCCTCTGACAGATCCAAGGAGGTCAGAAATTCCCCCAACTGCACCACCATTATTACAGAGTGTAAGGCTTCCATTCGAAAATGAGTCACCTTCAAGTGATGGTTGACCCTCTTGATATCTAAGATGGGACTAAAGGAGTCCTCCTTCTTGACACAATAAAATTAATGGAATATCATCCCATACTTTCTTGAGACGTGGGTACCGGAACCACAGCCCTCAGTCTGAGAAGCCTTTGAAGTATGATCTCAACTGCCGGCTTCTTCTGCAGGGAGTGGCAAGAGGACACCACGAACACGTCCTGAAGAATATTGTGAAATTCCAGTGCATACCCTTCGCATATCACCTCCAGGACCCACTGGTCCGATGTGATCTCGACCCATCTCTGATAAAAGAGAGAGAGACATCTCCTTATTTTCTGTTCCGGAAGGTGGGTCAGCAAACCTTCTTTAGGAAGCTCGGGAAGGTTCACCACCGAGCCCGCTCCTCTCTTGGGCTTCCGGGGATGAAAGGACTGAGATCTATCGAAAGGCTGAGTCTGCTGAAAGGTTGTCCCTCTTTAGGGACGGAAATGCCTGGAACCCCGGAAATTACTCCTCATACCAAAGGGGCGTTATAACTGTTTCTTATCCTCTGGCAACCAAGGCACTGGAGTCTTGCTCCACTTACTGGACAGTTTCTCCAGCTCGCTTCCAAACAAGAGTGAGCATTTAAAGAGCATCTTGGTAAGACTGGCTTTGGAAGCTGTGTCAGCTGACCAATTTTGCAACCAGCGTTGAAGACTGGCTGCTCTCACCGAAGAAACTCCTCTGGCCGAGGTCTGGACCAAATCACAGCCTGTGTCTGCTAAAAAGGCAGCAGCAGGCTCCATAACCGCTCAGGAATTCCCTCCAGACTCATCAACCTCCTGAGAGAGAAGCAGACAAGATCTCGCATGAGGTGCAACAAGAGGCAATCTGTAAATTCATCGCCACTGCCTCAAAGGCTTGCTTAAGAATAGCCTCAATCCTTCTATCATGTACATCCTTCAAGGCCGCTTCTCCCTCTATGGGGACAGTCGTCTGCTTAGACACGGCACATACCAGAGTATCCATTTTGGGAAAATGCAAACGCTCTCTCACAGCTGGGTCCAGGGCATACAGGCCTTCCAATGTCCAACCCCCTTTAAAATTTGCCTCTGGGGCATCCCATTCCAGATCAATCAATTTTTGGATGGCATCCATCACCGAAAAAACAAGAGGCTTTATGTAATGAAACCAAAATGGGATTCTTCCTCGGCTCTGACATAGCATCTGAACCAGGAACACCCAGCTGTTTCAAGGTCTGGGAAATCAGGGCCAACAGTTCATCTCTATGAAAGAACTGCAACACGGTTCGATATGATTCCATCCCTGGAGAAACTTCCCCATTTTCCAGGGAATCCAGATCAACCTCAACATCAGTGCCATCCGGATTCCTGTCGGGAACACCCCCAGAGAGCCGGGGCAACTCCCAGCGTTTAAGCATAGGACTGAAAGAGGGAGGAACCACCTGCTGAGGGTCCAACCAGACAGAAATGGGGGAAGTGGAGGACTATGCCTGAAGAAAGGCGTGTAAGCGTTAAAAAAATTCCATCCAAGAAAAAGCAGCCAAGTCCAGACCAAGCCCAGAAGGAACTGGAGCTGGTCCCGCAGAACTGCCCTCACCAGTGGAGGAGCCAGTCAAGGGAGAACCAAGATCTGGCATTCTCCCCCCCCCCCCCCAGTCAAGGCCATGACCAACCCATCATCAGAATGGGAAGAGCCAGGCTTAGCAAAATCTGAGGAAGACAACTCTCCCTGAGCGACTGAGCAGTGCTGACAAAGGTTAGAAGCCAGGTCAGGCTGAGAAGCTCTAATACGACCGGCAACACAAACAGAAAGATGCTTAGGGGTAGATCTTAAAAAAATATGCGATCGCGTACTTTTGTTCGCACAGCAGGCGCGAACAAACGTACGCTGGATTTTATAAGATATGCACGTAGCCGCGCGTATCTTATAAAATCCGGGGTTGGCGTGCGCAAGGGAGTGCACATTTGTGCAACCTGCGCACGCCGAGCCCAGCGGCGCTGCCTATTCCCTCCGAGGCCGCTCCGATTTCGGAGCGGCCTCGGAGGGAACTTTCCTTCACCCTTCTCCCACCTTCCCCTCCCTTCCCCTACCTAACCCACCCCCTGGCCTTTTCTAAACCCCCCCCTACCTTTGTCGGCAAAGTTACGCCTGCTGAAAGCAGGCGTAACTTTGCGCGAACCAGCCGGCAGCCCTGCTCGTGTTCCGGTCTCGGGGGCTGGTCCGGAGGCCTCGACCACACCCCTGGGCCGGCGCCATGCCCCCGAGCCCGCCCCCGAAATGCAGCGTCGTTTCGGGAACGCCCCCGGACGCGCCCCCTCCCGCCCCTTTTCGAAAGCCCCTGGACTTACACACGTCCCAGGGCTTTACGCGCACCAGCGGCCTATGCAAAATAGGCGCGCGAGGGCCCTGCACGTGTAAATCCGGAAGGATTTACGCGCGCAGGGCTTTTAAAATCCGCCCCTTAGTCTTCTTGCTTACTGGTGCCATCGCTGCGGTAAACGTGTGTCAGAACGGCTTGTGCTCAAAAATGAAATGCGCCCAAAATATAAGCACCTAAAAGAAAGTGCGGCAAGCTGTGCACCAAGGTATGCAAATAAAAAGTTTGTGTGTGTAAAAAGTGCGCCCAAAAACTGAGCGCACAACCGACGGCCTATAAAAGCCAGCAGAACATGCACAAGAGCGTGCAAAAATGGCCGCCACGTCCTACCACGCAGCATGCGAGAAAAAATCCTAAGTGCGAGGCCTAGCCTACTGGGGGCCACTTAACCCACCAGGCTGCCCAGTTCCCCAAACCCAACGGGAGCCGGAACGAATGTCGGCGTGGCACACCGAGTACAGAGACCGGAGGAAGTCCTGAAACCCCTCTGTCTCTGATTCAGGTAAAACTTTCTCCTTTTTTTCTTAAATCTTACCTGAGCTCAGCGCCACTTGGCCTAGTACAGAGACAGTCTCCGTCTGTGGGGGGAGAGGGCATCTGCCATCACCGCCGCACTTGGCCTCCTGTAATGCTGCCTTTCAGCTGAACTAGCAGCTAAGTCCACGCTGGGAAACCAAGCTACCAGACCAAGGCACATCTTGAGGGACCTCAGAAATCGCCTCAGCAATTCTCAACTGGGAGAGGGACCTTTAGATATCACCGCAGGAAAGGGGAGGGTTCTTTTCCTGAATTTAGAATTTCAAATTTGTCCTTTGAAAAAGTTCAAAGCAATCCCCATAGGGAGATGCACATCCACCATCTGCTGGAGATGGAGAATACTGGCAGGCTAGAGTCACTGCAGGGTTATGTATATTGTAATGTCATCTTGCTCTGTCTCCATCTGCTGGCAGGGGCGAATAAACCCACTGGTCCTGAGGCCATCTGTCTACATGCTAGGAAAATTTCTGTTTTTCCTCAGCCCAGTCAAAAGGGAATGTACCTGATTATAAATTGAGGGATAAAGCTTCAGAATTATTCAAATTTATTTTTAGACCTGCAAAGGTTTGGAAGTTTATAAACAAAACTTTTGGGAATCTCCATTGTGGCATCTCCAACAAATAACAAAATGTCATCAGCAAACACTGAGATTTTCAAAGACATTACTACTTGTATATCTTGTATATCTCCATCTCCTGTAACTGAATCCTAAAGGTTTCACTGCCAAAATAAACAGTGGAGATAATGGACAGCCCTGCAGTGTTGCCTTTTCATAGGTAGGGTTGTTGCTGTTTTAATGCTGGCAGTTAGTGCTGTTTTGGTTTGGGGGTATCAGAAAATGTGTTAGAAAAAGTGTTTCTTTGTCAGAAAATGTGTTTCTTTGTAGTCATGCATGAAAAGTGTAGCCAGTAAAATCAAGTTAGTATTGAAGCATAAGAAATGCTTTTTTACACTCCTTGTACTTTTCCACTGAGATAAGGGCTTAAACTGGGATGCCTTCCAACTTCAGTCACCTGTGTCCTTGGGGGGGGGGGGGGGGGGGGGGGGGGAAACAGTTAACTTTTCTTAATTAGAAGCACAGACTAGCCCTCACCTGGCTATTATAGTTTTTTTCTGCATAAGAGAACCCTAGCTAGTATAATTAACCTTAGCTAGTATTAGCAAGACATGTACTAGAAAGAATTTATTTTACAAGAAAAATGTCTTTAGTAGATATTTATGGACCCACAAAACAAGAAGGGGGGCGATCTATGAAAGCCGTAATGGTATCAACAAACAAGATAGATGCCGGGTGTCTTTTTTAAAACGTTTATTGTAGTGGAGACGTAAAAATGGGCATTTATCTTGTTTGTTGATACCTTTAGTACATATTTATCTGACTGGTATAATTTCCGCAACTATTGTTACCAAATTCTATTTATAGCTATGTACTGTTTGATTAAGATAAGGTTTGAAAAATGTAATGCTTCTCAAGCTAATCACATGCCTTAAAAGATTATTGTTACGATCCCCCCTGTTGCTGCGCTGCAGGAGGTATCTCACCTTTCCTCTGGAGGCCGCTCCGAAGCCAGGGCCTTGCCTGTGTACCATCCAGGATTTGCTCCAGGGCCTGGGAGGCCTAGCTGTTCTGAGGCCTGCCTGTGGCTTGCTTGGCTCCGCTTGGACTTCCTGGTTCAGCCATGCCCTTCTCCCTAGGGGCCGGCCCACGGCACTCCACCTCAGTTATAGGGCCAGCGAGGGGCGGTCCAGGTGAACTCCTCCCAGGGAGTTGCCTGCATACAGCAGTATAAAAGGACTTTCACTTCAGTTCCTGTGGACCTTTGGATTGAGTTCCACAGTCGTCTGTGCCTCTTCCTTGATCCAGGTCCTCCGTGGTCTTGCTTGTCTTGACGGCTCCGTGTCCTGTCTCTGCCTATTGCCTTGATGTCTGTTCCGGATGTTCCTGATGTTTGTTCCTGTTCCAGTTTCTGATGTTCCTACCTGCTTTAGGCTGCCAGGAGTGCAGCAAACCTGCTTTAGGCTGCCAGGAGTGCAGCAACCTACCTTGACTGCCAGGAGTGCAGCAACCCACCGCTTCCTCTTCCCTGTGCTCGTCCCGCTCCTGCGCTTGTAGGACAGGGGTGGTCCGTGACCAGTCCAGCCGTGCTGGCTGTGTAGGGTGCCCTGAGAGACAGTGCCAATGTCTTCCTTCCCAGCCCTTGTCTCTGATGTCTTGCTTCAGCCCTCGTCTCTGATGTCTTGCTTCAGCCCTCGTCTCTGATGTCTTCAGTGTTCTAAGGACTCTGTCTGCCCTCGTCCTTTGTCCGGCCTGCCACCCTATGCCGTTACCCAGCGGCAGGTCCGAAAGGGCTTGGAAAAGTCGGAGGACCGTTCATCAATCAACATTGTGTTGTTGGTTGCCATGGGTGTGCAGGTCCGGCTGAGGGTCAGACTCTGTTCCTCATTCCTGCTTCAGTACCTGCCTGGCTCTCCATGCTCGCACCGGCTCACATCCCACGGTGGGGCTTGGGGCTCCTCCCTGGGTCTCGCCTTGGCCCAAGGGCTCACCTCACCCGCTTTAGAGGCGACCTCGCTTGTAACAATTATAACTGTTATCTGAATAAAGAGACTTATTTTCATAGATCCAGACTGAATAATTTGTTTAAACAACTCTATTGGGGAACCCTCATCTCTAAAAAAAAATAAACTCCTTCCCTAAGGGTTGGAGGGTCTTATGAAAAGGTAGGATAGGAGCAGAGCTTATCCTGACTTTCACTGATGGGAGGGGGGGGGAATGCGTTTATAATTTTGTTTCCTCATGGCTTTCTGAGGGCCAAGCCCACTCCCAACACTGGTTACAATAGGCATATTGTATGGGTTCCAAGAGTCTTTTTTGAACCACAACGGTGCATGTTATAAAATACATTTTGTAAGTGATATTTTTACTTCAGAAGTCTGAACCCTGTATCCTTCATGTAAAATCTGTTTTAAATACACAACTTTTAATTGTGTGGGAGAGAGCATGATGGGGGGTGGGGTGGAAGCCCAAGGCTGTAAATTTCACCTAGGGCACCAAATACCTTTGTACCAGACCTGTGAGAATGAAGTTAGCCTTGTTTGTTGATTTAAGAGGATCCTTCATTAGCTTTTGCTTTCTCTTTTGTTGATTGTAACTCTTTCATATTCTGCATAAAGTAATGTTTTAGGAAGAGTTAGGCTAACAGAGTATGCCCACAGCATGAATGGAAGCAGCACATTTCTTTATGGACCCGATCTTATCAAACTGTGAAAAACCGCTTGTGTTTAAAACGAAAAAATGTAGGAAATATCCCAATTCTTGCTAACAAGGGCAAGCAGCTAAGATGGATTCTCTGACGTTATTAAAAATGGACATTGACCTAAGTGGGTTATGTAGCGCTAAATGCAGAAAACAAAAGAGACTCTGTAGTATGGTGATGGATTTATTGGCCCTTTCTAGCCTAAGTGGCACCCACAAGTGTCCAAAAGCAACATAAGCACTATCTGTCACTGTGTGAATCGGTACTGCAATAATACTGAGGACTCTTTTTATGGCGGTAAGACCAATCTGAAAGCCGGACTTATCAGTTGCCCTGTCAAACCTGGGCAACTGTCATTCATCAGAGCTGAGTGCTTGCTGAACTGTGCCAGGACAGGACTGGCAAAAGAGCATGAAAATCTGCTAATTAAAAGCCTTAATTATGCATTCACCTGACTATGCATAAAGCTGCTGAATTATGCACAGTTGGGCCCTTAAAAAGCAGCAGGGTGCTCAGGGTCATCATCAGCCGATCGATCGTTATCCATCAAAGAGAAGGAAACAGCCCATCCGAGTGCTGTTGCCTCCATCCTGGCTCAGCTCACCGCTCCCGCTGCAGAGAGAAAAGACCGATCCCTCCCAGGTGTCCAAGTAGAGGAGCTGAGTGCACCTTGCTGCTTGAGATGTCCTGGTCTGGAGAATAGACCCTGCTGCCACGGTCTCAGTCACAAAGAGACCAGACTGCTGAAGATCCAGAAACAGGGTCCTGAGGGAATTCCCATGTGGTGAGAACTTTAACTTTTATTCCCTATTCTGTGGGGCAAGTTATTGCTAGAGATATGTGAGGCTGGCATTAATTAATTAATTGTAATCTGTTAAGCACCGGATGTCAAATATGCTTTTCTAACAATTGTTTTTATTGTCTGTGTCCCTAATTGCCTTTGTGCTTCCGGATGAAGTGTTAAGCTTAGCCCTGTGTAATTTAGGAAAAAATAACATTTTCTTCAGATAGTTTGGGTAATCTTTCTAAGCAAAGGGATAGGAAAGTCACTGATAAATAGTAGGTACATAGATAAAGGGAGGTGGGGTTGGAACTCATAGCTCTTGTCCCTACAAAACCATCAGAGACACCAAATCTTAATTGTATACATGTTTCTTCCAGAAACTATTTTTTTTTCACATTTGTTTCTAACTGGAAAGCAGCAGAGAAAGAACAGTGAAGCTACTCGATCTTGGATGCTCAGGAGATGCTTGATTCAATGCACTTCAAGAGCGGGCGAGATGCAGTTTGCAGGACGTTAAGTAGTAAGAGACATGCGTGTCCGCCCCTGTCCATCATCTGTTGCTAGAAAACAAGGTCGAGGCTTATGCAGTGAGCAGCACCTGCACCTGACCCGACAGTGCCAGCAAGAGCACGGTCTGGTCCGGTCCTATAGTCCCAGACATTAACAGAAAATACTCATTCACTCCATAGCATCAGAGCACGGAACCTGCCTATCTCCTCGACTCTCATCAGATCGCCTTCCCCGTACGATCGTGGCAGTGAATTAAGTACATGAATGAAACAACAATAATATCACTCATCAACATAATAATAATCACCATCATATAAATGCTAACATACCCTCCTCACTTCACGCTTGGCACGGCCCGACGGTTTAAACGGCTGTTTATTTACATAACAAATGCAATAGCCCTCCCCCCCCCCCCCCCCGACATCGTCAAGTGTACACGCCATGAACTGCACAGAACTCTGGAGCTTGTGGTTTTCAACTCACGAGCACCGCGTGGACGTCCCTGCGCGAAGGAGAATTGACTGAACTACGACTCCCAAAAATCGCCTCGGTCCGGCGCGATTTACCAGGGCAGCGATTGATTGACAGCTGTCAGAGCGCTGGAAGCGAGTGACGCTGGGGCAGCGGCTGCTTCTGGTGCTGACAGCGAGGGACGTTGCCCATTGGGTCATTCGCATAGTCCAGCGAGAAGGGCAGGTTCTCGGGGAATATTCCTGGGCGAGCTACAAAACAGATCATGAAACCGAAACTGAAACCGCAACCACGCCGCTTCCGTGTGACAATGTATAGTGTTCCTCGAGCTCTTGTTTTTTGTTTTTTTTTTTTAAGAACGGCATTCTCGCCGAGCTGGACTGTACGCTTCTAAATAAAAGAACTCGTTGACTTGTGTCCAGGCGGTGCACTAGCATCCAATATAAATCAAATAGCTGGTGTGGGAGGGGCAGGACCGGCCCGGAACCTGGGGAGGTAGGGTTGGCGCTTCCGCGGGAGGGAGGAGGCGGAGAGAGAGTGCTTTTTGGTTCCGGGCGGCCGGTGACTGTGGAGTTTGCACGGCCTCCTCCTGGCTCGCCGTGCATCCCAGGGCATGTCTGGGCTAGAACTGGAAGCCGCGGAGAGCGGCTGCCGCATCGCGCTGCCCACGGGGGAGACGGTGATCGGAAGAGGCCCATTCCTGGGAGTAAGTGTGGGCACTCTGGGGCTGTGGGTGCGGGGGGTGGGCGGGATTGCTCCCGGGCTGAAGCTCCAGTAAATGTAGCGAGGGGGGGGGTACCGAGTCTGCAGGTTGTGGGGTATTTGGCAACTTTAGAACAGTTAAAACGGATCCAGCTGGCAGCTCCATTCTCCACTGGCAGCTACAGGCCTGGTTTTACCCCATTGAAAGCTTTGAAAATGTGTAGTGCTTGAGATCCTCGTTTTCTTCAATGAGAATGTAACGATCACGTTTTATTTAGTTTTGTGATATTCGAGCCATCAGATGAATATGACTATATAAATATTGAGGGCAACGTTTAGCGCGTTTGTCCATCTACATTTTTTGGGACTTAGCCTGACAAACCCCGACGTTTCAATCCCCCACCCCTCACAATGGATGAGCTTTAGCCAGGTGAGTCATTGCCTGGCTGAAACTTATCCAGATATTAAAAGAGGTGGTGAATGGATGTTCTGGGGGCGCGAGCTTAATTTTAGCCGGTTAGTGCGGATAGGCGGTGATGTGCCGTACCTGACGGATGTTATAAAGTTATTCGGATAACTTTATATAGGTAACTTGGGCTCTTGCCAGGTATATTCAGTGCGCTTGTGATCAGGTATGTTCTGTTGAATATCCGAGTAAAGTTATGTGTCCATGGCTTATGAGCAGGACCTCGGTGAGTTCGCGTGTATTTTCTTTTTGCTGTTTGTTTACTTCATTGCATGCATGGACTTGAAGTTTTGATTTTCTTGAAGATGTGGGCTCAAAACTTACATACATCATCTTTGGATCATTCTTGCATTGAATCCATTAGAGGTTGCAGTTTAATAATATTGTAAAAATGAAAATTAAAATGATTTTCTCCAATATTTCTAGTCCCTGGATCTTCAGATTACATTTTAAAAAACCAGGCAGAGGTTTTGCTACAAACCATTCTTTTGGTTTTGTTCTTGGGCAAAAATAAATTTGTTGCTTCTGTGTGTGTATTAGGATAATGTGCAAGCGTTTATATGACCAGCAGAGGTCGCACTGCACATTTGTTGGTTTTTTTTTTAATTCCGTCTGTTTTTCCAATTTGCTTTCATATCCAATTTGCTAAATGCACGTTGTGAGGAACAGACAGAGGGCCTGACTCAAAGAGCAAATATCTTGCAGGCTTCTCCCGCAAAGTGCCATTTGACTGTCTTATACGGCCCTGGGGTGCTTATCAGTGGATTGCTGGGGGAATACCCCAATATAATCTGCGTGGGGGAAGGCTGACATTTTCTCGTGGCACATATCAAGCCCTGAATTCTGAAGAAAACAAACACAAAAAAATTGACCATATGTTTTGGAATAGGGTGGGCTAACCGATCCTTGTCCAACCCAATATTTTGGCCACGCTGTCCCAGAAATGCTGGTACTGACATGGGCACCTCATGGTTCTCTGCATTCTCGTGCTGGTCTTGCAAGTTGTGCAGATCAGTGCGGAAATACAGGCACCTATGTAGCTCTCTACGAGCACTTGGACAGTAGGGGAGTCTGCAGGGTGAGCGACCTGGTTGAGGGGGCAGGCTGGCTAGGAAGGAGTCTGAGGCTGGAGGCTACTGGGGGTGGAAGGAGGGTATGCAGACTGACTTTGAAGGGTCCAAGGCTGGCTAAGGGTGTGTGTGTCCAGATTGGAGGCTGCCTGGGAGAAGGTCTAAGGCTTGAGGCTGACTGAGGGGTGAAGGTTCGAGGCTGGAGACTAGTATTTGGGGGGGGGGGGGGCAGGCGATTGAGGCTGGGGCTTGGAGGGGTGTTTGTGTTTGAGGGCAGAGACTAGCTTGGGGTGTCATGCTGAGACTGGCTGGGGGGTGTGTCTCAGGCTGGAGACTGGGTGGGGGTGTGTGTGTGTGCGTGTGTCTCAGGCTGGAGACTGGCTGGGGGTGTGTGGGGGTGTCTCAGGTTGGAGACTGGCTGGGGTGTGTGTGTGTGTGTGTGTGTGTGTGTCTCTCAGACTGGAGATTGGCTTGGTGGGGCAGGCATTCATTTTGGAGAGTAAAATTGTGCATGTCGGTCACACTTTATTTATTTATTTTTTTTGCATCTGGGGGGATAACTAATAGCCTCATCAAAATGAATTTACATGTGGTGATCGCTATTACATGCGTGATTGGATACGTGTTTTGGGCATGCTAACCCCCGTTTTGCATCGGGGGTTATGGCCTCGCATCCAAAACGTGTCTCCACGATTTGAGCCGTGCGCTGCCTGCAGCGCAGGGTTTTGCATCGACCCCTAGAGGAATTCGCTTGCTGACTTGGGGAGAGCAGCATTGCTGGCTGATGGGGAGGAAACGTTTGGTTGGTTGAGAACAGGCTGACTGTGGGTAAGATGACTAGTTGGTTGAGGGAAATGACTGATGGGAGAGGAGTCTAGCTTGGGTTTTGGTGGGTACGGGGACGGGTGCTGGCTGTGTGTGTCTGTGAGTGAGAGAGAGCGGGCATGCAGAATTAGTTGTCTGTGTTCTGCAAGTGTGACCAAGCTGAGGTAGTCTGCTACGGTAGTTACTCCTGGGGAAATTCTGCACACAAAAACTTAAAATTCTTCCAACTTTATATTGGTCAAAATAACACAATTTACATGACAGTCTTTAAGTAATTACATTTTAAATTAATACAGAAAAAAATTATTACTTAAAGATGCAGAATTTTAAATATTTTGAGCAGAATTTACTTAGAAATTCACAGTAAGAGTGTCCCTTCCACTCGCACTCCCTCCTCTCCTGGCCACTTTGCCCTCTCAGGTTCTAACTCCTCCACCTGCCAGTATCTCTCCCCTCCACCTCTAGGCTCAACCCCTTCCACTCCATGCCATTCCCAGTGTTTGACCCTGTTCTCAGTACTGCCCTTCACACAGACTCCTTCTGTCCCTCCCTCTCTCACACACTTGCTCCCTCTCTCTAGTACGCATACACACACCCTCATACAGGCTCCCTCATTCTCTCGCACACACTCATCCCCTCACTCTTGCATACACACCACACAAGCTCCCTTTCTATCTCACACATGCAGCCTCACACAGGCTACCTATGTCTTTCTCTCTCATGCACCCCTTCACACAGGCTCTGTCTCGCACATACACAATCCCTTCACACAGGCTAGCACCCTCACCTACACACAATCCCTTTTTCATACACAAGAGCTCCAATCTCTCATACTCGTACAATCTCCTCATACAGGCTCCCTCTCGCTGGCCACCCCCCCCCCCCCCCCCCGTGCTCTCTCCCACACCCCTTCCCCTTCCCCTCTCCTCTCCCACATCCTTTGCTCCCCCACACCCCTCCCCTTTCTCACACCCCTTTCCCTTACACACACACACACACTCACTTTCACTCTCATCGGGGCCTTCATCTTCCCTGCGAGCGGAGTATACTCTGCGGTGCACTCCATTTGCAGCATGCCGGGGTCTCTTGCCATTTTCTGCATATAATTTGGCAATTCTGCGCAGGGGGGGAATTCTGTGCTCCACAGTAGTGCAGAATTCCCCCAGGACTAGATAGTGTGAAAGGATCTGTATCAGTCTTGCTCATTGTGTTTTCCTAACAGGTAATATATTAAAGTTCTAGGGCTCAGTGTAATATTTGTAGTGCTCAAATCAAAAATGAATACCCCATCAATATCTTTCATCCATGTGAGCAATGCTCACTATATGTGCTCAAAAATGAGTCCTGCAATGATCTAGATAATTTCACAATGGGCTCCGGAGTCTTTTCTGACTCCTAGTGCCGACATTTATAACAAGAAATTTTTTTTGAAAGGACAGAGGAGGGGTTTCATATATTGGAGTATTAAACCCCCATGGGTGAACTCACTCTGTGCATAATCATCAACCAAACCTCCTCTATCCAATATTTTGATTAATTATCACATAGGTGAAACTGTATTTTTTCTATTTAAATATTTTTTGTGCCAAAAATTATTAAAAAAGCATGCTTATAAATCAATGTCCCGACTTATCTGGTATGATTGAAAAAACCCGATACAGCCGCGTTTCTGGTCCAAAACAGGACCTTTCTTAGGGGATATTCTCCTGTACAATAATCCATCGGTGTACCGAAATAACTATGGGTAATCCAACCAAATCTGTACGGTTTCTTCCAGGCGCGATTAATGCTCCTCCGCCATATTAGTAGTGCTGCCATTTCAGAGCTAGAGTTCTGGTTTGCTATATGTGTGCTGAGTGTGGGTTTTTTTTTTTTTTGGTATGATTTTGTATTATTTCACAATGTCCCTGGTAGTGGAGAGAGAGTTTGTGTTAATGTTACTTAGATCAGTGTGCCATGGCACCTTGGCGTACCTTCAGACCTTAACAGGTGTGCCACAGAAAATTCATCACTGCCTGATGCTCAGATCCAGGCCGGTACCTGGCTCTATTCTTAGCACTCTGCAACATCAAGAGATACTAGCTTTTAAACATGTAGGAACTCCTTTCTGAGAACATGGGTAATCATGCATGTTTCGTCTTCCTAGCTACAGCATGAGCCCCGGAGTGTGGTAGTTAATGGGCAACAGGCAAGGCATGGCTTTAGGTAGCACATACATTGCACACAGCTCCTCCTTATCTTCCCTGTCCTTTGAGTCCTTCCAGCCTCTGCCCTAATCCTAGGCTGAGTGAGATGGAGAGAGTGTGCACTGAGCACTGGATATGGTTTACTGAATGTTAGGAATAGCAGCAGTGAAGAAGCTATGGTAGCCACCTGTGGCAACCAAGGTATCTACCCGAGCTGGCAGCCAGATTTCCCTTTTGGAGCAAAACAGCTTTCAGTCCAGAGGACAGAAGACCCATTAGCACCACTCTACTCCCTAGGTGGGCAAGACCAGTGACAGATCCTTCTGAGTGAGATTTTTGATGGCCAAAATGTATCCTGTTTTTCCAAGAAGGAAAATATGCTTTTTTTTTTTTTTTGTTGTGGAGAGGTTTTAAGTCGCCCCTCTTCACTGGAAGCCTGGCTGGATCAGCAGGTTCCCCCCCGAAAGACTTTTCAATCCCTTTCAGATCCGCTTAATAGACAGGTCAATCCAGTAACGAGTGGTAGGAAGAGCTGCTTTAGTGCCCGGCGCACCCGCGGTTGCCGCACGCACAGTCTGGCTCACCTACCGCTCAAACCTGTATGTAAATAGCTTGCAAATGCAAGCTGCGTCTAAGAAGCGTCCGTGAAGTGTTAGGCCCGCGCAACCTATTTTACTGTATAGAGCGCTATACAGCGCCTATACAGTAACCTGGGTGCACGGGCCTAACGCTTCACGGACATGCTGGTATCTGTCATTTCAAATGACATTTGAAATGACAGGTACCAGGAAGTGGACGGTTCTCCTAAGCTCACCTGCCCTGGCCGCGTCAATGGATGCTGGTCTCCGGGGCAGCCCCAGTCCTCTTCCCCCCCTCCTCCCGAGCAACGAAAGCGGAAAAAAGCGAAAAAGCAAAAAAAAAAAAAAAAAAAAGCAACGAAGTGGACGGTCGGGATTGCCAGTCCTCTCTCCCCTCCTCCTGAAGCAAGGCTGCTTTACTTTACTGGATTGACCTGACACGCTTTGAAGCTTTCCCGTATTTTTTTCTTCCCCTCCCTCCACTTTCTTCCAGCACTTTGCCTGTTTTCTTTTGGGGGACTCTCGTTTTCACCACTTCAATTGCCTGCTCCCCCCAGCAGCTAAGGCCTCCTCCCTCCTCACAGTCCCATGTGTTAAGCAATGACTAACTTTTTTTTTTCGCAGCCGCTCAAGATTGCCAGTCCTCTCTCCCCTCCTCCCGGAGCAAGGCGCGAAAAGCAGCCTTGCTCGGGGAGGAGGGGAGACAGGGACTGGCAGTGTAAAGCAACGACTTACTTTTTCGCAGCCCTCCTCCGAAGACGGACATCGGCTCCCCTGCCTCCCGGAGGCGAAGATGGACGCCTGCACGGGCGAAAGCGGCCCCTGTGCGTGCAATTGGGCCGCTCAAGACGTGACGTCACATGCCGTGACGCCAAACGTCATGACAACATGCCTCGAGCGGCCCGATTGCACGCACAGGGGCTGCTTTCGCCCGTGCAGGCGTCCATCTTCGCCTCCGGGAGGCAGGGGAGCCGATGTCCGTCTTCGGTAAGTTAGCAGGTTAAACGCGCGGCAAAACGGCAGGGTAAAAAAGCAATAGTCGGGGCGCGCATTACTGGATGGTAGGGAATAGCTAATTCGATCGTTTACATGCAATATACATGCCACGTGCGGAAGGGGTTACCCGGGGATTTAAGGACGCGGTAAGAGTAGGTTAAAGGGGATTGTGGATCGCAGGAAGGGCTAACGCGGCCGGAAAGTGAGTAGAAAGCGGGTTAGGAGCGGGGTAAACGCGGCCGCACTTTACTGGATTGACCTGAGAGTCAGGGAACCTCACACAAAGGAAGAATCGCGCTGGGTGCAGAAGCCCAAAAGTCACAGCGTGCAGTAGCAGCATGCAGTGAGGGAGCGTAAAGAGACGGGGAAGACGTGCTGTATATGAAAAGTTATTTATTTGTCTCCTACCATGCATGCAATCTCTCCTGATGCAGATGACCATTGGGACATTGTTATTCATGCCCAGGGCTTTAAAGAAGAAGTGTAATAGTAATCGTAATGCGTAGCTGCTAAAACTTCAATCCAAATGTGCTCTTTAGTTTGAGGGTACGCGTAGTCCCGAAAGTTCGTAGCCAAGCAAACCATTAAGTTGTGTCAGCTCTGTGACCAATGTACATTACATGAGATGCGGTAATCCTAAGACTTAACAAAAATACAGAAAGGAATGTATTGGAAACAGAAATTGCCCAAGGAAAGACCTAGGTGCTGGCTGACCACTAGATGGCACAGTTGTCCTCGCTGTGATGGTTATAGTTTCTGTGACTGGCATTCATTTCAAATTTATGTCCCTGGCGAATACAAGAAGTGGCTGTTCAAAGCTGGACCTGAGACTGCACGGAAGGCCGAATAGCAGCCAATTGGGCAATGGGGAGCATATAATGGAGCATTTTAGACATGTCCCGCTCTGAGCTGCAGAATGCATTTATTTTTAATTAAGATTTTCATATTCCGCTTTTTGGCACTTCAAGGGGTTCATCGAATCGGATTACATTCAGGTACTATAGATAGTTCACTATCCCCACAGGGCTTGCAATCTAATTTTATGCCTGAGGCAACGGAGGGTAAAGCAACTTGCCCAAGGTCACGATAGCGTCATCTCTTTTTGCATAACCTTGTCCCTTTTCGGACATGCAGAATCACTCGGGTGACATTAGCCCCTTTTAGAAAAGTTAAGAAACCTGCACTGAGCATGCACAGGCTGTGATGTTAGTGCAAGCTAAGGGCAGAAAGTTAAACACGCTTTCACACAAGGAATGCTGTGCAATGCAGAATTCCTCACCTGTGCAGAACTTTATAGTTTGCACAGAATTAACAGCAGCTGGCCTAGGCTGGATAAAGAAGAAGGTGGGCTCCTTCATGCCAGTGCTGTTTCTTTCCTTTCTCTGCTGGTGAAGAGTGGATCAGGCTGACGGCAGCATCTCTATTTGCTATTGGCATGAAACCTGCTACTGCCCCTGTTGTTCCAGTGGTTCTCTGGCCTTCTACCCTTTTACGTGACCTGACTCGCAATTAGGGATGTGAATCGTGTCCTCGATCGTCTTAACGATCGATTTCGGCTGGGAGGGGGAGGGAATCGTATTGTTGCCGTTTGGGGGGGGTAAAATATCGTGAAAAATCGTTAAAAATCGAAAAATCGAAAAACCGGCACATTAAAACCCCCTAAAACCCACCCCCGACCCTTTAAATTAAATCCCCCACCCTCCCGAACCCCCCCCCAAATAACTTAAATAACCTGCGGGTCCAGCGGCGGTCCGGAACGGCAGCGGTCCGGAACGGGCTCCTGCTCCTGAATCTTGTCGTCTTCAGCCGGCGCCATTTTCCAAAATGGCGCCGAAAAATGGCGGCGGCCATAGACGAAAAAGATTGGACGGCAGGAGGTCCTTCCGGACCCCCGCTGGACTTTTGGCAAGTCTCGTGGGGGTCAGGAGGCCCCCCACAAGCTGGCCAAAAGTTCCTGGAGGTCCAGCGGGGGTCAGGGAGCGATTTCCCGCCGCGAATCGTTTTCGTACGGAAAATGGCGCCGGCCATACGCGTATGGCCGGCGCCATTTTCCGTACGAAAACGATTCGCGGCGGGAAATCGCTCCCTGACCCCCGCTGGACCTCCAGGAACTTTTGGCCAGCTTGTGGGGGGCCTCCTGACCCCCACGAGACTTGCCAAAAGTCCAGCGGGGGTCCGGAAGGACCTCCTGCCGTCCAATCTTTTTCGTCTATGGCCGCCGCCATTTTTCGGCGCCATTTTGGAAAATGGCGCCGGCTGAAGACGACAAGATTCAGGAGCAGGAGCCCGTTCCGGACCGCTGCCGTTCCGGACCGCCGCTGGACCCGCAGGTTATTTAAGTTATTTGGGGGGGGGTTCGGGAGGGTGGGGGATTTAATTTAAAGGGTCGGGGGTGGGTTTTAGGGGGTTTTAATGTGCCGGTTTTTCGATTCTAACGATTTATAACGATAAATCGTTAGAATCTGTATTGTATTGTGTTCCATAACGGTTTAAGACGATATTAAAATTATCGGACGATAATTTTAATCGTCCTAAAACGATTCACATCCCTACTCGCAATCACTTTCTTTGAGTCCTAACTTCTGCTGCGGCAGTTTCCTCTCCTTCCCGGGAGCAGCTGGTTGGAAAACTGGCCTCTTGTGGCCAGGATAGTGGTCACATTGCGGCTGGCAGACTTAAAGGGGCAGCACCCCCTAATTTTAATAGCAGAAGTTTGAAGTAGGGGAGTTTGAGCTTGATGGGGGGATTGAGAGAGAGAGAGAAAGTCCTAGGGGAGAAAGAGGGAGGAGAAAGCAGATGGGAGTAAACCTGGGGATGGGGAGAGGCAGCAAGGGTAGGCGGGAGAGGCATGGGGTGGGGGAAGGAAGGGGAAAGAAAGCTGGGGAAGTGAGTGTTGAGCCTGAAGTGTGAGACAGATATAGTTGAGGGTTGGTGGGGAGAAGAGAGGGAATGCTGGGGAATGAATGTTGAACCTTGGATAGAGGAATGGAAGAGAGAGAGAGAGAGAGAGCTTTGGGATGGATGTTGAGCCTGGGATAGGGGAATGGAAGAGAGGGCGAGCTCAGGGGTGGATGCTGAGCCTGTGGTGGGGGAAAGGGAGGATGGGAGAGTGGTTGGATGGGTTTGAATATGGGGTGAGGGAGAGAGAGCTGGGATAGGGTTGAGCCTGGGTTGGGAACTAAGAAGGGGGAGAGAGAGTGTGGGTGTGAGAGCTAGGGGGATTGAAGCCTGAGGAAGAGGGGCTGGGTCTTATGATGTACTTACAGTACAGCTGGGGGAATTCTGCAAAAAAAAATGAAGGCAGAATTTTCAAATGCATTGATGCACATAGGGGCGGATTTTCAAAGCTCTATGCGCGTATTTCGGGTTATGCGCGCCAAGCCTATTTTAAAAAGGCCTGGCAACATGTAAAGCCCCGGGACGCTTGTAAGTCCCGGGGCTTTACTAAAGGGGCGGTCCGGGGGTGTGGGCGGGGCCAAAGGCCTCCGACATAGTGACCATTGACGCTGTGTCGGAGGATCGCGTGCCAGCAGTTGCCAGTGCACGCAACTTGGGGGGGGGAGAGGTTAGAGTAGGGGAAGGGGTGGGAAGGTCAGGCTAGGGGGGAGGGAACGGGAGAAGGCAGTGCGGCTTGGCGCACGCAAGGTGCACAATTGTGCACCCCCTTGTGCATGCCGACCCCTGACTTTATAACTTGTGCGCGCAAGTTATAAAATCAGGTGTACATGTACGCGTGCCGGGTAGCGCCCGCACATGTACGCCCGCGCGCACCCTTTTAAAATCTACCCCAGAAAGCACAGTTGTATACACGGAAATGGACTGTTGAAAATTTCCACATGTACCTTTGTGTGCACAGCAAAGAGGTGTTCTGGGGGGGATGCACGCACAGAGTTGTGGTATAGATAGCATTTACACGCACACTTTACGTTTTGAAAAGCATACGGGTAAATCTACTCCGACACGTTTCCGTCTGCTAATGAGCAGGTGGAAATGTTTGCTCATGTGCAGCGCTGGGTTCCACATGTATCCCCTAATTTTCAAAGTAGGTGCATAGGGCTGAAGCCTGCATGCATTTTCTAACAGCATTGCTATAAAATTAACCTCTTAAAATGTCCTCATATCTGAATAGTAACTTATCTTTCGCATTGCATTTTAAATTTATTGTCGCTCAGACAGTAATTATATTTGTGTTTTAGTTTGACAAATACCTGCAGAATTTTTACTCTTGTTGCACAGAATTTAAGGCCTATTCAGGTTTTGGATTTAATAACTCTCACCTTTTTAATCCCATGCTCAAAGCTAGTTAGAATTCAGGTGTACAGTAGGTAGGTCCCTGTTCCTGAGGGCTTCCACTTGAAGTTGGTTCTTGAGACGGAGGATGAATTGACTTACCCCAGGTCACAAGGCCCGTCAGCGGGAGAAGTGGGATTCACATCCTGGCTTCCCTGGGTCACAACCTCTGCTCTAACCACTAGAATATGCCTCTACATTTAGTTTAAACCTACTTCCTTAATCTTCTGAGGAGAAACGAGGAGCCTCGCCCCATCAGTGGATGAAAAATCAGTTACCCGCTGAGTACTTGAAAATTTCTCAGGTCTGATTAAATTCCTTCCTTGTGGAAGTAATGGGATGCTGTTTCCTGAAGGCAAAAATAATATTCTGGGTGAGTGTCTTTGCCGGCTTCCTAGTGATTGTTTTTTAGGATTGAACCAGAGGTGGATTTTGTTGCAGTAAGTTGTCGAGTTCAAAATTAGATTGTTTTAGTTTTAAATTCTTTCTTCCACTCGTTGGTATTTTGATGTTGCTAACAAACCCACTGATTGGCTTGTATAAGGTTCACCCAGAAATGGACTTCAGACTAACCTGTTTTATACCTCTGAATGTGTTGGGATACGGAGAAGTGAGACTTTTTTTTTTTTTTTTTTTATGTGACATTTAAAAATTAATCTGGAATATCACCTGCAGATTGAATTCTTGAGAAGCAAAGTGTGCCAGACGCCATGGAGGGCCTGGGTTTGATAACTGGCTCAGGGTGGGGATGCTGCAGAGGCAGGATTTGCCCCTGGTGGGAAGGAGGTCCTGGTCATTGTTCATGGCACCATCTAGTGACCAGATTTGGGGCCCACAAGTTCAGAGTCCTGCTTTTTTGGCACCCGGCGGAGGATTGTCATTGCATTGACTGGGCTGAGTTGGTGGGTAAGGGGTGCGAGGAGCGATAATGTAGCAGGAAACACCAGGACAGCTGGGAATAAAGGCTCGGGGCACTGTAGCCCAACAGAGGACTGTTCCAGTTCAACGAGAAACAGAAAGGGGCAGGAGGAAACTTCTGGGCCAAACCAAATTTCTGATCTAGCAAATGTCAAATACGGTATAGTAGGAATTTGGTGGCCAGTGGCAACCATGAAACTCATTTGCATGCCAATTTTTATTAGTGTACGGCCACATGATTGCCTTGCTTCAAAGGGATTTTTGTTAAAGGGGTAATCTCAGAATACTGTACTGCAATTTGACATTTGGTTGCCTTCCCTCATCTTCCGCAGTCCTCTCCACAAAAGACATAGGGGTTTCCTTCAGACGAGGCTGTGTTCAAATCCAGCTACCGCTAATGTGTGTCACAAATTCTGATAACTAGGAGTGCACAATGCCGGTGTTTGAGATCTGCAAACAGATCTGTTTTTTTTTTTCCGGCATTACTACAGTGAATATGTGTGTTGTGCATCTAATTTAAAAAACAGGTTCATTTGCATTGCTTGGTTGCCTTGCAAACCAGATTTTTTTTGCAGCCTTCTAGGACAAGAGTTGTATATTCTCCGAAACCTAATATGCATTCCAGAATTCCCATTTATACAAAATAACTTTAATCATCAGTGGCTGGGGCAATACCAGATCAAAACGGCACAATATTTTCAAATCCCTTTGTACCGCATCCCTGGGGGCTTGGAGGCTTCCCATTGGACTTGACGGACCATTGGTCTGATGCAGCATGACATTTCGCAACCTCCCTCCGGGATTAAGCCTTTAGGTTTTTGCCAGTTTTGTCCTCTGCCTAATCCAGTAGTAGCTATAGTTTTGTAGAATAAGACTAAACATAATTCTAAAGCTCTAGTATGAAATAAATTATAACAGACTGGAGAAAGATCAGCTTCCCTCACAGATCATTCTTCTTCATTTATAATGTCTTTCTGCCCACTGATCATTGTCCCTGCTTCCACAAGACAGCACTGCTAATTGAAGACCAACTACAAATGGTCAGCATGTTGTGGCACCGCACTTCTGATGTGCAAACAAAAGAGACATTAGAACTAAGAGAGTGACATTGGTGACATTGTGACACAGTGTAAACTGCGATTTACTGCTGGCTTCATAACAAAAATGAACTGCTTGCAAGGTAGCAGTTTCCCTTGTAGTTATTAACCTCTCAGTGCATCCTCTGGCAGTGGTGATGTCACAGTCCTGGTGATGTAATAACTCCTCTGATGCTGCCCTTTTGTGGCCTGCCTGCAGTCTGATACTAGAAAGCCCTGCACTCTTCCAGCTGGTCTTCATTTGGCAGTGCTGCTGCTTGTGGAAAGGTGGGACAGTCATTAGTGTGGAAAAACGGACTGTACAGAAAGATGAGTAATTATCTTCTGGGTAAGCAAATCTTTCACCGATGTGTTGAAATTAAATATAGAATCTATTAGAGCACCTTTGGGTTACCCTGCTGCTTGGTTTCTTTACTGTAGCCTTAGAAATAAAGGTCAGCAAATGCATTGAGGGTGATGCCTTCTAATTGGACTAACATTTATGCCATAGTGATCATTTTGAGTGTCTGTAATTGCAAATTATGTTCCCTGTTTTGTTGGCTGGCTCATCTATTTCTCAGCAGAGTTCGAATTCCTCACATATTGTAGCAAAACAGAAGGGCCCCCCCCCAGGGACATTCCAAGCAGGTTCATCTTACTCCCACCTATCCCTTTATGAAGTCCCAACTGCTACTTAGGGTTGGGAAAAACTGAGCCACTCAGCAGTTGAACCAGCTAGATAATTTTCTTGCCAGAAATGTGTTGTATGCGAAAACATCCTTTCTGTCAGACATTTCATCATCCGACTTTGAACATCCAGTTTGTGCTTAGGGATCGCTTTGATTGTGAAAAATCGCAGGTAGTATATGCCATCCAGTGCCCAGGGTTAAAACTACATTGGATACAAACTCCAGTAGTGAATCACTGGCTAGATTTTGACCATTCAATAGCACCAGTGTTTTGTCATAGTGTTTGCATTTCTCTAGAGGTGGAAATGTTTCTGTGCAGCTCCCATGGAGCAGCAGTTTATTTATCTACAGGTGGCAAACTACCGCCATGGCCGGTCTTAATGCAGTTATTGAATGGGAAACTTTTCTGTAAAATCTTTTATTTTTATAGTTTTCTTTTTGATTGATATCACATTACTATCATGTGACAAAGCAAGTTGGATGCCCTGTCAACTACATTTAAATAGTTTTGAAACCTCACGGGACCCAGCCTTGTTTTGCGTTTCTCGCTGATGAAAGAAACAGAAGAAAAGCTGACGTAAGCTCTGTTCTGATGCCCATTTCTATAAAGTTCTTGTTTTTAATCACTTTACCATGTATTGGGATGTAGTTGGGATCCTGTGGTGCTTTTTCTGTAAGCACAAATTTGTGTAACATGTTTTGTAGAGAATTTAAACATAAAGAAAACAACTTATGTGAACTACATTTCAGCCATGAAAATAGTTCCATGAAAACCAGCTGTGCTATTCTATCTTTGCACATAATATGAAAGTTTTTGAGAGATGTCTTCTTTTTAGTTTAAACATTTTTTGTTTTTAGTGAAACAAAAAGACCTACAGGGTACGAGGATTCTAAAACATATATATTGAGCAGGGAAACCCGCCTGTTATTACATTTTAATTAGGTAATCTTTTGACAGTCATTTGCCTTTTGGATTCACAAAACATTTGGACTGGGAACGCTCATTTGTGCTTAGTGAAGTCTGATGTGTTTTCATCTTTAACCATATGTTATAAAAGGTCAGATGCTATTTTAAAATGACTGTTTTGTGTGTGTAGGGTCCCATAAAAATTCTTTGCTGTTTTTGATTGTATATTTATCTATAAGAACATAAGAAATTGCCTTGCTGGGTCAGACCAAGGGTCCATCAAGCCCAGCATCCTGTTTCCAACAGAGGCCAAATCAGGCTACAAGAACCTGGCAAGTACCCAAACACCAAGAAGATCCCATGCTACTGATGCCAGTAATAGCAGAGGCCATTCCCTAAGTCAGATTTATTAAAAGCAGTTAATGGACTTCTCCAAGAACCTATGCAAATCTTTTTTAAACCCAGCTGCACTAACTGCAGTAACCACATCCTCTGGCAACAAATTCCAGAGCTTAATTGTGCATTGAGAGAAAAGAATTTTCTCAGATTAGTCTTAAATGTGCTACTTGCTAACTTCATGGAGTGCCTTATAGTTGTTTTTTTATCCGAAAGTATAAATAGCCGATTCACATCTACTTGTTCAAGACCTCTAATGATCTTAAAGACCTATATCATATCCCCCCTCAGCCATCTCTTCTCCAAGCTGAACAGCCCTAACCTCTTCAGCCTTTCCTCATAGGGGAGCTGTTCCATCCCCTTTATCATTTGGTTGCCATTCCCTATACCTTCTCCATCGCAACTATATCTTTTTTGAGATGCAGCGATCAGGATTGTACACAGTATTCAAGGTGCGGTCTCACCATGGAGCGATACAGAGGCATTATGACATTTTTTCATTTTATTAACCATTCCCTTCCAATATTGACTGGGAAAATGTATCATCGGGACATGCTAGAGATCTAAAGTTCCTGGTTGGAATAAATGACATTTTTATGGAGCAATTGGTTCAGGAACCGACAAGAGAGGGAGCAATTTTAAATCTAATTCTCAGTGGAGCACAGGATTTGGTGAGAGAGGTAACTGTGGTGGGGGCTGCTTGGCAATAGTGATCATAATTTGATCAAATTTGAATTAATGACTGGAAGGGGGATAGTAAGCAAATCCACGGCTCCAGTGCTAAACTTTCAAAAGGGAAACTGATAAAATGAGAAAAATAGTTAGAAAAAACTGAAAGGAGCAGCTACAAAGGTAAAAAGTGTGCAAGAGGCGTGGTCATTGTTAAAAAAAACAAACCATCCTAGAAGCACAGTCCAGATGTATTCCAGGTGGAAAGAAGGCAAAACGATTACCAGCATGGTTAAAAGGGGAGGTGAAAGAAGCTATTTTAGCCAAAAGATCTTCACTCAAAAACTGGAAGAAGGATCGAACAGAAGGAAATAGGATAATGCATAAGCGTTGGCAAGTTAAATGAAAGACATTGATAAGACAGGCTAAGAAAGAATTTGAAAAGAAGTTGGCCATAGAGGAAAAAACTCACAGTAAAAACTTTAAAAAATATATCTGAAGCAGAAAGCCTGTGAGGGAGTCAGTTGGATCGTTAGATGATCGAGGGGTTAAAGGGGCACTTAGAGAAGATAAGGCCATCGCAGAAAGATTAAATGATTTCTTTGCTTCGGTGTTTACTGAAGAGGATGTTGGGGAGGTACCCATACCAGAGAAGGTTTTCATGGGTAATGATTCAGATGGACTGAACCAAATTACAGTGAACCTAGAAGATGAGGTAGGCCTGATTGACAAACTGAAGAGTAGTAATCACCTGGACCAGGGTTCTGAAGGAACTAAAAAAATGAAATTTCAGACCTATTAGTAAAAATGTGTAACCTATCATTAAAATCATCCATTGTACCTGAAGACTGGAGGGTAGCTAAGGTAACCCCAATATTTAAAAAGGGCTCCAGGGGTGATCCGGGAAACTACAGACCAGTTAGCCTGACTTCAGTGCCAGGAAAAATAGTGGAAAGTGTTCTAAATATCAAAATCACAGAACATATAGAAAGACATGGTTTAATGGAACAAAGTCAGCATGGCTTTACCCAAGGCAAGTCTTGCCTCACAAATCTGCTTCACTTTTTTGAAGGAGTTAATAAACTTGTAGTTCCCTGTACGTACCAGGATCAGTCCAGACGGTGTGTTATGTCCCCCGTCCAGCAGATGGAGTCAGAACAAAAACTTCTGGGAGAGGTGCTATATAAGTTCACCTCCCTTGTCTCAATACCCAGTATCTTTCTGACTCCAGCAGATGGTAGCAGGGGACCCTCAGCCCCCCAGCACAGTAGCTTAGTGGTATCCTAGGCTTGTACTCTTTTCCTTGGAGGGCTCAAGTTTAAAAAAACAAAAAAAAAATTTTTGCTTGTCAAGTTTAATTGGGTTAGCTCAGCTTGGAAGAGTTCCTGCTCGGGCTCTTCCCCCCCCCCCCCCCCCCCCCTCCCGGCACTTGCTGACAGGCCTGTTCCTGTATTTTCCCTCCTGTCCTTCTTAATCCTGCTGTCCGGGGGTAAGTTTATGTTTCTTCTCTTTTGGCAGTTTAACTCCCTCCTTGTGCCTGACCGCCGGGGTGCATGTTAGAGGCTCTAACCTCTCCCCCCCCCCTCCCCTCCAATCGATCGCCGCCCTGTGACGTGACATTCCCCGGGGCCGCTCTCCGCCGGGATGTCCGATTCCCCAGCAGTCCTTTCTTTCCGGGTCAGTGGGGTTTATGGGCGGTCCGTGCTTCACACTTGGCCTACAGGCGCCGAAGAAATAGCCTGTGTTTTCCGCTCCCCCCCTCTCCCTTGCTCTCAGAATGCCGCGTTTGGCGGCATGCACTGCCTGCGGCTGACTTGGGGGCCGGCTTTCACGGGAGGGGCTATGTACAAGCTGCCTCCCCGGTGGGGAAGGCTGCTCGCAGCAGGGGGGCGCTGCCGGAGCCCGTGGACAGGACCGCGCTTCTTGTCAGCGGCAAGCCTCGTTCCTGCTGAGTGTGGGAATGGCGGCCATCTTGTTTTCAGACGCTGAGGATGCAGACTCTCAGGAGAAGGACCCAGCACTGCTACCCGTTTTGGCTCCGTTTTCAGAGTCTGAGCCATGATCTCGCACAGGGGAGCCTCCAGCTTGCCCGCCCCCCCAGGGGGTCCCAGCTTTTTCACCGGAATTCGTGGTTTTGATGCATAATGCCTTCCTGCAGTGCATGGCCCAGCCTTTGGATGTCACCCCGGGACCCCCACCTCCCAAGTTGGCGCGCACTGCCCCACTCCCAGGAGGGACCCACTCCCAGGGCAGCTTACAGCTGGGCGGAAGTTTATCAGCACCAGCCCGGGATTCACCCGAGACCCTGGAGTTATCCCTCAACCCCGGTCAGTGACCCGATTCCGGATCCGCCGGGGACGATCCCATCTTGGGGGCCCAGATGGAAGGCGATGACCCTCGGGTTCTCCGCATCTTTCAGCCGGATGAGCTGGACGACCTAATCGCGCATATTCTACAGGAAATGGACATCGATGCCCCCCCCCCCCCCCGGGGCCTGATCCCAAGGTGAAGAAGGGGGATCCTCTCCTGGCGGGGTTGCGACCGCCGACTAGGGCCTTCCCTACTCATCCCACGTTTTTGTAGTTCATTTCCAGAGAGTGGGACTCCCCTGAAGCCACCATAAAGGTTAGCAGAGCGATGGAAAAGTTCTATCCTCTACCGGAGGAGTTCCTCGAGCTGCTCAAGGTTCCGGCGGTGGATTCTGTGGTCTCGGCTGTCACTAAGCGTACCATCATTCCGGTCACAGGCGGCACGGCGCTGAAGGATATCCAGGACAGAAGGTTGGAGGTTTACCTCAAGAGGATCTTTGAAGTTTCAGTGCTAGGAGTCCGTGCGGCCATCTGCATCTCACTGGCGCAAAGGGCAGGGCTTCGCTGGGTCCAACAGCTTCTCACCTCCCAGGTTCTGCTGGCAGCGGAGGCCCAACAGGCAGACAGGTTGGAGGCTACGATCGCGTACGGAGCAGATGCTCTATATGATCTTCTCCGGGTCCTTTCCCGGTCTATGGTGGCTGCGGTCTTGGCCCATCGCCTCCTGTGGCTCCGCAACGGGTCGGCGGATGCCTCTTCTAAGTCTCGTCTGGGGTTGCTCCCGTTCAAAGGCAAGTTTCTTTTCGGGGTGGATCTGGACCAGATCATCAAATCTCTCGGTGAAAATGCTGTTCACAGACTCCCGGAGGATCATTCTCGTTCTTCAAGATCTTTCAGTTCCTCCAGAAACCGGTTTTGGACACAGCGTCGGTTTCGGAATCCGAGGCAACAGACTCCATGGACACCGTCCTCCTGCTCGCATACCTGGAACCGATGCTTTCGAGGGCGCAGACCTGGCAGGGATGGGCTGGGGCATAGCGCTTCCTCAAAACCAGCCCAATGATGCCAGGCTGACCCATGCGGCGTTCCCCAGGATAGGGGGCCGGATTACGCTCTTCTACGAGGAGTGGGTCCACGTCACGTCGGATCAGTGGGTCTTGGATATTCTAAAACGCGGCTACGCCTTGGATTTTGTCCGCGCCCCCTGGGACAGGTTCATCTTCTCTCCATGTGGACCCCTTCACAAACAACGGGTTGTTCGTCAGACTCTCGACCGCCTCCTTTCACTGGGGGCAATTGTCCCGGTTCCCGCCACCGACTTGGGCCGGGGCTACTATTCCATCTATTTCGTGGTCCCCAAAAAGGAGGGCAACTTCCGTCCTATCCTGGACCTCAAGACAGTCAACAAATCCCTCAGGATTCCACAGTTCCAGATTGAGACCCTCCGCTCGGTCCTGGCCGCAGTACACCAGGGAGAATTCCTGGCCTCGTTGGATCGCACGGAAGCGTACCTTCACATTCCGATCCACCGGGCACATCAACGCTTCCTTCGCTTCAAGATTCTAGGTCAACATTTTCAATTCCAAGCCCTCCCTTTTGGTTTGGCGACAGCTCCACGCGTCTTCACGAAGGTCATGGTGGTAGTGGCGGCTGCTCTACGCAGGGAAGGAATCCTAGTCCACCCCTACCTGGAAGACTGGCTCATACGGGCGAAATCCCTACCCCAGGGTTATCGGGCGGTCGACAGAGTGGTGCAACTGCTCCAATCACTGGGGTGGATCATCAACTATTCCAAGAGCAGCCTCATCCTATCCCAGTCGCTGAATTTCCTGGGAGCGCGCTTCGACACAAAGGAGGGCAAGGTATTCCTGAAGCCGGAGTGGGTCCAGGCACTGCGCGATCAGGTTCGTCTTTTCTCTGCGCTCTCTTCGCCCACAGCTTGGGATTACTTACAGGTCCTGGGAACCATGGCCTCCACTATCGATCTGGTTCCGTGGGCTTTTGCGCATTTGCGTCCTCTCCAGAAAGCTCTACTCTCCCGCTGGAAACCGGTATCGCGAGATTTTCAGGTTGTCCTTCCGATCCCGCAGGCAGCACAGACCAGCCTCCTCTGGTGGTTGGATCCTCACCACTTGGCCCGGGGCGTATCCCTGGAAATGCCAAACTGGGTTGTAGTCACCACGGATGCCAGCCTCTCGGGCTGGGGAGCGGTATGTCAGTCGAGTTCGACACAGGGCCTGTGGACGCAGGAACAAGCGCAATGGCCAATAAACCGTCTGGAGACCAGCGTGGTCCGCTTAGCATTGAAGGTTTTCCTCCCCCTGGTTCGCCATCGGGCAGTCAGAATCCTCTTGGACAACGTGACCAGGGAGGCACGAGGAGCCATCAGGTCTCCCTAGAAGCAGACAAGCTGATACAATGGGCGGAACGCCACTTACTTCGCCTTGCAGGAGTGGACAACGTTCAGGCGGACTTCCTAAGCAGACAACACTTAGACCCCGGAGAATGGAAACTCTCGGAAGACGCGATGTGTCTGATCATCCGACATTGGAGGGCCCCCCCCCCCCAAATGGATCTTATGGCCACAGCCTGCAATGTGAAGGCTCCTCGCTACTTCACCCGCAGGAGAGAACGCAGAGCGGAGGGAGTCGATGAGCTGGTGTTACCATGGCCTCGGCAGATTTTTCTACATGTTTTCCCTCCGTGGCCTCTGGTGGGCAAGGTAATTCGAAGAATAGAGGGTCACCAGGGGCCAGTGATTCTGGTCGCGCCGGAGTGGCCTCGAAGGCCGTGGTTCGCAGACCTGTTCAACCACGCGGAGGAGGGCCCCCTTCACCTCAGTCACCTCCCATACTTACTCCGGCAAGGGCCAATATTTTTCAAGGAGGCAGATCGCTTTTGTCTTGCGGCTTGGCTTTTGAGAGGCGCAAGTTAGGACATCGTGGGTACCCTCAGGCGGTGATATAGACTCTGATGCGAGTATGTAAGACATCCACTTCCATGGCTTATGTTTGTGTGTGGAAGGTTTTCGAGACATGGTGCGTGTCACATTCCATCCAGCCAACCCACGCCTCGGTGGCGGAGATTCTCTCGTTCTTGCAAGCTGGCCTGGATAAGGGTCTGGCTTATAATTCTTTGCGAGTTCAAGTTACGGCCTTGGGTGCTTTTCTTCGCCACGGGGTTCAGTCTATGCTCTCGTCCCATCCGGATATACTCAGTTTCCTCCAGGGGGTTAAACACTTGAAGCCGCCGATACGGCCTCCTTGTTCTTCTTGGAACCTCAACCTCGTGCTGTGCGTCCTCGGCAGGCCTCCTTTTGACCCTCTACGTTCCGCTACGCTTAAGGATCTCACACTCAAGACGATCTTCCTGGTAGCGATTAGTTCGGTGTGTCGCATTTCCGAATTGCAAGCGTTATCCTGCAGGGAGCCATACCTCAGTTTCACCGACGAGGGGGTCACGTTACGCACGGTACCCTCTTTCGTTCCCAAGGTGGTTTCGGCCTTTCACCTCAACCAGATGGTGGAATTACCTTCCTTTGCGTCGACGGATTCTCGTGATCTACGCAAGCTCGATGTGAAGCTATGTCGTCTGCAGTATCTGGAGATCACCAATGAGTTCAGTCTTTCCGATCACCTGTTCGTTCTTTGGTCGGGACCTAAGAAAGGATTTATGGCCTCCAAACCGACTATTGCCCGGTGGCTGAAGGAAGCAATCGTTGCCGCATGCGTTGGGGCGGGACTGAACCCGTCACCGGGACTCAAGGCTCACTCCATTCGTTCTCAAGCTACGTCGTGGGCAGAGAGTCATTCGGTCTCCTCGCAGGAGATCTGCAGGGTGGCCACTTGGAAAATTGCTCCATACCTTCGCGAGGCACTATCTGCTCGATGTCTGGGTGCCATCTTAAGGTTCTTTTGGGGATGGGGTCATCGGAGCAGGGCTGTCTACGGCCCACCCATAATAGCGACGCTTTGGTACATCCCACCGTCTGGAATGATCCTGGTATGTACAGGGACATATGTACAGACACCCTCCCTGTATCTTGGGGGTTTTATTTGGGGAGCCTCTACTAGACTCTCATCTCCTACTCATCTCAGGGCTCCCTGGGGACCTAGGGAGTCCTTTTCTGACAGTTCTGTTTGCAAGTTCCAGTTGGAGTTTTCTTGTACAGTTAAGTACACCTTACAGTTGTTGGCTTAAGTTTGCCTCTTTTGTGTTTACTTACTTGATCCCTCAGTCTCTTCTCTTGTTTTCTGGGCATTGTTAGTCTAGTTACTGAGTATTGAGACAAGGGAGGTGAACTTATATAGCACCTCCCCCAGAAGTTTTTGTTCTGACTCCATCTGCTGGACGGGGGACATAACCCACCGTCTGGACTGATCCTTGGTACTACAGGAACGAAAATTAGCAGGTGAGGAATAATTTTCTTATAAAGGTGAACCGGTAGATGTAGTGTATTTGGATTTTCAGAAGGCGTTGGACAAAGTTCCTCATGAGAGGCTTCTAGGAAAAGTAAAAAGTCATGGGATAGGTGGCGATGTCCTTTCGTGGAATACAAACTGGCTAAAAGACAGGAAACAGAGAGTAGGATTAAATGTACAATTTTCTCAGTGGAAGGGAGTGGGCAGTGGAGTGCCTCAGGGATCTGTATTGGGACCCTTACTTTTCAATATATTTATAAATGATCTGGAAAGAAATAAGACTAGTGAGGTAATCAAATTTGCAGATGATACAAAATTGTTCAGAGTAGTTGAATCACAAGCAGATTGTGATAAATTGTAGGAAGACCTTGTGAGACTGGAAAATTGAGCACTGAAATGGCAGATGACATTTAATGTGGATAAGTGCAAGGTGATGTATATAGGGAAAAATAACCCTTGCTCTATTTACACGATGTTAGGTTCCATATTAGGAGCTACCACCCAAGACAGAGAGCTAGGCGTCATAGTGGATAACACATCGAAATCATCGGTTCAGTGTGGTGCGGAAGTCAAAAAAGCAAACAGAATGTTGGGAATTATTAGAAAGGGAATGGTGAATAAAATGGAAAATGTTATAATGCCTCTATATTGCTCCATGGTGAGACCGCACCTTGAATACTGTGTACAATTCTGGTCGCCGCATCTCAAAAAAGATATAATTGCGATTGGAGAAGGTACAGAAAAGGGCAACCAAAATGATAAAGGAAATGGAACAGCTCCCCTATGAGGAAAGACTAAAGAGGTTAGGACTTTCAGCTTGGAGAAGAGACGGCTGAGGGGGGATATGAAAGAGGTGTTTAAAATATAGTTGCGATGGAGAAGGTACAGAGAAGGGCAACCAAAATAATAAAGGGGATGGAACAGCTTCCCTATGAGGAAAGGCTGAAGAGGTTAGGGCTGTTCAGCTTGGAGAAGAGACGGCTGAGGGGGGATTTGATAGAGGTCTTTAAGATCATGAGAGGTCTTGAACGAGTAGATGTGACTCGGTTATTTTCACTTTCGAATAATAGAAGGACTAGGGGGCATTCCATGAAGTTAGCAAATAGCACATTTAAGACTGATCGGAGAAAATTCTTTTTCACTCAACGCACAATAAAGCTCTGGAATTTGTTGCCAGGGGATGTGGTTAGTGCAGTTAGTGTAGCTGGGTTCAAAAAAGGTTTGGATAAGTTCTTGGAGGAGAAGTCCATTAATGGCTATTAATCAATTTTACTTAGGGAATAGCCACTGCTATTAATTGCATCAGTAGTATGGGATCTTCTTAGTGTTTGGGTACTTGCCAGGTTCCTGTGGCCTAGTTTGGCCTCTGTTGGAAACAGGATGCTGGGCTTGATGGACCCTTGGTCTGACCCAGCATGGCAATTTCTTATGTTCTTATGTTCTTATGTCTAGAACGGGTAAATGTGAATCGGTTATTTACTCTTTCGGATAATAGAAGGACTAGGGGACTCTCCATGAAGTTAGCATGTGGCACATTTAAAACTAATTGGAGAAAGTTCTTTTTCACTCAATGCACAATTAATCTCTGGAATTTGTTGCCAGATGATGTGGTTAGTGCAGTTAGGGCCGGATTTTAAGAGGTATGCACGAGCGAACATTGGTGCATGCAACCCGGCGTGCCCAAATGTACGCCTGATTTTATAACATGCGGGTGCAGCCGCCCGCATGTTATAAAATCCATGGTCAGCGTGCGGAAGGGGGTGCACGCCGAGCCCTAGGGGAGCCCCGATGACTTTTCCCGTTCCCTCCGCTCCCAGCCCTATCTAAAACTCCCCCTAACCTTTGTTTTTGTAGTTGCGCTTGCCTCTGGGCAGGCGTAAGTTGTGCGCACCGGCCAGGTGCCGGTGCGCAATCCCCAGGCCCAGCAGCAGTGGAGAGGCCTCTGGCCACGCCCACGCCTTGGGACTTACACATGTCCCAGGGCTTGCGCGCGTCGCCGGGCCTATGCAAAAAAGGCTCGATGCGCGTAACCCCCCTATACGTGTTGGCTTTGATAATCTGCCCCTTAGTGTAGCTGTGTTGTAAAAAAGGATTGGATAAGTTCTTGGAGGAGAAGTTCATTACCTGCTATTAATTAAGCCGACTTAGAAAATAGCCACTGCTATTACTAGCAACAGTAACATCAAATAGACTTAGTTTTTGGGTACTTGCCAGGTTCTTATGGCCTGGATTGGCCACTGTTGGAAACAGGATGCTGGGCTTGATGGACCCTTGGTCTGACCCAGTATGGCATGTTGTTATGGGGTTACACTGGTCTGCCTAGGTGCAAAGGTCTACAGTTGAAAGTGCCCCTCTTACAGTGGAAGATATATAGAGTATCTGTCTCTATCTTTGTCTCTGTCTCTCTTATCCTGCGCCCCCCCCCCCCTAGGTTCAGGATCCCTCTGGCCCAAAATCTGCAGACTTGCGCCTCATCAGGACCAGTAGTAAAGTTACACGGGTAAGATGGCGCACGTTGCTATGTTCAGCCTTGCAAAATTCAGCTGTGATGTGCGTAAGTCTTGGCCCCAGCCCAGAACATCCATGCCCTGCCCCTTTTCTGCCTCCTTATTCTTGACGAGCTTACTTCCTGACTTCTTAAAATTCGCATTACTTGTACGTGGCCGTTTTTGCATGAGCAATGCCTTTGAAGTCTATCTATAAAGGTTTTTCCCATAGACACAAAATGGGAGAAAAGCCTTAATGAATCTGGCCCTAAGTAGAATAATACAGCATCCACACTAAAGTTTCAATATAGTAATTAAACACTGTGATAGGGTATATATATATTTATTTATTTGTTTGTTTTTTTTATATACTGACATTAACATAACTCATCCCATCAGTTTACATATAACAAATTAAAAAAAGAAAGGTTACATTGTAATAAATAGTAGAGGGAGAATTAGAAATGAAACATAGAAACATAGAAATGACGGCAGAAGAAGACCGAATGGCCCATCCAGTCTGCCCAGCAAGCCTCACACATTTTTTCTCTCATTCTTATCTGTTACTCTTAGCTCCTTGTTCTATTTCCCTTCCACCCCCACCATTAATGTAGAGAGCAGTGATGGAGCTGCATGCAAGTGAAATATCTAGCTTGATTAGTTAGGGGTAGTAGTAATGAGCAGGGGAAATAAAGAAAGTAGGATTTGCAAATATTAAATAGAGTGGTGATGATAATGATTCTTATTATGTTGATATGCTTTTTCAACGAGCCATGTTTTTAAAAAATTTTTTTTTAATGTTTGGGAACTGCTGCAGGAGGATAAGGGGGTAGACAGATATAGCATAGCAATAAGAAGCAGCAGAGAACAATCCCCAGGGAAAAAAAACTGCAGTAGAAAAGAGAATAAATAGATGGCAAGCCTGAATAACTGGCCAGGCAAAATGTAGTATTGCACTAGGGATGGAGGGTTGGAATTCCGACCACAGCCTGCTGCTGTGGATCAGAAGGTTGTTAGCATCAATAGACCAGCTGCAATGCCATGGAAGCAAGAGGGTACCTTTCAGCATGTTTGAAAGACTGGACCTAGAAGGAAAGATTAATATTGCTTCATAGAGGGGATGGATTTTGCTTCCCATTCAGTCTATAAAGACAGCATTTTTGTTTTTTCTTTTTAAATATTTTTAACGAAAATTGTTTCATACAAATAGGATAAAAGCAAAAAAGAAGTTAAAGCAATTTTATTTTACTGGAAGATGCATTTTTTTTGTTAAATATATGTCCAGAAGCTGAAATATTAGATTGTATTCTGTATGGTGGCAAGCTTGTCATAAAAGGATAGGAAATTTTGCAGTTGACCTGTTTTTTCCTCTGTTCAGTCCAAAGAGAGGATTATGAGATTGTACTGGTGGCTGTGTGCATGATCCCCTCTTATTACCAGGAAAAGGCTTTGACTAAAGGTCTCAAACTTTGAGTGACTTAAGCAGGGACGTAATGTGGGTAGGACATAATCACTCGAGGTGGTGTATGGCAAAGAGATGCTATGGGAGACATAAAGCTGAGGCACTGTAGAATCTGTACATTAGAAGTAGGAATTGTTAGAAGACTGAAATGCAATAAAAAGTTCTGATTAAAAACAAAATGAAAACAGTTCTTTAACTTTTCTTTTTTTTTTTCTAAAATTGTTTGGGCTCCTTGATGGTAAACTCTAAAATTATATAAAACCCAGCAGCTTACAGTATAAAGAATTATTTTTTTAGAATTTTTTTTTCTTTTTATGAAAAGTTTCATGATAATTATATCAAAAATTTTATACAATGTAGTTTCAGCCCATCACTTCATCAAATTAAGACATATTCAGGATCAATGAGACATATCTTAATTTGAAATGCCAGTAAGGCAAACATCTACAGGAAAGAAGTAATTTAAAAAACAGCTGTTTTCAAAAATGAAATAACTCAGGGTTCCAAATAATAAAAAGCATAATCCAAAGGCTTAATATTTCTTCAGATTGGTTACCTCATACAACTCTATCATGCTTTTGGCATCAAGAAAAACACAGCTGCAACTAACATTTTATTTTGATTGTAGGCCAGTCGAAAAACAGGCCTGTTGCTTGCCTTTGGCTAGGGCGAGCTGGCCAGTCGGCTGTGGTGCTGAGAGATAAGGGGCGCCACTGGCATTGCCCATTGGTCTGGTCAGCCGTTGGGCTGGACATGAACCTGGTGGAGGAAGGCAATTCAAGCAAATGCTAGCTGCATAGAGTCCACTCGCTTAAAGGCACAGGTGTTGCCAGCTCAATGGCATTTAAATTACCGCCGGCCTATGCACCCCTGCACCTTTAAGGAGACAAACTCGTCTTTCCTGATGCTGGCACCTCTACATCCATGGCTGCATGGCTCACTGATGAGATTTTGTGTTATTAGGGTGCAGAACAAAGAGAAGTAGTGCTTGCACCACAGAGGAAGGAGCAGCTGCGTTCAAATTGATGGCCAGAGCATGAAAGCGGGGTCTTACAAATTGTTGTGGGTCTGATTGGAGCATTTGTTATACCTTGCTGTCACCTTTTGGCTCTGTATATGCTTGTAGAGCACCAGGAGGTGGAATAGCCCATGGACATGTTGCTGGGTCCAAGTTAGCTCCAAAGGTATTTTTTGTTTGTGTGTGTATATGTACAATTTCATAGAGGTCAATATTCAGCCAGCCATGTCAGAATAAAATTACCCAAACAGCTTTTTCTGGGTCACTCTATCCAAATATTCAGCCCAAAACTGAGCTGACCTGAAAATCTAGTCTAAAGCTGTCTGGATAACTATAGTACTGCTGTTTACCCCAGACACTGTTACTGAAATAAATTTGCTTGGGCAGTGTTGCCTGGACAAAGTGAAACTGTGATCTAGGAACACTCCCAGTGTAATTTTTTTTTTTTTTTTTGCTGGCTGGTCAAAATTTATCCACACAATTTGTCTGTAAAAATGTAACCAGGTAGCAGGGGGAAAAATGTAATTTTGGGGGTTGTCCAGCTTGCTTCCAACGCTAGTTGGACAATCCATTTGAATATTGGCTTCAGAGTCATTCAAATTTTCCAAGTGAGCTAAATTCTTTAAAAGCAATCTCCAAATAAAAGTGAAAAGCCTGTTAAAATATGGTGAGGTTTTTATTTTCACTTGTAAGAAGCATAGGAAGGTGCTTAAAGATTGATGGGGGTTGAGGGTAAGCAGGGATTGGGAAATTGTTTGGAGGGAGAACTGTACTTGGATTGTGAGAGGAGAGTATGGGGTGGGAAAATTTGGGATTTAGGATGGATGGGGTGGGTGGAGACCAAGCAGGATAGAGGTGGGAACTCAGATTGGTTGGTGTACCAGTAGGTGGTGTCAGATGAGGCTATGGGTGACAATCTGGAAAAAAGAAAAGGGGGCCCATCCACAAAAGTTTTCTCAGAGCCCCATAAGTGGTTAAAGCAGCTCTGGATTCAGGACAGGAGTACCACCAACCACGCACGAAGAGTGGAGCAACCTGGTCTCAGCAGGCAGGGTAGAGGGGGAGAGAATACTTTCAGGGAGGGAGGCAGTGTCTTGAAGGAGAGCGAGAAGAATGATAGAATGCTGAGAGAGGGAAGAACCTTTAGAGAGTGAGGGAGGGGGAAGAGAGAATGCCTATAGGGAGGGGGGAGATAATGGATGGCGTGAGAAGGTTGGGGGGAGGGATAATTCTGTGAGGAAGTGTGGAGGGGACGGGATGTCTGGAAGAGAAGGCGCCATCAACAGTTTCCACCCAGGGCACCACTGGCTCTGGAGCCAGCCCTGAAGAGTGCCACACAATTTCTTTAAAAAAACCCTAATGTTCATATAACAAGCTCAAACAGAAATCCAGCCCGGTATGTCATGAAACCTGAAGTGTTATTGACTACCTGTGAGCCTGGTTCAGGGGTATAGCATGTTAAACCCCCAAAAAATCTTTCTAGAATATTATTTTATTTACTTGACATAATTACTGCTAGTCTTCTAAGGGTACTTCCAATTGCTTCAACGTAATCTTGGATAAATCCAAGTAAACTATTTTCAGTCTTTCTGGTGCAGTCAGTTTTTCCAGCACAAGCATTCCCAAACATTATCTCACTTCTGGTACAACTAGTTGCTTCAAAAACAAGCACTTCTGAAAAAAATCCTGATTATGGGATACAATTTTCTCAAATACTTCTGGTGCATTAAAACTGTTATTGGGTCAATAAATAGATCTTTTCTTGAATATTCATAACAATATGGGAACTATAAATCATTGCTTTTCTTGTCTAGGAAATTAACATGAATAGGTCAACAAAGAAAATATGAATTAAACATCAGATTTGTAAGCGAGGTGGACCCTTGCTGCTGTGTTGAGGTTGACGCAGCATGTGGGGCGTAGCTGGCAGAGGTTCTCGGGTGGGAGACTGGTCTAGGGCTTCACCTTTACCAGCACCTTTCCCCGCAGATTGAGCCTTTGGGTTCTGGGGACTGGCAGGACTTAGGCGAGAGTCTTTCAGAGAATGGGGTAGGTAGTCTAGGGCCAGGCAAGGGTCAAGGCAGATAGCAAGCAAACAAGTTCAATGGCTGGCAAGGGGTCAGCGGCAGTCAAGAGAAGTCAGTATCCAGGCAAGGGGTCAATTTGAGTAGTCAAAATGAAGAGAAGACCAGGATGAGACAGGATAGGCTGGAGAGACTAGGCCAAGGCTGGACGAGGCAAGGTAGGCTGGAAGACTAAGCAAGGGTAGGCTGGAAGGATGAGGCAAGGCTGGATGAGTAGCAACACGCACTACACTAAGTAGGAGGACTTGTTGCTGAGGTAAGGTAGGGATGTCTGCTGGGCCCTTTTATAGGGCTGATGATGATGAAGTCACTCCTGGTCACCGCAGTATTTTCCCGCAGTGGGCCGTTTAAGGATTGAGACGTTGGGCATGTGAATGCCTATGTAGGGAGCTGGAGGTGGAGGTCCAGGCAGCATCCTGCCATGCAAGGGAAGGACTGCGGTGTCTGCCACAGAGGAGGGGCCTGGCTGCTGGCAATGGGGTGAGTGAGGCAGCTTGCGGGGATGACCTTCAAGCCTCCAAACTTAATAAAATTAACAAAATGATGAATGAAAATATTTTTCATCATTTTATTAAAAAGTCATTTTCTAAATTCACCTCACAGGTGTTAATGACTTCAAGTTTGTATCCCTCACTGTACCTTTAAAGTAGGCACCCATCAAAATCATCTTACCATAATGATTTTTAGAAATCTTATCTCTGCATCTGTCCAAATAGAGAAAATATGTTTAATGAATCATAACTATACAGATACTGAGTGGGACAACAAATGTGTTCTTAAAATCACAATATATGTTAATCATGGGGGAAGGGGGTGGGTTCATGGACCCCTATAGGTGTATCCTTTATATGTCAATAACATTTTACATTAAAAATAAAATAATTTCTCATTAGTGCCATTTGTGTTTAGATGAAAGAACAATCCTTGATACCAATCTGAGATTTTTAAGGGACCAAAGAAAGGTCATATAAGCTCTAACTTCATAACAGTTAAGTAATTGTAAAATGGCATTAGATGTATATTGAGTTGCTGTGGCTCTAGATTGTATTTGAACTACTAAAGAATTTCTCACTTTCAAAATGGGGGACACACAAGTGTGTTTAGCATTGTTTACTAACAGCTATTGATCGTGTGGAAAAATCTAGGCTATTATTATTATTTGTATCGTGTATCTTTTATACACTAAAAGCCATGGAACCAGAATACAGAATAGCAGAGTCTCATCTTTGAGTGGGGAGTGGGGTCCCTCTTTCTCCTCCTTTCCTCTGTCAAAAACCAAATAAAGGGCCAACTCCCTCAACCTCCTCGTCCCCACCAGTTTTCTCTTTCTCACTCACCCTGGCCCCACCAGCCAATCTCTCTCTCCCACCCATACCCTGTCCCTACTAATGTCTCTCTCCCTCACTCGCCTTATACCCACATCTCTCTCTCTCTCTCTCTCTCTCTCTCTGTCTCTCACTTTGGCCCCATCAGTTTCTCTCTCTTCTCCACGCACTCTGTCCTCACCAGTCTCTCTGTCTCACCCTGCCCCCATTTGAGCCTTTGTCTCCTCACCAGTCTCTCTCTTTTCCACTTTTCCTTCACTAGTCTCTCAGCCCTGTCCCTCTCTCTCAACTCCACCACTACCATCTCCCCAAAGTAGTTTCTCTCTCAGCACCCCCAGTCTCTTCTCATATTGTGTTTAGTAGGGTTTCTATTCCAGCAGCAGCTCTGGGCCGAAGATACTTCTGATGCCATCTTTTACCTGCTCTCCTCCTGCGTTTGGTTTCTGCTGGCTGCTGATGACTCCATGTTCTGCTCTGTTCTCTCTCATCCCCTACCACCCCTATCCAGTGGCACAGAAATAATCCTGGAGAGGGCAGGAGAGATCCTTACTTTCTCCTGCCCCACGTTCTGATAATGAAAATGGTACCAGCTGAACGACACCGTCCTTTGTTCTTTCTGCACATCTGTGATGCAAAGGAGTGTCAAGTAAGCTGGTGCTAGTTTCATCACTGTAGCGAGTGGGGCAGGAGTGAGGGAGGATCTCTTCTGCCCCAAGGCCATTTTTTGCAACATCAGATGGGCTTGGAGTCCCTTGATGCCTCTCAGTGGGGAGGATGAACTAGAAGGGTCTCCAGCCAAGGTGTGTGTGGAATTACAGCAGTAAGGGTCTGATCTCCAGCTGAGGTGGGTGTTACCAGGTGGGGAAGGCAGGGGGGAGGTCTGCAGAGGGTCCTTTCTTCACCTGAGGATGAGAGGATTGGATCATGAAGGACCCTTTATTGACACTTGGAGGCAGGCACGGTGAGGGAGAGAGGGATTGGATCTGTGAGACTGACTGGTGCGTTAGCCTGATGATGCCTTCCCAAATAGTTAACTACACCTTTCCTAGCGTGTAGCAGATGGACTCAGGACCAATGGGTATAGTGTACTCCTGATAGCAGTTGGGAGACAGAGTCAGATTTCATTCTGACGTCAGCCTACATATACCTGTGCAGGAAGCTTAGCTCTTCAGTATTTCTCCATCTCCTAAGCAGTTAGGGACATTACACACACTTGCATAGCATTAGGAAATCAAAATCAACAGACCCATCCACAGGAAGAAGCCATAGGGGGCAGACTAGATACCCCTCTTCTACCAAAGATGGTCGAGATAACGTTGAACAAGTGGGTCCTACCCATCATTCGAGAGGGATACTATCTGGACTTCCACAACATTCCTCCAGACAAATTTGTGAGATCACCGTGCCACTCCCTCTCCAAGAGGACGGCAGTGGAAACCACACTGACAAAACTACTCAGCCTAAAGGCGATAACCTCGGTGCCCAAGCATCAACAAAATACTGGTCACTAATCCATCTATTTTATCATTCCCAAGAAGGAGGGAATGTTCTGGCTCATCCTGGACCTCAAGACCGTCAATCGCTACCTGAGGGTACCGCACTTCCGCATGGTAACCCTACGTTCAGTCATAAGGGCAGTACAACCGGGAGAATTCCTGACTTCTCTGGATCTATCAGAAGCCTATCTCCACATCCCGGTCCATCACGCCCATCAGCGCTTCCTACGCTTTGCGATACTGGACCATCATTACCAGTTCCGGGCGCTACCCTTCAGACTAGCTACGGCCCCTTGGACGTTCACCAAGATCATGCTGGTAGTGGCAGCGACACTGAGGAAAGCAGGAATCCTCGTACACCCATATCTGGACGATTGGCTGATCAGAGCAAAATCTCCAGAGGAAAGTTACCAGGCATCCACCAGAGTCAAGAATCTACTACAGAATCTCAGATGGGTCATCAACACAGCCAAGAGCTGCCTGCAGCCCTCCCAATCACTAGAGTACCTGGGAGTCCGGTTCAACACCAAACAGGACAATGTTGTTCTTCCCTCTACAAGGAGAAGGAAATTGATGGACCAGTTGCAAAAACTGTTGAGCTATGCTCGCCCCAAGGTATGGGACTACCTCCAAGTCCTCTGTCTCATGACATCGACCCTAGAAGTCGTCTCATGGGCAAGGGCCCAAATGTGCCCACTACAACATTCCCTAATGTCACGATGGAACCCGATGCCCCAGATTTACTCCGTTCGCCTCCAGCTTCCGGCAGAGTTCCGGACCCAGCTTCAATGGTGGCTACAGGAAGACCACCTGAGCAAGGGAGTAAGACTATCACCTCCAATCTGGATCTTGCTCACCATGGATGCGAGCCTGCGAGGGTGGGGAGCCCACTGCCAGGAACTGACGGCCCAGGGGCAATGGGACAAGGAAGAATCGGGATGGAACATAAACAGACTGGAAGCCCGAGCGGTCGGACTAGCCTGCCTACGGTTCAGTCACAGACTCAGAGGCGAATCTGTCAGAGTCATTTCGGACAACGCCACAACAGTTGCCTACATCAACTGCCAGGGAGGAACCAGAAGCCAACGGGTCTCCCTGGAAATAGACCCCCTAATGGCTTGAGCGGAAACAAACCTGCAAGGGATCTCAGCCGCCCACATCGCGGGAAAAGACAATGTCACTGCGGACTACCTCAACAGAAAGAGTCTAGACCCAGGGGAATGGACGCTGTCTACCACAGTCTCCCAGTTGATAGTAAACTGCTGGGAAGCCCCAGCCAAGGATCTCCTGACAACCCGGTCCAGCGCCCAAGTTCCCAAGTTCTTCAGCCGCAGATGAGAACCGAAATCCCAGGGAATCAACACTCTCGCAGGACACAGGAAGGCCAGCTGTACGCGTTTCCCCATGGCCACTACTGGCTGGGATCATCTGCAAGATAGAACATTACAGGGGGCTCGTACTTCTAGTGGCCCCGGACTGGCCAAGAAGGCCATGTTACGCAGACATGCGAAGACTTCTTGCGGGGAACCCTCTGTGCCTACCCCCACACAGGGACCTTCTCCGGCAAGGACCGATCCTCCACGAAGACCCAACTCGATTCTCACTTACGGTCAGGCCATTGAGAGGACTTGCCTGACGAAGAGCAGATATTCTAAGGCAGTGATTGACACCTTGCTCCGAGCATGCAAGTTTTCCACGTCTCTGTCTTACGTACAAATATGGAGAATATTCGAAGCCTGGTGTGAAGACCGCGACATCCTTCCACAGACAGTCAAAATTCCCATAATCCTGGAATTTCTTCAGGACGGCTTGAAGGGATTGTCTCTCAACTCTTTCAAGGTTCAGGTGGCCGCACTGGCCTGCTTCAGAGCCAAAGTGGACGGCATCAGACTATCATCCCATCCAGACGTCTCCCGCTTCCTAAGAGGGGTCAAGCTTATCCGACCACCACTAAAGTGGCCGGTACCCTTATGGAATCTCAATCTAGTGCTGGACTTCCTAGCGGGAGCTTCCTTCAGACCTATACACGGTCTGTCACTATGGCTCCTGACCTTGAAGACTGCATTCCTAGTGGCAATATGTTCAGCCCGTCGCATCTCCGAGCTTCAAGCACTATCCTGTTGGGAACTGTTCCTCAGGTTCACACCAGGATCCATACAGCTTCGCACTGTCCCCTCTTTCCTTCCAAAGGTGGTCTCTCATTTCCATCTAAACCAAACCATCTCGCTGCCATCTCCAGACTAACATAAGGACTCTGAAGACTCATGCCTTCTTCGCCATCTTAACATCGGCAGACTCCTAGTCTGATACCTGGAAAGATTGGAATTGGTACGAAAGTCGGACCACCTGTTCGTCCTTCACAGTGGGAAGAAACAGGGGGAATCTGCCTCGCGGGCAACCATAGCCCGTTGGATCAAAGAAGTTATCAAGGCGGCCTACTTAGAGGCAGGAAGCCTCCACCTCTACAGGTCAAGGCCCATTCTACAAGGGCCCAGGCAGTGTCCTTGGCAGAAACCAAGATGCTGTCTCCCACTGAGATCTGTCGGGCGGCGACGTGGTCCTCCATACATACCTTCTCGAGATTCTACCGCCTGGATGTCCAGGCCCGGGAGGACACATCATTTGCAAGGGCAGCCTCCGACCCGGTTCTGGAGTAGCTTTTGTACATCCCATTGGTCCTGAGTCCATCTGCTACACGCTAGGAAATGGAGAAATTACTTACCTGATAATTTTGTTTTCCTTGGTGTAGACAGATGGATTCAGCATCCCGCCCACAGCTGCCCCAAAATCCAGAAACCTCGGGTGACAATCCCTGAGAGCAAGACCAGCACAGGTAAGCCAGGTATTACCCCTAGTTCAAGACACCCTAGTTACCAGGTGTGCCCTGGTGGTCTCCAATTGGAAATCGGTTTAACCAGTCCTAGTTTTTCAAGTTAATCAAGTTAGCCAAGTTAATCCAGTTACTTAAAACACACATATATCCACAATTGCTTTTCGAGGAGAATACTGAAGAGCTAAGCTTCCTGTACGGGTATATGTAGGCTGACATCAGATTGAAATCTGACTCCATCTCCCAACTGCTATCAGGAGTACACTATACCCATTGGTCCTGAGTCCATCTGCTACACTAAGGGAAAACGAAATTATCAGGTAAGTACCAGTAATTTCTCCAATTTGATCTGTAGTTAGCTTTTTGCATTAGTTGGGTTACCGCAAATTGTGTGGCTTAACATAAATGCTAATCCATTTTAATAATAATGAGCTGGGTTTTGCATGAATTTGCATGAGACGTGGCTCATTACATTTTTTTGAGGTTTTAAGTCAATTTTTTAGGGTGTTAATGATTATGGGGCGGATTTTAAGAGCCCTGCTCGCCGGTGTGCCTATTTTACATAGGCCTACCGGCGCGCGCAGAGCCCCGGGACTCGCGTAAGTCCCGGGGTTTTCCTAGGGGGGCGTGTCGGGGGGTGGGCCCGATCCGCGCAGCGTTTTTGGGGCGGGACGTAGTGTTTCGGGGCGGGTCCGGGGGCGTGGTTATGGCCTGGGGCGGTCCGGGGGCGTGGCCCGCTGGCGCGCGGGGATTTACGTCTCCCTCCGGGAGGCGTAAATCCCCCGACAAAGGTAGGGGGGGGGGGGTTTAGACAGGGCCGGGGGGGGGGGTTAGTTAGGGGAAGGGAGGGGAAGGTGAGGGGAGGGCAAAAGAAAGTTCCCTCCGAGGAGCTCCGATTTCGGAGCGGCCTCGGAGGGAACGGAGGTAGGCTGCGCGCTCGGTGTGCGCCGGGCTATACAGAATCGGTAGCCTTGCGCGCGCCGATCCAGGATTTTAGCGGATACGCGCGGCTACACGCGTATCTACTAAAATCCAGTGTACTTTTGTTTGCGCCTGATGCGCCAACAAAAGTATGCCAAATCGCGCTTTTTGAAAATCTACCCCATATGAGGCCACATGGGTGACTTTTTAATATTTGTTGATGCGCTTTAATAAACAGGACTCTAAATTTGTAGTTATTTTGGATCTGTGTTTTAAAAGAATATCTACTGCTAAGTAAGATTAGTTTTCTGTTGTTTCTCCCATTCACAACAGCCTACATGTGTGAACTGGGATTTTTTATTTTGATGAGCTTAAATTAATAGGAAAAACCAGACTTAATAGCAAATCTGATAAGTGGGTAGTGCTTTCATCTTGTGATCCAAATTGGAAGGATCTCATGTACAACAGGCAAGCCCACCTGTCACAGCAAATGGAAATGAAATTCATCCTGAGGGGAGAAATGAAGAAAGAGAGAGCACATTGGATACACGAGAGAAAGAGGGAGACAGACTTGACAGTGGACCTGATATGGGGGCAGTACATTTATACTTTGATTTCAAATAGAAGATCAAGGACACCCATTGTAAATAAGCTTATGCTAGTCTTATTTTCCATATTTCTTTTATGTTTAGAAAGGTAATGGGTAACATCAATATAGAATTTTAGTTATTACTTGAAGTGAAGTGGTTGAAGCTAGCTATTTCCCTCAATCATTTTATGACAACTTGGGTCAAAAAGATATTATTGTTTGGGTCATGAGGATTAAGTGTTTTGCTTTACTTGATTCTGAGGAAAAAAACCACTTCTAATATCACTGCCCTAATAGACAGGCCAATCGATACAGTAAAAATCACGGGAGAGCGGGCGAGCACCCACTCTCCCGGCGCGCACACAGGCCACTCTCCTGCGCGCCGACAAAATTGAGCGTCTGGTTTTCAACCCGCGAGCCGTGGGCCGATTTTAAATTTTTTTTAAAATTTATTTTAACTTTTGGGATCTCCGACCTAATATCGCCGTGATATTAAGTTGGAGGGGGGCACAGAAAAAGCAGATTTTACTGCCTTTCTATGCACTTTCCTGGTGCCGGCAGAAATTTAACGCCTACCTTTGGGTAGGCGCTAATTTCTGAAAGTAAAATGTGCGGCTTGGCTGCACATTTTACATACTGAATCGCGCGGGAATAACTAATAAGGCCATCAACATGCATTTGCATGTTGCGGGCGCTATTAGTTTCGGGGGGGGTTGGACGTGCGTTTTCGATGCGCTATTACCCCTTACTGAATAAGGGGTAAAGCTAGTGCGTCTGAAAGTGTAGTTCTCAATAAAGAGACAACGCCTGCTACTGAAAATAATCAACTCAAGAAAAAACTCTTAGGCCACTAAGAATGTTACCACTTTCACATTAAAATTCACTCTTAGTAGGCTCACCATTTTTTCCTGAGAGCTGTTGACTGTTAATGTGAAGTTCAGTAATATTGCAGTATAGATTACCTACTAAATATTTAAAAATCAGAGAGACCATTGACTTCTGCGAATGCTACATTAAAAAGGCAATTAAAAAAAATTGTTTCCGCTGGCAAATCTTTGAAAGGGAAAGTACATGCATACTTTCCTTTGAGAACTGGTGCAGAGTTCATGGATAAAAGTTCTGGTGAATTTGGAAGCTGCCGCCTAGTTTTAGAATTGCTTCCTAAATGATTAAACTCATATGTCTCGAGTGCGGGCGGGTCACAGAAGTGAGAGGTACCAAGTGGCCTACAGCTGGACTCTGACAGTTCTCGCTTTCTCTCCGCTTTTCTCTTCTCTGCCTTTTTTTCTCTCTCACTTCCATCTCTTACTAATTTGTTCCCTCTCTTCAACTTAAATTTCCCAGATTTCCTTCTGCACTTTTCCTTCCCTAGTTTCCAGTTTACATAGTAATAAACTGGAAATGGAATGTTCTTAGTAGTTTAGAATTTAATGACTTTATTTCAGGAGATGAGAAAAATCTTGGCTTTTTACAGCTGCTTTTAACTAATTAATTTTAGCTCATGTGTTCAGTTATTGCTTTTACCTGACCAGAACGTATACACTGAATTAGGTCCTTTTATTCTTAATAGAAACAAAGAAATGTGACTACAGAAAAAGACCAAATGGCCTACCTTGTCTGCCCATCTTGCCCAACTAATGCTTTACACAATTCCTATCACTGCCTCAGAGATCTCCTTAGCTCATACTATACTGTTTTTGCCTCCCCACCTCTACTGGGAGGCTGTTCCATCCATCCAATATGCTCTCTGCAATTTTGGAGGTTTAATTTTTTTAATTGGTTAATTTATATATGGATTTTAGGCTTTTAGTGATTTTTAAAATATTGTTTGACTACGTTGTGTTTTATTCTGTTTTAATGCTATTGTATATTTTTTTTGTTTTATAAGAACATAAGAAATTGCCATGCTGGGTCAGACCAAGGGTCCGTCAAGCCCAGCATCCTGTTTCGAACAGAGGCCAAACCAGGCCACAAGAACCTGGCAATTACCCAAACACCAAGAAGATCCCATGCTACTGATGCAATTAATAGCAGTGGCTATTCCCTAAGTAAACTTGATTAATAGCAGTTAATGGACTTCTCTTCCAAGAACTTATCCAAACCTTTTTTGAACCCAGGTACACTAACTGCACTAAACCACATCCTCTGGCAACAAATTCCAGAGGCTTATTGTGTGTTGAGTGAAAAAGAATGTCTCCGATTAGTCTTAAAGTGCTACTTGCTAACTTCATGGAATGCCCCCCTAGTTCTTCTATTATTCGAAAGTGTAAATAACCGAGTCACATCTACTCGTTCAAGACATCTCATGATCTTAAAGACCTTTATAACTGTTCTCTGTCTTGAGGTTTTTTTTAACAAGGCAATTATAAGTGTGAAATAGATATTGTGCACAGTCATCTCTCTTTAATACCTAATTAATAAAACATACAGACATTTGCCTTTTTACAGTAATACCATATACATATGTTGCTGAGGTTACTGTGTTCACCATGCCAGTTCACGTTTTTCCATTCTTGGTAGGTGCTAGGGTGTTGTGACTTTCTAGTTTATTATTATTCCAAATTAAAGGGACACTTGTCAGGATTGATAAAATAGAACATTTTTGGAAAGAAAAATCTTGTTACCCTAATGTTATCTTTTTGTTTTTATTTAGGAATTTAGGGTTGACAAACAAGTTGTAGGTGAAACATTTTTACTGGAATTATTCTCTCTTCATCAGGTCAGCAAAAATCTGGTCAGTTTCACTGGCTTCAAATAGTACAGTCTCATCTAGCTTGTAGGCCGTGTGCATATGTCATCACCACTAAATAAAGGATAGGGGCAGAGGGGTAGAATGCCAGGGGTGATGAGACAGTAAAACTTCACAGTTGAAAGGGCTTCTATCTGATAATGGGTGATCATTCTATTGATCATTCTAATTTCAATTGTTTCCCTGGAAGGGAATTTTAGGCGTACACAAGAACAGAAAGCATTTTGAAATTAGGATGATCAAACACTTAGAAATAATTACAAAAGGACTTACTAAGGGCATGGGCTTTCTCACCCATTATCAGATATCTGCCCTCTCAATGGCTAAGTTTTACTGTCTCATCATCCCTGGTGTTCTCTCCTCTCTCTTTTTTTTTCTTTTAGTGAGCTGTAAGGACATGCAGGGACAGCCTAAGACCTAGATGACTATTTAAACCCAGCGTAACTGTACTGTTTCTTTGCTGACCTGATAAAAAAAAGAGAGCGCTCAAAAGCCCATCCCAGAATTATTAAGTTAGTACTACAATAACGGGTCACTTACAACTTCTTGCTGACCCTAGTGCCACGTATCCAAGTGGACTTACAGGGCACCCACAGTGCTTTGCTCAATGCTTGCTTGCTTTCTTTCTTTAAATTATTTTTTTTTTATTTAGATCTTTTTATTGGCATTTAAACATCACATGAATAAAAAAAACAAGAAAAGGATTATCATGACAAAACAAAGATATTCAAAGTCCAGATACTACCACTTAAGTCCACAGTATATTGGCGTTCAAATAGAAACTAAGATTAAAGGTAAAAGAAATATTCTATTAATCACTGGCTTGTTGGTCAATATCACTAGTAATACCCTAAAACAATATTCTACTCCCTCCCATACAATATTTTGCCATGAAACTGAGGATGTATCAGTAAAAGTTTCCAGATGGACAGGGTCAGTAAAAATATACTTATTACCTTGATGGATCACTAGACATTTGCATGGAAACTTTAAGAAAATGGATGCCCCCCCCAAGGAAAGGAGTAATGACTTCAGCTGTAAAAAGGACCTTCTACGCAATTGTTTTCCTGAGGAACATCAGGAAAGATCTGTGCCTCATCCACAAGAAAAAGCATCTTTATGCCTGAAAATTTGTCTTAAAACTAAATCTCTGTCCAAATCTAATACAAATGTGATAACCAAAGTAGCTCTAGTGGAAATATTGTCCTGAGAGGCCTGCAAAAAGGCCGTCAAATTATAACTGTCAAAAAAGGATCAATATAGCCATACTACTTTCCTCTTTATTATCTTTCTTCAAATCAGGAACCTAGAAACATCTTGATAAAGCAACAGTGTTATCTGGAGTAACTTGCAGAATCTCACTCGAATATTTCGTAAATAATTCAATAGAGGGAATTAACCTGGACTTGGAAAAATGTACAATCCTTCATAGTCACAATCAATGTTTTATTTTAGTAATGCCTTGCATTTTTTTGCTGTGGCTTTTTTTTTATTGTTTGATTGTCTGACATTTGTTTGTTTTAGGGCCATTTTCAATAAAGATATTTTCCATAGATACAGAGTAGGAAAAATGCTTTTTGAATACGATCCCGATAGCGTTAGGAAAATTCAGTAGGATTTGCTAATCCTAGTGCTTCAGTTTATATATTTTTGTGGTTGCAATCCTGAGGATGATGGTGAAAAGCTTGCAATTTAAATGTAATTCTGAGGTCAATATTCAAAAGGATTTGTCCTGCTAACTTTTAAATTATCAGACAAACCCTGAGATTTCAATTTCCTGCCCCTCTTACAGGTGAAAATGTACCTGGATAATACATTACCAGGCTAAAATTTAGCTGGAGAAAGAGGCTTGGCAGGGTGGCGTGCGGGGGGTATTCATGGGCATAGTTACATTTATTCAGCTAGTGCTGCTATTCAGCACTAACTGGATAAACTTAGCTAGGGACATGTGGTTGGAAAAATTGCTGTGCTAAAGTTATTGGGTATATTCAGTGGAACACTTATCTGGCTAGGTGCCACTGAATATCTGGATGAAGTCTGGATAATTTTCCTGCTCACCAGCTGCTGAATATTGATCTCTATATTTTTATGCATGCTAAGTTGAATTTTGTGTATCTTCAGAGTAAAAAAACAAACAAACCCCAAACTTACTGTTTTATATACCTGTTTAAATTTACTATTCTACTTTCATTTTTCTTTGTGTTACAGCATTAAAGATATGTAAATTGAGCAGGATTTGGTCATGGTGCCAGTGAACTGTTCAATTAATTTAGTTGCATAGTTATAAACAGATGTAAGTCCCTTCCCATTTTAGCTTGTGCTTTTAGGGTTTGATTGATTAAGCTTTTTTTGTGTAGACAGAAAAGGTGGGCCCGGGGCAAATACACGGGGCCCACCCATGACGGCAGCTCGCAAGTGATTGAGGCAGTGAGGAGGGGGGACGGGAGGGGGTTGGCGATCACACGCCCACTCACTGGCAGCCGTCGGATCGGGCATTGTCAGGGCCCAGCCCGGGGAGGGAACAATGACATCAATGGGCGGCGCCCTTAGATGACGCACGTGGTCCCTTAAAGGGCTGCGACTCGAGGTAAGCAATCCTTTTTGGATCGCCCCGCAAAAAGAAACACCCACCCACCCACCCACTCTGTTCTATCAAGCAATCAGATAGTTATCTATGTTAGCCAGCCATTTCTGGTACTTTTGATGTTGATGTTTTGTCGCAGTTGTTGGGGAAGGGCGGGTACCTGGGCCGGTGCAGGCGGATTACACGTGGTGCTGGGGTCATCACGCGACGGTGGGGTAGCCGTGAGCGCCTGGAGGTGTACGAGACGATGGGCCCCCTTGCTCGGGAACAAGGCTGGGGGGGCCCCGTAACGTCAGTCTGCCTTGCTTGGTCCAGGCGGCGGGCAGCAGCAGAACATCTGGCCGGCTCAGGTATCCCGAAAAAGTTATTATGTTATGTTTAAATAAAAGCTGTGGCCAATTTTATACCAACAACTGAGTCCGCGTAGTTAATTATACAGCGTTTAACAACAAAAGGGGTAACGGTTAAAAAAATTAAAATATATATAGTTTAATTGAATTGGTGACGAGCGACGAAAAGAACAAGTAGCAGCTGCTAACGTCATGAGAAAAAAGCTTTAATAAATCAGGGCCTTAATGGATATGGTAAGTAAGTAGTCCGAAAAAAATTTTGAGAAAATAGCAAGCTATTTCTCCTTTAAATTGGTTCCAGGTTCCTTTATTTGTTGATTTACTGTTATTTCCCATTGTGAGTTTTGCTCCGCTCTGGTAAAGGAGCGGAGCTGGGAGGGAAGTGGGGATCCAGCCGTTTGCGTCGCCGCGCGCAACTTCAGTAATCCACCCCTTCCGCCCGCGCATCTGCATTTGGCGCACACGTGCGTGTGCTAATATAAAATTGGGCGCGCATGTGTGCATGGGTAGTGGATTCTCTAACATGCGCATGTCGACGTGTGCATGTTAGAAAATCGGTGCTCCATTGTACGTGCGCCGGGAACCGCGCGCACGTGGATGCCCGCGCGCATATTATAAAATCTCCCATATAGGGAGGGCAGTTTAGACATCTGATTTAATGCTGATAAAATACTTTACCTTCGTAAATTGCTTTGAAAATTGTCTTTTATGTTTATTGCAAGTGCTTCCGATGCCATTTGTGAGTGACGTGGCTTTTCATTTAATGTCTGTTTTTCCATCAGATTACAGATAAACGAGTTTCCAGAAACCATGGTGTGCTGGAGGTGGTGGATGGGAAGCTTCGCATCAAAGCGGTAACTTTCAGTTTTATTTCATGGACATTTTTGTAGGAATTAGAAACAAGGCAAGACACAAATCTATTGTAGCAAATGTTACTAATGACTTCAGTCATGCCCTGGTCATCACAATTCTAAAGAATTGTAACTATTATTATAGCATTGGTATAGCAAAAATTGAGGGTTGTATTTACTAAGCTGCATTAGGCATTACTGAGCGGGAAATGCCTTAGTGCCATGATAGTGGGGTATTTTAAGTATCACATGCTATTTTATCCCAAATATTGCAAAAATTGTAATAAGCTAGTTTGCTTGCAAATGCATGTAAATCAGCTGATTACTAGGGAATTACAAACTAATAAAATAACACACAAATCACAAGCCATGTTATTTTCAGGAAAGTTAGCTTCAACAGGTGTCCCGATGCTCTCAGTCATGTCTTAAAGAGCCAGTGTGGCCTAAGGGCCCTCATCCCTCCAGAGATTGCTAGGTATGATCGGGGGGGGGGGGGGGAAATAGGGTGGCAGGGATTATAAGGCGAGAGAAGATTTGGAGACTTGGGGGGTGATAGTCCAAATTTTTCAAAGGGGTAGGGTTGGGAAGGAGGAAGGGCTGTGGCCATGCAATGTTTTGTTTTTTTTACTTTTAGTGTCTTGAGGCTGGCTCTAGAGGTGATAGGGTGGGACAGTTTTCTCACAAGACTCTCCAGGATTGTTTGTTTGTTCTTTGGGGGGGGGAGGGGGCGGCATTTGCTCGGGTCCTTTAACAAGATAGTCACTTCGGGTGAAGGGGCCCCCATCACAAGTTTTTTCATGTGTCAAAGCTGTGGTATTTTTCCTGGCAGTATTTTACCATCAGAAAAATATTGTGGGGTTTACTAAACTGTGGTACCAAATTTACACCTTTTAGTAAATGACCCCCTTGAGCTTATGGTTATAACCAAGATCAGTGTTCTAGGAAAAAGAACAGAAAATAAACTCCTAAGAAAACTAAATGGCATGAGCACTAGTCAGGAATGTTATCTTTCCTTGCCAAGCTCTCTAGAAATGGCCGTCTAGCAGTAGAAATAACTCTTGCAGTGACCTAGATTAAGCTGACAGATAGTAATCCTAATAGGGTCCGTCAGCATTGACTAGATGTGTTGCAATGAAAAGTGTAACATGAGGCAATACTCCTGCATCCACATGTGATGCTGAGGCAATACAGTTTTATTTTCATTAAATGAAGTAGACCATTAATCATTTGTCTGCTTAAGTCTGACCCAGTCATACCTTTCTTTTTGCTTCCAAATTACTGGAATTATTATAATATATGAGCCTAAAAACATTTTGAGTATTGTGGAAATCTGCTCATGGTGTTTCATTGGTCTTCTGTATAACATTAATACTTGAAGCTCCGAATCAGGGCCACTCTTGGTAGTGGGGGAAGGAGGAAGAAATTGGTGGGACCACACCAGGCCTTGTGCTTTGTGGGGCCCCCATGCTACCATGTTAACCCCGCCCTCAGCTCTAACGTTGCTTCCTGTTCCTCAGAGCATTGGTGGGCTAGGAGCTGCCATGTCTTGCGCAACATAGCTCCTGCCCCAGTGTTGATAGCTATGGTGGCAAATGGTATAGAAAGCATTCTTTACTATTTTGGCTGATTTGCCTTAGGTTCTACATTCCTTAGGATCAGCCCTGTTCTAACTAGAAATTTGCAAATGTGATTGTGCTCATTAGTAAGTTACAGATACCTAAAACTAGAATTATGTTGATATCAAAATTTGTTCGCTTACCTTATGCCTGTGTGAAGGACTCTTGATAAACTAGGTCCAGAGTGTTAGAAAGAACTTTACTAATAGTCTTTTCAGTTTGATCTCAGAGACTGGGGCTAATACAGCAGTGTATTAGGACTAATGACTAAATGAATATACGATGTGTCACAGAAACATAGGATCACCTTGCTGGTGGCTGAAAGGAATCAGTAAGTTTTTGCTTGGGACATTGTCTTTTTTAAAAGTATTGGGGCAAAGTTAACTATTTGGGAATATTATTTAGTGTGTTTGTGTGTTTGTGCCTTTAATAGTCAGAAAGTCAGTGAATAAAGTTAGACTGTATTTTTAAATAGTCAATAAGGTAGCTAGTAAGCAATAGGTAGTGTGTTTATTTTTAAAAGTCTGCAGAACTGAGTGTTTGTATTTAATACAAACTGAGTGTTTGTATTGAAAAAAAAAACCCCACAACCCCCCCCCCCCCCCCAAAAAAAAAAAAAAAAAGTAGCCAGAAGCTAGAAATAAGCTAGGAGCAATGTATACCTAAGTAAAAAAGTTGAATAGTTCAGCTCAGTTACTCACCTTGGAAAGGTGTTGAGGTAGTGTGATTGGGTTTGAATAGGGATCAACATTTGTTAATCAAGAGAGCAGTGAGTCACTCTGGCTGACTAACTGGCACATTCCCAACCTGCTTCATGTTTCTTTGGTACAGAACAAAAGAGGTAGGGGAATGAAAGGTATTGTGCTGACAAAACATCGGCACTTTATGACTTGAGAAACAAATGTACTAAAGATCTGCTGAAATAAGTTTAGAAATAAGTTTCACGATCATATGGGTAATTAAAATAAAAATGCATCCCATTTCGACAGTTACCATGTTAAATGTTACAATGTAAAATAAGGCACGTTACCATGTTAATTGTTTCATGTAAAATAAGGCAGACCCTGCCCTATTCACCGAGTTATATGTAAACCGATGTGATATCTCGATCGAATGTCAGTATATAAAAGCAAATAAATAAATATAAATAAATAAGTAATAATATAGAAATATAATTATCACATTATAAATACTTTTTGGAAACCTTATGGGCCAGATTTTCAAAGGGGTTTCTATTGAAATCCCGCATACTCTTGTTTGCGCCTGGTGCGCGAACAAAAGTAAGCGTGTGCGCAAATTTATAATATCTACCCCTATGTTTTGTTAGCTAGCGCTATACCTTTTGTTACATGATTTTAATTATGACAGTTGTTAGATCATTATTATCAGTGCAGTGACTTCTTGTCAGTGATTATATAATTTGATTGGATTGACTATGAAATATTAATTTTACTTGCTTAGTTTTGATTGGTATCAGTAGTGGTAATGAATTGCACATTGTACATTTTGAAAGATGTCCACAAGTGACTAAATGCAAATATGGTAGTTTAGTTTAAATTGGACTTTTTCTCTTTCTTAGGTTGATAGGTAATGAAATCTTTAGTGCTTTTCTCAAGTTCATTAAAGCAGCAGCACTAAGCACTCATTTAAATAATTGTTATCAGTTTAAAAAACACCTTTAGAATTCCTTTTTCATTCTAACATACATTTCATTCCTGAAGCGTTACAGTTTATAATAATAAAATCTCTTGCTGCAGTGAACCTTTTATAAACGCTGTGCAGCTATCATGCCTCATGGGTGTAAAGTAATGTAGCAGGTTAAAAAAACCCCCCAAACCTCTATATTAATTACCTGCCAAGAGATTGGAGTGTAGAGGAAGCTTATGGTTCCCTGATTGGGGGAAAGCATTGCTGGATCTTGTTTGTTGCTAGGCAACCAGTTGAGCTGATGAGTGGGGGAAAAATCCATAAATCCATTTAGTGCAATTTGAGGGAGAAGGCAAAAGCCATAGCAAGCTCTGCAACAGTGGGGAATCAATTGTCATTGGGGATTTTTGGGGAGAAATTCTTCAGTCATGTGAAGCATAATTTTATTAGTGAGGAAAGTGTGATTGGTTGAAGAGTGAGTGTTTTAAAAGTAAGCGCAGCAAACTGTAAAAGTGTGAGAAAGGAAACAAGGGGATATTAAAACCTTGTAACTTTGCAAAAGGATTGTGAATTTTAACTTTATGAGAATTAAATGATCTTATTTTCTCCTTTGAAATATAACTCCTGTGATACTGGACCCAGTGTTTATAACTGAGAAAGAAGAAATGTCATTTTATCTTAGGTAATTCCAGGATCTGGGTAAGCCCAGACAGAAAATGAACTGAAAGTGAAGGGATTTGAGATCAGAGTAGCCCATTCAAAGATCTTCTATAAAAAGGTCCAGAGTTGCACATATAAACTTGCAGTGGAAATCCTAAATTGTGGGATGAAACATTGACCATCTACTATTTAACTGAAGTACATGGCAATTTATCCTTATTGTCAAACTTCCTATTTGAATCTATGGCAGCTAAAGAAACACTTGGAAGAATGATAAAGCTGTTTTTTTGGTTTTTTTTTTTAATTATTTAGAATGTTGAGCAACATCTTGACTGTAAGAGAGAGGGAAATATATTGTATTAAAAATGTGAGAAGGAGCAACAAGAAAGTGAAATATTTGTTTTTTAAATGTGTGTTTCCTAGCGTGTAGCCAGATGGACTCAGACCAGTGGGTTATGTGCTCCTCTGCTAGCAGATGGGAGACAGTCAGATTTCAAGCTGTCTTCATCCTGGGTACATATACTCCTGCACTGACCTCACTTCCTCAGTATCACTCTGTCTCCTAGCAGATGTGGACACTATCCCATACACTAGCACAGTCGGGCCGATACAGTAAAGTCCGCAGGAGAGTGGGCGATCCACTATTCAAATTAGGCCCGGCGATAAAAACAGGCAAAAGGAGGCACTAGGGATACTAGCGCATCCCTAGCGCCTCCTTTTGGAACGGAGCGGCAGCTGTCAGCGCGTTTGACAGCCGACGCTCAATTTTGCCGGCGTCGGTTCTCGAGCCCGCTGACAGCCACGGGCTCGGAAACAGGACGCCGGCAAAATTGAGATTTTTTTTTGTTTTTTTTTTTTTACTTTTGGAAACTTTCGGGACCTCTGACTTAATATCGCCATGGTATTAAGTCAGAGGTCCGGTGCCCGAAGAAAGGTAGGCGCTAATTTCTGAAAGCAAAATGTGCGGCTTGGCTGCACATTTTTGTTTTCTGAATCGCGCAGAAATACCTAATAGGGCCATCAACAGCATTTGCATGTTGCGGGCGCTATTAGGTTCGGGGGTGGGGGTTGGATGCACGTTTTCCGGCCCCTTACTGAATAAGGGGTAATGCTAGCGCGTTGAAAACGCGCGTCCAATAGAGGGTTAACAGTGTGCACTGGTCTGTATCGGCCCGTGTGTTAGGAAAAGTGCAACAAGAAGATAAATTTACCTTAAGAAGATCGAGCCCTGCTCTCCTGCGGTGATACCTAATGGTCCCTCCCTCAGTTGAGAATTCCTGAGGTGATCTCCGATATCCCTCAGAGGTGTGCCTTGGTCCCGGCATGGGCTTAGCCCCTAGAGTGGCTGAAAGGCAGCGGGTGCACATCCGAGCGTGGCGGTGAAGGTAAAACCCTCTCCCTCCGCAGCTGGAGACCGTCCGATGCACAAGCAGTAAGTGCTGAGACACAAGAAGGAAACTAAATTCAGGTCTACAGTCTCCAGAGCTTGGATTATCGTACCGACTCTGCCTTTGGCAAGTTAAAACGGGGGCACTGATCGGGCTGAGCAGCCTCGGTTAGGCTAGGCCCCGATCTGGTGCAAGGGTCCACACGCGTGGAGACCCTAAGGGGGGGTGCCATCTTACAAGTGGGGGTTGTCTACGCCATCTCCCCTCACCTCGGTGGCACGCACAGGGCAGCCCGGCGGCCGATGCGCATAACTTGTGTGCATCCCATAGAGTCACGCACAAAATCGGAGCCGTGCGCACAGCCGAGCCACGGGTACAAGTTAGCCACGTGCTCACCGGAGCGCACTCAGAGCGCATATCTACGGTGTGCACAAATCCTCACCGTGCGCATAACTACGGACACGCACTATCCTCGCACGCAGTGAAACTACTTTGTGCGCCCAAGCATAGATTCAATGGCACTGGCGTCCAAGAAGGTCAGAAGGCATGCTCTTTGTATTGCCTGCCACATAAGAGCCATGCAGCCTGAACTGGAGTCCTGCCTGTGTCAGTTTTGTGAAGAAGCCCAGGGGGAACCAAAGCCTGGTCCTTCACTGCCTGAGGACATGTCTGGACCAGACCTAGGCAACTCCGAGATGTCTGCACCACAGGAAGACACCTCGGGGGCTCCTATTCCAGCTTCAGCTGGGACTAACATGGACCCAGAGGCCTTCTCCTGGTTAGAATTTTTCCAGAGGCTGCAAACCTTTATACAGGTACAATCAGCCCCGGCTGCAACACAGGCTCAACCCCTGCCGGAAGCACAAAATCTTCCCGGCATTACTCAAATGCCTTGCCTAACTAAGAGTTTCCCTGACAGGAACCCGGATGCTTCAGATGATGATGACGGCTCCCTGGAAGAAGGAGAAATAACTCCAGGCCTGGAACCATAGGGGTAGATTTTATAAATTTACGCGCGTGTACTTTTGTTCGGGCACCAGGCGCGAACAAAAGTACACTGGATTTTATAAGATACGCGCGTATCTTATAAAATCCGGGGTCGGTGCGCGCAAGGGGGTGCACATTTGTGCAACCTGCGCGCTGCCTGTTCCCTCCGAGGCCGCTCTGAAATCGGAGCGGCCTCGGGGGGAACTTTCCTTCCACCTCCCCTTGCCTTCCCCTCCCTTCCCCTACCTAACCGGACCCCCCCCACCTTGTTGGCAGATTTACGGCTGCCAAAAGTAGGTGTAAATCTGCGCGCGCCAGCGGGCTGCTGGCGCACCATCTCCCGACCCGGGGGCTGGTCCGGGGGCCTCGACCACGCCCCCGACACGCCCCTTTGCAAAGCCCTGCGACTTACGCGCGTCCCTGGGCTTGCGCTCGCTTCCGAGCCTATGCAAAATAGGCTCGGCGCGCACAGGGGGGGGTTTGGGGTAGGTTTTCGGGGGGTACGTGCGTACCCCTTTGAAAATCTACCCCATACCGAACCATGCTTCGTTTCTTTCACGAGGATGAATTACCAGCCCTTGTTTCCCAGACTCTGGATATTCCAGGCACTGACCCCATGGCGGAACCAAAGAAGAACCCCATCTTGGTGTCCCTTTGCAAGGCCTCATGCTACTTCCCTATGATGGAGAACATCCAGGAACTGATTGACCTGGAATGGGATACTCCGGAGGCCAGCTTTAAAGGAGGTGGGGCCTTGGAAGCCTTCTACCCTCTGGAATCAGCGGCAAAATAACATCTGCGCTTTCCAAAGGTGGATGCGATGGTCTGCACTGTCTCAAAGCGAATGACCATTCCCGTTGAGGGAAGGGCTGCATTGAAGGACACTCAGGACAGAAGATTGGAGTCCATCCTTAAGCAGGCCTTCGATGCAACAGCAATGACACTGCAGATTGCCTCTTGCTGCGCACTGGTGGCACGTTCCTGTTTGCTCCTGTCAAGAGAGGTGGATAGCTCCGGAATGTATACGGGTGAGATGATGGAACCTACAGCAGCCTTCTGATGGACACAAGCTCAGACCTAGTGCATACCTCAGCCAGAGGAGTGGCCTATGTAGTGGCAGCCAGAAGACAGTTACGGCTGTGAAATTGGTCTGCTGACGCGACCTCTAAAGCGAATCTCACGAGAATGCCCTTTAAACAATCTCTCTTAATCGGAAACGAACTGGAAGCGTTAGCCAGCAAGTGGGGTGAATCTCCATTGCCTCGGCTACTTGAAGACAGGAGAAAAAGATCCCAGCACCCCTCGCCCAGAAGAGCCAGGGGCAGAGATTCTCAACACTTTAGATCCTACAGGAATTTGCAGTTCCAAGCATCCCTTCCCTCCGGAAGGCCCCAGTCCTTTCGGAACCAACAGACCAAGAGAGGAACAGGCCCAGGGGCAGTTTCCAGCCGTGCCACCCAATGAGAAGGGGCCAATCCATCCACAGGAAGAGGAAATAGGAGGTTTACTTTCCCTCTTTTACCAAAGATGGGTCGAGATCACGTCAGACAAATGGGTGCTAAACATCATCCGAGAAGGTTACTTTCTCTGGAGTTCTGCAGCATACCTCGGGACAAAACGATCACCGGCATGGTTAAAAGGGGAGGTGAAAGAAGCTATTTTATCCAAAAGATCTTCATTCAAAAATGGGAAGAAGGATCCAACAGAAGAAAAGAGGATAATGCATAAATGTTGGCAAGTTAACTGTAAGACATTGATAAGGCAGGCTAAGAGAGAATTTGAAAAGAAGTTGGCCGTAGAGGCAAAAACTCACAGTAAAAACTTTTTAAAATATATCCGAAGCAGAAAGACTCTGAGGAAGTTAGTTGGACTGTTAGATGGTCGAGAGGTTAAAGGGACAATTAGAGAAGATAAGGCCATCGCGGAAAGATTAAATGATTTTTTTGCTTCAGTGTTTACTGAAGAGGATGTTGGGGAGATACCTGTATCAGAGAAGGTTTTCATGGGTAATGATTCAGATGGACTGAACCAAATCACGGTGAACCTAGAAGATGTGGTAGACCTGATTGACAAACTGAAGAGTAGTAAATCACCTGGACCGGATGGTATACACCCCAGGGTTCTGAAGGAACTAAAAAAATGAAATTTCAGACCTATTGGTAAAAATTTGTAACCTATCATTAAAATCATGCATTGTACCTGAAGACTGAGGGTGTCTAATGTAACCCCAATATTTAAAAAGGGCTCCGGGGGCGATCCGGGAAACTACAGACAGTTAGCCTGACTTCAGTACCAGGAAAATGTGGGAAAGTGTTCTAATATCAAAATCACAGAACATATAGAAAGACATGGTTTGGAACAAATTCAGCATGGCTTTACCCAGGGCAAGTCTTGCCTCACAAATCTGCTTCACTTTTTTGAAGGAGTTAATAAACATGTGGATAAAGGTGAACCGGTAGATGTAGTATACTTGGATTTTCAGAAGGCATTTGACAAAGTTCCTCATGAGAGGCTTCTAGGAAAAGTAAAAAGTCATGGGATAGGTGGCGATGTCCTTTCGTGGGTTACAAACTGGCTAAAGGACAGGAAACAGAGTAGGATTAAATGGACAATTTTCTCAGTGGAAGGGAGTGGGCAGTGGAGTGCCTCAGGGATCTGTATTGGGACCCATACTTTTCAATATATTTATAAATGATCTGGAAATAAATACAAGTGAGTTAATCACATTTGCAGATGATACAAAATTATTCAGAGTAGTTAAATCACAAGCAGATTGTGATAAATTGCAGGAAGAACATCTGAGACTGGAAAATTTTTGCATCCAAATGGCAGATGAAATTTAATGCGGATAAGTGCAAGGTGATGCATATAGGGAAAAATAACCCATGCTATAGTTACACAATATTAGGATCCACATTAGGAGATACCACCCAAGAAAGAGATCTAGGCATCATAGTGAATAACCCATTGAAATCATTGGTTCAGTGTGTTGCGGCAGTCAAAAAAGCAAACCGTGTTGGGAATTATTAGAAAGGGAATGGTGAATAAAATGGAAAATGTCATAATACCTCTGTATCGCTCCATGGTGAAAACCACACCTTGAATACTGTGTACCATTCTGGTCGCCGCATGTAAAAAAAGATATAGTTGCGATGGAGAAGGTACAGAGAAGGGCTACCAAAATAAGGTGAATGGAATAGCTCCCCTATGAGGAAAGACTAAAGAGGTTAGGACTTTTCAGTTTGGAGAAGAGATGGCTGAGGGGGGGGATATGATAGAGGTGTTTTAAAATCATGAGAGGTCTAGAACAGGTTAATGTGAATCAGTTATTTACACTTTCGGATAGTAGAAAGACTAGGGAGCACTCCATGAAGTTAGCATGTGGCACATTTAAAACTAATCGGAGAAAGTTCTTTTTCACTCAACGCACAATTAAACTCTGGAATTTGTTGCCAGAGGATGTGGTTAGTGCAGTTAGTGTAGCTGTGTTTAAAAAAGGATTGGATAAGTTCTTGGAGGAGAAGTCCATTACCTGCTATTAATTAAGTTGACTTAGAAAATAGCCACGGCTATTACTAGCAACAGTAGGGTAGTATAGACTTAGTTTTTGCGTACTTGCCAGGTTCTTATGGTCTGGATTGGCCACTTTTGGAAACGGGATGCTCGGCTTGATGGACCCTTGGTCTGACCCAATATGGCATGTTCTTATAAATTTCTCATGTCGCCCTGCCACTCCCATACCAAAAGACTGGCAGTGGAAGCTACTCTGAGAAGATTACTCAGCCTGAAGGCAATAACTCCGGTTCCTGCGCCGCAACAAAATACGGGACGCTATTCCATCTATTTTATCGTTCCCAAGAAGGAAGGATCATTCCGGCCCATCTTGGCCCTCAAGAACGTCAACCGTCATCTGCAGATACTTCACTTCCGCATGGAGACCCTTCTCTCCATAATAATGGCAGTACAACCAGGGGAGTTCCTAACCTCCCTGGACCTCTCCGAAGCCTACCTTCACATTCCAGTCCATCAAGAACACCAGCACTTTCTACGCTTTGCAATACTGGGTCACCATTACCAGTTCTGAGCACTACCCTTTGGCCTGGCAACCGTCCCCAGAACATTCTCCAAAATCATGGTGGTCGTGGCGGCAACACTAAGGAAGGAAAAAATCTTGGTCCACCCTTACCTGGACGACTGGCTGATCATGGCAAAGTCTTTGGAAGAGAGCCAACAGGTGACCAGCAAAGTCAAGAACCTACTGCAGGAGCTCGGTTGGGTTGTGAACACGGGCAAGAGCAGTCTGCAGCCCTCCCAGTCCCTAGAGTACCTGGGGGCCTGTTTCAATACCAAACAGAACAAAGTCTTTCTTCCTCCCCCGAGGAGAAGGAAGCTGATGGAACAGCTACGACGATTGTTGACCAATACGCACCCCAGAGTATGGGACTGTCCAAGTCCTAGACCTCATGGCATCAACCCTGGAAGTTCCATGGGCAAGGACCCACATGCGACGGCTCCAGCGATCCTTGCTCTCATGCTGGAACCCACTGTCCCAGGACTACTAATTTTGTCTCCAACTTCTAGCAGAAGTACGTGCTCAGCTTCAGTGGTGGCTGTAAGAAGACCATCTATGCAGAGGAGTAAACCTATCCCCACCGAACTGGACCTTTCTCACCACGGAAGCGAGCCTGTGAGGAACTGACTGCCCAGGGACAATGGAGCAAGGAAGAGGCGGAATGGAACATAAACCACCTGGAAGCTCGAGCAGTCAGTCTAGCTTGCCTGTGATTCAGCCCCAGACTCTTGAGACAAAGCAATTCAAGTAATGTCAGACAACGCCACAACTGTGGCCTAAATCAACTGCCAAGGAGGAACCAGGAGCCAGCAGGTATCCCTGGAGATAGATCCTCTCATGGCATGGGTGGAGATAAACCTACAAGGGATCTCGTCCTCCCACATCGCAGGAAAAGACAACGTCTCAGCAGATTTCCTCAGCAGAGAGAGTCTGGACCTGGGAGAATGGACACTGTCGACCACAGCCTTCCAACTGATAGTGAATCGCTGGGGCCTACCAACCATGGATCTACTGGCCACCTACGTCAGTGCCCAAGTCCCCAGGTTCTTCAGCCGCAGATGAGAGCCACACTCCAAAGGGATCGACACCTTCATCCAGACCTGGCCAGAGGAAGTATTACTGTACGCCTTCCCCCCCCCCCCCCATGTCCACTACTGGCAAGGTCATCCGCAAGATAGAACACCACAGGGGACTAATCCTACTAGTAGTCCCGGATTGTCTAAGACTCCCATGGTACGCAGACATGCAAAAACTCCTTGCCGGGAGCCCTCTGTGCCTACCCCCACACAGGAACCTTCTCTAGCAGGGCCTAATCCTTATACGAAGATCCATCTGATTCTCTCTTACAGTTTGGCCCTTAAGAAGACTCACCTAAAGAAACGCGGTTACTCGAAACCCGTGATTGACACCCTTCTACGAGCACGCAAGTTCTCCACATCCCTGACATACATACGGATCTGGAGAATATTTGAAGCCTGGTGCGAGGACTACGGGACTCTCCCGCGGACAGCAGAATCCCTTCATCCCTGGAGTTCTGCAGGATGGTATGATGAAGGGACTGAATCTCAACTCACTCAAGGTCCAAGTAGCCACTCTCTCCTGCTTCAGAGCCGAAGTGAACGGTATCCGTCTAGCAGCTCATACGGATTTGACCCGTTTCCTAAAAGGGGTCAAGCAACTTCGACCACCCCTGAGGTGGCCGGTATCTCTATGGAGCCTCAATCTGGTATTCGACTTCCTAGCGAGGGCTTCTTTCAGACCAACACGCGGTCTGTCACTACGCCTCTTAACATTGAAGACTGTATTCCTGGTGGCAATATGTTCAGCTCTGCATATCTCCGAACTACAGGCACTATCCTGCTGGGCAAAAAACAACAAAGGGACAACCTTATACTGTGGAAAGATTTTATTAAAAAGCCCGACTCCGGCCGAGTTTCGCCAATTAAGGCTGCATCAGGGGCTCAAAGCGCAATTGGTAACTATATGGATCTACATATCTTTAGTTCTGCATATAACTCTCACTGTTGTATAAACTAGTGTGTTAGTCAAGGTACTTTGTTTGCGTTGTCACCAAATTTGAAAATATAGAAGCAACTAAAGCTTATCACGCATAGATTCACCGAAAGATAACTATGAGCGGCGACTATTTCTTTCGGTGAATCTATGCATGATAAGCTTTTGTTGCTTCTATATTTTCAAATTTGGTGACAACACAAACAAAGTGCCTTGACTAATACACTAGTTTATACAACAGTGAGAGTTATATGCAGAACTAAAGAATGTAGATCCATATAGTCACCAATTGCACTTTGAGCCCCTGATGCAACCTTAATTGGCGAAACTCGGCCGGAGTTGGGCTTTTTAATAAAATCTTTCCACGGTATAAGGCTGTCCCTTTGGTGTTTTTTGCTTTGGCTACGTGGGACTGCCTCCCGATTTGTTTTATTGGACTATCCTGCTGGGGAATCTTCCTTAGATTCACTCCGGGAACCATACAGCTGCCCACCGTTCCCTCCTTCCTACCGAAAGTGGTTTCCGAATTTCATCTGAACTAAGCCATTTCCATACCATCTCCTGATGAACATTACTCTGAAGACTCGCGTCTTCTTCGCCACCTAAATATTGGTAGAATCCTGGTGCGATACCTGGAAAGATCGGAACCGATGCGCAAAACGGATCGCTTGTTCATCCTTCACAGCGGAAAGAAACAAAGAGAAGTGACCTTGTGGGCAACCATAGCCCGCTGGATCAAGGAAGTAATCAAGGCAGCCTACATAGAGGCAGGGATGCCCTTACCACTGCAGGTTAAGACTCATTCTACTAGGGCCCAAGCAGTATCTTGGGCAGAGACCAAACTATTGCCTACTGAGATCTGTCTGGCGGCGATGTGGTCGCACCTTCTCCAGGTTCTACCACCTGATGTTCAGGTCCGAGAAGACAGCCTTCACAAGGGCAGTACTAAGTGGGCCACGGGCAGCCTCCAGTCCTGTCCGGGAGTAGCTTTTGTACATCCCACTGGTCTGAGTCCATCTGACTACAGCTAGGAAATGGAGAAATTACTTACCTGATAATTTTGTTTTTCTTGGACTCCGCATCCTGCCCAAGGCTGCCCTCAGAGAAGGAGGACCTGGGAATGCGAACCTTGAGAACAAACACATAAGGGTAAGCCGTTGCCTACCCTTGGTTCAAGACACCCACAGTTAGTCTAGTGTCAGCGTTTACTTAGTTGCGTGCACTGGCGGTCTCCAGTTTTTTAATTCAGTTGAATCAGTTAATCAAGTTTAACAAGTATAACCAAGTTATGCAAAATATATATCCACAATGACTTTTCGAGGAGGATACTGAGGAAGTGAGGTCATTGCAGGGGTATATGTACCCAGGATGACATCAGCTTGAAATCTGTCTCCCTTCTGCTAGCAGAGAAGCACATAACCCACTGGTCTGAGTCCATCTGTCTACACTAAGGAAAACAAAATTATCAGGTAAGTAATTTCTCCATTAGTGGATGTATGGTTGTGTCGAGAGAGAATGTTATAGCGCACACACATTTAGTCAGGGATACACTGAAATGTAATTTTTTTTATTTAATTTATTTACTTAGACTGCCTTTCAACATAAATCAATGTGTTTTATTTAGTTAGCAATACAGTACTACTTATGTGTCTAGAAAAGAGAAACAGGGAACATTAAACTGATTTTTCATATCGATTTTGTAAAGCTTGGATTCCAAGTTGATAGCTGAGAAGACCTTAGATCTGCCAGGAAGACAAACGCTTCTGGGCAGATGATGCAGCTTTCAAAGAAGATTTCCAGCAAGACTTTAGACAGGACTCAAAGGAAAGTTTTTGTTTTTTTTTGGTTTTTTTTGTTGTTGCCCAGTGATTGCTATGGATCCGTAAGCTCTGTTTACACACACTCCTGATACAAATAATTTCTGATCAGAAATACTTAATTCACTGTAAAGATACTGATACCAGTTACAACTATAGAGCTAAAAAAAATGCAGTGCACTCAAAATTTACAAACTTAAAAGTTACCTGCAAAGAATAAAAGAAAAGGTTTAAAAATTGTTTGTTAGGTCCGGGCCTTTTAAATGCAACACAATTCTCTTTAATTCTTAGATGCAGGAGTTTTAATTCACAAGACACAGGTTAACTTGAAATTAGTAATGCACTCTTTTTAATTTAATCCATTACTCACTGTCCAATATGCATGCTAGGTAACTTCACAAGCATTTCAATAAGAGTCCAATTCACCCCTCAAACATCAATTTGCCTGAATACTGAGCTTTTCCCAGCAACCCCTTTTTGTTCCTCGGAGGTTCAATCTGGATCGGGGGGGGGGGGGGGGCACGGCTGTGTTTCAGGCTAAAACTGGTCAGAGGCTGCCACAGTTTAGGCCATGCTGTAGCCTCACTGGCAGACCTCAATTCAAACCCAGCAAATCACCTATTTTGCCCTGACATCACCCCCTCTCTAGGGATAACCTCTGGATACCCTATAGGTCATCATTGCAACCCAGAAACATTTAGAACATTGTTTAATCTTTGAGGGCCATTTAACCTTTTGAGGGCCAATGCCTTTGATGGCCCTAATGTGCCTACTGCCCTACAGCCACTGGCTGATTTTGGTAGGGCAGTAGTAAAATTGCATGCATCAAAGATTGTTTGCGTCCTCTGAGCCTAGTCTAGTAGGTAATGGTCCCGCTGATCTGAATGGACACCTCATCATTGGTCTCACATGAGGGAAATTTTATGCTCTGAAAGAATTAGATCCAGCTCTTCCGATTCCACAAAATACAAACAGCAGTGCTGAGGAGAAGGAAGCAGAGAACACCTTGGCTGAAGTGCAGAAAACAAGAATCTAATGCAAAGATAATTCTTGCAGAAATGGATACTGAGAAAGAACTTCAGGAGAAGGAACTGATAAAAAATAGAGACTGAGAACTCTCCAGTGAAAGAAGTGGTACTATCAGAGGAAGATTACCTTGAGGAATATTCACATTCTGGGGTTTTTTTTTTTTTTGAAGTCTTACTCAGGAGTGAATGAAGAAAATTCTGCAAAGGTGGCAATAGAAGAAAATAGTTCTGTAGAGATTCTGACAGAGTTGGAGGTAGAGAGCAAGGGTTTTTCAGTTGAAGAGAGAAGGTGTCAATGGAAAATTTCTCTTTTGAAACCATTACCAAAAAAAACAAACAACCAACCCATGGAAGCTTCAGAAGACATGATAATGAGGCAGGAGCAATATTCAGAAGAGAAGACAGAGAAATAGAATACAGAAAAGGTCATGAAGATGAGGAGAAGGACGAATAAGCATTAAGCATTCCCAGGAAAGGGAGAGCAAAGGATTCAGGCAGCAGAAGTTCATACCAGTGGTGACAATAAAGAAGCTAATGAACCAGTACACTTGTTGAAGATCTAAAAGAGAATACTGTGGGAAAAGACAGTATGAACAAAGGAAAGAGATTACAGTAGTGGCAGCAAGAACAATAGTGTTCCGGTCTCCTGAGGAGAGAGGCAAGAGTAAAATGGAATTTATTTTACTTCATACAACCTGATATAATTTGCTGGATGAAAATATATTTAAAATTACTACTGTAGGGAGAAAGAAAAGACTTGAAGATATACAATCATGCCTGAATTCAAAGTCAGCTAAGAGAGGTGGTCTAAAAATTTTCAATTATGTAAAAATAGCAAGAAAGAAACATAAGAAAAATGTCTCAGGCATGTAAATTTTGAATATAGTCTCGAATGTTTCCCATAGTCCTAAAAATGTCATGGAATAATACTTACAGTTGAAGGGAACACTAACTAGAAAACTATTGGTTAAATTAAAAGAAAAACAGTAAAGCATAAAGTGATTAAAAGCTGAATGATTAGCATGTGGAGATATTTAAAGGTGAATTTTCAAAGAGGACCCAAACAAGTGCATATAAAACTAGCACTTGCATATGTAAAATAGCATGTGCTCGTGTATATTCTATTTTATAAATCCAAACATACATGTGTAAGTAAGCATTCACAAGCAAAATTTTTCATGTAAAAAAAAGGGGCATTCCTGGGTGGGACCAAAATTTATGCATACAAGTTGTCATGGTTGTGAGCACTTGGACGGTGGTATGGTTGACGCAGCCTATTAGATAAACCTAGCAGGCCCATGCCAAAAGCTGTTGGACATACCCTTACTGGGACTGGAGTTAGACCTTCACCTGTACCAACCTTTGGGTTCCAGGGGCCGGCAAGGATTAGGCAAGTGACCCTAAAGGGATGGTCAGAGAAAAGTGCAGGTACGGGCAGTGGATGAGGCTGGCAGCAAGCAGACAAAGTCTGGGTCCAGGCCAAGGGTCATGATAGACAGCAAGCAGATGATATCTGGGTTAGAGCAGGCAGTGAACAGACAAAGTCGGAATCCAAGGCAGAGGTCAGAACCGGGGAATCAGGCCAAGACAGACAGAGACTGGACATTGAGGGACAAGATAGGGTAATATGGACAAGGCAAGGCAACAGGATAATGAGGCAGGCATAGGGCCAGTGAGACAAGGCACAAGAAGAAGCAACATGCACTGCAGGGCAGGAGGACCTGTTGCTGAGGCAATGAGTCTGGCCTGGATTGTCTCTTTAAATAACCTGGTGCTAATAATGTTATCAGGGAGGGCCTCGAAGGGTTTTCGTGCTGTGGGGCCTTTTTTAATAGTGTGGCTGTGTGTGCAGTCATTTATGGGGAGACGCAGGAGAGGAAGGCGTTGGTGGTATCCTTGCCACGGTTGAGACTGTCCATGGGTAGGTACGGTCGATTGCGGGCCTTCTTGTGGCCAGCTGAGACGTTACATAAGTCGCTATTTTAGAACCTGCCAAAGCAACGTATGTAAGCCTGTTACTTGCAAATATTTACACCTGCTGATTATTTGGCCTAAATTTATTTATTTATTTAATTACTTTTATATACCGACATTCGATCGAGATATCACATCGGTTTACATGAAAAAAGAAACCAATAAGGCAGGGACTGCTTATTTTACATTGTAACAAGGTAACTTACATTGTAACTTGGTAACTTACATTATGGTTAAAGCGATACATTGTTAACTGATTAATATTGATAACGCATAACAACATTGTAACTTGAAAGGAAACGTGAGCTATAGAGACTAATGTTTAGTGTAGTTTGCGAGGAAACGTTGTAGATAATGACCTGCTTAGAGATTCAGATTGGTTCACCGGGGGTTTTTATGTGAGGGTGAGTGGGGGATAGGGGGGGGGGTGAGGGGAGTGGGGTGGGAAGTATATAAATAATTATGTAGAGTGGGTTACATCGGGCGGAACAGTGGGGGGGTTTATTTGGAGGCAGATTGGATCCCAGGTCGAGGGTTATGTGTCAGGGGGGAAGGCTTTTCTGAAGAGCCAGGTTTTGAGTTGTTTTTTGAATACTTGGGTGGAGGGTTCATTCCTGAGAAGGGGTGGGAAGGAGTTCCAGAGGGTGGGGCCGGCAACTGATAAGGCTCGTTTTCGGGTGGAGGAGAGGTGCGCAGTTTTAGAGCTGGGAATGATGAGTAGGCCAGTGTCTGCGGATCTGAGATTTCTTTGGGGGGAGTATGGGAGAATGGCGGTGTTTAGCCAGTTCATCTCGTTTATTTTTTTGTGGATGAGGGTGAGGGTTTTATATTGTATTCTTTGGGCGATGGGCAGCCAGTGAAGTTCTTTTAGTGTGGGTGTGATGTGGTTGCATTTTTTTATGTTAGTGATGGTCCTGGCAGCTGCATTTTGCAGTACTTGAAGAGGTCGGATGGTGGTTTCGGGTAGGCCAAGGAGTAATGTATTGCAGTAATCCAACTTAGAAAAGATTATTGATTGAAGTACTGTTCGAAAGTCTTGTGTGTGGAGGAGGGGTTTGAGCTTTTTTAGTGTTTGCAGTTTAAAGAATCCATCTTTGATCATGTTGGAGATGTGATGCTTGAGGTTGAGTTCGTCGTCAATGGTTACTCCCAAATTTCTTGTAGATGGTGTGAATTGTGCCCCTGTGTTATTAGAGGTGATGATGCTGAGGGGGGCAGAGGATCATTGGAGATGCGTAGGATTTCGGTCTTGCTTTGGTTGAGACATAGTGATAGTTGGGATAGCAGTTGAGTAATTTCCATGCTGAGCTGGTTCCATCTGTTTAGGGTGTCTTCGATGGATTTGTTTATGGGGAGTAAAATTTGTATGTCGTCGGCATAGACCAAGTAGGTGAGGTCTAATTTTGAGAGGAACTTGCAGAGGGGAGGAGGTAAATGTTGAATAGGGTGGATGAGAGGGAGGAGCCTTGTGGGACGCCATGTGTAAGTGTTATTCGGGAGGATTCAGATATATTTATCTTGATGTTGCATGATCTGTTATGGAGATATGACTCTAACCATTTGATTGTGGTGTCTCGTAGTCCGATCTCTTTGAGTCTTAAGAGGAGTGTTTTGTGAATAAAATGAGAATAAAAGTCTTTGTCAAATACTGACTGCCTGAGGAATGTGAGTAAACTAGGATGAGTTTAGGCTGAAGAACCAAGAGAGTCTTGACCTATTTAATTAATTAATTATTTATTTAATGAGTTTTATATACCGTCATTCGGTAAAGCCATCATAACGGTTTACAAAAGCTCAAAATGCAGGATTTTTAACAATTGAGCAAAAAGGGATAACAGGAAGTATATTAAACAAAGGAGAGATATTAAATTGCAAAGATATTAACTGGCATTTGCACTACAGGTTGCAGTAAGGGGTGCACAAAGGGGAGGGCCCCTTTGGTGCGCGACGCACGGCCCCTGGTGGCAGGGCGCCTTTCAACGGTCTGAGCTGCCCCTGGTGACATCGGGGGGGGGGGGGGGGGGGGTGGGGGGGGGGGGGGGGGGGGGGGGCGGGCTTCCGATCGGGTCTCTCCCTCACATTGCAGTTCTGTTTTTTTTCCCCTTTTTCAGTTTCAGGTGATATTTTTTTTCTTCTCTTCTGTTCCCATGGCGATGGAGAAGTGCCACAGGGCGCCCAATGGTGGTGGGTTGGCTGCCAGTTCGAGGGAGCTGGTGGCAGGGCGCCTTTCAATGGTCGGAGCTGCCCCTGGAGACATCGGGGGGGGGGGGGGGCTTCCGATCGGGTCTCTCCCTCACATTGCAGTTCTGTTTTTTTTCCTTTTTCAGTTTCAGGTGATATTTATTTTCTTAGTCCTAGAGATGGACTGGACAAACTGGTTGCCGAATTGGTAAAACTGGTAATTTCCTTCATGCATGCATGTTTTAAAATTTGTGGGCTTGCATGTTTAAAAGCTAAGTGCTAAGAAAAATACACATGTGAAATCCCCATGTGTAAATGTTTAAAATTAGAAATACAAATACTAGTGTATAGTAGAAGTGCGCCATTTATTCATATGATTCAACTTACCTGGATAAGTCTTGAAAAGCGCCACTTATCCAGCTAAGTAAGATAGCCAGATAAGTCTTCAAATGCTTTTTTTTTTTTAATTAATCTGGCTATCTTACTTAGGGCCAGATTCATTAAGACTTTTCTCCTATTTTGTGTCTATGGAACCTTAGTGAATCAGGTACTTAGGTGGATAAGTAGTGGTTTTTTTTTTTTTTTACTTTCCCGTCAATAGCAGGGCTGAATTAGCCATGCTGACTGGGACTTTCCTCTGGGTGGCCTTGAGATAGAGCTTTTGTAGCTGTTACAGAGCTTTGCTCTGTGTGGCTGCGTGCGTCTTCCCGTGTAGTTCAATGCCCTCTGCCTCCTCAGTCTGTCCTTTCCATGCTGCCGATCGCACACGAAGCTTCTCTCCTCAACTTTCTCTGGAGGAAGAAAAAATTAGAAGAAACCAAAGGGCAGTACTTAAAACCATGCAGTCTTGGGGCCAAGATTGCATGGTTTTAAGTACTGCCAGTGCAGTAAGGTGATGTCCATCACCGACTGCCACAATTACTGTTATGTCTGCCTGGGCCTGGATCACGACCAGTTATCCTACCGTGACTGTAGCCGGATGTGCCCCTGAGCCTAGCAACAGTGTGCAGAAAAAATGGCCCAACCCTGGGAGAACTAAGGGGGCTCCTATGCCCTGCCATTGGATTCCCACTCCTCACCGGGGCCCAGTACAGCCCAGCCGGAAAAGAAGAAATGGGCCTCCTCTCTTGGGCTTCAAGGTAAAGCCAAGCGGGTCAAGCCCCTGTGGCCAAAGACCCTGACCCCTTGTGCAAGCCGACTCGGTCCAGGAGTCCAGCCTCTGCGTCGGCAGCACGGGAGCAGGACCACAGTCCGCCTGACGCAACACAGAAACCGACGCAGGACTTCAAACGCATCAATCGGTCCCGGAAGCCAATGCCAAGACATGAACGTCCTGCGCATGCATCGGGCGATTGACGCACACCCTCGACCCCCTACGCAGAACCAACCAGATCGGGCTCAGGACCATCCTGCTCCGCGCCATAAGGACTCCACGAGGCCCCACTCACACAAGCACCAAAGAGACCCACAGGGGAAAGATACAATGTCCTTATCTGAATATCCCGACTCAGAGGCTTCCTCATCCTCATCATAGAGGGTATACTCTGACATCTCATCTGTCTCCAAAAAGAGAAGGAAATCACCGCAGTTACAGGAGCCGCTGGTGGTCTACCCTCTGGCACACTGACCCCGGGGCCCAGACTCTGACATCCTGCTGGCCGCCATCCCAGGTCCTTCATGGACTCATATCCCCCCCATCCAAGGGGGGAGGGAAACACCCACAACCCACTCCACCCCAGCAAGAGAGCCCTATTAGAACAAGCCATCTCCCAGATCTCGATGGTTCTCTCAGGCCTTTTTGCCTTCCTGGAGCTCGGCAACCATACATTACCTCCGGCTAGTCCGTCTGGGGAAGGCCCTCCTCGAAGAGGTCATGCAGCCGGCCAAAAGAAGGGTGCCAAAGCGGGCATCCTCCCTGCTTCTGTCCCAACCAAGTTTCCCTTCTCAGGGTTCGCTACCATTATCACCAGGGACATCTACGGGGTTGGCTTTGGTACTGCCTGAGGAGCCGCATGAACCCTCCTCTCTGCCAGAGGACCTTTCTTACTTGAAATTCATCGAGAAGGTGGGAACACAGTTCAGTATTGACACCAAGAAAGTCCTGGACCCAAGAGCAGAGGTCATGGGCATTCTCAAGATCTTTGAGGTGCCAGCCGAGCCGATGGCTCTTCCCTTCCACAATGTCCTCTATACGGTGTTGGAGAAGTCTTGGCAGTCACCATTCTCCACCCTGCCAACTTCAAGAAAAACAGACCTGAAATTTCGGATGAGGCAGTCCCCTTCCTATACCTCTCTGCAACTGTCACATATCCTCGATTGTCATAGAATCTGCTATGAAGCATGCAAAGAAGACAAGGCTGCACTCCAACGTGCCGCCAGGAACGGATAACCTCTACCTGGATGAGTTCAGTAGATGGTCTTTCCAGTCTGCCATGCTGGGTGCCAAAATCCAATAACACCAATTTGATATCACCCAGTACCTCTCTGAGTGCCTCCAGTCCTTGAAGGCTTTCTTCGGTGATGACCCATCACCCGCAGGGCTCCCGCAACTGGTCCCCGACATAGAAGAAGGATTATACCATCTCCTACGTACCATGTACGAGTCCTTCGACACTTCATTGAGAGCATCCACCTCAGCCATAGTGGCCCATTACCTGGCTTGGCTGTGAGCCAGTGTAATTAGAGAGGACATACACGAAAAGCTGGCGGATTTTCCTCGCAAAGGTGACAACCTGTTCAGGGACAAGCTATGAGAAACTGTCTCCTTGCTAAAAGAGCAGAATGTGGTGGTTCTATCCCTGATCTCTCCAACAGAGCCTTCTACCAGTCTAAAAACTACTACTCAGCATACCGCAAGCCCAGGTTCCAGAGGCGCCTGTTCGTTTCATACCAGCCGTACAGGGGGGGTCAGCTTTCCAGCTGCAGCACCAATCCCCTCAGCAGGCCCAGCAGTGGGGCAGATCCCGAGGCCAACGTCAGCTGTCCACCCCATCCCAAAACCTCTGCAAAGTTTTTTGAGTCATGCAGGGCTGCCACCATCAACACCAGTGGGTGGCAGGGTGGCACAGTTCATCCCTGCTTGATCCACTATCACTTCTGACCATTGGGTTTGGACATCATTCGCAAAGGTTACTGACTCAATTTCGAGCATAATCCTCTGCTCCCCTGGAAAGTGGCCTCTCCCAGGCCCCCCCCCCCCCCCCATCACCACGGATACTTCAAGTTCAGCTCTCTTCACTGCTCACCCAGCAGGCCATCCAGGTGATTCCACCGTGCCAATGGGGGCAAGACTTTTATTCCCCATACTTCCTCATCCCCAAGAGATCGAGAGGCCTTCGCCCCATCTTGGACCTTCACAACTTGAACAGATTACTCCTCAAGGAGAAATTTAAAATGACGTCCTTGAAGATGATCCTACCCTTCCTTCAGCCCAACGACTGGATGTGTTCACTGGATCTCAAAGATGCTTATTCCCACATTCCCATTTACCGCTCCTCATGCTAATACTCGTGCTTCCAGTCCAGTGGACAACACTACCAGTACAAAATGCTCCCGTTTGGACTGTCATCTGCCCCCAGGGTCTTCACCAAATGTCTAGCAGTGGTGGTGGCGGCCCACCTTCATCAGAGGGGAATTCAGCTCTTCCCATACCTGGACGATTGGCTGTTCATAGCCCCGAATGCTGCAACATTGGGCCTACACCTCCAAGAATCAATAGAGTGCCTTCAGAGTCAGGGCCTGGTGATCAACTACGAGAAATCCAGTCTCCAACCAACCCAAGCCCTGCAGTTCATAGGAGCAAGAATAGACATGCTGTCCCAGAGGGCGTTCTTGCCCACCGACCGAGCAGGTGTTTTAAGCACCTTAGCCAAGTGATTGTGATGTGATGTGATGTACCAAGTGACCGTGCAGGTGTTTTAAGCACATTAGCCAAGTGATGGCGGCACCCATCTATGTAGCCCCTCTCACCAGGCTCCACATGCGCCACTTACAGTAGGAACTAAAGGCTCAGTGGATTCAATATCGGCAACCACTTTGAGACCCAATCCACCTGACTTGTTCCAAGTGCAAGGGCATAGCTTGGTGGCTGCGCCCACAATTGCTCACGACGGGCATATTGTTCTGGCCACCTTCTCACGAAGTCATCCTAACCATGGACGCTTCACAGACGGGATGGGGAGCCCACATTGGCCATCTGCAGACATAGGGCTTATGATTGCCCTCGGAGAGGACTCAACAAATAATCCTCCTGGATCTTCGAGCACTCCAGAATGCCCTGCTCACCTTCGAGGATCAATTTCCGTGAAGGTAAGCAGACAATCAAGTGGCCATGTTCTATATCACCGAAGGAGGGTCCGGTTTTTCGAAGCTCTGCAAGGAGGTGATAGCCATTCTGGAGTGGGCTGCTCAGTGCTCCATCAGCCTGCAGGTCACTTACCTCCCCAGGATAATGAATGCCTGTGCGGACTTCCTGAGCAGGATACTCCACCCACACGAGTGGTTGTTGAACCAGATGGTAGCTGACAGAGTCTTCACCCAGTGGGGAGCTTCAATCATGGATCTCTTTGTGACAGAGCACAACAGAAAGGTGCACAGGTTCTGCTCCTTGTTTCCGAGCCCCCTCAGATTAGCACAGGATGCCGCCTTCATCCTGTGGATGGGGGCTATCTTCTATGCCTACCCTCCCATCCCACTGCTGTCCTGCGTAGTGCAGAAATGCATGGAGGATATCGCCGACTTAATCCTGATTGTCCCAGCCTGGCCACGGCAACCATGGTATACTTACCTCGTCCAACTGTTGATAGCCCCACTGATCCCTTTGGGTCACAACATAGACCTACTCTCGCAGGAAGGGGGAGCCCTGCGTCACCCGATGCAGTCCTCTCTGCATCTTTCAGCCTGGAGATTGAAAGGACGCTACTAAAGGAGCAGGGAATATTCTATGAAGTCCAAAATATCCTCATCTCCTCACATAAGCAATCCACAAGGAGAAACTATCATTTGAAATGGAAGAGGTATTCTGCCTTTTGTTGGCGACACCAGATTGATCCAATAGCCTGCACACCCGAAGCCTTACTGGACTACATACTCATTCTCTACCAGTCGGGTCTGGCAACAGCTTCAGTGAGGGTGCATGTCAGCACGATAGCAGCCTATCACTGCTGGTTTAACAGCCAGCCGATATCGTTGCACCCGTTGATCTCCTGTTTCATGAGGGGCCTCCTACACCTCAGTACCCCAGTGATGAAGCCTTCTGTGCCCTGGAACCTGAATCTGGTTCTTGAACAGTTGATGCTACCCCCGAGACCATGGACAATTCTCACATCAAATACTTGACCTGGAATATGCTGTTTCTTGTGGCTTTGACGTCAGCCTGGAGAGTCAGTGAATTACAGGCGCTGGTCCACTATCCTCCCTACTTACAGTTCCACCATAACAAGGTGACCCTTCGAACTCACCCATCATTCTTACCCAAGGTGGTCTCTGTGTCCATCTCAATCAGACTATTATTCTTCCCAAAGCCAGATGCCAATGCCAGAGAATGCTTGCTGCATACCCTGGACTGCAAAAGGGCTGTAGCCTACTACAAACGTAGGATCCAGGGGGACCACAGAGCTTCGCAACTATTTGTTTCCTTTAATCCAAACTCACCAGGTCTTTTGGTGGCGAAACGCACTATCGCCAGCTGGATTTCACAATGCATTGAATTCTGCTACTCCAAGTGCTCTCACTCGCTCCTGACCAGAGTTAAAGCGCATAAAACATGCGTCCACGGAATGTTTGCAAGGTGCCACGTGGTAATCATTGCACACCTTGATGCCCATTATTGTCTGGATAAGCAGATGTCGGCAGACGCAGCATTGGGAATGGCGTTGTTGACTCCCTGCATGTGAGGGAACCCTCAAGGTTGTCCACTGTAAGCTGGGTTGGGCTCGCAGTGGGATCCTGTATTATGGGCAGGTGCCTGTTTGCCGAGTGAGGCACAAGCCGGGAGCTGGGGACTTCCAGACAGCATGGCTAATTCAGCCCTGCTATCCAGGGGAAAAGCAAGTTTGCTTGCCGTAAACGGTGTTTCCATAGATAGCAGGATGAATTAGTCATGCTTATACCCATCCTGCTCCCTGGACAGCCTGAGAACAGAGAACAAGGGGGGGGAGATCTGCATTCAAAATTTTTCTATGCTATTACAGACTGAGGAGGCAGAGGGCGCTGAACCGCATGGGAAAACGCGTGCAGCCGCACAGAGCAAAGCTCTGTAACAGCTATAAAAGCTCTGCCTGGAGGCTGCCAAGAGGGATGTCCCAGACAGCATGGCTAATTCATCCTGCTATTTACGGAAACACTGTTTACAGTAAGCAAACTTGCTCTTATTCGGCTAAGAAAATATCTGGCTGTGTAGAAAATAGATTCAGCGTATCCTATAAATACCCATGAATGTTGTAGGGTAGTTTTAGGCATATTTTACATTGTGCACATGAAGTTGCATGCACAGTACAGAATACGTGAGCCTGAGCACATGCATCCTTATACACACATATGTGAGCATGCATGTGCATGTTTTAAAGCAGGAAGAAATGTAAACGTGTTTTTCCTTCCTATTTGTTTTTAAAAGTGTGGCCCCCTTTTAAAAGGTGAGGAGCCATATCCAATGTTTGTGTTTGGTCATCGGGCCCAGAACAGCAGAAGGAAAAGAAAAAAATGTTTCTTTGAGTACATGGTGACAGACTGAGAGTGCAGGAGTTAAGTCTAACAGAAGCAGCAGGCTGGAGCTTAAATCACTGCGGGGCCCATGCAATACAGTGCGCTCAGCAATAGGGGGATTAGCGCCTATTTTTAACGCACGTCTGTCGCGGAGTGAATGGGATAGCACTCATCACATGCAAATGCATGTGAATGAGGCTATTACTCATTCACTCCAAATGCAAAAAAATATAAATGCGCCTGGAGCAGGCGTTAATAGCTGAGCGCATTGAAAAGAAGAACAGAAAAGCAGAAAGAAATGCTTTTCTGTACTTCATTTAAAAGTTAAAAAAAAAACAACAAAAAAAAAACAAAACTCAGCCGGCTGCATTAGAAGACCGACGCCAATATGCTTGGTGTCAGTTTTTCATAACCGGCAGACCGCCGGTAACCACAACCCCCTAATTATAATATAGCATGGTGCCCCCCCCTTGCGGGCGCCATGCACGTGTTAAGAAAGCGGGTGCTGACTTTTCGGCGCCTGCTTTCTGTGCTTTTTTTTGCATCGGCCCCTGTGAAGGTGGTATCATCACCATGCCCGTGGCAGAAAACAGCAGTTCTTATAGGTTTTTTTTTTTTGGTTTTTTTTTTTGTTACTGTAAAAACTTTTAGATGGCTGCAGCTTAGTCCAGGAAAGAATTAGAGATGGGTCAAGACTCATTTTAAAGGAATTGAAGAGACCTATTTGATATAAAGTTTGACAAGCTCAGATATTTAATTTTCAGTCAGAGCTTCTGTTTTTGAAATTACCAGTGGATTTCAGTGGGGTTTTAAAATTCCATCATAGGCCGGCTTAGGTTTTTGGCCATAAATGTAGTGGTTTAGGCCATGAAAGATTTAGACATGACCAGGAGATACTTAAATGAATAGTTGTGTAAGCTTTATTTGGATGTGGATGTTTAAAAAATTAAGTCATATATGTTTTATATCAGAATCCTATGTTTTCCTATGGAAACAGAAAAAAAATGACAGTTATTCTGTGTTCAATTTTAAGTAGGTTCATTTAAAGCTGGAAGGATTTCTGGTTCATTTGATAAATATCTCCAGATTCAGAAAAATAATCCCTTTCTGGAAGTATAAAATATATTTGAAAAATGGATTAATATAAAAGGTAAAATATAACTTAATGTGATTCTTTAGAGAATTTAAATGGAAACATTACAGAAATCCCCCAGCTTGAATTTTATTAAAAGTTGATCAGAATCCTTTGAAAAATAAATTTCTTAAACTGGATATGAAATTTAAGCATTAGAATGTTTGGGAGTTTAATGACTTTAAGGCTCAGGATTCATAAACACATGGCTGTCTGAAGCAAAAATGATTTCATTGGATGTCATGCAGTGATGCAAAAAGTGACGAATCAAAATAAGAAAAAAACAAGTTTAATAGTTATTTAGAAGCAACCTGAGGAGGTATCCACCGTTGCCAACCAATTGCCGATGCAATAATCTGTGCATTAAAACTGTGAGCTGAAATCTATTGCAGTTTCTTAATGCACAGATAAAAAACATTTTTAATTCTCAATGCAGTAAGCTAATGTTATGCTAATATATTGGGAGTTAAAAAAAAAAAAAAAAAAAAAAAAGGGCATAGGCAGCAAAATGTGCATTCAGCACAGGCTCAACGCATGTTTTAAATCTGGGTGCTAGAGTAGAGAAGAGGACAGGAGAACTGAGCATCTTTGTCACTTCCTATCATGCTTGCATCACATTGTTAAATATAATTCCCTCTTGAGAGCTGTTGCTGAGCACTCTATTGACTGAATTCACTGCTGCAAATTCAGTTGGGTCTCAGCTTCTGGCACCCTGTCTGCAGCCAGGACACTGCACCTGTTGTCAACACTTTTCACTGGTCCCAGACTTACAATAGCTATGGTGCTCCCTAGCCTAGCCCGAGGGGAAGGGCTAATAAATAATCTCTCTTCCATGCGCTCCTGTAAATTTTACTCCACCTCTGTCCAGGAGCAAACTTTCCAGCGTCAAGAAAATGTAGTTCTGGCAGCGCACCTCTCGGCATTGGGAGGGAATACTTAATGCTCTCATTAGCATGGAATTTCTATGTGAGGGTACTAAACTGACCAATATTTTTTAATGCACATTTTGTGAGCATAAAACTCCTTGTTGCATCAGCAATAAGCTTTACGCTCACAAAATGTGCGTTGAAATTCAGGTAAAACTGTGCATTTGGCTGAACACAACTTTCTGCGTCGGCCTTTGAATGCATGCCAATAATTTGAACCAGTACGCGGGGCACACACGATATGGAAGTCCAGGGTCATAAGTGGAGTGCGAGGATCTTAGTTTTGCAAAGTGACTTATAGCGTGGGCAGACTGTTTGAAACACCTTGTTAAATAGCAAAAGCGCAGACACTGATTATTTTTTCATACTGATTTATTCTGTGGACGCCCTTTACTTTTAGTTCCTCCTATTGAGTTGTTTGACAGTATGTACTTATTTTGTTTTGACTTCCATTACACTTTGTGACATCTGACAAATATTTGGTCAGAAGTGGTGGAATTGCTGAGCTTCAGGGTGAGCACATAAGAAATTATACCTCCTATGACACACTGTGTTGCGAACATACTGTTTCTTTTATTTTTCTTTTGTATCTCCTGTGACACACTGTGTAGCGAACATACTGTTTCTTTTAATGGCTTAGAATGAATGTGCTAAATATTGTTTATCAGAAATGCACAGCAGACTGTATTTTCTAAGGTTCAGAAGTCTTAGCTTGATAAGTAAAATAAATTAACTTCTAACTATATAGTACCATTAATTTATTTGAATTGTATAGCACATTCCACTTTACTGCATGCGTTGACAGCTGGATTTGAGCATTTATTTCTAAAGTAAACTGATCTGTACTCAGGGTTATGGTCTGATGACAAGGGCTTCCACATTCTATTTCCAGAGGACTTAGTTACATTTGTCCTTCCCTTGGCACAGCAGATGTTGTGAAACAGAGTTATTTAGAATCCTGCAGCACCAACTTATTTTGTGCCACAAAACTGATCTGGCAAGCACAAAAGGACAAGCAAAGGCCATTAATAATTAAAAATTATTACAAATATAGGAATCTATCAAAGATGTCTTTGTAATCATAGTGAGAGATAGTGTTGCGTCCGTCGGACTCAGACAGCTTCGTCCCACATGCCTCACCTCGATATTCGCTTTCTCCATCAGCCTCGGGAAAATGGCGACCACCGCGTCTACTTGCCACACTCCCCAGCGTCCCCGGAATGGCTATGGCAAGGCATTCCGCCATGATTCACCTGAGTGCCTCCTAGGGTGCGCGTGCGCGCACTACCCACATCTTTATTCCAACGTTGGCGTGAACCTCGGGGGCGTCCCTCTCGAGTGACGTCACAACATCCCGGTATTTAGGTTGCTCATTCGCTGACTGACTTTGAGTTAGCAAGGATGGATTTGTCTGGTCTAAACTGCTCTGCCGCTTCCTGCTGCTGCTGGAAGTTCTCTCTACCCTCCGGGGTTCTACTAACTTGGGTACCCGCTCCTCTGGGGCCCTATACTTCTTTCCAGGTGCCTATCTCTGCAGCAGCAGTCTTGGGTCCTCGGCTGAGGAGACCCGTCCCACAATGGTGGTATAGGGAGCTCTGATGCAGATTTCCAATGAGGAGCTGTAGGTGAGACAGACTGGTAGATGTTAGATTACTCACACTCTTGTAGCTGTAATGGTGGAGTTCCCAGCAGGTAGAAGTATTGGTAGCAGGCACCAAGGTAGACAGCTCAGGTCCTCGAGGAGCGAGTACCTGGGATCTAGGGTGCTCAGCAAGGCTTTGGGCCTGCAATTTAAAACTTTGAAGTAGGAGGTAAAAGGCTTGTAGTCTGTCTGTTGCGTCCGTCGGTCTCAGACGGCTTCGACCTCTGTGCCTCACCTTTCTCTCTGCTCTCCCCGCTAGCCTTGGGAAGATGGCTACCGCCGCGTCTGCATGCCGCTTTCTCCGGTGTCCCCAGAACGCCAATGGCAAGGCAGTCCGCCATGTTTCTCCTAAGGGCCTCCTAGGGTGCACGCGCGCATGCCACCCATGTCTTTATCCACATCATGGTGGGAACCTCGGGGGCAGCCCCCTCGAGTGAAGTCATGCCATCGGGTATTTAGCCTGCCCTTTGTTTGCTAACAAATCGAGTTAGCAAGGATTGGACTTGTCCGGTCTAAGCTACTCTGCCGCTTCCCTGCTGCCGCTGGAAGCTGTCTCTGCCCTTCGAGGTAATTCTCTAACCTGGGTACCCGCTCCTCGGGGGCCCTTTGCTTTCTTTCAGGTGCCTATCAGGGATCAGGTACTCTGTCCCCGAGGGCCTGCTCTCCCTGCCTCGGTGCATGTATTCAACTACTTCTGCCTGCTGGGATCTCCATCTTTACAGCTACCAACTTAGGGGCAGATTTTCAAAAGGTTACGCGTCTAAAATATGCACGTAACCCCCGAAAAGCTGCCCCTTCCACTCCTGCGCACACTGAGCCTTTCTTGCATAGGCTCGGCCACGCACGCAAGCCCCGGGGCTTTCCTGGGGGGGGGGCATGTCGGGGGGGGGGGGGCGTGTCGCGGCTGGTGCGTCATCCGGGGGGCATTCCGGGGGCGGGGCGCGGGCGTGGTTCCGGCCCAGGGGTGTTCCGGGGCGTGGCCGCGGCCTCTGGACCAGCCCCTGGACCGGAACATGGCCGAGCGCAAGTTATGCCTGCCTCGGGCAGGCATAACTTGTAAAATAAAGGTAGGGGGAAATTAGGGCTGGGAGTTGGGTTAGATAGGGGAAGGTGGGGAGGGACGGAAGGAAAGTTACGTCCGAGGCTGCTCCAATCTCGGAGCGGCCTCGGAGGGAACGGAGGATGGCTGCGTGCGCAAGCTGCCGATTTTGCGCAGCCTTGCACACGCCAACTCTGTATTTTATAACATGCGCATGGCAGCGTGCGCATGTTATAAAATCGGGAGTAGATTTGTTCATGCCGGTTTGCGCGAACAATTCTACCCCCGCGAGCACCTTTTAAAATCTACCCCTTAGTGAGTAATCTAACATTGTCAGTCTGTCTCATCCAGTGGCGTAGCCATGGGTGGGCCTGGGTGGGCAGTTGCCCACTCAACCAGAAGAGTAGCAATGCCATCGTAGGATCCGGTCCCCGCTGACCCAGCTGCTCCCTGGTCCTCCTCCGCCCGGGCTTAAAATGCTGTCAGCCCGGGTGGAACGCGGCAGGACAGCTGGAGTCAGCGGCACCGGTGTATGGTCTTTTCTTCCCCCCCCCCCCGCGGCCCGGAAGAGGAAGTGGTGAGCAGCGGGTGCGTGCGCGGGAAGAAGAGACCATGCTAGTGTGGTCAGCGTTGGCCCGAAGAACAGAAGAGGGGCGCGGACTGAAGAATGTGCAGCGCGGCTCGGAGGAAAATGAAGAAGATCGTCAACCCCCGCCGCCGTTGGGACTCCTCTTCCACGAGGGCTGAAAGTGAAGTAGGTTGCTGCTGCCTTTAGGGATGGTCTGGAGGAGGCTGTTGCTGCCGCTTGTTCAGGGGGGGGGGGGGAGTGAGTGAATGAGCAAGCATGTGTGTTTGAGATCCTGTGTGTGTGTGAGATAGCATGTATGTGAATGATTGAGAGCCTGTATGTGTGTGATTGAGAGCTGGTTTAGGTGAGAGAGCATGTAAGTATTTGATTGAGAGCATGTGTGTAAATGAGAGAAAGAGAGAGAGCATGTTTGTAAGAATGTGAATGAGAGTCTGTGTGTGAGAGAAAAAGACAGCATGTATGTGTGTGATTGAAAGCCTGTGTGTGTAAGCGTGAAAAGATAGACAGCATGTGTGTAAATGTGTAATTAAGAGCCTATATAAGTGAGAGAGAAAAAGCATGTGTATATGTGAGCGATTGAGAGCCAGTGTGTGAGAGAGAGAAAGGAGAAAGTTGCAAGCAAACCATCCCTCCTCCTGCTAATTCAAAACAATGTCAGGGCACCTGGATATCAAACGTTCTCAAGTATACAGAGCAAAAAAGTTTTGTATCCTTATTATTTTTCATTAACGGGTCTTTGTGTCTGCTATTTTGAAATATTTTATTGTTATCTAGACATTTTTATATGATTTTTTTAATTATTGGATATTCCATTCATCAGCTGTTTTGAAATAATCTGTTCTTTTTGTTAGTATGGTTTTACTGCTACTGATTTTATATTTCTTGATTTCTTTTTTAAGGACTGGTGATTTTTTTTTTCCTTTGTTACACTGCATACAGAGACTCTGGCTTGTTGCGGTTTCCAATTCAGTTTCCAATTCAGTTTTGTCTGCATGCTTCTAATTGTGCGTTTTGGTCTCTTCATTCTTTGTTAGGTGAGGGTCAGCACATGTGACTGAGGTGAGGTTTTCTGCTGGCGTGTAGTTTCTGTGTAGGGCTCTATAGCAGCCTGACTTGGTCCGTTTTCCTAATAAGAGATGTATTGATGTCTTAAGGCCTGATGTAATATTTTCAGTGTTGCCTTTTCTTAGGTAAGGTGGTTACAGTTTAAGTGCTGGAAATTGGTGCTGTTTTGGTGTGGGATGTTTACTATTTATGCAATTTCTGTTCAGACAGAATATGTATCTTTCCTTGTGTCATTCTTAACAATAAAAATAATACTGGACCTTTATTTTTTATTTCCGCTGTGAATTGTAATGAGCAGTGTGTCACACATGTGAGCATGGTCTGTCAGGTGTGTCACGATGGGGAAAAAGGTTGAGAACCACTGCATTAAAGAGTCAACGTGGACAGGAAGGGGCCAGACAGGTCGCCGTTGGATTCCATCCCCACGGTGGCAGAAGTAGGACTTTGGCTGTGCCTAATGAAAAAGCCCTGTGTGGGTGTGGGTGAGAATGGGAGCCTGGGTGCGCTTCTCTGTGTGTATAAGAATGGGAGCCTGGGCGGGGGGGGGGGGGGGGGGGGGGGTGAGAGAGTGAGAGCTTGTGTGTTAGGGAGTCTGTGAGAGAAAGCGTGTGTGTGTGTGTGTTTGAGGGAGGAAAGGAAGAAAACAGTAGAAGAGAGTCACTGAAAAGGATTAGGAAATGAGTGACAAGGTAAAAATGGGAAAAAGAGACCAGGACCAACTGATTAGAAAAGTACAAATATCAGACAACAAAAGTAAAAAAAAAAATATATATATTTTGGGATTTTAGCAATTGGACTATGCCATCTTTGGGAATGTGCATTTCTTATATTTTTTCAATTTGTCTCTTTCTTCAGTATTCCACTGTTCAGAGTCTAGTTTCTCGGGCTTTCTATTTTGGTTTTGTCTACGTGTTTCTGTTTCTAATTTGTAGTCTTTTATTTCTATATTAGGTAAGGGTTGGTCTCTGTTTTGCCTGTGTGTGTGTGTGACTGAAGTGCGGTATTTCTGCTAGCGTGTAGTTTCTCTGTAGTAGTCCAGCTTGTTCTGTAACTCTGATAGGTGATATATTAATGTTCTAGGGTCTGGTTTAGTATTTGCATTGCTACTTTTTCATAAGGTTGCTGTTATTTGAATCCTGAGAGTCAGTGCTGTGATTGTATGGTATGTCAACGTTCTAGATGTCTCTTTGCAGGAGTTTGTATTACTTCACACAATAGCAGTGGAGGGATTATTTTGCTGAATAATTTCTTTTTTACATGTTAACATAAGAACATGCCATACTGGGTCAGACCAAGGGTCCATCAAGCTCAGCATCCTGTCTCCAACAGTGGCCAATCCAGGCCATAAGAACCTGAAAAGTTCCCAAAAACTAAGTCTGTCCCATGTTACTGCTGCTAGTAACAGCAGTGGCTATTTTCTAAGTCAGCTTAATTAATAGCAGGTAATGAACTTCTTCTCCAAGAACTTATCCAATTCTTTTTTAAGCCCAGCTACACTAACTGCACTATCCACATCCCCGGGCAACAAATTCCAGAGTTTAATTGTGTGTTGAGTGAAAAAGAACTTTCTCCGATTAGTTTTAAATGTGCCACATGCTAACTTCATGGAATGCCCCCTAGCCCCTTCTATTATCCAAAAGAGTAAATAACTGATTTACTTTCACCCGTTGTAGACCTCTCGTGATTTTAAACACCTCTATCATATCCCCCCTCAGCCGTCTCCTCTCCAAGCTGAACAGTCCTAACCTCTTTAGTCTTTCCTCACAGGGGAGCTGTTCCATGTGAATTGTCCTAGCTCTGCTCTGCACCTGTTCTGTTGTTAAATGCTGTTTTATTGTAGTTATGATGATTTCTGGCTTTCTGCAAAGAGGATTCGTGAAACAATACATTAATTTTTGTTTTATTACATGATTGGATCTGATTGTTTGTTTTCTTTGCTGTTTACATGATATACTTGTGCATTTATAAACTGCCAAAAATATTAAATTAATTACTTCAGATTAATAAGGAGTTTTTAATGCTGGTAAGTGCTGGAAATAATTGAGGTAAAATATTTTAAAGTTTCTTGCATGATGTATAATGGCTGTTGCAAACTACTTAGAAAGCTATTGTAGGGTTCAGTATATGGCATTATTTATCAATAAGAATACAACTAGTAGGTCTCACACCTGCATGCCTGTAGCCCACCCATGGTAACCTTATGCCCACCCAAAAAATCAATTCTGGCTACGCCACTGGTCTCATCTAAGATTAGCACTGGGAACCTGCATCCTGCACTCCCTATACTATCATTGCGAGACGGGTCTCCTCTGCCGAGGGCCCCTGGACTGCTACCTCGGGATCACCTCATTACTGCCACCTCTGGTGGTATCATTCTGCTGTATAGTAAAAGACAAATCTCTGTGTTTGCATTTCTCGAGTCTAGCCTAGTACTGTGGATCCTCACAGGGCTCCTTCCCATGGGAGTGGTCATCACCACAGTACCTAAGAATCCACTCCAACACCTCAAAAGCATAACACTCTCAAAGTCCAACTCAATAATCCACAGAGGCATTAAGTGTCACTCTGTGATTTGAAAACAGGGAGAAACCATTGCAGAAACCTTCCATGTTTCAGGGCTGTCAGGGTTTGGCAATTAAGGGCCACCGTGGATGGGAAGGGTGTACCTAGAGAAGCCTGGCCTGAGGGTGATGTTGGAGTTCAAGGGCTGGACGGGATCCAAGAGAGATGTATGGAGCAAGAACACTGGAACTAGATAGCGAGGCAGAAATACTGGAACACGGTCAGGAACAGAGGCCAGACAAATAGCACTTCTGTGAGGCAGATGCCAAGAAAGTTGTTGGACTAGCAACTCAGTGCCTTCAGGGAGTGCTGGTCCAATTGGACTGCTGCAGAGGCCTTTCTAGCTCTCTCTAGTATTGAGTGTGAAAATATTAGGACTCCATGGAGAGCCAGCATCTTCTATAGGTCTGTGACTTATTCACAGCCTGAAACACCCAGGGCCATGGGTTCAAATACTATCAACATTGACAGAATGTTGATAGTATTTGAGGCTACCCCTCAAATATCCAGAGAGGTACAGTCCATAACTGACATGGGGCCAGATTTTGCCAGACTGGAATGAATTCCTGACCTGGGGTCTGGAGTTGTCATGAGGTCAATAACAGTTGCTGTCTCGAGGGCAACTGGAGCATGGTCAGGAGCAGTTGCAGTTATATTGATAGCTGGCATTGCCTTCTCTGGTGCAGAAGCAGGTACTGGAGCTGTATTGACAGCTGGCTCTGACTTCACTGGTGCAAGGAGAAAAACTAGAGTTGAAGAGGAAGCGAATGCCGACATTAACAGTGCAAGAGCAGGTATTGCAGCTTTAGAGATAGCTGAGGTGGCCACTGGTACAAGGTCAGGACCTGGAGTTGAAGAAGCAGCTGACATGGACTTCATTGGTGTAAGAGCAGGCACTGGAGCTGTAAGGACAGATGGAGCTGGATTAACCTTTGAATTTGCTGGAATGGACAGGAGTGGAATCATCACAGGAGCTGGCTAACATGGCCTGCAGTAGATTCATCACAGGAGCTGGCTTGGCATGGAGTGGAGTTGTTGTCGAAGGAGCTGGAACAGCTAGAACCGGTTTCACTTGTATAAGAGCTGGAACTGTGAAGATGACTGGCACTGGATTAGTTGGAGTCAGAGTGGTTTGGACAGCTAGTGCTGGATTGGTTGGAGCCGGAGTGGCTTGGACAGTTGGTGTTTGACTTGCTAGAGTCGGGGCTGCCCAGTCAACCTGCACTGGTTTAGCTGGAACCGGGGCTGCACAAAAAAAACCTGTCACTGGATTAGTTGGAGCCAGGGCTCCACAGACATCCTGCACTGGATTAGCTGGAGCCGGGGCTGCACAAAAAGCCTGTCACTGGATTAGCTGGAGCCGGGGCTGCACAGACATCCTGCACTGGATTAGCTGGAGCTGGGGCTGCACAGGCATCCTGCGCTGGATTAGCTGGAGCCGGGGCTGCACAGACATCCTGTCACTGGATTAGCTGGAGCTGGGGCTGCACAGACATCCTGCGCTGGATTAGCTGGAGCTGGGGCTGCACAGACATCCGCGCGTATCTTTTAAAATCTGGGGTTGGCGTGAGCAAGGCTGTGCAAAATCTGCAGCTTGCGCGTGCCGAGCCGCGCAGCCTGCCTCCGTTCCCTCCGAGGCCGCTCCAAAATCGGAGCGGCCTCAGAGGGAACTTTCCTTCCACCCCTCTGCACCGCACCTTACTCACCCTCCAGCCTTATGTAAACCCTCTCCTACCTTTGTTTGAAAAGTTACGCCTGCCGCTGGACTGCTGGTGGCCATCATCCGACCCGGGGGCTGGTCTGGAGGCCTCGGCCACGCCCCAGAATGCCCCCAGGCCGGCACCACGCCCCCGACACGCCCTCCGGAACGCTCCCCAATGTCGCACCGCCCCCCGACACGCCCCCCTAGCAAAGCCCCGGGACTTACACTCGTCCTGGGGCTTGTGCGCGCCGCCGAACCTATTCAACATAGGCTCGGCATGGAGCAGGGGGAGCTTGGGGCAGGTTTTCGGGTGCTACGCGCGTATCCCTTTGAAAATCTGCCCCTTAGAGTGAAGGATAATGCTGTTAATAAATTAAATAAATGAATAAATACATGCATGGGGACATAGGTAGCTAGATGTTTCAGCAGCAGCCTCATTAGTTTTGGTAGCAGTTTAGATTGTTAATAAGTTTGGTGAGAGGAAGAAAGCCTTGATGTTGGTTTAACTATGGGAAATTATATGTTCATCTACCCACAATGAGAAGATGACAAAAACTGTCTTGGACAAAGAGAGGTATCCTACAAATGATCAAGCTTCTTCGGGTGGCAGCTGGTTTATATCCTTAGCAATGCAGATCAAAATAACTGGGCAGACTAGATTGGCCAATTGATGTTTATTCTCTGTCATCTACTGTATTATGTACTTTCTCTCTCTTTTTTTTCCCTTTTATTTTAACCATTTTTGGCGCAATCTTCAAACCTGTGGGGAATTTCCACCAGTTCTCAAAGGGAAAGCATGAGCATATCTGCCCTTTGAAAACTGCCCAAGCAAAAAGTAGGAATATAAGAAATTGCCATACTGGATCAGACCGTGGGTCCATCAAGCCTAGCATCCTGTTTTCAACAGTGGCCAAGCCAGGTTACAAGTACCCAAACAGTAAATAAATCTCATGCTACTAATTCTGGTAATAAGTAACGTTTATTCCCTAAGTCAACTTGGTCAATAGCAGTTTATGGACTTCTCCTCCAGGAACTTGTCCAAACCTTTTTTATACCTAGCTATGCTAATTGCCTTAACCACATTGAGTTAAAAAGAATTTTGTGCATTGAGTTAAAAATAATTTTCTCCAATTTGTTTTAAATGTTCTACTTGCTAACTTCATGGAGTGCTCCCTAGTCCTTGTATTATCTGAAAGAGTAAATAACCTTTCAACATTTACCTGTTCTAATCCTTGTAAGGTTTTATAGATCTCATATCACAGCATTTCCCAACTGGTGTGCCATGGCAAACTTAAGTTTCTCTTTCCCCTACAACAGCTGGTCTGCAAGATATCCTTCCACCAGCAGGGGGAGTAGAGAACAGTGCTTATTTGCTGCTGCTTCTGCTTTCTCCTCTGCTGACTCTCCTCTACAATTGAAACTGCACTGGGCTTTGTAGGCTCATAAGTCCTGCTGGCTCCGTGCAGTTCTCATTACAGAGGGAAACAGGCAGTGGAGAAAAAAGCATTACTAGGTAAATGCTGCTGGAAGGGGCAGCGAAATTTGCTAAGAAGCTGGGGGTGTTGGAGGAAAGGGAGGGGAAGATTATGGGATAAGTTGGTGGAGGGAAGGAAAGAGAAAGTGCTGATGCCAAGATGGGGAGCAGGTAGGAAAGGGAAGGTGATGGAAGGGGTGGCAGAATGAGGGTAGGAGAGAAAAGGTGATAGAGATGATGTCAGGGAGTGGAGGAAGAGAGAAGGGAGGGGAAGGTGATGGTGATGATGCAGGGGGGAGTAGGGAGAAAAAAATGGAAGAGATGGTGATGATGCCAGGGGGTAGAGAGAAAGGGAAGAGAAGGTGATGTTGCTGGGGATAGGGGGGAGGAGAAGGTGGTGATGCCATAAGGGTGGTGGGAGAGAGCAGGGAGGGGAAGGTGATGGTGATGCTGGGGGGGGGGGGGAGTAGGGAGAGAAAAGGGAGGGGAAGGTGATGATGCAGTGAATGGAAGGGGAGAGTAAAGGGAAGAGAAGGTGTGATGCCAAGGGTGGTGGAGAGATAATGAGGATGGCAGTGGAGTGAAGGGAGAGGGAAGAAAGGGGGATAAGATGTTTATGATGTGATGGGTGGGAGATGGAGAGAGGGAAGGGGGAAGAGAAAAGGTGATGATGCGGGGGGGGGGGGAAGAGTGAAGGGAAGGTGATGATGCCAGGGGATTGGGGAGGAGAAGAAAGAAAAGAGAGAGAATGATGATGCCAGGGAAATGGGGATAGGGACCGTGATAGTGCCATGATGAAGTGAGCCCAATGCCGGGTGTGCCTTGACACAAAATAAGTTGGGAACCACGGCTCTGTCATATCCTCCCTCAGCCGTCTCTTCTCCAAGCTGCAGAGATCTCCACTGCTTTTTCTGTATGCACTTTTTTCAGGCAAAAGCTGCGCGCATTATTGTCTCCTGTGGCCTACCCCACCCTGGGAATGCCTCCATGTCATTGTGGGAAAAAGTAGGCATGCTGTGGAACAACATGCCCACTTCTACCAACATGTGGGGTAGGCAATTTTCAAAAAGTCCTTTTGCCCAGATAAATAACAATTTACTTGGGTCAATGGCTTTCGAAAATTATATATTTCTTAGGCAACACATGTTCAAACTGACATGCCAATGAAGTTTTCTGAATCAGATTCTACACTACAGAGTGGCTTGGCACAGGAAAATATAGTGCTATGTGACCACATTGTATCGGAATTATAGACCAGTTACGCACAGATCAGGAGTGCTTCATCCATTTAAAAAGCATTCTTTATCTTCCAGCAGATGGCGCTTTTAGGATGGTAAGAGGAGTAAGTCAATAGTAATAGTAGGCAAGGGTGTTTACCAAATAAAATAATTGCTAGAGGGTTGGAATGCTTACAAAGTCAGTCTTCAGGTCCGCATTTTCCTGGACAAATTTAAAAGGGAAGGAGGTGGCAAATTCTACTGTCAAGAAAATGAATTAATAGCAGACTTTATTCTCTGTTTAAATTGTGATTGTTAATGATTTGCATCAATTTTCAAATATGGACTATGTAGATCAAAACTGGAAAGCATAATATAAGTAGGGTTCTCTTTTTAAGTTTCAAGCAATAAAACACTTCTAGTGGGGAAACACCTCCCCCCCCCCCGAAACCCTTACATATAGATTAACTTTCAAAGCTCTTGATCTGCATACTTTTATCTGTAGCAGGCATTCTGGAGGAAGATGGGAGTGAAGCAGAGTTGGGGAGGGAAAAGGAATTTTGAAAGCATGCGTGTCAAGCTACACATGCACAGTCTCACCTGCTTGGGCCCAGTTATAATTTTGTGCATGACCACGTGAACCTGCAAATTTTCAAAGTGGACTTATGTGCATAAGGCCTATTTTGAAAATTTGGGCGAAAGTCTATAGGTGAAAAGTACCTACAGATTTTAGCCCTATGTGGGTGGTTATAAAATTACCCTCCCTTGAATAAACAATGGGAAAATGCTTTATCCCAGCACTTTTAGCCTACTCCACTTGCCTGCCTTAGACCTCCTGTGCTGTTTTGACATCTTTTCTGTGCTGGCAGCTTCTCAAGTTCATAAGTTCTTACTGGACGATGAGCCTTTGCTCGCCCTTCTACCGCGGGCTCCACTGCACAGCTGTTCCCAATGGTAAGCATCGGATCTTGGGGTAAGAGGGCAGAATAAACCAAGGCGCGGCAGGCTCCAGAAAGTGTTTTTTCTTATTTTATTTATATTTTGCTTTTCAGGTACTTCAAAGAAGTGAGGATGGGCTGCTGGGAGGGAAAATGCTGAAAAACACCAATTTAATGTATCTACACAGAACTCTAAAGTAGCTTAAAAAAAAATTACTTCTTGGAGATCATTATTCAAGTTCTTTTTTGAGTTACTGCCAGGAACTTGTGACCTAGATTGGCTACTGCTGGAAACAGGATGCTGGCCTTGATGCACAATCCTGCAGCATTGTACAAATCAACTCCTCTTATTATACTTTTCAGCCAATATATTGATTACAAATGTTTAGTGATGGTCAATATTACTATGAATATCTCAGAATGTTTGTTTCAGTGCCCCTCTACAGTGGTACATATATATATATATATATATAGAGTGTCAGACTGTGTACAAATAGCGCAGGTGTGATACATTTATTGCACCTTGCAGAAATTGCCTATGTGATGTGGGAGCAGGGTAATTAGGCTGCCTGAGAGCAGTCCTAAAGTTAGCTGGATTAACGTATTCGGCTAACTTTAGCATAGCTGGCTATAGTAATTTATGGTGAGGAAAGAATGCACTCTGTTTTTATTCAGTTAATATTGTAAATTGCTTTTGTCATTTCCAGTTATTTGAATGTACAGCCAGATAAAGCTTGAGAAGAAGGCTGTAATTATTTACGCAAGTGTGCTGCTATTTTGCCTATGTTTGGAAGGAGAGGAGGCCAGGAAAAGAACTGTCAATGAAGGAGGGGTAGTCCTAAGATTTAGGACCCTGAGCTGTGAAACGTGCAAGTTGCTCAGACTAATGAGATCAACTCCTTATTTTTGTTCTCACTGACTTGTGTATTTAGATAAGTTCCTGTAGTTCTCTGTCATCTAGTTTACTCACTTGTAATAGGGTAATAATAAAAATAAGTGTTGCTTTTTTCCTTTGGAAAAAAATCAGGCATGTAATGGGGAAGTCAGACTCTTCATCCCAGAAGTGACTGTGTGTATATATATGTGTATGTATATGTATATATAAGTATATATATATATATATATGTGTGTGTGTGTGTGTGTGTGTCTGAAGAAATATAATTAGAAAGTGTGCTGGCATTCTATTTGAATGAAAGGCACCATGGGGCCGATACAGTACAATGCGCTCTGACGGAGCGCACTGTTAGCCGGCATTTGGACGTGCATTTTCGACGCGCTAACTTTACCCCTTATTCAGTAAGGGGTAATAGCGCGTCTAAAATGCGCGTCCAACTCCCCCGAACCTAATAGCGCCCGCAACATGCAAATACATGTTGATGGCCCTATTAGGTATTCCCGCGCGATTCAGTAAGTAAAATGTGCAGCCAAGCCGCACATTTTACTTTCAGAAATTAGCGCCTACCCAAAGGTAGGCGCTAATTTCTCCGGGCACCGTGAAAGTGCACAGAAAAGCAGTAAAAACTGCTTTTCTGTGCACCCTTCGACTTAATATCATGGCGATATTAAGTCGGAGGTCCCGAAAGTTTAAAAAAGTAAAAAAAAAAAAAAAAAATTCGAAATAGGCCCGCGACTCGAAAACCGGACGCTCAGTTTTACCGGTGTCCGGTTTCCTAACCCGTGGCTGTCAACGGGCTCGAGAACCGATGCCGGCAAAATTGAGCGTTTGCTGTCAAACCCGCTGACAGCCGCCGCTCCTGTCCGAAAAGAGGCGCTAGGGACGCGCTAGAGTCCCTAGCGCCTCTTTTTACCGCCGGGCCTAATTTAAATTCATTTTTTTACTGTATCGTGCGCACAGGAGAGTGTCCTGTGTGCGCGCTGGAAGAGCGGGCGCTTACTCGCTCTCCCAAGTTTTTTACTGTATCAGCCTGTAAGTAATTTATTGGTAAAATTATAAGGGAGGCACAGACAAGAGTGGTTAGCTGAAAATGATTACGAATTTTGTAGTAAGTTTAGGGATGGTGAAGGGATTCAAACTTTGGATCCTGACAGCACATGGAATGTTGTTAAACTAGATGTGGTATAAAAAGTGATCCATTTCTGAATATGGTTATGAGAGAATCTTGACGGAAAATGATGAATCTGGAAACTCTGATGTGAACTTGGTGTCATTCTGTGATAAAACTGTTGGCATATATTTGATCAAATGCATACCGTACTATAAATGGCTTGCACTGTTCTATTGTGCACTATGGCAGTTATTTCCTCCTAGATTTCTTTCTACCTCATGACTGTGAAGCTCTGAAACAGTTAATAGTTGTGTCTAGAGATTAAGCAGGCTTGTGACCGTAGTTCATGGGTTATTAGTGCCGTGTTCTGTACATTCTGTTCCTCTTACTCAGCAGCTCCAAAACTTATCCAAGCTCAATCGAGTTTTGAGCAGCTTGCTAGATTCCATCAAAAGAATGACAAAATGCCTTATTCATTGAGAGATTGTCAGCTGTAGACGCCAATAAAAAAAATATAAGGGCCTGAATTGTTCTTCTGTCTTTTCAAAATGCAAATTCTGCACACTATAATTCTGCAGGAGAGCAAGAAATCCATAGAAACTATTACAAATTGTTTTCATGATCAGCAAATGATATGCTTCCAACCGTACAATTGGAAATTTGACCAAAAGCTTTCTTTGATATGTTGCCAGCATTGATGCATATCTGGTGCTTTAACTTTGTATTAAGCTATTTTAAACTGACTGAGGGACTGGCAAAAATAACATTTTTGCAAATAATTTTGATTTATCAAAAAGGAAAATGTCATTCAAGGAGAACAGCCTGATGGGATCAAATTCACTTTAGCTGTTTTCTCCATTAAATTTGAATGAATGGTATAGTTAATGAATAGGGGTAATAACAACTTGTGGGCATACATTTATAGTGGACAAGAGGAAATAACATGAACATTTTTTTCTTTCTTTCTAATTTAAACTGAGTTTAATGCAGTTTGCAAACTGGATATTATTAACGCATGTAAGTAGAAAAAATGTGCAGCCAGAAAATGCTAATGTCCGAAACAGTTTCAAAAGTATTCATTAAAATGCTTTAATTTGCAAGTATCTATGCTACTGTAAATAGGATGAAGCAAACATTCGGTCCCATGACACAGAACAGAGTTTGGCTTATCGCTGTGTCGGGGAGAACTTGCATCAAAAAAATCAGCCAAAATTTAATTCAATAGAGTGGCGAAGGTTCAGTCAATTGACCTGCTGCTCTGTATGCCCCCCTGCAGTTGCAGCCTCTGCACGCCTGCTTGCATCTTTCCTCTTGTGTGCCACAGGCTTTAATAATTTTGCTTCTATTCAACCTCACCCTTCTTAGAATCACGTCTGCCCCTGGAGGTCTCAGCAGGAGTTTTCCTGCCAAAGCAGGGCATGACGCCATATTCTAATTCAACTCCAAGCACCAGTGTCTAAGCCTGTGCAATAATGTATTCTTCATTTCTGGTTAGCATTGATCCTGGATCTCTTATAAATATAATTAATGCAAGGTGGCCCTGTGTTTAAATATGTGTCACTGCTAAAAACAAAACAAAAAAAAATGCAGGACGCCTTTTTGGAAAAAGGGGCCTGCATGCTTGCCTGCTAGGTATAGCCAGTATCATCCAATATGCAGACACGTATACAAGGCCAGTTAAAGGTGGAAAAGGAGGTCAGTTCTCATCCATTCTACACATCAGATCAGCTAAAATCCTTGGCTTGAGGCTTGGCAGTGGAGCTGCTCCTTGTCTAGGTCAGGCATAATTGGATTTTTGATGCAGGAAGCTTTCTTATGTCGATCCCTCAGACATGGGCAGTCTATCCCTTCCCTTTGTTGTCAGTTTCCATATCTGCTTCAAGTCCGGGACTGAACACCGTGTAGAAGCTTGTGGTGCTGGATGAGGCACCAAGAAGAGCACCTAAATGACACAAGTCTTCAAGGCTGTTCTCCTTAAGCGTGAAGAAAAGATTGTGCTGTTGGCACAGGGCCTTACTGCAGTGGACCCCTTCTCAATATCGAGGCAGGAGATAGTTTCATCAGCGCAAGTCCCATTATCCTTCATGCCACAGAAGATTCCCATGGCATTGAGTCATTTGTTTTATTTGGCCCTGGGGCCAACCTGGCTGACATCCATTTCCTTGATAATGGAACTTGTGCTCTAAGATGCAGTTGATGCATTTGGTGCAGCATGCCAAGGTGCCATTGGTTGTGTTGGAGCAGAGTAATTTGGCACATAAGCTGAGGTTAGGATATAGCAGGAAGCATAGCTAATGCGATCCATGGATTAAGGTGCTGTTCGATGGGAACTGTTGAATCAACAGGTGCAAAGCGCCTCAGAGCTGGCTGCTACTGTGACAGAAGCAGCTGCCATGATGCAGAATACCTCTATGGCTGTATGAATAGCTCTTAATAATGATGAACTGATTTGGGTTTCTGAAGAGGATGTCTCTCCTCCAACTCCAGTGCAGAGGATCCTTCAGCCCATGGGAGCCCAGTTGTTGGAGCTAGAGAAGAATTTATTTGCCTCCTTAAGCCCTGGAGACCAGAGGGGGAAGTTAGAACCTCTCCTGTCCAAAATGGAGACAATTTTCCCACATACTAGAGTTATCCAAAATCCTACACTAGTGTATGCCTCTTTTCAAGAGTTTCTGGATTTGGGAATAAGCCCACACTATAAGGCAATGGGTTCTCCTCATCCAAGAGCGAACCTTCATGAATTAGAAAGAGATGAAGTAGACTCTGTTCATTTTGAGTTCTTACCAGATATTCCCCCTTTGGATCAGCAGAAGTCTCCTCCTTAGTTACATTCATCCTTTTCTGGGTCATGGCTTGGTGTTCCCCAGTGGTTGGGAAAGAAGGAAGATTCTACAGGGATTTCTTTGAATCCTCTACCAGATTTACCTCAGCATACTTCTTCTTCATAAGATTTTTACTACTCCAAAGATGCTGTCCATCAATGTCAGGAAGGAAAAAGACCTGAGAACGATGTCTACAGGCTTCTTCAATTTCTTCAACCTCTAGTGGATTTCACGGCTATCCCGATTCACAAGCTTTTTTTAGACCTCCAACTGAGAATGTGGCAGACGCTGACATCATACCTGCCTGTGGCCTGGAAACTGGATTTAAAATACTGGGTACAAGCCACAACTTTTGTGGTGGACTCAGTGTTGAAATGTGCTAATTGCACTCATGATCACTCCATCATGCCTCCTGGGAAGCACCTAAAGGCTTTGGATGCATTTGGGAAAGTGTCTTTAGGAGTCTGCAGAGTGTCTGGATTTAGGCTTACCAGCTCTATGTGGTGCAGTATCTGTATGACTGCATGCAAAAGCTAAAGCCTTTGATGAATTCAACAGACCCAGAGCAGATGAAAGTCTGCAATGCAGTAGAAGATATGGAGGATTGTGAAAAGCATCTCATCCATTCAGTTTTTGAAGCTTTTGATTCTGCAGCTTTTGATTCATGATCTCTCCTCTAACCCAATTCCTGGGTCTCTCATTAATCACCCTAACTCTTCTCAACTCCCAATCCCTCTCCAAAAAATCACACTTGCTCAACGACCACCTCTTGGACACCCAACCTAATATCTGTGCTATAACCGAAACATGGCTGCAAACCACAGATACAGCTTTAAACAACCAATTACCAATTCAACTCTACGACTTCTTCTCTCTTCTTAGACTTAAGAAAAGATGGGGAGGAATTTTGCTAGCTGCAAAAAAAGAACTGAGACTATCCCACCAAGCCTTGAAATCGACGACCAAACTAGAAATTGGATTATTCAAATCCAATCAGTTACACATATGTTTAATATATGCCTCTCCCCCGGGCTCCTAGAATCTGACCCTTCTCCTCTCATCGAAATCATAGCCAAACACATCAATACGGACTCCCCAGCCATCATTTTAGGAGACTTCAACATCCATGTTGACTCCCCTTCGCCCACCTCCAACTGTGAAGCCCTCCTATCATCTTTCCAGGCCATGGGATTTAAACAAATCATAAACAAACCCACTCGCAAAGCTGGCCACACTCTGGACCTCATATTCATAAATGAATCCATATCACCCACTACCCCCCCCCCCCCACCTGTACCCCCATCCCCTGGTCAGATCACACGCTGATTTCCATGGAATTAGCAATAAGGAAAAAACAGACTCCCTTCATCCCTAAATCTACTATCCAGTTCAGAAAACCCTGTTCCTTGGATGTCCTTAGCACCAGCCTCTCCAAGGACCTAACTAAACTGGTCCTCTTCAACGCCGACACTGCTATAACCTCGTGGCTAAACATCACTCGCTCTGTAGCAAATAAAATCTGCCCCATGGCTTCTAAAGAAATCAATCCAGCCCATCCTAACAAAAAACCTTGGTTCTGTATAGAATTGAAAAAGCTCAAACAAGACCTGCAACATACAGAACAACACTGGCGTAAGGACCCCTCCCCAACCTCCCAGGCCGCTTATAAAACCGTTATGAACCTTTACAGGATCACCATTCTATGTACTAAGAGAGATTTTTACGCCAAAAAAATTCATACGACCCTAAGACTCTATTTTCATATGTCGCAGCCCTCACTACTCCTGTTCCTCCAATCATCCCAGAAGAAGAAGCCCAAAACAAATCTACGGAATTGGCCTTATTCTTCGATAACAAAATCAAAAATTTACTCGCAATATGATCTCATCAAACACCCAGCCTCCTCCTGCCCTAAACCCTTCCCCAGCTACCCATAAACTGATACTAGAATCATTTGAATTCACATCCTCCCTGGAGATCGAATCTATAATCAAGAAAATGAAGCCTTCGTCACATCCAACAGACCAAATACCTACCGAACTCTTACTTACCATCCCTAACACCATAGCCAAAGCTCTGGCCGACATCATAAATCGCTCCCTCACTCAAGGATCAGTCCCGGACTCATTAAAAACTGCTTCAGTAAAACCCTTACTAAAAAAAACCTAACCTGGATCCAGCCAACCCGGCAAACTTCCGCCCCATTGCCAACTTACCATTTATCGCCAAGCTAATGGAAAAACTGGTCAACAACCTACTCATAGATTACCTTGACTCCCATAACATTCTTTACCCCTCTCAATTCGGTTTCCGGAAACGCTTAAACACGGAATCACTCTTACTCTCGTTAACAGACAAAATTCTGATGGGTCTTGACAAAGGCCAATCCTACCTTCTGGCTCTTCTCGACATTTCAGCAGTGTTCGACACAGTAAATCATTCAATCCTCATCAACCGTCTGGCGGAAATCGGCATCACAGGATCTGCACTCATCTGGTTCAAATCCTTCCTCAACAACAGGCACTACAAAGTTAGAATAAACGATAAAGAATCCCACCCCGTCCACTCCAATCAAGGAGTTCCCCAAGGTTCCTCTTTATCCCCTACCCTGTTTAATATTTATCTGCGACCCCTATCCAGCTACTAGAAAGTCTCAACCTCACCCACTTTATTTACGCTGACAATGTGCAGATCTTAATCCCCATCACGGACCCCCTCTCCAGCACCCTAAACTTCTGGAACAGCTGCCTTCACTCCATCAACCTCCTACTCTCTAGTCTCAATCTGGTTCTTAATACGTCCAAAACTGAACTCCTCGTCATCTCTCCTAATGTTAATAACCCCCTCGTCTGCAACCCAATCTTACCTTCAGCATGAGAGACCTCGGTGCTATTCTAGACAACAGAATGAACTTCAAAAAGTTCATCAACAACACTACTAAGGAATGCTTCTATAAGCAACATGTTTTAAAACAGCTAAGACCTCTCCTGCACTTTCATGATTACCGTTCAGTCCTCCAAGCCATACTGTTTTCAAAGATTGACTACTGCAACGCGCTACTGCTCGGCCTCCCCTCCTCTACAACTAAACCTCTACAGATGCTGCAAAACGCCGCAGCCAGGAGCCTCACAAATTCTCGTCATAAGGACCACATCACATTGATACTTAAAAACCTACACTGGCTTCCCATCCATTACAGAATACTGTTCAAGACCTTGACCATCATCCACAAAACCATCTACCATCATTCCTCACTCCAACTCAAAATCCCACTCGAATTCCATACTTCCACCAGGCTGATTAGATCCACATACAAAGGAACTCTCCAGGCGCCCCCACACAAATCCTTCATCCACAATTCCTTTCAAAAACGAGCACTGTCCTCTGTGGGACCACATCTATGGAACACACTACCCCCAGATCTACGCCAGGAACAATGACTTCTCTCTTTTAGAAAGAAACTGAAAACTTGGCTGTTTTCTCAAGCCTTCCCCTGATGAGACACTCCCCATCTAGCAATGACTCTTACACCCCCCCCCCCCATCACCTTCCCTCCTCGCCTCGAGCCTATAACCTCTGCCTGCCACCGCCCCATCTCCAGCCCTTGTCATCTCCCCTGTATGATGCCTCCTCTACCACTTATCTAAAGGAACAGTTAAGATCGAATCACTTAGTTAAATTAGCTTTCCATGCTAATCAATTGTTTTTTTTTTTTGCTGTTTCGCATTACTTATAGAAGCATTATGTTAAACTAATTCTTTTTCATTCAATTGTCCTGAATTGTACTCCCTGTTCATTGTAACTTTCTTTCTTCTATTTATGGTTTCCCCTGGTTTTGCTGTAAACCGGTACGATAAGACTTTGTCTTGAGCATCGGTATATTAAAAGAATTTAAATAAATAAATAAATAACACTTTTGCCACTTCCTAGGAGCTCAGTAACTCACGTTTGAGTGATTGGCTTCAGAGAGGGGCAAACATGATTGTTTTGCTGATGTCCCCTGCACAGGGGACAGTTTATTTGGTGATAGTTTGATGGTGACACTAATTAGCTGTGATGGGAGACCAGTTAGCACCTGCCTGATGCCAGTGTTCTTATAAGCATCCACTTAGGCTTACATCCCAATTTACCCTACCCATCAGAAGTTCCTTAGGTTTGTGGTGAAGGATACACTCTACCAATACAAAGTGCTTCCTTATGGCCAATCTGCAGCCTAGTGGTGTTCACAAAATGCTTTATGATAGTGGCACAGCTTTATGAGCAGGGAGTCTGCAGGTTCCCAACCCCAGCTCCATCTCTGTCAGGAGTTCCTGGAGAAGATCATATGATTCCTCCAGTTCCTAGGTTTCCTGGTCAACTCGCCAAGTCAAACCTGGCTCCATCTCAGTAAACTCTGTTTGTGGGAGCCTGAATAGACTTGCTTCAAGAAAAAGCATTTCTTTCCATTGAAAGAGCCATATATTGCCCATGAGCCTAGTAGGGTCACTCCTCTGATAGGAACAAGTGCCAACAAAGTCAGTCCTGGTCCTTCTTGGACATAAGGAAGCTTCATTGTATGTGGTTTCTGTGACTCATCTGCACATGCAGGGCCTTCAGTGAGGCCTCTGAAACCAGTGGGATCATCTATATCCACCCTTATGCCATCAAAGTGACCTCTGAGATCAGAGCATCCCTTCAGTGATAGATAAATCCAGAAGTTCTAAAGGTGGGGCTCTGGTTGCACATTCTACCACATCAAATGAGCCACTTCTATTGAAGACATTTACAAAGCTGCTATTTGGTCCTCTCTTCATAGCTTTATATCTCACTACAGCATGACCCAAGGAAACAGTAACTTTAGACAAGCAGTTCTGTGCAGCCTGTTAACCCAGAAGTCCATTGTCCACTTGGTGGAGCTAGGTTGTTTTGAAGTAAGTCGTATTTCCATTATACAGCTGTCATCTTGGGACTGCCCACTTGTTACACCTAATTCAAGCGTGCTGGTTGACAGAGAAAGCAAGTTTGCTTACCTGTAAACAGGGTTCTTCATAGACAGCAGAATAAATTAGACATACCTAAGATCCTCTCATCGCTCTGGAAAGTCTACCACCTTGCTAAATCTTAAGCTCTGGAAGACATTGAGGGACTGAGGAAGCAATGCATGGGGGAACACAGTGTGCACTGAGGAGGCAGTGTGCAGTGAGCTCCGAGTCCTGAATTAGTGTCAGAGCCATCAGATGGCTTACCTACGCATTATGACTAATTCAGCCTGCTGTCTATGGAGAGCTGTTTACAGGTAAGCAAACTTGCTTTCTTCTCAAGGATTTGTTTATATTTGCATTTAGTTTTTGCTTTTTTAAAGTGGTTTGACTCATTTGTTTTCATCTCTGACAGGACCTGAGTTGCTAGCTTTCAGCTTTGTTCCCAGGGTTTAGGTCCTCGGAGAGGCTAAGTTTCTCGAGAATGAAAAGTGTTTAAAAACTATAGTATTTCTCTTATTACGTCCTTCCTCTCTGCTTTAACACCTTCATAACTTGATCTTTGCTCTCCTTCCTAACTGTAGCAAACTTGGTGGTTTCCCAGGAGAATAGGTGCATTGTATTAGTTTTGCCTTGTAAAAGAACTACAATAGGGCTTTTTGCTGCTGAAAAACCTGAAGAGGAATGACAGAGGGGTATAAGGAGGGAGGAGAGAGGGACAGATGGGAGCCACTGGGGAGTGCAGGATAAAGAGGGCTCAGAGTAGTCATGGGGGTGTGGACATGAGGGAGGTGGAGGGACAGAGCAGGTATGAATGAGGAAGAAGGAGAGAGGGACAGAGGGGAGTGCATGGAGAAGACAGAGGCCATGGGGGAGGGAAGCCTCAGGCAAAAGTAGGGAGTCAGACGAGGGACAGAAGAGGTAGAGGAGAGCTGTGAGGAAATGAAGAGAGAGGGGCAGAAGGAACCATGGGAGGAGGGAAAAAGTACAGAGGGGGCACAAGGGAGGGAGAAAGAATGACAAATTAAACATATAGGGAGAGGGAGGGCTGTGAGGACACAGAGGAATGCATCAGATAGGTCATGAGAGAGAGCTGAAAGGCTAGGAATGGTTAAGAGAAAAGGGGAGCTAGAGGTTTGGGAGGATGTACACTGTACACCGACGTGATATCTTTGAGTGGCGGTATATAAAAAATTATAAATAAATAAATAAATGTAAGGGATAGATAAGTGGGTGGTAAGAAACAGGAGAGGAAAGGCTGGGATGGGATATAGTGCTTTAAAAATGATTAATTAGGAGTAGGAGAGATAAGATGGTAGGTGAGAGGTAAAAAATATGAGATGCAAAGGAATGAGAGCTATGAAGTGTTGATGGATGGAAGAAAGGCAGAGAATATAGAGATATAGGGAGAAGTGACAGGTAACAAACAATATCTGCAAGAGGGAAAACTGGGCAAAAATCATGAAAGGAAAAGTAAAATGGAAAGAAAACAGGGAAAGGAGTGAGGAGAAGACAGAATGATAATGGGGAAAAGACAAAAGCAAAATATGTTTTGTTTTTTTTAAATTTTAATATTTGATGATGTGATCTGAAAGTTTAAAATTACTTCGGATGTTATATGTTGGAATGCTGCCTTTTAGAATTTCTCCTCAGAGAGCCCAGGAGTGCAAAACATGGCCTCTGTGGGAGCTCCGACAGGCGTTCTTAAGCAAAGGATAATTGATATCTGATCAGTTGTTTCTGTCTGAATAATGAAAGTTTGAAAAAATATTAGTTTACAGTGAGAAATGCATTAAAATTTGTTGGAAATATTTTATGTTGCTGAATTTTGATAAATATTTAAATTACTAAGATTTATTGACTGAGTTTTTTTTTAACTTTTTTGGTGCATTGGTGTTAGAACAGCTTGATTGTTCATAGATTTGCAGTTTTTTTATATGCTATGTGAAGTACAACAGAGTATGTATTTATGAACGCACTTTCTACTTTTTCTTACTGCTTCCTAAAAGAAATAGTTTTGAATATTTAAGTAATTTTTTTGGAAGATCTTGAATTTTCTACTCATATATTTTTGGAATGTTTATTTATGAACATTTGATATGCCACCTTTTCCAAAATTTGGTTACAAGGTAGATTGCAATAAATTTAAATTAAAAAAGGCATTGGAACAGCTCACAATCAAATCAGAATTTGCAATTAACATAGCATTGAGATCCAGTCTAGGAAAATCCATATGTGAATAGTTTCAAGACCTAGTTGTGTTCCTGTTGCATATAAGACAGTCCCTTGATGGGATTTCTGGAAATCTGGTCAAAGATTTGGGTCTTTGGGGAATATCTGACTGAAAAGCCTTGCCTTAGCTTTTTTCCTGAGCTTTAAGGTAGCATAGCTTCAGGCGCAGGATTAGTGGTACTTTGTTCCAAATTTCTGATGCATAACAGCTGAAAGCTTGGAGTTGCGTTCAGGGTAATCTGGCAGCGATCAGTGGAGGAGAGGAAAGAAGAGCCATTTCAGTGGACCAGTATTCCTTTGAGGGCATGTAAGAGGAGAGGAGAGAACAGGTGATTATGCAGGCTATAAATTTTCTAAATAAATAAATTCATTGAGAGAGGTATGTAGTGGCATGTTTATTCAAGCATTTGAAGACAAAGGGGTTGATTTTCAAAGAAGCATGCGGCCGTCCATGTGCGCGCATGTTAAAAAATCTGATGGCCACGTGTACATCCACGCTGGATTTTAAAATCTGCACGCGCAGGGGGGCTGAATTTTCTGTAAATACGCGTGGCAACGCAATCGGGCTCTCCCCCAGTTTCCTATCCCTCTGCCTAACCTTGCTTCGCTTTCCCCTTTCCACCCTGACCCCTAACCCCTACCTGTCTACCTGAAAATGTTTTATTTTTCTACCTACTGCTTCTCCGGAGCAGAAGTATTTTCTGTGCACTGGCTGGCTGCTGGTGCGTGCTTCCCGTGGACAATAGCTAATGGCCACTTTCCCAGCTGGCTGTCGGCCTACTCCCTTTTTTAGGTCCAGCACATCTGTGCATAATAGGGGTTACACACATGTAGGGCCCGGCCACGTGTGTAACCGCCACTTTTTATGTGTGGCCTTTTTAAAATTTGCCCGAAAGCATAGAGTTTTAATGTTTATCTTGCTTTCAACTGGGAGCCAGAGAAGTTGATGTAGAATAGGCTTGATGTGACCCAGTTGTTTTTTTCACCTACCAAAATTCTTGCGGCATTGTAGGAACTGGAGGTGCTTCAAACTGTAATGTGAGAAGCTGTTGTATAGGGAATTGCAATAATTGATTTGGCTGGTGATTAACGCATGGTTTAAGGTAGCAAGATTATGTTTATTAAGGAAATTACATAGTTGGTGGATCTGATGCAGATATATGAAGAAGAAGTGGGGTTCCATTGTGAGATTTTGGTTGAGTTGAAACCCCTAGGCTTTGTTCTGACTCCTTAGGATGTAAAATGGTACCGACTAGTGAGGGAAGCATTTGAAGGGGGTTACTTTGGTGGCTGAACCAGAGCAATTCTGATTTAGATGGCCTTAGTCTGAGTTTGTTTTTGCTAAGTTATTGGGCCACTGCTGTAAGACAGTTATTGAGATTGGTAATGGATGAAGTTTGGTCCGATCATATTTTGATGCTAAGTTGGATGTCCCCTGCAAATAGATGTCCTTGATATTGAAGGTCTGGATGAGGTGGCAAATAGGACACGTGTAGAAGTTGAAAAGTATTGGAGAGAGGATTGAGCTCTGAGACACTCCATATTTGAGCTCTCTAGGCAGTATGGTTTGTTGGCCCCTCTAACCAATTGCATTCTGTTGGCAAGGAATGATTCAAACCAGTTTAGTGCAGTGCCATCGATGCCAATGACCTTTAGGCAATGGAACAGGAGATGATCAACTGTATTGAAGGCCACCGAGAGATCACGTAGGACAATGAGGGCGTCACTGTCTTGATCCGTATGGAGGTGGATACTGTTTGTGATGACCAAAAGAACTAATTCTTTTCCATGGCTTTTTCTGTACTTGGATTTGTAGTAGTGTAGGATATTATATTCCTCTAGGAAATCTAAGAGTTGGAGATAAACTACTTTTTCCACCACCTTGGGTAAGGAGGGGAGGCAGGAGACTGGGCAATAGTGTCGATAATTTTAGTATCCGCGCCAGATATTTTTAGGATTGTTTTTGAATGAGCTGGGTAATGAGCCTTGGGTTAAAATGGCATTTATATTGGTTAGCTAGGGGGGGCTAGGTCATTTTTTAGGTTTCAGAAGAATCTTGGGGAATGGACTAGCTCATAGACTAGCTGACTTGCTGGAGGATATTTTCTACTTCTGTTGGAGTGATTATCCTGAAGTTGGACAATGGGATCAAGTTTGGAGGGAGTTGAATAGAATTTGCCTGTGTGATTGTTGTGTTCATGGGGGTTGTTGGTGCCAGTGGTGAGGGAGGTGGAAGGGTGAAAAGAGGAACGAATAGCTTGTATTTTTTCAGTGAAGCATTTGGTGAAGTCTTCAGTTGTGTAACCCTTTGTGCTGGTAGAAGGTATTTGGGTTTTTGGAGAGTTTCCATAATAGGTTTAAAAGTTTACTTGGGTGGTTCATGGACAGTTCTAATTATTTGAAAATGTCTTTTTTGACAAGTCGCATGCCTGCTTTGTATTTTTTTTTTAAGAGTGCTCTTTTAGACCATTTTTGGGTATAATTAATTTGAGATATTGTATTTGCTGCCTACTGAAAGCTGGTACAAGGATTTTAGATGCCCTAGGCAAACATTCAGTCTTGTGCCCCCACTCTCAACTCCCCCCAAATTACCAACTGGTAACAATTCCAACATAGTACTCCCTCCTACTGGTGGCTTTGAGTTTTACATGGCACCCCTTCAATCTCTTCCCTCACTTTATGTCCAGCATCACCCTCTCTTTGCCTCCTGCCTATAGTGCTCAAGATCACCTTTCTCCCCTGCCCTGCATCTCTTCCTCCCTCACTGCATTCTCCTTTTTCTCCTCCACTCTGTGCCTAGCATACCAGCATCACCCTAATCTCTTTGCCCTCTTTCCACGGAGCCAGCGTCCTCTCTGTCTCCACCCCACTCTCATTCATCCAGTACCCTCTCTTTCTCTGTACTCTACCAACTGCTCAGTGTCTTCTCTCACTCTTCACCTCCACAAGCTTAGCATACTAGCTCTTTCTCTACCCCCACTCTTTCAGCAACTTCTCACTTTCTCAGACCCTATCACCCACTCAGTATTCTGTCTACCACTACCTGCCCATTACCCTCTCTCTCCATGCTTCCACACTTATTATTTATTTATTTATTTATTTATTTAAAGTTTTTTATATACCGACACTCGTTAAGAAAACATCACATCGGTTTCCATAGAACAACAAACTGGCCAACAGGGCTTCACAGTGTAACTGATAAAAGAACTAGAACTAGGGGGGAGGGGGGCAAAACAAGGGGGGGGACGGGGTAGAGGGAGGAGGTTTTACATAGAAACAGGGGAGATATTAAGGGAGGGGAAATGGAGGGGGGTGGAGGGGTAAGGGAAACTAATTTTAAACTGTACAAATATTTACATACAAAATATAATGCTTAAATACAAGAAAAGTATAATAGGACGGTATACTGGGAGGAGAGAAATGAAGGGGGGAATTCAGTAGGTGTGGAGAAAGAATAAGTATGGGAGAGAAGCAGGGAAGGGAAGTGTGGCTCATGCATAGGCTCGTTTGAACAGCCAGGTCTTGAGGTTCTGTCTGAATGTTTTAGGGCATTTCTCAAGGCGTAGGTGGGTGGGCATGGCGTTCCATAATGATGGACCAGCTAGGGATATTGCACATTGTTTGGTGGCTGTAAGATGGAAGAGTTTGGGAGAGGGAGTGTGAATGCTTGCGGTGTAGGGCGTTCTGGTGGGTCTGGAAGAGGTACGGAGGTGTAAGTTGTCAGGGAACCAATGCATGTCAGGATTGTGTATAGCTTTGTGGATAAGGGTAAGGGTTTTAAATTGGATTCTAGCAGTGATGGGGAGCCAGTGAAGTTGCTTCAGAATGGGTGTAATATGATCTTTTCTACGGGTGCCTGTCAATACGCGTGCTGCAGCGTTTTGCAGCAACTGCAAGGGGGCTAGGCTGTTTTTCGGGAGACCTAGGAGTAGGGCATTAGAGTAATCAATTTTAGATAATATAAGGGCTTGTAAGGCTGTTCTAAAGTCTTTGAAGTGCAGGATGGGTTTAAGTTTTTTGAGGGTGTGTAATTTATAGTAACAGTCTTTGAGGGTGGAGGAGATGAATTTCTGTAGGCTGAATTGAGGGTCAAGAATAACTCCTAGGTCTCTTACGGCTTGTGAGAGGCCTGGGGGAGCAAGGGGGTGGGGTTGGCTGAGGAGGTGGGTAGAGGATTGCTGTGTTGGGGTGAAATGATCATAAGTTCTGTTTTATTAGGATTTAGGGCTAGGTTGAGTTGTGTGAGTAGACAGTTGATGGATGAGAGGGCATTATCCCATCTTTTTAGTGCGTTGGCGATGGAGTCGGTGATGGGTATAAGAACTTGGACGTCATCTGCGTAGACAAAGTGTGGGAGGTCGAGATTTGAGAGTAGCTGGCAGAGGGGGAGGAGGTATATGTTAAAGAGGGTAGATGATAAGGAGGAGCCTTGGGGGACACCCCTTGTGATGTCAATTGGCTCAGATTCTTGGTTTTCAATTTTTTTTTTTTTTTACTTATCTAGCATTCATTTCCCTCATTCTCTCTGCTTCTAATGTGGCAGCTCTAGGCCACCTCCTATATTCCTGAGTTGCTGGTGAGTCAATACCTCCAATGATATTGACCTGGACCTCTTCCTGTTTTTTGGCTGGTGGTGCGATGTATACTACCAGTAGCATCATCTCTTCCTCTTTTTGGCCGCTGGAGGGGTGGGCTTTATCAGTGCCTCCCATCCCTCCCCCCACCAGACAATCTTTTTGTTCTTTGGTTGTTGATGTGATGGGCTTCGCCAGCAGCCTCAGGCCTTATGCTGGTGGGAGTTTGCTACCTCCCAAATTTTGGCACTCTAGGTCAGTGGTTCCCAACCTTGTCCTGGGGGCCCACCAGCCAGTTGGGTTTTCAAGATATCTACAATGAATATGCATGAGAGAAAATTTGCATGCACTGCCTCCATAATATGCAAATTTTCTCTCATGCATATTCATTGTGGATATCCTGAAAACCTGACTGGCTGGTGGGCCCCCAGGACAGGGTTGGGGACCACTGCTCTAGGTAACCACCTAGATTGCCTAATGGAAGGGCCATGTATTTTTCAGTTGAAATGAATTATACATTTCAGTTTTGTGGAACATGGTTTCTAAATACTAAGAAAAGTCAGGACCAATATTCAAAGAAAGCTGAGTGTGTGATGGAAGTGCCACAGTTTTAGGTCCCTAAAGTTAGGAAAACTTTCAGCCAAATTAAGGAATTTAAGTTTTGGGCCGAAAATGTGCTTATCTTTAAGACACCAAAACTGAGATACCTAAATTTAGGCCTACCATTTACTTATCTTCGTTTAGGTACCTAACAGGGTCATTCATCAAATCGCGATGGTGCACTAAAGCATGCGATAACTACCGGATCGCGATTTCAAAATTCAAATTAGGGAAAGGGGAGGAGTTTGGTGGGGTTTAGGCAAAGTAGGGGGTTGTAATGCTGCGGGCGATAAGTATTGCACATTATCGCCCACAGTAGTGCCGGAAATAGCTACAGTTATTTCATTGGCTCTACGGGGGCAATAGTGTGCAGCACGGCTGCAACCGCAGCGGGCAAAAACATACTGCTGTGATGCGGCTGGCTGCTCACTATCGCTGCCCCGCCCCTTTTTTGGCCACGGAATGATGAATCCAGGGATATGTTAGGTGCCTAATGCTGAAAATCACGGGAGGTGCCTTAATTCCCCTGACTTTAACCCTGCCCTAGCCATACCCATTTTTAGGAACATAATGTTACACATCTAGTGAAAATATGCTCCTAGATTTAGTTGCACAGCAAGGAGGACATTTTCATTTAGGAAGATCTAGTTGCCTAACTCCTGAAATTAGGCACTTAGATTTTTTGAATACCAGACCCTTAACACACTATGAGAATGAAACAAAACATTGGTATAATACTTAACAAAAATTGGAGCAAAAATGTAACACCATTTCCTTTTTTGCCTTCGCTACAGTGCACATTAATATTACCATTTAAATTCTAATAACCTACCTGGGCAAAGTATTATTTGTTGTGGTATTAGGCGTTTTGGTTCCAACTTTGTAGTTCTTATTCTGAGAATGGCAGGCTGCCGATAAAATACTTAGTAAACTTTTCCATCTACGTGCCTAACCACAGTTTGCAGAGCACACGGATTTTGTTTTCAAGGAGAATAATTCACGGTAAAGAAATGTATATTCTGTTTCAGGCTAATCTTCCTGCTGGACATTTCTTTTAAATACCCAGCTTTTTTTTTTTTTGTTTGTTTTGGTCATTAGTTTTGAGAGTTCAGGTAATATATCTGCAGTGGTGTGCAGTAGGTGGGCAAATGATGGCTGCTTCTGAATTAAGTGAAAGGACCCAGAAAAAGTGCAGTCTACGTAGTAGATATAGAAGTGGCCTTGGAGTATGATCATAGGGAGGATAATTTTCAGTGGCAACTCCCCAGATAAAACTGTGCTTTACCTGCAGAAATGGCCTTGTGCAAAATTATCTACCCGATAAACAGGTAAACTTACGTGTGTTTGTCCTGTTTGCACATGAGTTTACCTGGACTGAGTAGAGGCCTTCCCGAGGCAGGGTTGGGGAGGAGTTTGGATTCACGTGCATACGTTTTGGATTCTCAAAAATTTTCCTTAAAATTTCCTACAGACAAATTAACAAATAAAATTGTGTGTAGCTATCGGGGAGAGCAGAGAGAAAGGTGAGGCACAGAGGTTGAAGCTGTCTGAGACTGATGGACACAACACTGGGTTACAGGTCCTAGCATTAGGCTCAGTCTAAGGTCTCCTTGTTTGCCTTAACTTGAATTTATCAAAGCCCCCTCAGAAGCACTGGCCTGCCATCCAAGCAGACCTCCCCATCCCACCCTTTGTAGGGCCTAGTTGAGGTACCCTTAAAGGAGTTGTAAGTGTCGGTGAACCAAACAAAATGTTTCCGAATCTGAGTCAAAGAATTGCTGCTGTTCCATTGTTTAAAGTAGCTGACCTTGTTAGCTGGACATGAACATGTTGAGGCTGCAGTGGCATTCACAGTGTATCCAGTTAAGCAGGACATACTGATTGACAAACTGTGTGTCTTCCAGTTCATCCACTATCATGGAAACTTGTTGCTAGGGAAAAATCAGCTTTTAATCAGCGACTTATGATATACCCATAAAATTTGGCACATCCAAACAAAGCCAGCTTTTAAGAGATGTGGTCATTTATATTTAACCTGGGAGCTATAACAGACTGGGAACTAATGAGGAAGAAGAAGAAGAGGAAACCTGAAGAAGGGCAGGTTTTTTCTTACTGGACTTTTCTTTCAACTCTGTTCCATGTTGCTACAAGGGTTCCTAAATGCAGCATTGTGTTTTAAGCCTGGCTAGCCTCTAAAGACTTGTTAGCTTGCAAAGCTCTGTTTGACAGTAGTTTCTTGCAGAAATCACTCTGCCTTCCCGGGACTGATGAGAAACATTTTCTGGCTATATGGACATTGTGGAACTGTTTCCAGCTAAGCTGTGGTGGTAGCTAACTGCCTGTGGGGTGTTGCCAGTTTAAATTTGAAAGCCAGACTCCTGCTGAGAGATTGCCAGATAGTTCATACTCTTTCCTTGACTCATATATACGTAAGACCTGAGCAAAGTATTACTTCTGTGCTGGATGGTTAGATTTGCAATGCAAGTGTTAAAATTGTGGGTTGTTCCTGAAAATTTGATAGCTCTTGCCTAACAAGTCTAAGCTATGTTTCATGGAACAGTCATTCATTGTGAATTATAGCATGCCACAATAAAAATCTATACTAGAAATGAAAAAAAAATGCAATATAATTCTGTCCCTGGTGAATTTGGATTGTTTTATTGACTGGTATATAAACAATCTCAGCTAAATGTATATGGTTATAATATAGACTACACCCTGGTTCTAGACCTGTTGGGACCTTACCCTTGCATCACCTCAATGCAATTGGTACTTGCATCAACATGTAGATGGGTATACTCTTTCTGTACCGCCTCTAGTTGTCAGATTTATGAGGAGCTTTTGTCGAATGAAGCGCTCCATCAAGCCACCTACAGTGTCATGGTACATCAACATGGTTCTTACTTAGCTGATTAAAACCCATTTGATTCCTTTGGGCTAAGGTACCTGATCTGCAAGGCCAGTTTTTTGTTAGCAGTCAATTCAGCTCACAAAGTCATGAGCTGTAGACCTAGTGACTTAACCACCTTGTACTAGGTTTCATCATAATAGGATAGTGCTCTGCATACATCCTATGTTCCCCTTCTGTCTGAAGTGAACTCATGCCCTTAGAAAGTGCATGCAGCTTTTTTTCTATTTGATCCCATTAGACCTTGGAGTATAGTGATAATGTGCACCATTTCGAACTGAGTAGCATATTGCATCTTCTTTTCTTATGCCAGGTTAGAGAGGACCTTAATAAGGGGCTGTCAAGTCCTATATTATTAGCATCATGATGATATTGGTTGTTCATCTAATGTTACACTCATTGAGGAGATTGCAAGGCTGCAACATGAAGTTCAGTCCATGCATTCATATCCCATTACTGTCCTGACATAGCCCCCCCCATTGGGATAGTAGGTTTGGTCTGTCTATTTTCTATGGTCTCGGAGGGATAGAGCCCAACTTTGTCCCTCCATTTTTATAATTTTGACTTGTCTTCCATATTACAAAATATGTAAAAAGACCCAACAGTAAATGGTTTTTCTCAAGAAAAGCTTTTCTGCACTTTCCTCTCCTGCCATCATTCTGCAGAGGTCTCTGGAGTGGAATGTGGTGACTGTCTTGGGCCTAAATGTAGAATGCAGCAGTCTGCAATTCCCCGACTTGTTCAGACTCTGTTATTGCATGATGTACTGGTCCTCATTTGTGATTGCAGTGTATTTTTGCAAATTTTTCTTGCTTGGTCATAGACTCTTCAATATTTTTGAGGATCTGATTATCCTAATATATATAGTTATCTCTTTAATACATGTAGCAAAAGAGAGAATAATTCAGTATTATATCTGTAAAGTCTTTTGGACAAAGGTCATATGTGCTTTACAATAAAACTAACCATTTCCAAATGAACAGGACACACTACACATAAAGATTAAGTGCTAATGGTTAAACACATTCAGTATTTGCTGGTGGCAGAAACGGTGTGGATGAACCCTGTGTAAATGTTAAATTCAATTAAGTGAGGTAATGAAATTGTGGGGAAGAAGAAACAAAGATTAACTCAAGTATACTTGAGATATTAGGAACCATGGAAAAGGTCAAGGCTGTGTTTTAGAAATTGTAGAAGAACAAAGCAAATCTGTTTGAGATGATAGAGCCAACAATAGAAAAGAGTTTTGAGAGAGAGAATCTGGTAACAGAATATAAAAAGGCTAGCATGCAATTTATCACTATTATAGTATGCAATGTCATCAGTGATACTATTCTAATTATCTTTACGACTTCATACATATCTTCAAGGTAAGTGGATCAATTATATAAATTTGCCTTTGACTTCTGAGCACAAAAACCTAGAATATAATAGCAGATGAAGACCCCAAGACCCACCTAGTCAGCCCATTTTCTTTTTCTGTTACAATACCACAGACCCAGCTTGATCTCAGGCTTTATCCTTCAATTTTGCAGTTAAGGAGACTTTGGGGCAGATTTTCAAAGGGTTACGCGTGTAAGATACGCGCGTAACCCCCGAAAAGCTGCCCCTTCCACTCCCTGCGCGCGTCGAGCCTATCTTGCATAGGCTCGGCGGCGCGTGCAAGCCCCAGGACGCGCGTAAGTCCCGGGGCTTTCCTGGGGGAGCGTGTTGGGGGCGTGTTGCGGCCGGCGCGTCATCGGGGGGGCGTTCCGGGGGCGGGGCCGTTGGCGTGGTTCAGACCCCGGGGGTGTTCCAGGGGCGTGGCCGCGGCCTCCGGACCAGCCCCCGGACCGGAACATAGTGCGCCGGCAGCCGGCTGGCACGCACAAGTTACGCCTGACTCAGGGGAAGGGAGGGGAAGGTGGGGGGGGGGGGGGGGGCCGGAAGGAAAGTTCCCTCCGAGGCCGCTCTGATTTTGGAGCAGCCTCGGAAGGAACGGGGGATGGCTGCGCACCGACCGTGTATTTTTATAACATGCGCGCGGCAGCGCGTGCATGTTATAAAATCGGGAGTAGATTTGTTCGCGCCGGGTTGCACGAACAAATCTACTTCCGCACGCACCTTTTAAAATCTACCCCTTTGTGTTAATGCCATGCTTTTTTTAAATTCCTATACTGTGTTTTCCTCAATCACCTCCACTGGGACAGTGTTTCATGTTTCTGTAAAGAAATCTTTTCTTACTAGCCAAAATCTGTGAAAATTCCCTGGATGATCCTTTTTATTGTCCCTCTGCCCACTCCTACCCCAGCCCTATCCCTGCACATCCTTCTCCTCAACATGCCCTTAGTTCGTACTAAAAACACTCTGATTCCCCTCACCAGTTCAACCCCAGCATACCCACACCCACTGCAACAACCCAATCTCAGAACTCTCTTCTCACCTGACCAGCTTAACCCTAGCACGCTTCCACTCCAGCTCAGAACCCGTACCCAAGCCCACAACTAGCAAACTCTGACCCTCCACTCTCAAACACAAGCTCAGCATATCCTGACCGTCCCAGCCCGACAACAGCATTCCCGTCTGACCTTAGCACATCTTGTACTCCCCATTCGATATATCACTTCTTACTTGCATAGCCCAACCCTGTCCCTAAGTCAATCTCAGTACATGCCTTACTCCAGCACACTATGACCCTGCCAGCTCAACTCCAGCACCCTTTGAATCCCGCTTCCAAACTAGATCCCAGCACACTGAACCCCTCCAGCTTTACTCCTGCACTCTGACCTCACTCTTGCTCAGTCCTGGCACACCCTGACCCTCAGCCCAATCCCAGCACTGCCTTTTGCCCTGCCCAGTGTGTGCCCAGAACAGTTCTGAATCCCCTCCCTAACCTGACCCCCAACATATTACTCATACATCCTCCCTGGTCCCAGCACACTCCCATAACCCCTCAGTAACTCAGCCCCAGTACCTTCCGCTAACCTCATTACTCAAAAGAAAATGGCCCTCTGTAACCCTTAGGAAAAGGAAATAAAAGTGCTTCCTCTCTCTGCCGACCAAACTGGCTTTAGGTAAGGCTCTCCCCAGCCCCCTGGCCATCTTTCATCTTTCCCCACCCCTGCCCTTGCCCCATCATTTGTCTGCTAGTCTTCCTGGAGCAGGAACAGCAGACAGGAACACACCAGCTTGTAAACCTAAAAAAAACAAGATCTAGGCTTCCCCTCTTTCACCTGATTTAGCAAAATGGCTTCCATTCAACCCAAAGGCCAGGTTGTGTGGTCTGCCATACAGTCTTATGTTGCTGGCCTTTGAGTTGACTGATGGCTATTTTGCTGACTGGGGCTGGAGTATAGGGAGATGGCTCTGGGCCTCTAAAGTCTGAAGGAATGGCAAGGGGCTGGGATGGGGAGATCCACAGTGTTGTCCTCAATGCAGTGGGGTTTTGCTGAAGCAGGCGGGGATGAGGGGACCCCAGACTTATTTTTTAATGAAAATTTTGAATCTGGTGGAATAGTGGCTGGTATTGAGTGCAATAATATCACTAGGTACTTGATGTTATTGCATTAAATCAAGAAAAAATGTGAAATTGCCATTGTCTATCGACACAATATGAAATTATCAGCTTCTGTTGCCTATGTTTGTTTATTCATACTTGATATACTGCCTATAAAAAAAACCTAAGTGGTCTACAGAAAAATACATAATATCAGAAAATGGACACACACAAACCTTTAAAACATACATTTCTCGGGAGAGTTGTCAAGATGGCCACATGAGCTGTTACTACTCTGCTTTGCCTCTTGTTTTCTTTTGGTTTTTCATTTCCGATCTTGTTTCTATGCCACCAAAAAGGAACCCCCCCTCTTCTATGAGGCAGCGCACCATTGTGGAGTATGTACTTTCCAATCCGGAAAATGTTCAGACTCTGAGTCCCATTGTGAAAGCAGGAGGGAGAAGATCCTTCCTTGGCTGGGGAAGTGGCAATACTGAAACCATTGGATTGTTGTCTGCCACCTGGTGAGTGAGATCGTCGTCCCACAGATACTTCCGATTCGCAGTGTGATGATGTCACTGAGTGCGCTGTGGTGGAGGGAGCTGCCGGTGTTGGATGGTCAAGTGCAGTTGGAAAGAGCTGAGAGGAAGAGGCCCATGATTTTGGATTCCTAGAGCATGCAATATTCCGGCCACAAGATCTACCGACAATGGCATCATTCAAAAGGGATAAACTTTCTGTGGATTATACAGCATTGTGTGTCATCTAGTGTAAAGAGGTTTTCTCTTCCACCGAAACCAGCTATTGTAACCTTTGAAGCATTGTGGGACTTAACAGCCAGTTTCTCTTTCCTTCTCTGAATATAATAGCAAAGTTGATACCTTGTCTTTCAAGGTTGGACTCTCTCTTCTCCAGGACCATCAGAGAACAGTGTCTGAACATTCAGATACAATTCAATTACTTGAGAATGCTGTTCTGAACGTGGAGTCAGTTAATGCCACTACAATTCAGGAATGTGGATTCCTTTCTTGAAGATTGGAATCAGTAGAGAATCACTGGAGGTATTTGAATTTACCCTTTACTGATTTTCCCAAGGTTATGAGTGTACTTCCCCAATTGACTCTCAGGAAGTTTTTTGTGGATATTTTACATTTTTCTCCTGAGTCAATTCCTGCTGTTAACAAGGTGTACTTTTTTCCATTTAAAAAGAACCCTGGCCAACAATCTGCCTCTCAGGTTTCTTCATATATGGTTAATCTGACCCACTTCTTGAAATCGTTTTCTATTGAAATAATTGAAAGGTCAACATTGTTAGCTTATATCATGCTCATTGAAAAAAGAAAACTATGTAACAAAACGTTACTTTAAAAATATGAATGTAGACTTTTTGGGACAAATCTTAGGATTTATCCTGATTTCGCTAGGGCAAAGCAAGAGAGACAGAATTTCTGGCTTTGTGCCAAGAAATGCAGGCTTTGAGAGCCTTGTTTTTGCTCAGATATCCCTGTAAATGTGTCAGCAAATTGAGAAATTAATGTTTATTTTTTTTGTTCCAGAACAGCTAAAAATGTTTTTGGATAGGAGGAAGCTGGCGGTTTTTTCTATAGTTTAAGATCCGACTATTCCTTTCGCGTGTAGGGATTGGATCTCAATGATATGGTCTCTTCCCAGCTGTTTTGTTTTCCTTGGCTTCTTCTCCTAGTTATAGCTGTCCTCCCTCTTCTAGGTTGGAAGGTCGATATTAAGAGAGAAAGTTTTCTTTGGAAGATATATATTCTTCTGAATTGTTCATTTTATTTTCTTTGCTTATTTGTATATCTCTCTACTGTGCAGTTTTTTCTTTGTAATATTTTGAAATTGATAAATAAAAAAGTAAAAAAAAACAAAACAAACTCCCCATAAATTTCTACAACATATTTAAAACACACATTGCTAATCCAGTTTAACTCTTCGTAAATTAAAATGGACTAATGATACTTCCTACTAACTTGATAAAGGACCAATCTTTTCACCCCTCTAAGCCAAGGTAACTTAATAAGCTGTCGATCTCACAGTACTCCTTGAAGTCAATACTAATAGATGAAAAAAAGAACAGCCTAATTATAAAATATGTGAGTAAACATTCAAGATTATACTAGTTTATTGAACTTCAGAGGGAGAGAGTTGTAGAGTCAGGGAATTTGACAACTAAATTTGGCCGGGAAGGGATGAGGTGGTTGTGGTGACATTTTGGGATCAGTGGGGAGGAGACTGCAGTGTTAGATGGGGGATTGAGAAGGAACGAAATGGCTACAGCAGTGGATCAAGGCCTGGGAAGGAGGAGGAATTGGCTACAGCAGCTGATTAGGGTCACAAAATGTAAAAATAAAAAATTGCAAAAACCATCTCTTCTTTTGATGAAATTGCTAGAAGAGAAATGTGATAAAATTACCCGCCATGGTATCTATGCCAGCCACCCCGATGCTCATCCCAGATTCCTTGGAAGAGGAACCTCCACTGGGGAATGGGGGCCTCTGGGGTTCAGGCCCCACCGGCCAGCTACTTCGGTCACTATACCACTGGCTGGGGACCAAGCGTCCAGGGATCCCTCCCCCGCTAGCTGCATTGGGGAAGGAATCTGTGTATTCCTACGAAAGTGGAGGATCTGATGGTGGTTCGGGTGGCAAGGCATCTTATGGTCTCTCCTCTGACTCCTCTTCCCCCCATCCCCCGACAAAAGGAAGACCCTACAAGAAGTCCTCTTTGTGGGGTTTATTTGGATGAACGTGGAGGCCATTCTCTTTACTTTGGAGATGGAGGAAGATACCAGGCACAAAATGCTAGATATCTTCCAATACATGGAGCCTCCTCAGGAAATCATGGCTGTCCCAGTGCACGAGATCCTTTAGGAGTTGTTGAGGAAGTGTGAGAAACCCCTGCACAGTGGGTGCTATTAGTAGAAAGCTGGTTGCAGCATATCGTGTTCAACAAGTGTCAGCTCTCACCCCAGTCTGTTGTGGTCAAATCTGCTCTCAAGAAGGCCAAGTGCTCTAGAACCCACACCTTGGTGCCCCTGGGGAGGGATCCTAGGGCCATGGATACCTTTGGGAGAGAGGTTTTTCAGGGCGCTATGTTTATTGCCCATATAGCGGCCTACCAGCTCTTTATGAGCCAGTGTATGCGGGACATTCTGAAGCAGGTGCAGGAGGTGGTCATGAAGCTTCCTAAGAAACAGAAAGACACTACCTCCAGTCACTGGAGACTAAGGGTCTGGAGGGTAAAAAACATGGGGTCCAGTCGAAGTGACATCGAGAGTGCCGTAGGAATCTGGGTCCACAGTCTCACCTGGCTGCGAGTCTCTGATCTCTGTCCTGAAGTGCAGGGGTGACACGCTGACATGTTGTGCACTGGAGAGACTCTCTTCTGAAACCGAGTAAAGCAGTGATTCCCAACCTGTGGACTGCAGAACCCTGGGGGAAGTGAAGTATGAGAGGAGAGGAGAAAGCCTGGTCTGCACTGTGAGGATCATCCAATCTAAATGTTCTTTAGATTGGATGATCCTCGTAATTAAAACAGCAAAGAAGAGAGAAGAAAAAAATAAAAATAGAATTAGATCAACAATTAGAATATTTAAAGCAAAATTATTTGTGCTTGACATTATATATGAGGATTATAAAAATAACCTAGAGACGTTTACAAAGGAGCTTAAAAACAACAAATTTGAGAAATTCAGAAGAGATGAAAACGATTATAAAAACAATAGCGTTTATCCATGGCAACAATGACAAATTCAGCACACAAGATTTAATAGAAAATATAAGAATGATTATCAAAAAGAAGGCCACAATATGGATAAAAAATGCAGAAAAACAATATAGAAGAAGCATACCACATTAGTCCCCCCCCCCCCCCAAAAAAAAACCAAAACAACAACAACAAAAACTTTAAGAGTTTGATCAGACCCCGGTAGGCCACTACCAGAAACATAGTGAATTCACTAATACATTTAAAGGACGTTAGTCACATTCCTACTCCCATAGCAACCTAAAAATTAACTAGGAACTGATCAAAATTGAGATGAAGGCAGCAGTCCGGCAGCAAGAGGGGGGCTTTCCAGTCTTTTGCATCGAGTGTCACATGTATGATTTTTTACCCGCCGGTGAGAAACTGTACATGTGCATGCGATGCAAAGAGCTCCTGGCTCTCAGAGAGCGAGTCTGATCTTTTGAGGCTAGAGAGTTGCAGACCTGGAGGAGCTGAAGCAGACAGAGAGGTATATAGATGAGACCTTCAGGGACATAGTAGCCAAGTCCCAACTTCAGACTGGCAGCCCTGGTGCTGCCTTGGAGGAAGAAGGTCTCATGATTGGAGAGCATCAACCTAATGCAGCAGGAAAGGATCCTGTAGCAAGGACTTGCTCTTCAGGTGATGCACTATCCTTTCGTACCGAGGATATCTCCCCAAGGCCTACTGCCAGGAGGGAAGGGTTAGGTTGGCTGTCATAGTTGGTGATTCGATTATTAGGAATGTAGATAGCTGGGTGGCTGGTGGGCGTGAGGATCGCCTGGTAACATGCCTACCTGGTGCGAAGGTGGCAGACCTTACGCGTCACCTAGATAGGATTTTAGATAGTGCTGGGGAGGAGCCGGCTGTCGTGGTACATGTGGGCACCAACGACATAGGAAAATGTGGGAGAGAGGTTCTGGAAGCCAAATTTAGGCTCTTAGGTAGAAAGCTTAAATCCAGAACCTCCAGGGTAGCATTCTCGGAAATGCTCCCTGTTCCACGCGAGGGTCACCAGAGGCAGGCAGAGCTCGGAGTCAATGCGTGGATGAGATGATGGTGCAAGGAAGAGGGAATCAGTTTTGTTAGGAACTGGGGAACCTTTTGGGGAAGGGGGAGTCTCTTCCAAAGGGATGGGCTCCATCTTAACCAGGGTGGAACCAGACTTCTGGCGCTAACCTTTAAAAAGGAGATAGAGCAGCTTTTAAACTAGAACAAAGGGGAAAGTCAGTCGCTCAGCAGCGCAAGGTACGGAGAGAGGTATTTTCAAAGGATACTAATGATGCATTAGAATTAGGGCATCCCGACAGTGAGGTTCCAATAATAAGAAAAGTAGTCCAAGTGCCTGTAACTAAAAACTCACCTGAGCTAAAAAAGTCTAACTTATCCCTATCAGTTAAAAAGCAGAATGAAAATACAAACAAAAAACAAACTTTGAAATGTTTGTATGCTAATGCCAGAAGTCTAAGAAGTAAGATGGGAGAATTAGAATGTATAGCAGTGAATGATGACATAGACTTAATTGGCATCTCAGAGACATGGTGGAAAGAGGATAACCAACGGGACAGTGCTATACCGGGGTACAAATTATATCGCAATGACAGAGAGGAGCACATGGGAGGAGGTGTGGCGCTTTATGTCCGGGATGGCATAGAGTCCAACAGGATAAACATCCTGCATGAGACTAATTACAAAATTGAATCTTTATGGGTAGAAATCCCTTGTGTGTCGGGGAAGACTACGGTGATAGGAGTATACTACCGTCCACCTGGTCAAGATGGTGAGACGGACAGTGAAATGCTAAGAGAAATTAGGGAAGCTAACCAAATTGGTAGTGTGGTAATAATGGGAGACTTCAATTACCAAGCAAAAGCATGAAGCAGAGGTGTCTTGCACAACAATCAAATCAACAAGTCCAGCGTGCAAGGAACAAAGTCCATCAATCAATTTATAATAGATTTTTTATTGAACCAAAGTGTAAACTATTATTCATGGCAACTCCATGTACCTTCAAGAATACAAGTGCAAGAGTCCCCCGACACGGTCCGTGTTTCGCGGTCGCTGCATCGGGAGGGACCCACGGAATTAATTTCATCTATAACATAAAAAAAACAATAAACGATTAATTCTATTATAATTCTATTATAAATTGATTGATGGACTTTGTCATTGTTCCTTGCACGCTGGACTTGTTGTGTAGACTTCAATTACCCCAATATTGACTGGGTAAATGTATCATCGGGACAAGCTAGAGAGATAACGTTCCTGGATGGAATAAATGATAGCTTTATGGAGCAATTGGTTCAGGAACCGACGAGAGAGGGAGCAATTTTAGATCTAATTCTCAGTGGAGCACAGGACTTGGTGAGAGAGGTAACGGTGGTGGGGCCGCTTGGCAATAGTGATCATAATATGATCAAATTTGAATTAATGACTGGAAGAGGAACAGTATGCAAATCCCGGTTCTCGTGCTAAACTTTCAAAAGGGAAACTTTGATAGAAACATAGAAATGACAGCAGAAGAAGACCAAACGGCCCATCCAGTCTGCCCAGCAAGCCATGCACTCTTTTTTTTTTTTTTTTTCTCATACTTGTTACTCCTGACTTTTAGTACCCCTTAGTTCCATTTCCCCTCCACCCCACCACCAATGTAGAAAGCAGTGCCGGAACCGCATCCAAGTGAATATCTAGCTTAATTAGGGGTAGTAACCGCAGCATTAAGCAGGCTACACCCATGCCTCTGTCCACTCAGACCACGCAACTCAGACCTTGTTGGCCATTGTCCACATACAGATCCCCCCTCCACACTCCCCCTGCCACTGAAGCAGAGAGCTATGCGTTGAAAGTGAAGCACCAGACCCTCTCCCCTGCCGTCGAAGCAGAGAGCCACGCTGGATATGCACTGAAAGTAAAGTATCGGCTTATTTGGTTTTGGGGAAGTAACCGCCGTAACAAGCAAGCTACACCTCGCTTTTTTGTGAATGCAAATCCTTTTTTTTCCCCCCCCACATTTCCTCTTGCTGTTGAAGTCCAGAGAAATGATGGAGTCTCATCAACCGTGTGTATGTACATTGAACAAGGGTATTATCTCCAGGTAGTAGCGCTCATTCTCGCGAGCCACATTAACAATCAACAAATATTGAACAAGCCTAATAATTGGCAATACCTATAGCCTATGTCCTCACTGGTAATTTTACATACTCTTACCCACCCCTCTGCTTTTTTTTTGGAGATGGCAGCCCTCCATCCTTCCACTCCGTGAAGGTGGTATACCATTGGCATCCCGCTCCGTGAATGCCACTCCAGCCTTCCGCTCCATGAAGGTGGAACACCGACCACTGGCATCCCGCTCCATGAATGCCTCTGTGGCTACTGCCGCTCCGTGCAGTATTCTGCCACCTCCTCCCACCCTGACCTCGCGGGCCCCGGTTATTGATCCCTGCGTCCGCTACTTTTTGTGGCTGTGACAACTCCCCCCCCCCCCCCACAACAAGACCTTTAATTTGGGCTTCAAGGGCTGCTGCTTCTCCCTTTTACTGCAACAGGTCTAAGGCGATCTCTAGCTCAGCCTTTCTGCGCACTTCGGCAGTGACTGTGGCGGCAGCTGTGGCAGCAGCGGCTTCCTTTTGTTCTTCTATTCTGAGCCCTTCTATCTTGAGGGCTGCTGCTTGTTCGGCATACTGTATGCAAACCACCCCCTCTTCATTCACGTCCTCTAGATTTGATGGATCCACAGTGTTTATCCCATGCTCCTTTGAAGTCCTTCACCGTTCGGGTCTTCACCACTTCCTCCGGAAGGGCATTCCAGGCATCCACCACTCTCTCCGTGAAGAAATACTTCCTGACATTGGTTCTTAGTCTTCCTCCCTGGAGCCTCAGCTCGTGACCTCTGGTTCTGCTGATTTTTTTCTGACGGAAAAGGTTTGTCATTGTCTTTGGATCGTTAAAGCTTTCAAGTATCTGAAATGATCACTTTGCAAAGAACCAAAGTGCACCTCTGATGCCAAAGAAATAAACCATACTTGCTGGCATATGAATTTATGTATTCTTTTTTGTTTCTTCTCTGTTTCCACAGCGTGTTTCTGTTCCAGCCAGAAACACGCAGGACCCCGCTGGGAGGCCCCAGGGACCAGCCAGGATGCTCTTGGGACCAGCCGCCCAATACCAATGCTCCAGAGGCCCTTACAGATGGACGCTGAGTCACAGTGGTGGGAGGAGGAGGAGGAGCAGCAGAAGGCAGAGCAATCACAGGTCATGTTCTTGATGCAGCCCCAGACCTCGATCTGAGGACATTAATGGAATGCAGGGAATCTGGACTGGCAACCTTCAGACGAGCAGTCAGCAGGAACCAGTATCCCCCAGTATCCCCCACCAGTCAGCGGAGTCAACATCACCAGACCACATGGTGGGCATAAGCCCATCTATGCCCAGGTTGCACTCTGGCACCACCTGCATCTTCAGTACTGGCACAGACACTCCCACCATCGGGGCCACCCGCACCAACAGGGTCACTGCCAGCAGCACCCACACCACCACCTGCAGCAGGCATGTCTGCAAGTGAAGTCAGGTACTTGCGGAAAGAGACACGGGTCCTGAGTTGATCTGTAGACCGCCAAAACAGGATTCTGCAGCAAACCATGATGGCCAAAATGTCAACACTATTGTTGCAGCTATCAGCAATCTCCCAAACGTGTTGGCACAAATCCTTCAGCGCATGCCAGAGCAGCCGTTAGAGTTGTCAGGTGCATCCCTCGCATCCACACCCCACAGCAGTCCTGGAGATGAAAAAAGCAGCAGGGGTAGGCCCCCAAAACATATATACCCCCCCCCCCCCCCCCCAAGTGGGAAGCCATGGCATGGCAAGGGACCTTGAAATAATGAACAAAATGGCCACTAAGTGCTTAGAAGAGAATTTTTCAAAGAATGGGATGAGCTCTTCACAGAGTTGCTGTGCCGCTTGATGGAAGAAACTGGATAAGCGTGTGCTCAGTACAGAGTTGCTGTGCCATATAGATGGAATTAACCGGCTCAGTATGTTCTCACTACATAGTTGCTGTGCCACCATGCACAATGGATGATATTTTGTGAAGCATTTTCAAGCATCACATTTACTAAGAAGCCGTTCTTGAGCCTTGGGCCTATTACGGCCTCCTTTAAGTAGCCTACAATCACTTTGCAGGTGCTTTCTCTTGTGAGGCTGTCCCATCTCCTGCTCCAAACTGTGGGGAGTCATCTCTTCTCATCTCCTGCAAGTGCTGGCTCCAAGGTGCTCTGTCTCATCCTGGGCCTCCTGCCTCCATGCTGCTGGGTCTTGTGCTGCTCCTGCTGTGGTGATGCAGTGCTCTGCAGTCCTACTTCTGTTTAAAATCATGAGAGGTCTAGAATTGGTAAATATGAATCGGTTATTTACTCTTTCGGATAATAGAAGGACTAGGGCACTCCATGAAGTTAGCATGTGGAACATTTAAAACTAATCGGATAAAGTTTTTTTTCTCTCAACGCACAATTAAACTCTGGAATTTGTTGCCAGGGGATGTGGTTAGTGCAGTTAGTATATTGGTTTAAAAAAAGGATTGGATAAGATCTTGGAGGAGAAGTACAATACCTGTTATTAATTAAGTTGACTTAGAAAATAGCCACTGCAGGAGATTGGGAAGTGGAGAGAGAGATCTTTGGGAGCATGCTGTGGTGGTGAACCGGAGGCCTGTCGGGGCCGGAATCCTTCTGGAGAGCTGACAAGGTGGGCCGAGGACACGCCCCCTTGTGACATCATCGGCGTGTGACGCTGCAGGATCTTTAAAATCTGCTCCAACAGCTCCTTCCCTTGGAGACCGGGAAGTGGAGAGAGAGATCTTTGGGAGCGTGCTGTGGTGGTGAACCAGAGGCCTGTCGGGGCCGGAACGCTTTTGGAGAGCCGACAAGGTGGGCCGAGGACACGCTCCCTTGTGACATCATCGGCGTGTGACTCCGCAGGAGCTTTAAAATCTGCCTTCCTGCGGTGCGCAGTCGAAGCCGTGCGCTCCAAAGGGGTGCGCAGCTTTGGTTTTTAACACAACCAAGCAGCCTAAGACTTTTCCTGTTTTATAGAATTTCTTATCCCTGCCTCACCAGGGGAAATTCAAGAAGGATGCTCTAAAATCAGCTAAGTACCTTTCTGTTCTTGAATTCATTGTTTTCTTAAGTAATGCCGCACTCGGCCCGTAAACGTAGGGCATGAGAGACTTATTGGGGAAGATACAACAGCTGGTGTGGTGTTGGGCCCAATGGATGCCCACATCAAAAGAGGGATCATACTACCGGGTGAAATGTCGCTTGAAGGGACCCAGGAAGGCATGGTATCCCTTCGTGACTTAGACATCTCGTTATCCCCAGATTAAAGAGCTCCCCCTGAAAACCCTGAGATGATTAGATTTGAATCACATAAGGACAGCCCGACGCCTCTCGAAAAGAGTGGCGGAATTGAGGAGGACCCAGGAATAACTTTGATTCCAGTCGCAGGAGAGGCCAATTTATTTGGCACATCAGAGGGAAAGGTTATAGAGGGATTAAAACTATCTCAGGATACAGATCAAAGTTTTGTTAAATCAAGTGGTGAAGTGATTGATTTACTCCCGTTTGAAAGACCGTCTGTTTTCTCTCTGGAGGTTATATGGGAAACATTAGTGGTTTTAAATAAGAATGTTACTTTACAATTGAAACCTTTGCTTAATAATATGGAAAAATTGGAATTAAAGGTTAATAAAATAATTGTGGATGATAGAGAGATATGGCTTTAAAAAAAGTTTCTACTGAATTAAAAAGATTAAGTTATCAAAATGTAATGATAACGAAAGAAAATCTTTTCCTGTCTCGGAAGATAGAAAATCTTGAAAATAAAGCTCGTAGTAGGAATTTGAGATTAGTAAACTTTCCCAAGTTTTCAGCTCTATCAGCTAAAGAAATGTGGAATAGATTTGCATTGGAGTTTTTGAAAATTCCTCAGCAAGCTATGTCCCCTCTTACACAAATTTATTATATTCCTTCTTGGAAAACTATTCCTGAGAGAAAACAAGATTATCAATCAATAACACCTTTAAATGTCACTGAAATTCTGGAATCCACAAATGTGGAAATGGCTCAGCCCTCCACTTTAATTATTTCCTTTTTATTAAATTCTGACAGAGTGGGTCCAAAAATTATTCTTTAGAAATATTAATGAAAAGTTTTGCCAGTTAAAGGTAAGATTGTTTCCAGATGTAACGAAAGATACACAAAGAAGGAAAGAATTTCTTAATTTGAGATCTAAACTTCTGCAAATGGGAGCCCAGTTCAAGTTAAATTTCCATGTAAATGTTGCATAACTTATCAGGCCACTAAATATTATTTTTTTTCAGCCATCACACTTGATTAAGTTCAAGTGTATCCCAAGAGGAGTACTCCCTCAGTAACATAACCAGAATAGCTTTACAAATGGATGCTAGATTCCTCTATTAGAACATCTGTATTTCTTTTAAAAATTGTTTGTGATATAAAATGCCTTTAAATGTTTCCTTTCGAATTTCCCCTATATTGAGGACTTAGTTATTACATGGTATTGTTATATTCCTTATTGACAATTTAATACTTAAAATATTGTGAATAGCCATGTATATCTTTATCAAGGTATTCTTGATGATAAATGTTTAAAAATTGCATTAAAAAAAATAGCCACTGCTATTACTAGCATCAGTAGCTTGGGATAGTTTTGCTCTAATTCAGGTTCTTATGGCCTGGATTGGCCACTGTTGGAGACAGGATGCTGAGCTTGAAGGACCCTTGGTCTGACCCAGTATGGCATGTTCTTTTGATGCCTACATGCTGAACAGTTTGCTCGTTCTCCTGCTGTCTACATGCTGAACTGTTTTGTCGTGGCCCTTGGGCTGTCCTCCTTCAGTTCACTCTTTCAACATGGACTGTCTGGGGCCTTTGCATTTACACACATAGTAGTGCTTTATGTAGCTGTTACTTTACTGCTGTTACTTTACTGCCCTACTGTTGCTTTCCAGCAACATTGGGAAAGTGTGCAGAGGCATAGAAACCTCTCTTCAAGTCAAGTCTTGCCTGTCATGAGGAAATTTAATGTAGATTAATGTGGTCAGTGACTGCTTTGATGACTTAGTCCAGACAGCGTGAGAATGTGGTTTGTGACATTCCCCTCCGCGACCTCTACTGTGGTTTGGAAGGAGCCGCTTGCTGTAAAATGGAGGGCAGCCAAGAGTCTCAGACTGTGGCGGGATCTTGCTATGACCATATGTAGATCCTCTCAGATGTCTTTCTATAATTCCAGGATTGCCTGAGAGCTATGGCGATAGCTGCTAACCACAAAGTTCTCAGGCATGCCCAGCAAGGATGTTCGGGGAGGAAAGATATGCTTTCTGTATCTCTCGCGCCATGGCTGCTCACGTGCCGGCTGCTGGCCTGGGGCCTGAGCCCGCAGTAGCAGAGCCTATGCCTGCGCTGCTGGTACTTCCATCAGACGTCTTGTTCAGGTTGTTATTCTTCCACGTGTTGTCAGTGGTGAGCCTGGTGAGGCATGAAGTATGCTTGTACAAGTACACTTGACAGTGACAAAATGGTGTTAGGAAGTTTGACCTGGTAAAAACAGCCATTTTTATTGGTCCAGGAATTCTTCATAGGTGTGTGGGGATTGTTTACAGTGCTTATCGCATGCGATACGCTCCGTGATACCGCCCGCGATAAACACTTTTCAGATCGTACTACCAAGAAGAAGGGTGTAGCTATTACCCGTGTTACTGACCCGTGCTATTGTGCGATACCTATTGCATGCCACATTACTACCCCCTCCTTTATATTTATCCCGCTGCAACTCCTGCCATTTGAATACAAATTTTTCCATTTGCATATGCAATTTGCGATAGGCTGTTTCAGCGCGGTTCGTGTTAGTATCGCATGCGATACCAGCCTATCACAGCTTGATGAATGACCCTGTTAGATTGTAAGCCCTCTGTGGATAGGGAATACATATAGTACCTGAATGTTCTTTGAAAGCGGAATATAAAAATCTAAAATAATTATTATATTCATTAGCTGCTTTGAAATATTTATTTTTTATTTGCATGATTTTACTGTTATGATTGATGTTTTATAATTCTTGATTTTATTGTTTTATGAGGAATGGCAATGTTTCTGTTTTTTCATTGTTGCACTGCATACAAAGTCTGGCTTCTTGCGGTTTCCAGTTCAGGTTTTGTCTGCACATTTGTATTTCTATTTTATAGTCTTTTTATTCTGTATTTGGAGAGCATCTGTTTGTGTACTGCATGTGTGCGATCTATAGCATAGAAAAAGCAACTAGGCTTATGGTTTTAAAGCACAAACATTTAGTTCTGTAGAGGAAAAAAACTTCAGATGCTAGATCTTATGTTTAAAAACCTCCGTTTTTAAAGATTGTTTGCTTAATTATTATATTGTCAAAAAAACAATGTATTCCCAATGTGTAAATAGTTTACATTTTTATTAATAGATGAATCTTAATGCTATAATGCAATAATGAAAATATAATATAATGAAAGCACTTATCTTTAACTGTAATTTTTGATCCCAGCATCTGACGCTTGTCAGTGAGTCGCCCACTTGGGACTGCGTCAGGGAAAATAATATATAGTGCTTTTTATCAGATTGTGTGTTTTCGTACATGCCAAAATTTCTTTAGTGGATTTGAAATCACAATGATTTCTTTATAGAGAGAGAGAATTGCCCTGGAGCTCACTCAATATGCCCACTCCACATCTGTTTCTGGTAACCCCAGCACGGTGTCATCAGGTGAAATATCTGCTGCCTGCGTTCCCTTCTGCGGACAGCTTGAACCAGGACAGTTGCTCCTCTTGGACCCTCCTTTCTTCTTTGGTGATAAAGCATCTTTTTTTTTCTCTCCCTTCCCTCTCTCTTCTTTATTGCTTCTGCTGCTCTAATTCATCGGCCCAATTGAAAAATGTACCAAAGCATAAAAAAAAAGTACATAATCCATGTTTGCCACAGAAAAGCTCAGAGAAGCACCCACACGTAGCCCCACAATAGACTAAAATGGCCACCCTGACCCAGGCGTTAAATTTCCCACTTAAAAATTTCTAAAATATGTCTGCTTATGCAGGTCTGTAATTGCCCTGAAACAGCTAATATCCTTACATGTGATCTGCATGTGCCCATGCTAAGCATACTGTGGGTTTCGTAGTGCAGGTTTTTTGGCACTAAAACCCATGTTACATACCTGAGTAAGATAGTGCTGAAAAAAATGCGCTAAAATTAGAGTAAAAACCCATGGTAGGCTCAGCACGGCTTATTACATTGGCCCCAGTAATAAAAAGGCAATGGAGCTTATGAGATCAAATAAGATCAGAACATAAGGAAAACTTTGAAACCATAGATCTCACATTAAAAAATCCCAAAATGGAGGTCTGAGGAGACAGAGCCTTCATACCTAGATAATTACTCCTAAAAAGAAAATTAAAATTACAGCACCTTAAACGTTCCGTTCCCTCCTGCTATAAACCTCTCTCCTGTAGATTTATTTTGTGAAAGGTGTTATAAATAAGCTAAACTAAATTCTCTTCCTGCTTCTCATGTCCATACCTGGGAATGTTTTAGTTATAGTCACCCTGAGATTTAGTGTGAGTTAGTAACACTTTCTCATGCACTCAAATTCTCTTTTTCCCCCTCCTCCAGAAAAAATCCCAGAATTCTCTCTGTCCACAAACTTGAGAGCAGCACTCCCCCCCCCCCCCCCCCCATTACCCCAGGACTCACCCTATCACTCTGCCCCTTCCCTGACCTCAGTATACTTTTCTCCCCTTCCTGACCCCAATGCTCTCCCCCCTCCTAGGCATGGGCTCACAGGGCTCCTGTGACAGATCTTATTCAGCAGAGAACAGCCCTCTGCTACTGTACATGCTTCAGGCCTTTCCCTCCCAAGCAGTGTGCAGATTATAGAGGGGGAGGGGGCAAGGGGTAAGGCTGAGGTTGGAGTAGATACAGCACAGAAGAGCCAAGCTCCCCACCTGTTGCTTGTCCCCCTCTCCTGTTGTGCAAGGAACAGGAGGGGAGGGGGAGGTTGGAGTGGACAGAGAAGCGCTACTTTGCTCCTCAATCCAGCTTGTTTATTTCCCTTCTTTGGCAGCCTGCAGGGAACAGGAGGAGAGGGGATGGCATCTAGAAATGTCCTAGGTAGACACTCAGGGAGAGAGACTGGGTGATTTCATTGACATCCTGGAGTCTCCATGTTAAATCTGGGTTTATTAGTTTTTGTTTTTTTTTAGCAGCATGAAGCTGTGTAGTTCATTAACAAGGCTATTGTAATGCAAACTAGCAGAAGGGGGACAGTCTTAAATGCATTATATTTCAGATGCCTCTGCAGTTAGGATGAGTGGCAAAATAAACGTTTATTAGGATATTAAAGCAGAAAGAAAAGATTTAATGGGAGAAGCACTACTGTTTATTAAACACTTCCATCTGCACTGACTGGGGCTGCCATAGGGAAGAGAAGAAAAAGATTCTGTGAACTTACAGCTATTACTTTTCTACACTCTTCCTTTTCAGGGGGAATTTAACCTTACTCCCTAAGCCCATCTTCCCCCTCCTCCCAGTAAATGCACAAAATGGAAAGCTACCTACTCAGGGTCCTGCCAGAAGAATTGGCACAAAGTGAATCAAACTCCTTAAACAAATCATAAAGCCTAAGCACAAAAATAAACAAAGCCAGGATGAAAAGCAGTACTTGGCAGGGCTGTATTTGTACACAAATGGATGTGAAGACAAAGTGATTTCAAGCAGAGGTTCTCAACCCAGTCCTCAGGACACACCTAACCAGTCAGGTTTTCAGGATATCCACAGTGAATATGCATAAAATAGTTTTCCATACACCTTCTTTGTGGGCAAAGCTATTTCATGCTTATTCACTGTGGATAACCTGAAACCTGACGAACTAGGTGTGTCCTGAGGACTGGATTGAGAATCCCTGATGGTTCTTTGAGTTTGTGTCTGTCAGAACATATTGTTTTGCTTTGACTGCTGCTGCTGCTCTTTGCTGCCCCCAGAAGCCATTGCCATGGATGATCGTCTACACTGCCTAATGGTTATGCTGGCCCTTCTCCCTTCCCTCTGCAGCACACCATCTCTCACCAGTGCTCCTCTTTCTCTTACTACCTTTTTCCCCTCTGCAGCATTCCATCCCGCAGCAGTACTAATCTGTCAGCAGACTCCCTCCTTTTGCCAGTCCATACCTATGTTGCCTTCCTGCCAATTATGGGATGTTGGTGGAGGAGTGGGGTAAATTGTCATGCTATTGTGTCACATATTTGTGTCCCAGAAAATAAATTTCTCAAGCTATGTACTGTTGCCACCAGTCCTCCTCTTTAGGCTACAATCTGGTCAATGCTCTACTACTGTGGTTTTTCTCTTTTGGATTGCAGAGGACTCCCACAGGCACAGTGTTGTTTATTCACTCTTCTTTTTGTTTCATCTTCAGATAGGAAGACTACACTGTTCATGTCAGTGCTTTCTTCCTGAGTAGATGATTCTGGGCATTTGTGAAATCATTATTTTTTTTGCTCTTGGCAGTCATAAACGCTTGGTTGCCAACGATGATTTGGCAATTAGTGGTTTTACGCCTCAAATCTTTAGAATAGTATCATCTACAATTTGAGTTTATTATTGGATATTCAAGGCAGATATTGATTTGATTAACTTTCTAGAAGGTTTTAAAAGGTGAATTGATAAGAAGAACAATACAAATAGTTTCTTAGTGAACTAGTGTTGAACTCCATTCTTTAGAGCTGCTCTACATTTCGTCCATCAGCCTCATTTACTAGAATAGAGGACATGTCGATGACACAAACTGCTTCTATGCACAAAAATGGATGTGCCAGCAGTTTCAGAGCTGCTCTTTTAAGTTTCTTTACTGTCAAATTATTCTATAGTATCTCCTGGCTCAGTGTAGATGTGCTATTTTATAGAAAAATAGATTTTCATTTGAAACTACTTGTGTGTAAGTAGAAAGCAATTATCTATTAATTAAATAGTGATTACTGCAGACAACACATCTAATGACGGTATTTACTTATGATGAGAGTGCATCTGATGTGTACAATTACTGCCGTTAAAAGTGCTTATTGTGGCTTAAATAAAATGCGCAAAAATGGAGGGTGGAATAAGCATGTATTTTCTGTTTGCCAAGAGCAACTAAGACACAGTTGTACATTTGGTTTTCATTGTTTAGAAAACATGCTTGGCCTCAGCAGTACCTTTTTATTGGATTTCCAGAAAAGATGGAATTAGCTTCATCCCTCAGGTATTCAACCTAATCCTAATACATCTATGCTAAAGGCAGCATCATGGTTCTAACTTAAATTAAGAAAGGTTAGGAAATTCAGCGTTATTACAGCCATGTTTCAGCTGTCATGACATCACATATGACATAATTCTGTGAAATACAGTTAGAACTACTTTTCTGTTTTGAAAAACAAGTCCTTAGCTTTTACACTGTAGCACTAACCAGTACAGGCAAGGACAATGGTTTTATACAAGTCTTACACAGCAGATAATCTCCCTAGAACGACTAGGGAGCACTCTATGAAGTAAGCAAGGAGCTCATTTAAAGCAAATCAAAGAAAAATCTTTATCTCTTAGCGTATAGTTAAGCCCTGGAATTGATTGCCAGAGGATGTGGTTAAAGTAGTTAGTGTAAATGGATTTAAAAAAGGTTTGGATAAATTCCTAGATGAAAAATCCATAAACTGCTTGAGAGGTTTTATGTAATGTTTGGGTACTTGCCAGGTACTTATGACTTGGATTGGCCACTGTTGGAAACAGGATTCTGGCTTGATGGACCCTTGCTCTGACTCAGTATGGCATGTTCTTATGTTCTTTTGTTATGCACTATAAGGTAAATTTTAAAACAACCATGCGGGCGCACATGGACGTGCCTATTTTATAGCATGCATTCGCCGATGTGCGCATGTTATAAAATCGGCTACCCGCATGCACATGCGTGCCGACATATGCAAGCAAGGGGGGATTTTCTTTGAAATGCGTGGCGATGCAATAGAGCATTTCCCCAGTTCCCTCCCAGCCTGCTCCAATAAAGGAGTGGACTGGGAGGGAACTTCCTAACCCCCTAACTAACCTGCCTGCCTTCCCCCTATCCTTCCTGACCCCTAAACCCCCCCCCCCCAACTACCCTTTTTCTTTGTTTTTTTAACTTCCCTGTTATATTGAGCAGCAGTAAGTTGCACAGACTGGCGCCTAATGGCGCTGACCCGGCCCGCCCAGATCCCCCCCCCCCCCCGGCCCTCATCCCAGCTTGCCCCTTTTTATTTTGCCAGCTCTTCCGCGTGTACCAGGTGATATGTGCGTGGCTGAGGGCCTAGTCATGCGCGTATCTCCCGGTATTGGCATGTGCCGGCTTTTGAAAATTTACCCGTAAGTACTTAAAATTATAAGGGATCTTTAAACGTCTGCTGTAGAAGTAGATAATAATGTGATTGCATTGAAAGATTATGAAATGTTACCATATTTGAGACCAATTCTGTTTGGTTTGATCTGCAGAAGCTGACAAAATAATGAGCTGCCTGAAAAGCAGATACTGCTCTTGTGACGCTTGCTGCTTTAGGTATTGCATAGTTTAAAACGTCTGTTTTTGAAGGTGATTACTAATTTGGTTCATCCCAAACTGATGGAATAGTTCCAGATTGTTTCAAAGTACAGTTGTGTGCCTGGTTTTAAAGACTTCTCATTTACCCTTTGTTGAACCATCAAACTATGGGCCAATTTCTAATCTTCTTAGGTTAGGGAAAGCATTAGAGAAGGTAGTTTTATTACAACTAAAGCTTTTAGAAGAAAAAAATCTCCTTGTTGAGGGATTTGGATGAAGGAAAAGCAGTAGTTATGATGTTTGTAGATATTTCAATTGCTTTTGATGCTATAAATCATAGAATCAATCTTGAGAGGCTGTGCCTGCTGGGGTTCGGTGATGGTTTGGTTCATTTTAATCAAATTGTCAACAGCTGGTCCAGATAAGATCATGCATGTTGACGTGAAAGGCAGTAGTGTCAGGTGTGTCCCCCAGGGTCAGTGCTTTCATCCGTACTGTTTTATTTTTATTTGCACCCCTTGATTCCTTTCATATAAAAATGATATAAAATTCAAAATATATTTATTTATTTTATTAAAAACATTTAGCATCTGCTTATAACAGTAACCTGTGCTAAGCGGCTTATTAACTGGATGCTGATGACATTTAGTTAATATGCCCAGTTGGTAAGAATATGGATTCCTCATTGGACATATTGACAGATGGTTTAAAACCTTTTGGTGTTTGGCTTAAACAAAATAGAATATTTTTAAATTGGGCTAAAACAGAAGTGTGTTATTCCTAGTTTGGGAGTGCCAAAATTGCAAGTTGATGGCAAGTAATTACTTTTTCTGATGTTGTGAGGGATTTGGGGGTTTTAATTGATTCTATGTGCACAATTGAATGTATTTTAAGATATGCATTTCATAAATTACAGTTAGTGAGATGCATGAAAAATTTCTTGATGAGAGTATATTTGTACTGGTATCCAGGCATTTATTTTATGAACTATTTATTTTCTGCAGATAAGTAGGTTGGAAATAGCCATGTAATCTGGGGGTCATCCTCTAGGTGGTGGAGCTCCTCCAAGCAAACACAGCTGAGCTCCGTGTGCCTGCTTGCCTATATAACCACATGGTTCCCAGTCTGCTCCAATCTTGTTTTCTCCACACTGCATGGTGCATGCGGAGTCTCCTTATTCACTAATATTTTTTTTTCTCTTTCAGGTACGAGGGACTTGAAGAATCTATCAACCCCTCTCTAAACCCCTGTGTTCTGCATGCTGTGGTGCACAGCCGTGGCAGACTCAACCTCCCCCCCCCCCCCCCTCCTCCGAGGTGAGGACGGGGAGGCCCTCTCTGGAGGAGCCTCCCAGCAACAGTGATAGTCTGTATTTGGTGGGCAGTGCGTTGAGGCACAGACGCGGGTGCCACCGAGGTCTCTAAGGAGTGTCCTGCATTGCGCCGAGGCTGGTGCATCGATGCCAGGGCCTGGTGCACTGACGCCACGCCGCTGAGGCCAGCGTTCTGTTGCCGAGACCCGTGTTCCAATGCGAAGCCGGCGCATCAACGTCGAGGAGGGTGCTCCTGTGCCGAGACCTGCACTCCGATGTGAATCCGGCGTGCCAAGGTTGGTGCTCCGTCACCAAGACCTGCGCTCCGATGCAAAGCTGGTGCACCGACACCGGGTGCCCAGACGCCAAGGCAGATGCTCCGATGCTGAAGCTGGGTGCACTGACTCAGGGGGGCGCTTCAAATCCGAAACCGGCACCCTGACACCGAGACTGGCACTGACACTGAAGCTGACACCCCGATACCGGGGTCGGCGCATCTATGCAGGTGGCACCGAGGTCAGGTGCACTGGAGAGGGCGTTGACGCTGAAGCGACCTGAGGGGATGAGGCAGCCATTGGGCAACCCCCCACCTCCTTCAGTGGTTGATCTGAGGCCACCCCCACTCTTCGGTAGAGGCACCCAGACGGGGCACTTTGATGCCAGAGTACTGAGATGGGTGTATTGACACCAGAGCACCAGTTTGGGTGCTAGAGTGCCGAGGGGTGTACCAACGCTATGCCAGGCAATCCTGAGGGAAAACCAGGGATAAGTCCCATTTATCACCGATGCAATGGAAGCTGGTGCGCCGAAAGGGGCACAAGCATCGACGCTGGAGTATCAAGGCATGGATAATGGCTGGTGTTATTCCTATTGACCTGAAGTGACAGGATAGTGCCTGCAAAACACCGAGGCCTACCCTAGGGCTGATACTGAGGTTTGGGCCATCCTGAGAGGAATTTGCCAACCTTGTCTGGTCTTGGAAGCCAAACATGGGGATCGTTTGTATTGGGCGACCATGGGCCAGGTGCTGTAGGCGACAACATACCGGACTCCTTTCAGGAGTTATCCCCAACCTGGGGCCAGAGGACGCCCAGTAAGGAATGGCCTGAACTGAAGACAGCACCAGTTGCGGTGGAAGCCGGGGGAAGATGACAGTGCCCTAACCTCTATGCTCCTGGATTGCCAGTCTCCAAGAGAGACATATCATCTTGGATTATCGATGTGTTTTGTCCTTTGCAATGCAAGAGGGCAGAGACTACCTAATCTTCCAGAGACGTATGAAGTCAAAGCGATGACACTACCCATCGCTCAAATGAACAGATATGGCATAGCCACATGGTCGTCATGGTATACCCTTATCTCCACTGCTGCCTTAATCAGCAGATATGGATGTGACAATAAATCTGACCATTCTTGGACAGGAACTCCAGGGGAGACTGTCCACAAGGTGTGACAGTTTGTGTGCATCCTCTAATAAGAACCGGGTTGGATCACCATCGCTTCTAGTGCCCAGGGGGGGTGCCCAACCTGTAAACTGGGGACTCCCCAGATTACATGGCTAATTCCAACCCGCTTATCTGTGCAAAAGAGCAAGTTTGATTACCGTAAACAGTGTTTTCTGTGGATAGCAGGGTGAATCAGCCATGCTTTTCTGCCCACCTTCCCGGTCAGTGTCTGGATTGTGCAGTTGCGGGATAGAGTAACAGACTGGAGCAGACTGGGAACCAGGTGGTTACATAGCTAATTCACCCTGCAATCCACGGAAAACATAGTTTACGGTAAGCAAACTTGCTCTTACCACAATTCGCTATATGCTGGCCAGCCATATTGTGAGGTCAAAATCTTACAGCTGTTACAAAATGCCGCAGCATGACTTATTGTTCCTTGTAATATGAGAGAACACAACAGTTACATTGGTTATCAGTTATGTAATGAAGTGCATAATTTCCATAGTTATAAAGTATTGAAAGAGACAGGCCTATAATATTTACAGAATTTGTTACAAGCCTATTGTCCAAGCAGTACTTTGCACTTTTCAGGGACAGCCATCAGATGGCCCCTTATGTTGCTTAGCAAAAAATGTCTTCAAAAGCTCAGGTGCATTGAGGTCAGCTGAATCAACACAAGATCTTTCTTCAGGGACATATCCTTCCAATTGATTGAGTACTGCACTTTGTTACGGGTCATTCTAGTGTGCAGAATCTCATCAATCTCGAATTCAGGTTGGCCATTGACCAGAAATGGAGGTGTTCCATAGCTGTTGAAAGGATCTGGTGTGGCTGGCTTGAACAAAGAGATGTGAAATGAGGATTGTATCTTAAGAGTGTTGGAAAACTTAGGGCACATAGTTACTTGATTAATTTTCTCAATAATGGCATATGCCCCGATGTACTTAGGGCTGAGCTTAGCACAAGGGAGCTTCAGAAGTAGATTCCTTGTGGACAGCCAGACTTTGGCTGAAATTGGGTTCATATTCATGATGATGTTCAGTGAATTTCTTCTGCTGAGTCATGGGTTTTCTCCAAGTTGCTGCACACCTATGTTCAGGTTTTCTGTAAGCATCGCACCAAGTCATTAGCTGCAGGAATTTCTGTAGCTGGAGCAGCAGGAGGTAAACAAATAGGGTGTCATTCGTAAATTGTGAAGAACGGTGAAACTCCCGTATATTCGCGAATGTGATTGTTGTGAGTAAACTCAGCCCAGGGGACAACATCTAAGAGAACTGGTCAAGGTCTTGGTTAGTCTTCTCAGTGGTGGCGGACCCCGTTCATGACATTCTCAGGGAACTGCTCCTTCGGCTCCGTGTCATTGGAATGCCCTTGACCTGCTCCTAATCTTCCCCTTTTTTACATGAGCAAAGTTATTCACTTACCTGTACATGCATCTATGCGAGGCTTATAAAATAGCAATAGTGCGAATAAGCACTACTTGTATGTGCATCTGCTATTTATGTGCATGCATCGCTTTTAAAATTCACCTTTAAGTCTTTAGAGAACTCCTGTTAAGCAGCCTTGTTATACTGTGCACATAGGGAGGGTAATTTTACAACAGCCTGCTTCAGGCTGAAGTCTGTATGTAGAAAGTATCCACATACTTTAGTCTGTGCTTCTTTTCAAATTCATATGTGCTTAAATAGCTTTTACTCATGTATTCTGTATTTTATAAAAATCTAAAATATGTGCATATGTTCACTTTTGTGCGCACATATACATGTGTAAAAAGGGGTGGTCTAGGGGTGTTCTGGAGCAGGGTTAATAATTATGCCTGTAAGTTGGTATTTTAAAATACACTTACACATGTACATTTTTCAACTTACATATTTTTACACCTGCTAATTATCTGGTGTAAGTGATATTAAATGTGATTATTGTGTAGTACTGGCAAGATGGGAGGTCTGGGTGGAATTCAGGCTGAAGAACTAGGAGGCTTTCGATGATTTGGGGAAGGACTGGTTAACTAAGTGGTAAACATGCATGCTTTAAAATTTGCTGACTTGCGCATGTAAATCGGGATCTATGGAAGTAAGTCCTAGTTTACTTTCACATGTAAAATATACACAAGAATATATTTAAAATAGGTGGGTAAAATATACATGTTAAATCCGTTGATATATGTTTTGTTTAATGCATTGCATGCACTTGCATATAAGACTATGTATATGGTAGATATATGCATATTTAATAAAATGAGCACATATATGCACATATTATAAAAATACTATTGCAAATACCCATGCGGACACATATATGCATATATGTCACCATGCACAGTTGTTTGAAATTTATTCTGTTATAGATTTGGTAGGAATGGAAAAGGATTTGAATGACTAGATAATGGAATGCAGACAGAATGGTTACATTGTGACTTGCTTGAGCATTAGGATTCATGCCCTTCAAATGGCAAAAGAAAAATATTCTGTGATGAAGGTCTGAAAGAATTCACAGTATCGTCTGGTTGGTGTTCACAGTTCGTGAACCAATATGGACTGTGCTTTCATCAGCGCACAAAGATTTCACAGAAAATACCTAAAGAGCTTGATGAAAAGATCTGTTCGTTCCACATATTCAGCAGAGAATAAAGAATCATTGCGATATGAATAACATTGGTAAGATGGCCTATGACATTTGATATGCCGGGCAATCGCACCTTAGCTGGCATTGGTGAGAAGGCTATACTTGTAAAAACAACTGTCATGAGAAGACCCATTTCACAGTGGTCCTGTCTTGCCTGGCAGATGGCACAAAACTGCATCCAGTGGTAATATTCAAGAGGAAAATGATGCCGAAGAACCTAAGAATTTCAGCAGGCATAACTGTTCAGGTTCATCCTAAAGGCTGGGTGGATGAGCAGTGAACAAAATGGTGGCTGTGTGATGTATGGGGTAGGTGACCAAGTGAGGGGCTAAGAAAACGACCATCACTATTGGTATGGGATATGTTCCATGCACATATAACAGAGGAGGATGTGAAGGACAATGCAAAGAAAATGGCGATCACATTAGCAGTGATTCCAGGACGTCTGACATCAATGCTCCAGCTGTAAGATGTCGCTCTCAACAAGCCTTTCAAGGACCAGTTGTGGCATATGTGGCAACAATGGATGTGTTCTGGTTAAGCAGAGTTAATGAAAGGAGGGAACCTGATGAAACCAGACATTGATTTGGTAGTGAAACGGGTAAAGGATACCTGAGAATCAGTTCTACCAGAAATGGTCAAGAAGTCATTCCTGAAATGTGGTATTAGCAATGCTTTGGATGGATCAGAAGATGACACCATCTATGAAGACAAAGAATAATCAGCATTGGATGATGGTTCAAAAGATGGAGACATTGAAGACAACGTGTACTCTCATGGCATCACCAAAGAACAGTTCCACGATTTATTTGGACATTCCGATGATGAAGAATAGGACTTGGAAGGATTTGAATAAAAGAGAAGGATTTAAATAGCAGAGACAGCCATAGGGGAGGGAGGAAAGACTCATACAGCAGGGGTATTTTCTTAAGTTGTTAAATGATAATGTTTCTTATGAGATACTTTATTCTGTTTTTAAAAAATAAATAAAAGCAATTTTCTTAAGTTATCGGTTTGTTTCTTAGTATGATTTCACCACATCATAAGCCCCCTAGGTTTTACCCTCGACTTATCCATGGGTGACATAATTCTTGATTTTGAGGCCCAAAAAATACCCTTGTCTTAAACATGAGATTGACTTATACACAAGTATATATGTTAAGCTCAAAATTATTATTATGCAAGCTTGACCACAAAATATTCCTGTGGACCACCAAATGCAAATAGGACGCTTGAGAATATTGGTAGCAGTGCTTTGTACTACAACTCAGAGGACTTGAATCTAACAAAACTTAAGGAACTTGCTAATGTCTGAATGAATATTTGGGCTGCTACTGTATATCTTTTGGTCTTTGACTGTATATTACTATTCTGATACGTTGCACCCTGCCTTGAGTGAATTTCTTATTCAAAAGGCAGCTAATAAGTCAAAATAAATATGTTCCAACCCAGGAAGGATTTTTGAGTGACATTGGAACAATGGTATTCCTTTCATTCTTTTGCCAGAAGGAGAACATGGAGAATGTCTGTTATCCTTGGATAAGTTCCTGGAGGAGAAGTCCATAAACTACTATTAATCAATAGGGAATAGCCACTGCTGGTTGCCAACATTAGTAGCATGGGATCTTTTTATATTTGGGTGCTTGCCAGGTATTTGTGACTTGGACTGGCCACTGTTGGAGACAGGATGCTGGGCTTGATGGACCCTTGGTCTGATCCAGTATGGCATATCTTATGTTGAAGGAAATATAGGTAACCTTATGTAAGAAGCAATTGATATGCAATGAGATATGATAATAACCTGTAATTGATCTTTACATGTTATGAGCAGCACTATTTTGCTTCATCTGCTTGTCACTACTGCCAAAGAATAAAAAGTATAGTTTTTTCCTATGCAATTTCTCCGAGCTATTGCTTTCTGTTTTTTTTTTTTTTTTTAAATTTATAAGCATTTGATATTCTATCTTTTCCTAAAGGTAGGTCCCAGGCAGATTAAGTAACAAGGCGTTGAGTACATAAGTAATGGATACATACAGATATGATAACAAATATAAACTAGATTTCTAGTAAATATATAAGATGTGAATACATTAGGTAGGAGTAAGGGAGTGGGTGCATTGGGTATAAATTGCATATATATAGTTAAGTAAGTTAAACATCAACGGTATCACATATATTAAGAACCAGTTGGATAGAGTTATCAAGTAGTGCACTGCTGCAGAATTACATTGATATCTGTTTATCCTCATTCTGTCTTTTCTGTAAAGTATATTTTCCCAAGCTATAGTAGCATACACAAACTATTTTCTCTTTAATTTGCAGATACATATGAATCCTTGTTTTTACCAGGCCTCCGATAAAAGCTGTTTGCTGCCATTGGAGAGAAATGAATGGCGTTGGTTGCACCCAGGAGACTGCTTTTCCTTATTACCGGACAAATATGTTTTCCAGGTCATCTCTAGCTGCTCTGACATGGACAGCACATTAAGGTAGAATTTTCTGTTTTGAGAAACATATAGTAGTTCCTATTCAAGTACAGTCTATTATTATAACACATTTGTTTCATGTCCTTTTAACCTTTTGAAGAATTTTGAAAAATAGGGCTTAGGAAATCATGTAACTATAGAAAAATAATCATGCTTTGATAGTGAGCAAATTCGAGGGCTAACAATATAAAAAAATGTATTACAGTAACTACCTATTATAAGACCACCTTGGGATCTGGGGTAGGTTATATAATTGGAAAAGTCAGATATCTGGACTACTACTTATAAGTATACAATATATAAATTCTTCTCCTCCTCCTCCTCATCATCATCCTTATACTCATCCGTGAAGCGAAGACAGTATAGACAGTACATTATGACTAAGCTCTCAACAAGATAATATGATGGCCACTGCTCTCAGAGACATATGGATCTCTGCTTGATAACGTGTGCAGGTCAGAGATTATAAGTGTTCAGCAGGACTGCTACCAAGAATGCTCTTACTCTAAAAAGATGTTCAACCAAGACCTCCTTGAGAGGTTCAGATGATGCCTGTATCGGTGCCTTTAGGACCAGATTTAGATCCCATGGTAGCACCTGCGGCTTCCTAGGTGGACGCATCTGTTTTGCTCCTCTCAGAAAATGAACCACGTATGGATGTGCCACTAGAGAAGGGCCCTTGACCTGCCCCCCCCACCCCCCCCTTTATCAGCCTAATGCTGTTACTTGGACTCTTAAAGGTAAATTTTAAAAAGGACGTGTCAATTTTATAATATGCGCACGACGACGCGTGCATGTTATAAAATCCAATACCTGTGCACACTTGTGCGCCCGATTTTATATCTGTATGCGCATGTGCAAGGAGGGGGATTTTATTTAAAAGCACGTGGTGATGCACTCTAATAAAGGAACGGTCTAGGAGGGAACTTCCCTAACCCGCTAACTATCCTTCCTCCCTTTTTCCCTCTCTGCCCCAACCCTAACCCCCCCCCCCCAACTCACCTAAATTTTTTTTGTTTTAAAACTTACGTGCTCTCACAAGTAGAAGTATGGATGATGAGGAAGGTGAATTTAGATCTTATCTGCTAATTTTCCTTTCCTGCAGTCCTGCCAGACCAGTCCAGAACGCATCCCAAAAAGAGAAAAACTAACAGATAATAGACTTTTTTTTTTGTGTACATGTATGCACATAAGAAGGGATTTGGAAAATAAAGACCCTCCTAATGCACATGGAAAGTTGTCCCAGAGAGAGAGAAAAACAGAGCTCAAATTTTCTGGTGCTGGGGTTAGAGGGATGCTGTGCTGCATCTTTGGATTGGGAGGGGTGATGGTCCGGTGGCAGCACAAGATTTTATAGAAACGAGAAAGAGGGGAAGGGTCAGCAAGGGACCATGGGATATTTTTAAAAATTAGGCAGGAATGTGGAGTTGGGGGGGGGGGGGGGGTGCCTAGCCCGATGGGGCATCTATTAAATTTAGGGATCTGGAAGCAGGAAATAGGGCCTCAGGCCCCTTTACTTTTTTTTTTTTAATAAGACATTGCTACTTAAGTAGATATCTTTTGAAGATAACTTGCTATTTATCTGGATATCTGGCCACACAAGGCTGGATAACTAAAAAAAAAAAAAAATCTTAGATTTTTTTAGTTAGCCAGCTCCAAGTAGCTGGATAACTTGAGGCAAGTATATTCAGAAGGACATTTATCCCACTGAATATATGGGACAAATTGCTTGGCTAACTGAAGCTGGATAACTTGTCCATTTCATGGCTTACTAAATATGGACCACTTCAGTTTTAGTTCATTAGTCCAAAGCACTTTATTCCAAAACAATTCAGGTCTTTCCAGGTTTATATTGCATACTAGCGGTACCTGGCTACGTGTTGCAGTGGCAGAGTCAGATTATTTTCCCCCCTCCCCCTTCCTCATATATCTCAGTCACACATTGTCCTCCCCCTTGGTCACTCCCCCCCCTTTCCTCCCCTGTCCCCACTCCAACTCTCTCCCCTCACACTCACCGCCCCCTTCATTCTCCCTCCCATCACTGTCACCTCTCCCCGCCTACTCCCTACCCTTTCGTCAGTGACAGCACACCCTCTCTGAATCTCCTTCCCTGACTCAGATCCCCCTCCCGCTCGCAATGTCCTCCCAGCTGATCCCCCCCCCCGTCCCTCTCCCTCTTGTGCGGTTCTGCACGGCCCGCTCCCGAAGACGCGAGGTCAGTGAGGATCCCTCCCTGTCGTGCACGTGAGCCGTACTAGATCGCCGCCGCAGCTCCTCCCGGGTGTCGAAGTTCGGCTGGCCGACACCACCACGCCCGATATCGCCGCCGGTCTGCCGCTGCTGCTCCTCCCAGCGCCATGTTGGTCCCGCTGTGCCCGACGTGCACCACTGCTGCTCCTCCCAGCGCCATGTTGGTCCCGCTGTGCCCGACGTGCGCTCCCGCCCGCGCATGCGCAGTACAGCAGCTTCATTTCCCAAGGTAGATAGTGTGTATTGCATGTCTGTCCAACAGATGTCGCTGTTTTCCCCACACACATGTAAAAATATGTTTTTCTCTGTAACCGTGTGGCATCTATGTAATCTAGATAGAGAAGAACCTTGCCGAAAGTGAAAGCAAGGTTGTGTCCAAATTTGAAAGCAATTGGTGCAGTAGTTTCTGAGATTATCGATTACGTCCAAACTATTTTACATTTTTATTTATATAGATTTTAGACAAAGACCTGTACAATGAAGTTGTAGAAGAGCATTCTTTCTGACAGCTCTCACATGGAGATTGTTGTGTAAGTAATGTTGTACTGTGGATCTCAGGTGGCAGCTAAGCTTTTCAGCAGCTCATTTACAGTGATCTGTGGGTTCTGTTTTATAGATCTGACCATTTTTCAGGCAGTTTTATAAGATATATTTCTTGGTCTTCCAGATCTTATGTGAGGTTCTGTGGGCATTTCTTTCCTTCCACCAGCAGGGGTCCTCAGTAAGCCATAAATCCCTGCTGCTTAATCCTCCAAGCTCTATAGTTTGGAGGCCCTGCTGGCAGCCATGTTTGGTATTGCCTCACATTTAAAAACATGTGGCACTGGGAAAAATCTTGGAAGGACAATTTGAGTAAGATAGAAGTCTGTCATGAGTTTAGGCAGGATATGTCAACAGCACTGCCCTTGATTTATTACATTAAGTTAGTGCTCCTCACATATCCTAAGATCTTCCTAAACTCATGAATATCTTAATCAAATTGTCCTTTCAACGTTTTTCCCAGTGCCACATGGCAACAAAGATGAATGAGCCTTGAATAATTTGGCTTGTAAGAGCTCTGGAGCATTCTAAATACTTGACTCTTTTTTGAGCCTTTCCATAGAAAACTAGTTTAAGGTGGATATTTCACTAGGGCCTGGAGCTCTCTAACTCTGCAGGCCAAAGTTATTGCCATGAAAACAAATTACCTTAAAGGTCAGGTACTTTAACCAGCCAGAGTTTGCAGGCAAAGTGGGCATTTGTCTCAATATATTAACAATATTAAAACCATTGTAAGAGAGCTGTTGCCTTCTATCTGGAGCATGCTAAGTAATTGGGGCTTGTTTGAACTTCTCTATATCAGCCTCAGTTAACTGAAAGAGAGGTAGCAAACTCTGCTTACAATTCTTGATCCTCTGTTTTCAATGGTGGCAGAACTCCATTTAATTGCCACTGCTATGCTTGATCACTGCCACGGCTAGGCTTCCTCTCTGCAATCTTTCTTTTCACCACTAGCATTAGCATCCCTAAGTTGCTATCACTCACACAGCATTGTGCACGCTAACCCCAAACTGAATTCCCCTTCTTTTACGTCTGCACTCGCTCAATTCTAGCAAGCAAATGTTGAACAACTCTTTCTTGTTTCCTGGGTCCAAGTTCTACCCGAACAACTGGATTGATCCATCCTTGCTATCCTCAACCCTAACATGCCCTGTTCATCTGAAATACCCTCTTTAAAGGGAAGCATTTCTTTTGGTGAAGTGCATATGGTGAGGAACAATCTAGGAAGATATAACCTTGGCTGAATCAAGAAGATAGAATCTGCAGAGAGGAGCAATAAAGTGAGTTTCTGAGACCTTGTATGGGAAGGGATTTTGGTAGGAAACAGAAAGAAAGGAATTACAGCAAAGAAGTTCATTGCTCCATATATCAAATAGTCAAGCCACCAAACATCAGGATAGTTTAGCATGATATAATTTGAAAAGAAATGTATTCAGATATCTTGAATTATACTTGATTTGTCATTCAGCGTTACAGTAAGAGGTAAAGAAGGTCTAATTATTAGAGAACAGTAGTTTGAGTTATCAGATTTTCTGTGACTTAATTTTCAATATTTGTTCTTATATTGATTTTCTGGGGGAATGTAAATAGCCAATTAACATTAAAGTGAAAAATAATAAAAATAATCATTCTTAGTTTTCACCTTCTGCTTATTTCTTCCTTTCTGCCAGGTGCTAGAAATATCTTTTAGGCTATCGCCACAAAAGCAGCTGCTTGTATATTTCTGTACAAAATTCTGTGTATGTACTAATGTATTTGTATTTTTGGATGTACATCACTTTCTGTACTTACAGTAGCAGGGCAAGTTTATCAAGTTTAAACAACAAGAAAAGGCCTTAGAAAATCCACCCAGCTTTTTGGTTCTTTGTGACCCAATAAGCGTTGAATTGCTGTTTTGAAGTGAACACTGTTCTAATTGGATTAGCAGCCTGCATATCCTTCATGTATGTCCAAACTAGTTTGCCCTTGGAAAACAGGTCAGGGTCATGGCCGCATTGGTGGCCCATCTGAGGTCAACTTCTGTTGAAGAATTATGCAGACCTGTGAATAGAACGTCTATTCACACATTTAGATCATATTATTGTGCTTTATTTTGAGTAGGTTTGTCTTTCAAAAAAAATTATTCCAGCCTCTTGGTAGGATTGTTCTGGTTTTTCCCTTTTTGTTGAAGACAGCCTTTAACTTGAGAGTCTCACCAGTGTGAGTGGGTGATTTAGCTTGCCTTCAGAGAATACAAAATTGCTCACCTGAAGTTAGCATATGGAGTCATAACAGGACTAAGTCTGGATGCCGAGATGTGGAAACTGCCGTGTCCAGAGGGACCTTTGGATTTTTCCTGGAAAGCTTTGAAAATGTGTTCCATGTTGGCACTGTCAGTGTGACTGATGAATCTGGGAGGGCGGGCAGGCCAAATGCATGGCTGCCCATGGTAATGTGGGAGTCAGGCTCACCTCGGGTGGCTTACTTAGGGGGAAGGGGGGGGATCAGGTGTTTGATGGTCTGTTTCCTGATGGTTAGGACAGGGAGGTAGTAAGAATAGTTTAAATGTGGGGGATTGACTTATGTGATTGGTTGCAGGGCTCTAGGGCAGAAGGGAAATGGGGAAGAGTTTGTAGGAGGATTTCCTGTCGTCAACAGGTTAATCTTCACTTGTCTGCTAGTTTTAGTTGGAGCTGCATCCCGCCCATCTGTCCTTATGTTCCTTGGTGTGTTGGTTATTATGGATGTTTCATTTGTCACAATGGGAAGGTATGTGGGTTGCCCGAGCCAGTTTTGAGTTCAGCGGTATGCTGATTGATTTGCTGACTTGCCTGGTTGGTCAAGTCACTCCGGGGCGCTCCTCTGCTCGATGCGCACCTGAGCGCCCCAGAGTCCTCCATTCGGACCCTGCTCCTCCTCGCGACCATGAGGAGCCATTTCTTCAGCCTGCCGACCAGGCCCCATCGCCAGACCCCCACCGCTCTGAGCCTGCCTCGAGACTCCACCTACCTACCTCGCACGTCAGAGAAGTGCCGAGGGACAGATCGTCAAAAGGCCGCCCCAGTGAGCCATCGGCGCCACGCACTGAGCGTCTCTAGCCGAAGGAGTGCAACAAAGGGGCCTGCCCCATAGTGCGCCCCTTTGTGCTGCTCCTTTGCTCTGTTCCAGTTCCCATCACAGCTCAGCGTAGAAGCGACAAGAGACAGAGAACCTCAATATCATTTCTGCCTCCCATCACTAATCCACCGGGGTTAAGGGCGCACCAAGGCCACTCACCGACCCCAGTCCGCCCATGGATGCTACAGACGGCCCACCACGACGTCTCACAAACGGCGGATATTAAAAATAAGGCCGTGACCCGACTCCCCTCTCTCTGAGACAGCACCTACGATCGGCTCGACCTCTGCCTACGCTCCCCGCGATCGGCGGTAGACCCATTGGGATCAGGAGCAGACTGCAGCGTTCCTCCTCCCATTGCCACGAAGCTGCACCTCCCAACACAATCGTACCACACCCTTTGACTTCACTGCTTGGCAACCCGCCTACCTTGACATTAAAAATAAGACTGCAACTCTAGGCATCGCACGCCAAAGGAGCGCGACCAAGGAGCCGGCCCCTTGGTGCGCCCCTTAGTGTCACTCCGTAGTGTCACAATCACACCTCATAATTTACTCCACCTCCTCTTCTACTCCCCTTTGTACCCCCCACCACTGCTCTTTCACACCTCTCCCACTCTTACCCCGTTCGGCTAACCCCACCCCCTCTACACAACCCACAATATGCTTGGACCACCAATTCCCATCTTCAAATACCATTACCACAAAACATTTGCTCACCATCATCACCCATCCCACATACCAAACCAAACCCTTGCTACCTCTCATGCTCACCCCTTTCACCCAACTTGTTGGCCTTACTGCCTTTACCTTTTTCCTCTTCAATTCTCAATCTATTGTCAAGGAAACCCCCATTCTGCACGACATTCTTGTAGATGAAAAACTGGACATCTGTGCAATCACTGAGACCTGGCTCAAGGACACAGACACAGTCCTGCTCAATCAACTACGTTCCCACACCTATGATTTCTTTTCAATACCGAGACTCAAAAAAAGAGGCGGAGGTCTCCTCGCAGCAAAAAAAGACCTTAAACTCACAGCCCGCACTGTAAGCACTGCTCCCAAATTTGAAATTGGACTTTTTCAAATCCCCACAACTACAGATCCCCCCCCCCCAGGTCTCCTTGATGAGAAAAATTAATCTCCCCTCATTGAATTTATAGCCTAGAACATCAATTTTGACTCTCCTGCTATCATTCTCGGAGACTTCAATACATGTTGACTCAATACCCCTCTCCCCCTTATGTGAAACTGTCCTGTCTTCCCTCTATGCTATGGGCTTCAAGCATATCCTAAATAACTCAACACACAAAGCAGGTCCACACTGGACCTCATATTCACCAACAAGTGCATCACTCCAGACACTCCCACCTCTACACCAGTGCCCTGGTCAGACCACTACCTCATCCAAGCTAATTTTTCCATAAAAAATTCATCCCCCCAACAAATACTAAACCCAACACTATACACTTTTGCAAACCCTGCTCCAAAGATGACCTCATCTCAGCATTCAATAATGAGTTACATAAAATTGACATGACCAACACCAACACCACCATCACATCATGGAACTCAATTACTAATAATATTGCAGATTCTATTTGCCCTTTACAATCAAAGAAACTCAACCCCTCTCATACTGCAAAACAACCATGGTACACACCAAATCTAAAAATGAAGAAATGTAACCTTAGGAACCTTGAAAAGACTTGGCGAAAAGACACCTTACCCTCACATCTTGCCAAATACAAATCCGCATTACACAATTATCGTAAGAAGATCCTTATAACTAAACGAGATTTCCATGCTAAACGTATCCATAATCTCCAAATCAACTTTAATGCCCTTTTTTCTTATGTCACTGATTTAACTAAAACTATCCTTATGCCCCATCATGAAAAAGATGCCAAACCTAAATGTGATGACTTAGCTCAATTTTTCCACAACAAAATATCCAAGATTATGACACGTTTCCCTGCTACCCCGCCACTGCTCCAAAGCTCTCCCACACATCCCATCTGCCTCACACAACACCATTGAATCTATCACCTCCTCTGAAATTGAAGCTATCCTCAAGAAAATCAAACCCACCTCTCACCCATCTGACACCATTCCCTCCAAATCCCTCCTAACCATCCCTAAAACTATAGCACCACACCTGGCCAACATTTGTAACCTCTCTATTATACTAGGTGATTTCCCCACTCCCCTTAAACAAGCCATTATTAAATCCATCCTCAAAAACCTAAACTCGACCCCACAGAGCTGTCCAACTATCGACCTATCTCTAATCTACCCTTCCTAGCAAAACTCCTTGAAAAAATAGTTAACACTCAGCTCACTGAATACCTGGAAAAACACAATATACTCTCCCCATCCCAATTCGGCTTCTGTCGGCACCACAGTACTGAAACCCTCTTAATATCGCTTTCAAACTCCCTCCTCAAGGGACTGGATAAAGGACACTCCTACATACTTGCTATGCTCGACATTTCTGCGGCCCTCGATACCATAAGCCATAACATTCTACTCGTTCGCCTTAAAGAAATAGGCATTTCCGATATACCCCTACGCTGGTTTGAATCCTTCCTTAAAGACAGGCAATACAAAGTAAAGCTTGGTAACATGGAATCACAAGCTCATAACCTTAATTATGGTGTTCCCCAAGGCTCTGCACTCTCTTCCACACTATTTAACACATACATACTACCCCTATGCCACCTCCTCTCCGATCTGGGTCTTACGCACTTCATATATGCAGACGATGTACAAATCATCATCCCCATCACAGACTCTATACATAATGCCCTCAAAACCTGGGATTCTGCCCTCTCCACCATCAACGCCCTTCTCATTAGCATTAACTTGGCCCTCAACACTGACAAAACTGAAATCTTAATCATTACCCCCCCCCCCCCCCCCAGCAATCATAACTCCACCTCCCAACCCAAATCCCTCGCTATTCCCCCTACAATCACCCTATCACCATATGTGAGACCTTGGAGTCATAATTGACAATCAATTAAATTTTAAAAAATTCTTCAAAACCACCATAAAAGACTGCTATTTTAGATTACACACTCTAAAAATATTCAAACCCCTTCTACATTTCTCTGACTTTCGTACAGTACTACAATCACTGGTTCTCACAAAAATTGACTACTGTAATACACTCCTTCTGGGCCTCCCCAAAAACACTATCCTCCCCCTCCAATTGCTTCAAAATGCTGCAGCACGCATTCTCACCAACACTCGTAGAAATGAACATACCCCATTCTAAAAGAATTACACTGGCTCCCCATTGCTGCATGGATTCGCTACAAAACATTAACCATTATACACAAAACCCTACATACACATGATATTCATTGGCTCAAAGATTCTCTATATTTCCACGATCACAACAGACCAATTCGAGCCCAATATTCCGCTACCTTACACACACCCCCTACCAAGTGTTCACACCTCTCCTCGACTAAAGAGCGTGCCATTTCCATAGCCGGTCCTGCAACCTGGAACTCCATGCCCTCTGACCTCCGTCAAGAGATATGCCCAAAAATATTCAAACAAAAGCTCAAGACTTGGCTAGTTAGACAAGCCTTCTCCTGATCCCTTCCCCTTGTATCCTTCTTGACTCAATAGAAAGAATGTTTCATTGAACACTTTCTCTTAATTTATTGTAACTGTTGCATATAACCCCTCATTGTACCTTATCCATTACACATTTGTTACTTAACTGCTGTACTTACTCCCTCCCCCTTACCCCGCCTCCTTTTCCTCCCCTCCCTTCTTTCCCCCCTATGCACTATTGTTAAGTAATTTTGCATTTATAATATACTTGCTGTTTTTAGTTTATATTGCTAGATAATATTGTTTTCGCTTTAACATTATCATTTCCCATGTTATTATTGCTAAATAATATTGATGTCTCTAACTTTTTCAGTTCACAGTTTATTATAGTTTTCTGTAAAGCAATTTTTTGCTGATGTTCTTGTTTCATGGAAACCAATATGATGTTTCCCTACGAATGTCGGTATAAAAAACCTCTAAATAAATAAATACATTTCTGGAAATTGTGGGGATGGAACAATTGGGTGCAATTGTTCCATGTACGGCTTCTTGCTGAGGTGGGAGTCATGGGAGCTGTGGTATTGATATACCGGTGGCCTGCAGGCCGAGTGGCCTGGGGGTGTTCATCTTGTTGGGCTTGTCATTTGGTATATAGCTAGCTCAGGTTTCTGTTATGTATTGTAATAAAGCTGCGGCCTATTTGATTCCACTTAGGTATAGGTGTGTTTTATTGTGTTTCTGGTGACTCTATTGTAAAAGGGCGGATGCAGGAGAGGTGAATGTCCTGGTTACCCATATTATCCTGGGTTCAGAGAACACCTGGTAGAAATAAGCAACTTTGTTTTGTTCCAGGAATCATAAATTATGCAGTTAGAGAGCAAGAAGTGAACTGCCAGTGACCTGGAGCAAAGGGAAACTTGGGGCAAAGAAAGAAAGGCAAGCAAAGATTGTGGTAAATGTAGTGGAAAAGATCCATGTATGTTGTAGAAAATATTTGATGTGAATTATGACTCCTACGATGTTTGGTGAACTGCATGCGTTGTCCAAATGGAAGCAACTTTGCAGGATTGTAGGCTCATGTTGACAGTAGAAATTATTTTTGTATTTGAGAGATGACTACTGCTTAAAAAAAAAGGTGAAGATTAAATATTTTAGATTAAAATGAGTACTGCAAATTCAAGAATTAACTTTGCTTTTCAGAAAGTGAAATATCACCCAAACACAATCTTCTGCACTATTTATTGTCAGTCTGCTCGAGAAATCTTAGAAATTATGAAATTCTTATAGAAATGGCTGCTATTCATTTCTTCTTTCTTTTCTTTGTTATGTAGTTCTTTTGTCTAAGACTGTAAGCCTCGACTCTTCTCATTACCTAAATAATAAAAATAATCCATTTTTGCTTCTTTTCTTTTCATCGTTTGCGTTCTGACTCTTTAATTTGGGAGACAACCATCCAACTACAGTATACACTGTTGGATGCTTAATGTTTATTAGCTTGATAGTGCTGCTAAAAACAATGCTGTATTGAAAAATGATCCATAGTAAAACTTCAGTTCAGTAATAGAGATTTTCTGTCACAAACCATAACAAATATTATGGACTTGAGTGCATTTTCAAGAAACAGAATATTTGATATTTATTGCATGAGAAATGCTCAAGATACACTAAATCCATTTTTTTCCTATTTTCCAGAAAATGTTTTGAAAAACAAACTTTTTGTACATGTCAAAATTTTCGTCCTTGAAACTTTTTTATGTCTCGGATGTTAAAGCAAAATTAGGTGCCAGAGGGAGTAAACAACAACTGACAATTTTAAGAAAGCAAATATTTTTAGGATATATTTCTTTTTTTAAATGCAGCTTTTGCTTTGAAGTTGATTGTTTTCTAGAGTCTAATTCCAGTTTATTTTAATGGATTATATAGATTAGGAGGCCAATTTCAGCACAATTTAGCTGGATAAGTGGCGGCAACTGAATATCCGGCTCCATTCAGCGGCTAAGTATTGGGCGGAAAATGGTTGTTTTGGGGAGGAATTACTTATCCGGTTAACTTAGCCACATAAGTGTTTATATTCGGACTATCTAGCGATTTTTATGGGGATATTCAGCAGCATAGCCTTGCTACTGACTATCCCTTGTAAATTAGTTGGATAAAACTTATCTGGATAATTTACAAGGAATAGCTGTACAAGTCTTATTTAGATGAAAAGTCTCAGATGTTGTATATAAAACTGCTTTGGTTGAAGCCAGCATACGTTTTTCAGTCTAAAGTTGAAAATGCTTAGAATGATTCTCAAGAGCTCATTATAATAGTTAAAGATCTCAGGTCGCCTTTCATTCTGTCTTTTTCCATCTCTTATTCTCCATTAATCTGTTAATTAATTCCTGGATTGTTTTGTTGAGAAAGTTCAGAAAATACATCAAGCTTCAGGGGCTATTGATGTAACTGTCTACTTTGCACATGTGCATCATGTTACTGTCCTAGAAGAACAGATTTTAGATTATCTAAAATGAGGTTTTTATTTTTATTCAGTAAGGCTCATCCTTCCACTTATGCTCTTAATCTATGCACCTTTTCTCTTATTGAGCTTTCTAAAGAGGTCCTTGATGATGCATTAACTTCTGTTATTGACACTTCTTTTTAGGAGGCTTTTTTTTTTCTAGCCTAGATATTCCCTAAAACATGTTTTAATTAAACCTCTATTAAAAAGGCCAACATTAGACACCAACAATTTAGAAAATTTTAGGCCTGTTGCAAACATGCCTTTTCTAAGTCAGTTGAAAGAGCAGTACATCTTTCTCAGTATGATTGTCTTGATCTATTTGTCTGGGTTCCAGGCTAAACATAGTTCTAAGAAGGTTCTGATATATTTGGTTGTTAATCTGAGACTAGAGATGGACAGTGGTGGACATTTCTATTGTTAATATTAGATCTATTAACTACCTTCAACCCTTTCACCATAGGATTCCTTTGCTGAGTTTCAGAGACACTGGAGTTGAGGCAATTGTTTTACCTGTTTTCAGTAATTTCTCTTGGGTAGGTCTCAGTCTATATTCTGAAAGGGCAATACTTCATTTCCTAGTCCTCTAGATTGTGGGGTTTCTTGGTAGCCAGCTCTACTGCTCATTTTGTTTAATATTTATCTCCACTCTGTTCTGGTTATAATAAGATTTTTAGGTTTCTCATTTCATTGGTATGCCAATGATCTGCAAATTTATTGTCCATTTGAGAGTAATCCAGCTAAGTCCATCTAGAGAATTAATGCCCACCTTGATACAGTATTCATTTGGATGAGAGATTAGTCTTATTAGCATTTAATGCCAATTTATTAAGATTCTTGTGATTGAAAATTCTCAAGCCATTAGAGAAGATTTTGTGATTAGATTGGATGAATCAACTCTTTCTATAAAGTTACAGATCAAGAGATTTGGCGTAATACTTGATATGAATCTTAAACAGGAGACTCATGTTCAGGAGATGTATAGGAAGGCCTGGTATAAGCTTTGTATGGTCGGCATTTTGAAACCCTACATATCTGGTAAACAATTTCAAACAGTTGTTCAAGATCTGGTACTCTCCCCATTAGGTTATTGAAACTCTGTTGGTCTAACTCTTAAGACCCTACAGAGTATACAGTTGGTTCAACATGCAGTTTCTAGGTTGGTTTTATCTTGCAGCCTGAGATACCATATTACACCAATTTATATCACCTTCATTAGTTACCAGTACTCTATAGAGTTAGCTTTAAAATTATTTGCCTTATGTTTAAGGCCATCTATGGCATAGTTCCAGACTACTTGTCAATTAAACTTTCTAAATACAGGGAGATTCACTCGAAAGAGGCCCTGAATATTCTGTAATAACTCTCACTAGGATGAAGCAATCTGAACGAAACAATGTGCAATGTGCTCCTCATTATATGGAGCTTCAGAGCGATGAGGTAGGCACCGGACAGCTGTCACGATGTTTAACCTCCGTTTGCGAGATGGAGCACATGGGCATAGCAGAAACTGAGTCCTTTTTCGGCAACAGGGTAATTTCAAAGGGGCTTTGGCCACCACGGTCGTCTGATCTGACATCACCAGACTTCTTCCTTTGGGGTATGCTCAAAGGAAAAGTCTATCAGAACAAGCCTCGTCCTGTGGAAGATTTGAAGGAAAACATCCAACATGAAATTGCTGCTATTGCTTGCAGACATGTTCAGGAACATGGAGCACTGCATCGAAATGAGTCTGGTGGAAAATAGCGATCAGTTCCAGCATTGCATGTAATGCAAAAGATTACACATACGTCACGGTATGTAGGTTACGTTTTTGGTTCAGATTGCTTCATCCTAATGGCAGTTACAACAGAATATTTGGAGCCTCTATCAAGTGAATCTCCCCATACTTTCTAGGACAGCTCCTGCAGTCATGGAATGATTGTTTCTATCCCTTTTCTAAGGACTTTAAACTAGCTAAGAACAGATCTCCGGCCTTTTCTTATGTGGCTCATGTCTTATGGAACTCTCTACTTCAAAAGTAGAGATTGGAAGTTAATTATTTAATATTTGGTGACTCTTGAAGGCCTTTTTGTTTTGAGAAGCATTTAGTCATTTTGCTCAATAATGCATTAATATATTTTGGGGTTAGTGTAGATCTGACTGGTTAATCTGTTTGTTTTAGCTTTGAAAGTTTTTGATGCATTTAGTGTATTTCTGTTTAGTATTATTTGCTTTGTATTTAATTTATTATATTTTATTTTGTAGTCTGGTTTTATTATGTATCTTGTGCTTTGCTATATTTTATGTATGTTAATTTATTTTAAGTTCTGTACATCTCCTAGAGCCCCAAGGTGGGTGTTTGATAAATTAAAATAAATAAACACTTGTATTGGTGTAGGTGCTGCGTCAATCACTGAACTGTTGTTTAATAGTGTTGAGAAAAAACTCTAAATCTGCCTTTTCCCAGTTTTTTTCTGAGATTTTTTTCTGTTTTCATTAGGTAGAAGTTGATTTTGCTTTATAGAACTGCTTCCTGAATTATAGAAGCCATAATAAAAGCTTCCTCAGGTATGGCTTACATACATTACACAGGATCTGCCTTCCCTCTACTAGCACCTGTAAAAGCACATTAATATGCGTTATCATCATGTGTTTGGAAATAGGTCCCTTAATATAGGTATTTCAAGTTCACGGTCAGTGTAACCCTAGTGTATGTTTTGAAAATATGATATGCCAATAGTGGGGGAATACAGTTAAAATGAAAATTGAGCCATCTGGAGAACAATTTAGATTTTTCATCTTCCCAACATTTGGCAACAAAAAAATTGAGATTTTAATGCACATTAGTTTGCCAGGTTGAATGTGTGTTTTACCATAGGGCATTATTTGTGTTTTAATCTGTTGATCTACACTTTGAAGTGAATTTAATTTGATATAAGCTCTTAGTTATTGTAGTGCTAATGTGTGCACATTTCCACTCATTTCCCCAGTCTGCAATCCTCAAAAGGGACAATTAGCCCAGTGTGTCTGTCCTCCCACCCAAGCAAATAATCCCTTCTTCCCAATAGCAAACCCTAAGAAACCTTAACAGAAACCTCACCCATAGCTGAATGGTAAAAAAAAATCCTTCCAGAACGCCGTTGTAATGGTGCTGGGCCTTGGAGCAGTGTGCTCATGTCTCAGTGAGCTTATCTTGGTATTCAGGCCTGGCAGGTTCATGCTCTGAAACAGGCCTGGCAGGTTCATGCTCTGAGCTCTTATAGTTTTAAGGAGGTCAGTATGTTTCCAATTTCCAGAATCTCCCTTTTCTCATATGTTCTAAGCCACTCACTTTGAGAAAGTCTGAAACTGGACTTCTGTCCTCAATTCTGATTCCAGTAATGCTGTAACACTTTCTCCAAGATTCTGTTCTATGCTATATCCTCAACCCCCCAATAATATCTTATAAAATTACTATTCAGTTTCTAAACTCTTTTTCTTCAGTGACTATTATTTTATTTATTTATTTATTTAAAAACTTTTCTATACCGTCGTTCAGTGAAGCACCATCACAACGGTTTACATTTAGGCACAAATAGGTTTGGTTTGTTTTCTAAGTTATCCATGGGGTGCCAATATTTAACGGTTACATAGTTCAATAATATACTCTAAATGAGAAGTGAGTTGGAGATACTGTTTATATTACCTTTTCTCCAGTTATAGTAGTGACACCAGTTTTAAAGCTTGCATTAAGACTGCTTAAGAAACAGCTTAACAACTGGGGGGTTTTCCACTACATAATTTCTTACAAAAGCTAAAACAATTGCAATACCATAGTCTTTAACACACAAAGCAAAAGGAAGCAGTAACAGTTCCACTTCTGAGTCTTAAATGTACAGCTTGAACAGATTCTATACTAGTTTCCCAGATAAAGCCAATTTGTCAAGCACTGGATTCGGGAAGTATAACTTCAGCAGTTGTAGTATTGCAAGTTCCAAACCTTAACTTAAGGTTAATTAGTCAGAATGCCAGACTTTGGGTTCTAAATACATAACTTCAACAGTTGCAGTGCTACCAGTTCCAAAGTAAAAAATGCTAATTAGTAACTTTGCTCACCTTGTTTATTTTGTTTTTTATTATGCACACTCTGTTTACTCCAGTTGCTTTAGTAACATACCGGTAGCTTCTTTATCAATAATTCAATCTAATTGCTAGCATTGCAGTTCCCTGGGTTTAAATACACAGTCACTCTTAAACTCCAGCAGTCTCAGTTAACACAGTTTCTGAAGCATTACGTAAAGTTAACTAGTTACAATTCAAAATGCTAGGCTTTTCTGCATAAATTCAGCGGTGGCTGTGTTACAACTTCTAACCACAAATTAATCAACTAACAAACATTCAAACAGAAACACAATTTAGGACAGCTTCAGCCTGTTATGACGGTAACTTTTAAACCAGCGCATGTGTGCGAGCATTCATTGGCCTGCGCCCAGGGACACGGCCATTTTATAACATTTTATAAAATAGCCTGACCGCGTGTGCAATTTTAAGTGGATGCCTGTGTGCACAAATGCCGCTTTTACTACGTAAGTAAAGGGATTTAAAAAGATACGCATGCCAATGCATTTGCCACTTTTCCCAGTTAGTCACCAGTTTTCCCAGGTAAGGATAGGACTTGCAAACCCCCATAGTTCAATAGCCTCCCTTCTCCCCTGTTAGCCCTGACCTTTAAAACTTCACCAATCTACCTATTTATCTTTATTACTTACACATCCTCCATAGCAGAAGTGAAGTTACGTGGCAGGGGACCCCAGTGTGCACCTGTACGCATAAGTACCGGTATTTATGTGCTAATTTGAAGTTGAAATCCAGGAATGCCAATGCTCAGGGCCAGACCACGCCCACACCCCATTCCTTTTTTTGGAACTTTTCATTTGTGTGCTGAGCGGGAAATACTCGCATACTCGAGCGGTTTTTAAAATCTGCTTGGCACGCTCTGGCCTGACATGTTCATATATCTCACAGTTTTGGTGCATGTTGGGCTTTTAAAATTCACTTTTATGTGTATGTTTTAATACTTAGACTTGCACCTAACACGTAATACAGAATTTCTCTCAGACAATGAGTTTAAATTAGTGAAAGAAAACCCCTCTCATTAGCCTTGACTATTTGCTTAATTGGAGCTCAGTGGTGTCTAAGGGCACTGGCTCTAGTCTTTTCCTTGGTGTTTTCTGTGAGCTGTGCGTTGATGATCTCAGTCTTCTCAAGTGCCTTTTTAAGTTCTTACAGAGTCTTACATAGTTCTTCAAGTCTTCTTCAGGATGGTAGTATTTTCTCTTTTTATTTATTTATTTATTTATTTATTTATTTATTTATTTAAAGTTTTTTTATACCGGCATTAAAGAACTCGTTCTCATCATGTCGGTTTACAGAAAAACAGGGGTGCAAAAAATAGAACCAAAAAACATAAATAAACATGATGAAGAAATGCAGTTACAAATAACAAGGGTAAATGAACTGGGATTGTAAGAAAATAAAGTGAGATAGAGGAGATTAATTATATACAAGTGTACATTATAAATATGGAGTCCACTATATACAGCTTCTAAGCAGAGAGATTATTGATGGTGCGTGTTAGGTGGAGTTCGGGAAGGCTTTTATACATTAGGCTTTTATACATTAGGAAAAAAAACTTAGCTTAAGAACTGGACTGTCCATCAGGCTCTGACTCTTTCTCCTCGCCTCGGGCTCATGGGTAATCTGCGTGCTGCTTCTTTTTCTCCATCTCCATCCCCATCCCTTTGTTGTTCCCCTATGGCTCCTTTTATGGAAGCTGGCAGCCTGTTATGATTCTGCTGACTTACTCTGACTCAGCTCTTTCCTGCTTGGCCTCTTTCAAACTAGCTACAAGGAAAGCTGGGAAATGTAATCCTTTAGGGGCAATCGGTAGTAAATCACATGATCCCTAATATATAAATATAAAGAGCTATGGCAAATATTAATGTATCAAACAGATTGCCAAAAGAGCCCACAGTATATAGAAGACGCTTTCAATTATACAAGTTGACCAGTCATAATAGGCTTCATCGTGGGAGCACTATCGCTTTATGATTCAGCCTTATTTATAATCCTCGATTGGTTACCAGTGAACATATATTGGGCGTGTTGAGAATTGGAGGCTTCAGAGTCATTTAACAAACAGCGTGGATATTTAAGTTAAGTCAAATTCAACAAGCAAATTTAAAAATAAAAAAAATATATGTTCACTGGTAACCGACCGATGATTATAAATAAGGCTGAGTCATAAAGCGATACTGCTCCCACGATGAAGCCTATTATAACTGGTCAAACTGTATAATTGAAAGCGTCTTCTATGTACTGTGGACACTTTTGGCAATCTGTTTGATCCTTTAGGGGCAGCCATCTTAATCCAGTTTCAAAACAGTTCCTGTCTTATATTTTAAAACCCTGACCTTTTGCAGAGAGACCAATACATTTACTAGTAAATCAGCACATCCGTTCAGGTCCCCATCCACTTCACAGACCCCTCCCTTACCTAAGCCCCAATGTGAGGGTCTTGAAAGCAGGAGCGATCCTCAGTTTCTCCTGCTGCACCAGTGCTAACATTTAAAATGGTGCTGGCTGACTTGAGGCCCTCCTATGTCTTGGGTCAGCAGAGAAAGGAGGACCTTTGGGTTCCCTGGTATTGGATTCTTTTTAGCTATTTGGGTGGGTGAACAGGTTTTTTCTGTCAAGCAGGCTGAATTAGCCATGATCTGTGGGTTGGCATCAAAAGGAGTTGTGTTTCTCCTATTATCCCAGAGGCTTATATTGGTCATACTATCAGTACCAATTACCTCTTTTCCAAACCAGCAACATTGTCCACTGCTGCTGTGCAGCCGTCCAAGGTATTGTTGTCAGCAAAAGATGTTCCAGCAACCACAAGCAAAACTGGGACAGATGAACTCACAGGATCTCAAACTGGTGAGGGACAGGATCCAGTCCTCCATCCTGGCATAGCATCTGATAACTGACTAATGGGTCCTAAAGATTGTCAGGTATGGTTACCATTTACATTTTTTCTGATTGTCATCTCTAACATACTACAGTATACCATTATCATATCCCTCACATGTTCTTCAGCTCCCTCTGGAGGTACACAATTTGCTTTGTCAACAAGCAATACAGAAGGTCTCCTCCTCTCTGCATGACCATGGGTTATATTCCTGGTACTTCTTAATACCCAAGAAATCAGGGGTATTCATGCCAATTCTGGATCTGAAAGGCTTGAACCAGTTACTTCATTGGGAAAAATTGGAAATTAATTTGCTGGACAAAATCTTACCATATATTCAGCAAGGAGGTTGGATGTACTCTCTGGACTTCAAAGATGACTATGCTGACATCCCCATTTACCCTGTTTTTTGGCAATACCTTTGCTTTCAATTGGATTCTACACACTTCCAGTACAAGGTCCTTCCATTTGGACTCTTGCAACCCCTCGTGTCTTCACGAAGTATATTGCAGTAGTGGCAGCCAACCTGCATCATTGAGAAATTCATGTGTTTCCATACCTGGATGACTAGCTCATCATGTTTCCCTCCAAAGAAAATGTGCAAAGAGGTGTAGCCTTTATGATCAATATACTTAAACTTCTTGGCTTCCTCATCAACTTTCAGAAATTCACTCTTTCACTGATTCAACTTCTCCAGTTCATTAGGACTGTGATAGACTCTTTGACACAAACAGCATATCTGCCATTGAACACAGGAACACATCTAACTCGCCTTGCTTGATAGCATCAGTTTGCAAAAGCTATGACAGCACGCCACATTTTAGTGCTTCTGGGGCATATGGCAACCGCAATCCATGTAGTCCCATTAATGTGTCATCACATTTGCTGCCTACAGTGGGTACTACATGATGCTCATACTGCATCTTGCCCATGCAGCTCACACCACATATGAAGCATTGTGGTGGTTACAAACTTTGGTGCTTCAGGAGGGAGCTCCGCTCTCCACTCCCCCCCTACCAAGTGACACTGACCACCAATGCATCCAACATGGGCTGGGGCATCCATACCAGTTCCTTCAAAACTCAAGGCACATGGTCCTCACAGGAACATTTACTACAGATCAACCTACTTGAACTGAGAGCCATCAAGAATGCTCTAAAGGCCTTCACTTACTTGCTACAAGGGAAAACATTATGATTCATATTAACAATCAAGTTGCCATGTTCTACATGGATAAGCAGGGAGGAACAGGCTCCAGGACACTTTGCCAGGAAGCATAGCATGTCTGGCATTAGATCATTAAGAAACACTCTGCAAGCCATGTACCTCCTGGGAGTGGCCAACACGCTTGTGAATCTCCTCAGCTGAATTTTCAGTTCTCACAAGTGGACACTCATACAATCCATTCTGCTTGTGAGGTCAACTGCCAGTTAATCATTTTGCAATGTAGTTAATCTGAAAACTAGATCAATTTTGCTCAGTTCTACCCGGAACATCTTCCTCCTAGGCTGGGGATATGACCTTGTGTATGCTTTTCCTCCATTACCACTTATTGCAAGGACATTGCAGTAGCTTCACTGGGATTGAGCTTACATGATTCTTATAGTTCCTGTGTGGCTGAGACAAGTGTGGTATACATATCTCATGCAATTATTGTCCACCCGCAATACATCTAGGGACAGACCCATGTCTCCTATCTCAAGAAGGAGGCTCACTACTTCATCCAGTGCTACAGTCCCTCAACCTCACTAGCTGAACATGCTATCCTAGTGAGTTTTTCATTATCTAACACATGGAGGATATAGTCCTCTCTACTAGGAAGCCATCTACTTGATGTAACTACTCTTTTAAATGGAAAAGGTACACTAAGAAGCAGTTCAGCCTATACCCTGGACCATTCTTCTATGAGCCATGGCATCTGCCTCCTATCTCCACCACTTATCTGAGTCTGACCTTTCTACAACTTCACTCCAAGTATATCTAAGTGCCATTGCAGGTTATCATTTCCTGGTAGGCAATAGACTGGTGTTTGCTCACCCTTCGGTCTCCAAGTTCATGAAGGGTTTAATGCTGATGAAACCTTAGTCAGGTGATCTCATGTGCCGTGGAAAGTTAATATTGTCCTTATTTGTCTCATGAAATCGCCTTTCGAACCTATGGAGTGGACTTCTGTCAAATATTTTACCTGAAAGGTGGTGTTCCTAGTTGTTGTCACTTCTGCCCGCTGTGTGCATGAGATATAGGTGCTGGATCATTATCTTCCATACCTGCAAGGTGGTTCTTCGTATCCATCCCAGCTTCCTACCAAAAGTGGTATCTTCTTTTCATATCAACCAGTCGATAGTCCTTCAATTTCTTCCTACTTCCTCACGCTAATGATGGAGAAAAAGCTCTTCACACTTCGGACTACAATAGAGTACTTGCGTACTATAAAAGGAGGACTCAGTCACATAGACAATCATTACAGCTTTTCGCTTCCTATGATCCAAATCAACTTGGAGAAGCAGTTTCGAAACAAACCATCTAACTGGATTATGGACTGCATCCAGATTTGCTATATTGCAGTGGGACTCGAGCTCCAGAAAATGGTCAGGGCCCATCAAGTTTGTGCTTTGGCCTCCTCCATAGCTCATGTATGCAATGCTTTTCTTTGGAAGATATCTGCAAAGCTATGACATGGTCATCCATACATAATTTTACGTTCCATTACTGCCTGGGCAGCCTCGCATCTTTAGATGGTGCAGTAGGTCTGGCAGTCTTGCACCATATAATGCCCGTATAGTCTATTCTCCACTGTAGGGTCCAGCTTACTTACATACTAAATGCTGTGCCACAGCCCTTAGCTCGGGACTCCCACAGAGCATGCTTAATTCAGCCTGATTATTGATAGAAAAAGCAAGTTTGCTTACTGTAGATAGCAGGATGAATTAGCAATGTATGCCCAACCACCTTCCTACAGAGCAGGCTATCTTATTATTTAGCTTTGACATAGACTGAGGCAATGCCTGCGTGGGAACACACATGGTCAGTAAAGCTAAAAATTCTAGTAGCTTGGAGAGACAAGTTTGTTCTGTGCCACCAGATGACGTCACCCATAGATCATGGTTAATTCATCCTGCTATCTACAGAAAATACCATTTATGGTAAGCAAACTTGCTTTCTGTATGAGGAGTAATTTCAGAGTGAGCGATGGAGTTGGCTAACAAGAGTATCTACTTTGGAAGGTGGAGGGGAGCATCTTTTTTAAGGGGGAATGCTTTCTTTGAGTGGGGATGGGAAATAACTTGAGAATACTTGTCCCATTGTTGACTGGGTGGAGGGTGGGGCTCGAGAACATTGGAAGGTGTGTTAGCCTGCTGATTCTCTTACACTTCAGGTGTAGTTAACTTTCTGACGTATAATGTGGATCATGTCATTTAACACAGTTTGTGTTGAGCCATTTTAATTTTAATGACCTGCTTTGCATACAACAAGCTCATTAATATTTCTCACGTAGTAATATTTTTGCAATATTGTTAACATTTACTGATGATGTAGTTTTTTTAAATTGGGCTTTTAGCACTGAATTTGGCACTTGACACATTTTAATGCAATTTAGTAAATTGACCCCTTGATCTCTAAATAGATCTGTTTTATTTTGTAATATCTAGGAATTCAAATTAAGGAATGGGATTAGATCTTTAGTAGACAATGAAGACTGCTTTAGAATTCTAAGTTTCTGCAAGCAATGTAGAGGTCCCTACATCATAAGGAACAGCAGTCTATGGCCTATTTGACTGTCTGTAGTTGTGGGCTGTATATTGTAGGACTCCAAAATACTTTCATAGCTATACAATTTACTGTGCAAAAGTTGAAATATTTTATTAAGGTTTTATTTACTTTTGCAAGACCGTAGATGAATGATGTTTTTTTGTTATATATTATATAATTCTCTTTAGATTTTACTTTAAATTAGGGTTACCATATCATGTTTCTAGGGAGAGAATGAGCCAGTTCTATTTTTCCACTCATTACATTCATAGACTTGTAGTTCCAATTTCTTAAGAATCAGGTACTTCATATTCAAGTACACAATGAGAGTAAAACCCAGACTGACTCAGCTTTTTCCCACAGACATGGAACTTTATAATAACTCCACCCTAAAAATGCACAGATGGCACACAGCATATTATCAGTTATTTCCATAGTTTGTGGAATTCATACGTTGTTTTCTTTATATTTTATAGGAACAGCCAAATGCTTGATGAAGAAGTTTCTTCAAATAATAAGCCAGACTCTCCAGAAACCAAACCATCTTCACCAGAAGGACTTTCATGTTCCTCAAATGGTATATCCAGCAAAGCTCCTTTTCAAGCAAAAAGTACATTGAAAACTGAAAAAGATGAGCAAGCATTCATAACTTTGGTGAGATTTTATTAGCCTATTTTGTCTGCCTTTATTTTGTTGGAGGAATCAGGAAAATGAAAATGTTATGACCATTTTAGTCAACTTTGTTTTCTGTTGAAAAAGTTGGTAGGTGGTCTTTAAAATTAGTTACTGGAGGCTTTGGTAATTCATTTAGGGGTTATTTAAGAATTCATATTTATTGACCAATACTTTATTGCAAAAACAGTTTATAAATAATTTAAATAAATAAACATGTTTGGAACATTGTGAATAAATCTGACAAAAACAGATTATCCTGTGGAAACCTTAAGTTAATTTTAGCTTATTGTGATGATATCCTTTCCCAATCATTATAACTCTTCTCTCTGGTCACTGGAGGCACTTGAGATGACCAAACAGGAATTTGGTGCATACAAAAGGTATGATTCATTTGTTAATTGAACTCTTCAAGCTTTTCTTAGCCTTATAAAGAGAATAGTAGCCCGTTAAAAAGCACAGAAGTACGGAAAGCAAAACTTAAGTCCACCTGTAGCTTAGCTGTACCCAGAAATCCCTCTTTGTACAACACAGGACTCAGTTAATCTGAGCTACTGTGGAAACCCACACAGTCTTTTTGAGTTCCACATGAGTCTTCCCAAAAACACCATCTTAATTTAGGGGAGGAGCACCATCATAACAGAAGACCAAATGGTCCATCCAGTCTGCCCAGCAAGCTTCTTATGGTAGTATCTGCCTTGCCGTGCAGGTTACTCCCATGTTTCTCTTAAGGGTAGCAACTGCCGCTCCTTGTAGTTATCCCCAAACTTTATGATAACCCATAAAAATGTACTGCTAGCAACATTTTTACTGGGTGATGAGACTACTTGAAAATTCAGACAGTGCAGATGTGATTTGCTTATGGACTTGGCCTTTTATTTATTTAGAAGCAGTCCTGTGCTTTTTCCCTTATGTCTGCATATCAGTACCCCAGATCATAAAAGTTAGGGCCCCATGTTGTTTGTCATCTGAATCCAACTCCTCCTCCCCACCGCTGTCAAAGCAGAGAGCAATGTTGCAGTTGCATCAAAAGCATCAATGCTTATTGGTTAAGGGTAGTAATCCCTTACTTCTGTTAAGGGTAGTAACTGCTGCTCCATGCAGGTTACCCCCATGCTTATCATTTCTCCAGACTGTAAAAATTGAAACCCTCTTTTTGGTTATTGTCTGAATCCTGCTCCCCTTTTCCCCATGCTGTTGAAGCAGAGAACAATGTTGCATCAAAAGCATCAAGGCTTATTGGTTGAGGTGGTTAGTGCCACATCCTTTTCTTCATTTTCATCCTCTAGCCCAGTGGTTCTCAACCTTTTTTCGGCCGGGACACACCTGACATATGGGTCTCACATATGTGACACACGGAACATGTGACTGTCACGTGGCTATATGTAAACATACACTCTGCATCCACGGGAGCCCCTTCAACCCCCAACAATGGGTCAGAACAGAACTTGGTCATTACCCATACAACTCACCATACAAAAAAGATGTTCTGGTGATATCTCAGTAAAAGCAAAACAAACTTCCTTTACTACTAGGTACAATAGCCTTTCTTATGAAAAGGCAGTAATTTATTACTAATGCATATCCTATTGAGAAAACACAACAAATAAGATTGATACAAATGCCTACATGCTAGTAAAATACCTCACCTTGGTCACACACCCCTCACCAAGTACAGAAAAACCACAAATTATAAATATGGAGACAGAAACTGGAATGGAAAACCAAAAAAGCCACTCTGCATGCAGTGCAAACCTGGAGAAATGGAAACAAATATAGCACCTAACATAGACCCAGGATCTGCAATAATGCACACAAACTAATCCACACAAAGTTACACCTGCATTATGGCATTTACTCAAACAGTAAAACCTTATCTATGAAAAGGTAACACTACAAATATTAAACAGGCCCTAAACACTAATATACTTCCTATTAGGAAAACAGAATAAGCTAAGCTGCTATAGAACCCCACGCAGAAATAATTGTAAAACTATACTAATAAATGTTTCAAAACATCTGATGAACAGAATAACATCCAACAATTAAAAACTCATAAAAATTATTTAAAAATTGTCCAAATACCAATTAAATATTTCAAAATAGACACATTTCATAATACCCAATAATTAAAATGGCAGTCAATCAAGAAAAATAAACTTAAAAAAACACCTTTACTTACCTTCTCCAGTAACTCTCCTACTCCTTTCTCTTGCAGGCCAAAAGCACACACCAAAAGCAGCAGCGGCTGCTGAAGCTCTGTCCCTCATGATCCTCTTCTTAGGGCCCACAACCACTCACTCACTCACACACACACACACACACACACACACCCCAAATTAGACCCCATGACCAGTCTTGGTCTTTCACGCAAGCACCAGTCTCTTCCTGACCAATCTCTCACCCAGAAACTCATCACCTCCCTGACCAGTCTCTCTCTCAATCACACACATGCTCTCTCTTATATACAAGCTCAAAATCACACACAAATGGTCTTGCACCCATTCACACCCCCACACCCCCCCACACACACCAGCCCTCACCCAGGCACCCATTTCACACCCACACACACCAGCCCTCACCCAGGCTCCCATTCACACCCACACATACCAGCCCTCACCCAGGCTCCCATTCACACCCACACCCACACCCTTATTTTCACATGCATGCACCAGGCCTCACCGCCAAACCTCTTCTTTCTTCACTGCAGGGATGGGCTCCAGTTCCGCTGTGGCTTTACTCCAGCGGGACTTCTTTTTTGCCGCCATGGGGATGGGCTCCTGTGGAGGTCTTGCTTGGCCAGGGTCAGGCTTCCTCTTCACCACCACGGGGATGGGATCCCTTGGCTGCCTTGCTTCAACACTGCCACTCCTCCCAACCCCCCACCCCCGGCCTCTGCTATGTCCCTTCTTCCTACCTCACCGGCCAATCAGAGGCTTCCTTCTTCCTACTCCCACTGGCAGGTAGAAGGGAGGAGGCTTCAGACTGGCCTGCGCGGGGGCAGGAAGAATGGAGGAGGCTTGCCATTGGCTCGCGTGGGCAGGGAACAGGGAAGCACAACTGGGGCAGTGGGACACCGGGAGCCGCGACACACTGAGAATCTCTGCTCTAGCCTTTAAGATCCACAGTGTTTATCCCATGCCCCTTTGAATTCTTTGACTGTTTTCATCTTCACCACCTCCTCCCGAAGGGCATTCCAGGTATCTACCACCTTCTCTTTGAAAAAATATTTCCTGACGTTGGTTCTTAGTCGATCCTCCTGGAGTTTCATTTCTTGACCCCTAGTTCTACTGATTTCTTTTCAATGGAAAAGGTTTGAAGTTCATGCAACTTTAAAACCTTTTAAGTATCTGAAGGTCTGTATTCAGATCTCTCCTGCATCTCCTGTCTTCCAGGAAATACATATTTAGATCCTTCAGCCTCTCCTCAGAAGTCTTCCGATACTGACCCCATAGCATTTTGGTCACTCTTCTCAGGTCTGCCTGTATCCTGTCTCTATCCTTTATGAGATACAGGCTTCAGAACTGAACACAGTGCTCTAGGTGAGATCCCACCAAAAACCTGTACAAGAGCATTATCACGTCCTTTTTCTTACTGGTTATTCCTCTTTCTATGCAGCCCAGCATTCTTCTGGCTTTAGCTATCACTTTGCTTCACCATCTTCAGATCACCAGACACTATAACCCCAAGATCCCTCTCTTGGACCATCACATCAGTCTTTCACCCCCCTCACGTACAGCTGTTTTGGATTATTGCATGCAAGATGTATGATTCTGTTCTTTTTGGCATTGAATCCCAGCTGCCAAATTTTAACCACTCTTCAAGCATTCTTCAATCACTTTTCATTCTCTCTACTCCTTCAGGCATGTCCACTCTTGCAGATCTTAGTATCATCTGCAAATAGACAAAATTTACCTTCTGTCTCTTCCGCAATGTCACTTACAAAGATATTGAATAGAGCCAGTCTCAAAACTGTTACTTAACACAGTTCTCTCTTAATCATAGGTTCCATTTCCCATTAATCCATTTCCCATTTCCCATTAATTGCTGACTCCTGTCAGTCAACCAGTTTGTATTCCACTCCACCATCTTGGCGCCCACTCCTAAACTTCTCATGCCTCCTTTTGCCTTGCCTGCCTAGCTGTATTCTAACTCCAGCCTGTACCTTACTGGATTATCTTTTCCTCTGGCGCACCCAAATCCTGAGAAATCCTTCTCCTTTCAGGCCCCCTTGTGCTTCTGAAACAGGTTTTAAAATTTGTAACCATGTCCAGGATGCAATTAATTAGCTTCTAGGTGTATGCCAGGCTATCAAATACCTGCAGCTCGCTGACTTTTCCATGTTGTATATTGAAAATATGGTCATCCAGCTGCAACATGGAGAAAAATTAAATGAAATTATATCCAAAGACAAGCAAAAAGTTTTAATGGATTGCTACCATTTTGTAAATTTAGAATAATATAATACATCTATTTATTTATTTATTTATTTATTTTGAACTTTTATATACCGACATTCATGTAGGAAATTACATATCATATCGGTTTACAGTGAAACAGCATATTGCAAAAGCATAATACATAAATGATAAATTAAGAACAGAGTATTCTTCCATTCTCACATAAAGCCAGTTTGCAAACCATAGATGTAAACTGATAACAGTATGCAGTACTGGTGTGAATTTGAATAGCTGACTGTGCTTTTCTTACCCTAAAGTTAGTTTTGCTTTAATACCTAAGTGCATTTTTGTTTTTTTCCTTTCCTGCTTACTTGTTTTCCCTGTTTTTTTGTTTTCATTTCAAAAAAGATATAATTGCGATGGAGAAGGTACAGAGAAGGGCAACCAAAATGATAAAGGGGATGGAACAGCTCCCCTATGAGGAAAGGCTGAAGAGGTTAGGGCTGTTCAGCTTGGAGAAGAGACGGCTGAGGGGGGATATGATGGAGGTCTTTAAGATCATGAGAGGTCTTGAACGAGTAGATGTGACTCGGTTATTTACACTTTCGAATAATAGAAGGACTAGGGGGCATTCCATGAAGTTAGCAAGTAGCACATTTAAGACTAACCGGAGAAAATTCTTTTTCACTCAACGCACAATAAAGCTCTGGAATTTGTTGCCAGAGGATGTGGTTAGTGCAGTTAGTGTAGCTGGGTTTAAAAAAGTTTTGGATAAGTTCTTGGAGGAGAACTCCATTAATGGCTATTAATCAATTTTACTTAGGGAATTGCCACTGCTATTAATTGCATCAGTAGCATGGGATCTTCTTAGTGTTTGGGTAATTGCCAGGTTCTTGTGGCCTGGTTTTGGTCTCTGTTGGAAACAGGATGCTGGGCTTGATGGACCCTTGGTCTGACCCAGCATGGCAATTTCTTATGTTCTTATTTTCACCTTTTCTTTCCTAAGCCATCACCTTATTTTGCATTATTTTTTGGGGCTTGGTAGATTTCGCCTTCTGTTCTTCACTTCTAGTTCATTTGGACCCAGCTCATTCTGGGATATGGCTCTGTGAGCCATCCTGCACAACTACCTGGGGCATGTCTGTTTTTTAACCCATTTTGTCTGGCTATTCAATCTTTGGTCAGGGGCCATAGATGGTGGCAGTCCCTTGAAACCCACAATGAGTGCACCCTCATGTGGCCATTAGGAATCATCGTTGTGCTGAGACTCAGACTTCCATATTCTCATCCTCCCTTCCCCAATGGGCTTTGAGCACTACCCTTGTAGCATCGCCAGCCTAAGCTGGCTTGAGGAATAGAAGATGGGCACAAGTTACCTTTGTTCCTTTTGATGTCTCTCTTCCTGCTTCCCTTTCTCTTATTTTATTTAACCCAATCACCAACTCCCCCATTTGTTTGTGTTTTTTAATTAGTAGTGAAATAATCCTTTAGAATATTACACAATGTATGTGTCCTTTGACATGCTTTAGGAAACTAATCCAGAAGTTTTATTTTCTCCCAGGACAAGCAGGATGGTAGTCCTCACATATGGGTGACATCATCAGGATGGAGCCCTATCACAGAACACTTTTGTCAAAGTTTCTAGAACTTTGACTGGCACACTGAGCATGTCCAGCATGCCACTAACCCTGCATCCAGCAGGGGTCCCCCTTCAGTCTCTCTTTTTCCGCACAGCAGTTGCCTCGCGGTTCTCAGGAGCTCTGTGAGAATTCCTCAACATTTTCCTCACTGAACTTTTCAAAACTTTTTCCCCATCCCGGGGTCCCCCCCATCGACCTCCGCTAGCATTGGTAAGTTTTTACCTCGTTCTTTGAGGTTGGTACCCGACGGTGCTCTCATTGGTGCTTGACGACCACCGACTGCGCGCCACGTTTATTTTTAAAAAATGGCGCCCAGTTTTCGGAAGTGCCCCGAGTGTTCGAGTACTATGTCCATTACGGACCTGAATGATGTCTGCGTTTTATGCTTGGGGCCTTCCCATGATGTCCAACTGTGCACAGTTGCACTCCGAAAGGCCACCGGGCCTGCTTAGAAAAAATGGAACACCTATTCATATCTAAGCGATCGACCCAGTCTACTCCGGCCAACAGTGCACCGAGTCGAAAGCCGTCTTCCTCATCAACTCTGTTGCCATCGACATCTCAACACCATCAAGACACCAGTGACCGCCAGTCACCGGCATATTCGTGTTCAAAGGCATCAACATCCTCATCCTTGGTGCCGGAGAAGGACCGGGCTGAGCACCGAGAAAAGCACCGACATCGACGAGATACTTCCTCCGGTGCTGGCACCGACAAGGCACCGATGGAACCACCGACCAAAAAGTCCTAGGGAGAGGAGCCCCCATCCTCCTGTGGATCCGGCGCACCAAGGCTTTCCCCACCTGCAATGATGCCGGGAGCCGAAACTCCACATATTCCTGTGGACCCTCCGGCAACGCCTATGGAGCCTCCAACCACGGAAGCTGTGTTACCAACACCAGCCTACCGGAAGGATTTGGACCGGATGGTCCAAGAGGCAGTTCTCCAAGTGCTTTGAGGATTTCAGTCGCCCCCGGCACAGACTCCCATGCTGAGGCCTGGCCCAGTGCCTTGGATGCTGGCTCCACTACTCGAAAGACTAGACTCTCTCATCAGCACGCTTCTATCGGTGCTCGTGCTTTCCGGACTGACGATGCCTCCGAGACTGCCAGTTCCTCCACCGCCATCAACCCCGATTCCTCTATTATCGGACGATGAAGACCGTGACCTGTCGATGCCGGATCCAATTCCAGGGCCATCGGGTATATTACCACCCCGACGCCCATTGAAAACCCTGATACCATCGATGCCTCCACCGGCCTCTGTGCCGCCTCCATCTATCGTGGTGCCTTCACCAATTCCATCGGTGCCACCTCCTGATCCGGCTGGATTAGGGTTTCTTCCTTCATCGGAAGAACCACAAGGTGGAGGAGGCCAGCCATACGATCCCTGGGATGATGATTCCTCTGACTCCCAGGATTCTGAGGACATCCTTTCAGAACCTTCACCTCTGGAAGAAAGACACCGCTCTCCTCCAGAAGACCTCTCGTTTGCCAGTTTTATATAGGAAATGACTGACACCATCCCTTTTAAACTGCAAACTGAAGAGGATGCCAGACACAGAATGCTGGAAGTTCTGCAATTTGTGGATGCTCTCAAGGAAGTAATGGCAATTCCAATCCATGAAGTTCTGCTTGACCTGTTACATTGTACCTGGGAGCACCCAGGTACAGTTCCACTGGTGAACAGGAAAACTGATGTGAACTACCTGGTTCAGTCAGCTCCAGGATTCCAGTAAAGCCAGCTCCCTCACCACTCCATAGTGGTTGAATCCGCTCAGAAAAAGGCCAAGAGGTCCCGGCCTCATTCTTCTGCCCTTCCTGGCAAAGAGCAGAAATCCTTGGATGCCTTTGGATGTAGGTTGTTCCAGGGTTCTATGTTGATGGCACATATAGCAGCCTACTAGCTATACATGACACAATACTCTAGAAACCTTTGAAAGCAGGTTCAAGATTTTTCTGAATCCCTCCCAGAGGAGTTTCAAGAGGGATTTAATTCCATCCTCCAGAAGGTCCTTGATGCTGGAAAACACAAGGTCAGAGCTGCCTATGATATCTTTGAGACTGCCTCCCGAGTGTCAGTAGCAGGCATAAGTGCTAGACGTTGGGCATGGTTGAAATCTTTCGACTTGCGTCAAGATGTTCAGGACAGGTTGGCAGACCTTCCCTGCACAGGGGACAATTTGTTTGGAGAGAAAATCCAGGAAGCAGTTGCGCAACTCAAAGACCATCATGAGACAATGCGCCAACTATCTACCGTTCCCTCTGACTTTTCGTCTACCACAAAGAGACCATTCAGAAGGGATCCTAGGAGGCTAACCTATAAAACCCATAGGTATTACCCTCCTCCATCCCAGACTCAACCAACCAGACCTTATCAACAAGGTCAACCTCGTCAGCATAGGCCTTCGAAAGCCCATCCAGCCCCATAGACTGGTCCTGCATCTGGTTTTTGACTCCCTTCTAGAGAGCAGCATTCAATCCCGCCTCCAACAATATTTCCTGTGGGAGGCTGCTTGTGTCACTTTGCCAACATATGGCACAAAATTACCACGGACCAATGGGTCCTTTCTGTGGTTGCCCACGGTTACCATCTAAACTTCCTGGCACTACCGCCGGACTCTCCACCTCGTCCGGCATGGAGTTTAACCGACCATACTCCACTTCTCGAGGCGGAACTCTCAATCCTCCTGCAGTCCAATGCCATAGAACTGGTTCCCCGACTGCAGCGGGGAAAAGGGTTCTACTCCCGATATTTTCTAATTCCAAAAAAGTCAGGCGGCATTCGTCCGATATTGGACCTTCATGCCCTAAACAAACATCTCCGCAAGGAAAAGTTCAGGATGGTCACCTTGGGCACCTTGCTCCTTCTACAGAAGGGAGATTGGCTCTGCTCTCTAGATCTTCAGGAAGTGTATGTTCATATAGGCATAACCCCTCCTCATCGAAAATACCTAAGATTCTTAGTCGATCACCGGTATTTCCAATACCAAGTCCTACCGTTCGGTCTAGAGTCAGCACCCCATATGTTTACAAAATGTCTCTCAGTAGTAGCAGCTTACCTACGACAACGGAGCATTCACGTCTATCTGTATCTAGACAACTGGCTGCTCAGAGGTCCATCCAAGGAGGTAGTACTACAATGCCTTCATCTCACTGTACAACTACTACAATCCTTGGGGTTTCTCATAAACTATCCCAAGTCAAACCTGACTCAGTCACGTACCCTCTCCTTCATCGGAGCGGATTTAAACACCATTCAAGCCAAAGTGTTCCTCCCAAAGGTCTGAGCACTCACATCATCAAACTTTGCCAAAGCAGTACAGACTCGCCGAACAACTACAGCTAGTCATCTACTAACCTTACTAAGTCACATGGCGTCCACGGTTTACGTTACCCCAATGGCTCGTCTAGCCATGAGAGTAACACAATGGACTTTAAAGTCCCAATGATCCCAATCATATCAACATATGTCCCACATTGTCCGCGTCACCAGCCAGCTTTGTCTCTTGCTAGCTTGGTGGATACAGGAGTCCAATCTTCAGATAGGACTACCCTTTTAATCTCCAGAACCTCAAATTACACTGACAATGGATGCCTCCAACCTCGGTTGGGGAGCCCATGTCAACAACCTGCAAACCCAGGGAACTGGACCACATCGGAATCAAAGCACCAGATAAATTTTCTAGAGCTCAGGGAAATACGATATGCCCTATTCATTTTTCAGGATTGCCTGTCCAACAAGGTAATCCTAATCCAAATGAACAACCAGGTAGCGAGCAAGGCGGCATAGGCTCTTACCTGCTCTGCCAGGAGGTGCCGCAGATCTGGGCCTGGCTCTCTCCCATTCCATGCTACTGAGAGAAACCTTCTTGGCAGGCATGGACAATGTGATGTCGGACAATCTCAGTCGGACCTTTTATCCCCACAAATGGTCCTTAAATCCCACTGTAGCGAAATGAATTTTCCACCAGTGGGGCCGCCCGCACATAGACCTCTTTGCGTCGATTCACAACCACAAAGTAGACAACTTTTACTCTCTACACCGCAATCACAGTACACCACCACGGGATGCCTTTGCCCACTCAAGGACAACAGGTCTTCTATATGCCTACCTTCCACTTCCACTCATCAGCAAGATTCTTGTGAAATTGCGACAGGACCGGGACACAATGATCCTCATAGCCCCTCACTGGCTGCGGCAAGTTTAGTTTCTCATCCTACGTGACCTCTCAGTCCAGCAACCAATTCACCTGGGCACAGATCCAACTGTAATAACGCAGAACAACGGGCTGTTACGTCATCAGAACCTCCACTCCCTGTCTCTGACAGCATGGATGTTGAAAGGTTGAACTACAATCCCTTAACCTTTCCGACAATGTGTCCCAGGTCCTCATAGCTTCACAAAAGCCTTCTACCAGGAAATCTTATCATTCCAAATGGAAAATATTCTCCTTGTGGTGCAGGATGAAGGAAATAGATCCCTTTTCCTGCCTCATAACAAGGTTCCTGGACTACCTCTGGTACCTTTCGCAGTCTGGTCTACAAACTTCCTCCATCCGAGTGCATGCCAATGCCATAGCCGCTTACCACAAAGGTATAGGAGATGCCCCGATCTCGGCTCAACCCCTTGTAGGGTGCTTTATAAGAGGCTTGCTCCAACTAAAGCCTCCACTGCGTCCTCCGGTTCCGGCATGGGACCTCAATGTGGTACTAGCACGGCTCGTGACCTCCGAGCCTCTGCATTCCTGCGAGCTATGTCATCTCACATGGAAAGTACTCTTTCTACTTGCTTTAACATCAGCTCGCAGAGTCAGTGAACTACAGGCGCTGGTAACATACCCACCTTACACAAAATTTCTCCACAATCATGTGGTACTCCGCACTCACCCTAAATTTTTGCCAAAGGTAGTGTCTGATTTCCACTTAAATCAATCCATAATACTACCCACATTTTTTCCGAAACCTCACTCACACCCAGGTGAGCGGGCCCTGCATTCCTTGGACTGTAAATGTGCACTTGCCTTTTATTTGGGCCGCACTACAGCCCATAGGAAGTCCACCCAACTGTTTGTCTCCTTTGATAAAACCAAACTGGGAGTTCCAGTGGCCAAGCAGACCCTGTCCACCTGGCTGGCCGACTGTATTGCCTTCTGCTACCAACAAGCAGGCCTTCCGCTACGGGGATGCATGAAAGTGCATTCAGTGAGAGCCATGGCATTGTCAGTAGTGCATCTCTGTTCCATACCTCTTCCTGACATCTGCAGAGCTGCCACATGGAGCTCTCTCCACACCTTTGCAGCTCATTATTGTCTCGACAAGGCTGGCAAACAGGATTCTATCTTTGGCCAGTCTGTCCTGCATAATTTGTTTCCAGTTTAATAACCCAACTTCCTTCCTGCGACCCACTGTGAAACTCAGGCTGCCCTCATACCCAAAACCACCCCTGTTGTTGTGCCTGTTGCACGTTGTTGGGTGCTTTTGGTTCACTTTGGCATCCTGTAGCTCGCTATTCACCCATATGTGAGGACTACCATCCTGCTTGTCCTGGGAGAAAGCAGAGTTGCTTACCTGTAACAGGTGTTCTCCCAAGACAGCAGGATGTTAGTCCTCACGAAACCCGCCCGCCACCCCACAGAAGGGTTCACTTACGTTTTCTTATTTTATTTTTCGCTCGTACTTTTTACTACAAACTAAACTGAAGGGGGACCCCTGCTGGATGCAGGGTTAGTGGCATGCTGGGCATACTCAGTGTGCCAGTCAAAGTTCTAGAAACTTTGACAAAAGTGTTCCGTGATAGGGTTCCAACTCTGCTTTCTTAATAGATGGAACATATTTGTGTCCATTCCATTTGTCCTCACTTTATATTGAAGCGGCACACATACACAATCACCTGTTAAGATTAAGAGACATTTATGTTCTGAGAAACCAAGTAAAGTTTCACTCTGCCTAGTTTTACTACCCTATGACTGATTCTTTTCAGTCTCAAACTCCAAAATGCAATGAAAAAATTGAACAGCCAAAGCAAGCTCAGAGGAAACGAGTGCTTCCAGAATGGATGCTGCAGGGAGACCTTGAGATTCCAGAACGTCCAACCTCAGTTACCAAAGAAAGTAAGTAGGCATGAGCTGCGGTGCAATACAAAGTTAACATTTTTGTTCTAGCCTAATAGGGCCCATTGCTGTTTGTTTTGGACTCTTATGATCAAGGTGAAAGTATTTTCTGTGCGAGCCAAGTTATATCTTATTTTGAATTGCATTTATAGCTTTTCAACCTTGGACCTTTTCCTTGTAACAGGTTTGAATTTAGTCTACTGTATATGAAATTAAATTGAAGACTATAAGTTACATTATGGCTGTACATTGGGTATTTTTTCTCTAAGGCCCATCACTGCTTCTTGTTCTTTGTTACCCTCACATACTATTTCAACTTGGATATTAAGTATGTCAAATGTGCATTAAGGAGTACTCTACTAGTACTGAATCCTTGGACATTGTGCATCTAATTCCCCGGTCAGTGTTGGTTCTCTGTACTAGGTAAGGACACTGTTTTAAAGATCTAATTGTGTTTTAGGGTAGTGTTTTTTGAATGTTTTAGGTCATGCCCCCAATAGATAAAATTAGCTTTTATTTATTTAGCCATTCTTGATTTCTTGCCATTCAGATAACCATTATAGTGAGTTGCCATAAAATATATAATATATAAAATATATAATAAATATTTATATAATATATATAATAAGTATTTATATAATATATAAAATATATAATAATCTGGTGGGGATTACAAACATTTTATAATCCCCACCAGACACTGTTCATCCTATGCCCTCCAATTTGAGAGGCAGTTTTAAAGAGTATCTTTCTCTTATGCAGCAGGGTGGTTTGTATCATTTTTCTGGGATCTGAGTGGCTTCAAACTCCTGGACTAGTGTAAACCTTTTTTATACTAAAGAAAAAATGAAGAGTTTTATCATGTTTGTCATTTTTCCAGAGATTTTAGTAAACATTTTGCTTGATGTTGTTAAAATGGAAAAGAAAAACCTTTTGTATTAGAATTCAGTTAAGAGAGATATTTAATTAGACAATTGAGAGAGAACATTGTTTAGGAACAGTGGTATTTTGTATGAATGGTGATTGCCTTGAATTAAAACTTTAGAATATACCATTGAATCTACATAGAATCTTGGTTATGTTTAAAAATTGTCTTATTTTCGATGAGCTATGTGCCTGAAGAGAAAGATTTGAAATACAATTTCAAAGTCTAAAAATGTAATAATAAAAAAGAAACTTAACTCATGTACAAATTTCTTGCTTGGAAATCCTTGAAAATATGTATTCTATAAAGATAAATAATGTTTAATGAGTAAGAACTGCAAATGCTTGGGAATAAAACTTCTATTTAAAGAATGGCTGCTATTAATACTATGCCTTTCTCTATAAAAGTGTCTTTGATCGCAACTTTCTAGATAGACTTTTGCATTTTTCAGGTTATAAATACAAAGGACATATAGCAATACTTTATATAGCAAAATCCAGGGCAAAACAATACAGGTCATTTACTAAAAGGTGTGAGGCAGAGTCTAAATGTTCCCAAGGACATTTCTCCTCAATATGGTGGCAAAGAAGGAGAAATCAAAGTAATACCAATTTCATGTTTGCTCCAAATGGTGATTTTATTCAGGATTTTTAAACCATCAAAGTGCTACTATGGTTTTGCTATAAAACAGTTGTAGCCAATGTTAGTCAGGAATTAACTCCATGCTAAATTCATTGTTTCAGTAAATTCTTTGCAGCTTTTTTTTTTTTTTAATTCACCAACTTAGTGGAATTGATATCAAAACAATATCAGGATCTACTGATCTTTAGACAGACAATTAGACTTTCCTTTGCTGTATGGATCAAAATACTGAATTTGTGTGCTCTGGTGCTACCAGCTCTCCCATGGGTTTCATGATATCCTGAAAAAACAGCATATATGCTTAGACACTGAATATCTCAAATTTAGTACATTGAATCACATAGTAGATGAGAGATACTGGAGTAAATTTTCAAAAAGTTGTGTCTAAAAATTAGCATGTATGTGCATAAATCGCCTGTACTTGCGTATTTATTTTATAAACATCAAAATATGTGCAACATTCCGTTTGCATGTACATATATGCATGAAAAAAGTGGCGTTCTAGAGATGTTCTAGGGCAGTGCCAATAGTTGTGCACATAAGTTGCTATTTTATAAAACACTTATTCATGTACATTTGGAAATGTATTCATGTAATTTTATGCCTGTTAATTATATTGCATAATTGATTTCAGACTTGTTTATAGTGTACTATTGTCTGAATGGAAGGTCTGGGTGAACTGGGGGTTTGTTGAGGCTGAAGAACCAGGAGGTTTTCGATGATCTGGAAAAGGACTGGGCGATCTAGTAGACTTTAAAACATGCATGAATGCGCCCATATATGTGTAGATGCAAATGAGTGCACACTATATAAATATTTGTAAGTCTACTCGTCAACATTTTTGTGTACATCAGAAAATACGCAGCGAGTATTTTTTAAACATAGCTAGATACGTTTTGACTTATCCAGCTAAGCGGCGACAAAAGTCTGGCAAAGTAGTGCTGTGGTGTCTTATCCAGCTAAGGCTTAGATTTATCAAAATGCAATAAATTTCGCATGAATAACACCCGTGATAAAGAAAGGGGCATGGCTATGATCATTTTAGAGTTACCTCACCATGCATTATTTTAGCACTTTGCATAGTTATTTTATTGCAACGTGCAATATTGATAGTACCCTGGTAGAAAGTGCATCAATCTAGGGTGAGAGAACATTGTAGAAATCTCACCTTTGTGTGACTTTCGTCACTGAAAATCACGTCAGATCTTCATTGATATGTACTGTGCTGTTTGTACTTCTCACCTTGCATGTAAAACTGCCCCCAAAACCCTAAACCACCACCAAAACTTCACCTCGAGTTAGTAGCTTGCCTGCCTATAGTGGTTAAAATAGTTGACTACTATGTTGCCACCCCAGAGGCTCTTTCTCTCTCTACTCCATTCCACTCCCTCTACTTCTCCCTCTCTCCTGCTCCCTCTCCCTCTCCCTCTCTTCCCTCTTCCATCTCCCCCTTTCCCTCTCTCCCTCTCTCTGCCCGAAAATACCATTCATGATTTTTATCGCAAATTCCATTTCGGGCGTATCGCACAGCTTAACACCAGGAAAAAAAGGTGTAGTTATTTCCAGCATTAAAAACGTGCAATAATGAGCGTTAATGCCCCTCATTTTCATAGAGTCCGCCCAAACCTCTCCCCAGCCCCTCCCCTTTTAATAAATTTCAAAAATTTGCATTTGCATCACGCAATGTGATAAATATCGCATGTGTTATGGCGTTATCATGGGCATTAAGGCCCTAACACCCGTGATAACGGCCTATGCACGTTGATGAATGACCCTGTAAGTAAGATAACTTGATAAGTAAAAGAAAAGCACTACTTAGCCAGATAAGTAGGATAGATGGATAACTAGTGTTTGAAGACTTATCCGACTAAGGGGGTCATTCTCTAATGTTATCGCATGCGATAGCTAGCTCGGGCGGAGTCGGCCCCGGAAGAGGAGGAGTCGGGGCGGCACCAGGGCAGACGCTGCGGACACATCGCTGGTGGCGAAAGGTAAGATTCCTTATCGTCACCAGTTTCATGCTGAACAACTACATATCAGTGAAGATCTGACGTGATTTTCAGTGACACCTTTTATGGTGTAATTATTCAGCGCGAAACTGGCGGCGATCTCACCGCGGAGGTGCAATCGCTGCTGGCTATCACAGGACCGCCCCCTGCTTCGCCCCCCGCCCCCGTTACAGAATCCAGGCCTAAGTAGCTCTTTTTAAGTCTTATCTAGATCAGTGGCGGACATCTGCTCATGCGTGTATTTGTGCACCTAATTTTAATCATTTACACAAGGAAATTTAACTCACGTATTTTCCTTAGCATTTGTCAGCTTTTATGCGTGTAATTTATCACATTTTATAATATGTGCACGTGAAGGAAATTACCAGTTTTACCAACTACTCCACCAGTTTGCCCAGTCTATCTGTAGGTCATCAAGACCTCTCTGGTTCTTCACCCTGCACTCCCCCCAGTTTACCCAGATCCCTCATCCTGTCAGTATTTGGCAATAAGGAATTATATTCTGACTTACACCAGATAATTATCAGATGTAAATATGTGCAGGTAACAGTTGCATGCATGGTTTTGCAGGTTATAAAATAACATCTTAAACATGTAAATGTTGACCATGCCCTGGCCTGCCCCTAGTCCACCCTTTTTTTATATGATCAAATTTTACGCACCATTACTTGCACGTGTATGTTTGAGATATATAAAGTAGCACTTGAGCAAATAGATGCTATTTGTGTGCCCATACACTCAATTTATTTGCACCCAACTCTTTTAAAATTCACCTTTTAATTGGCATAGAGTTCAAAACACTTTAAACACTGGCTAGTATCTGCAATACCAGCTTTATATGACCTTAGTGGTGAGAACAGCCTTTGCTTTCTGTAGTCGATTTGATTAGAAGAGGCCTAGATGATGGAAAGAAATACATTTTGGTCATGCTTGATATTTCATCAGCTTTCGACACCATTTACCATAAAATTCTTCTTTATCGACTTAGATCATATGAAATCTCTTTTTTGGTTCTGGACTGGTTCAGATCTTATCTTAGTGGATGTACCCAGCAAATTAAGATTAGTAAGAACTTCTTCCTGGCACTCAGTCAGCACGAATGTACCCCACAGGTCTTCCTTTTCAGCATTGCTATTTAGCATATATATTTCCGCTGTCTGAAAAGTTCTGGCTGGGTTTTGCACAGGTTATCAGTTGTATGTGGATGACATGGATTCACCTTTGGCTGAAACGTCAGCCTTAGTTACTTCTTGTATGTCCATAGTCGGACATCAAGCTAGCTTTGAACTTGTCTAAAACTGAAATTTTGGTTCTGCAACAAGGTACTCTGACTGAATTGCCTTCTCATATGAAATTAAAAAGCACATGGGTATAGGCTGCTCTTCAAATAAAAAGCCTTGGGGCAGATTTTCAAAGGCTACGCGTGTAACCCGAGAAAATCTGCCCTGCGCGCACTGAGCCTATTTTGCATTGGCTCGGCGGCACGCACAAGCCCCAGGACGTGCGTATGTCCCGGGGCTTCAAAAAAGGGGCGTTCTGTGGGCGGGGCGCTGGCCCGGGGGCGTTTCGGATGCGGGACTGAGGCCTCTGGAACAGCCGCCGTGCCAGGGGATGGTGCGCCGGCAGCCGGCCAAAGGCGCACCCAAGTTACACCTGGCAGAGGAGGCAGGCGTAACTTCAACGATAACAGTAGGGGGGTTTAGATAGGGCTGGGGGGCGGGTTAGATAGGGGAAGGTGGGGAGGTGCGGAAGGAAAATTCCCTCTGAGGCCGATTTCAGAGGAAGCCTGTGCGGCTCGGGTTGGGCGAACAAATCTACGCCTGCGCATAGGTTTGAAGACCTGCCCCTTGGTGTGCAAATTGATTCTGGATTGGTATTTAAAGATCAAATTAAATCAATGAGTAGGAATGGCTTTTTTAATAGTTGTGACTGCGCATGCTCAGTGGGCTTGTTTGGGGGCACTGGAATCTTTGCGATTGGAGTTCTGGGCCGGGCTTCATCCGATGATGTCATCCATGTGTGAGGACTGGCATCCTGCTGTCTTCTGAAAGCATCTGTTACAGGTAAGTAACTTTGCTTTCCTTAATATGTAAGAGACACTGCATAACTGGGATAACTTTTCCACTTTCTTTTCATCTTTAATTTTATACCCTGAATCTGTTTCTTAATGCCAAAACACGGAAAACATGGCTAATCTTTTCATTCCAGTGTCCAAAATCTCTATAATATTTTATATGCAGAGCAGCCACATGATCTTTAGATAATGTATACATATAATAGAACAAGAAGTAATGCAGTGAATTGTTATTTCAGAGGTTGAGAGTTGACTTTAGTCAGTACACGCTACACATTTTTTTTTTTGTTGGTTAACACCTCTGTTTTAATATGTTGTTGTTTGATAAGCTATGTTCCCTTATTCAAAAGTTGTAATGTGTTGTATTATGCTGTATGATTTTGTTCTTATCTATGTATGTTCATAATGTTCCCCGCTTTGAACATAGGAAGGGCGGGTAACAAATGCTTTTAAATTAAATAAACTATATGTTTTGTGTGGTCTAAAACCATTACTATGGCTGACTTTTGAGCAATGATTCAAGCATTGATTATTCCACTGATGGACTACTGCAATTCAATATATATCTGTCTTCCTGCGGTGTCAATACAGACTCTTAAGCTGTTTATGAATGTGGCCACCCATCATGTATCTAGCCAAAATATGTCACCATATGTTTCCCATATTACATGAACTTCACTGACTCATAATTTACAAGATAGTGATGATGGTTCATAAATTGTTGACATTTGATTCATTTGATTGGGCTGACTTCATGCTTTGAATACACAGGCCTTCAAGATCATTATGATCTTCTCAATGGGGCACGCTGGATAACTCCTCTATGCATCAAACTCGTTTTTTCATAACCTGAGTGCATTCATTCTCAGTGGCAGTATTGTCAATTTGGAATTCTCTTACCCAAGAATTGTGCCTGACATCATATACTAAACTTTCTAAGGTTTTGCTGAAAGTTTACTTATTTAGACAAGCATTCCTATTATTGTCTAATAGGGAGGTTTACTAAGCTGTGATATCACACGTTAAATGCCATTTATCGAATGATATCGTCATATCGCAGCCATATTGTGCGACATCTTCAATGTATTCCTCTCACTAGGGAAATAAACTTCTTTGCATGCATTTGCATGCATAAAATTTCCTGATGCATGCAAAGCAGCTTATGCATAGTCAATTTGATATAAATAAAATAATGCAGTTGACTTAAAAAAAAAAAAAAAAAAGTCAGCCCCATTATTTTATTGCATATGAGAGAGGTGTAGTTTTTTTTTTTCTGGGGGAACATTGGGACAGTAGCGTGGGTCTCTGATGGTCCCATGGGAAAATTTAAAGGGCCAGGCAGTCCAAAACAACCCCCTGCATTGTATATATATGATGTATATTGCTTCAGTGGTGTTATTTATCTACTATAGCTCTACTAGACTGTTTATATTTAACTAGTACCTTACAGTATATTTACTATAGTATACTAGGTAAGTAAGTCTCTATGTATCAGGTTTGTACTCCCTGGCTGGAAAGATGTAGCATAAATAAATGATGATGATGATAATGATGGTTATTTAAAGTATACAGTACAAGACTCTACTAGCTTTGGAGAGGTCCAGTTACCGTCACACTCAGCCATGGTGGTATCAGCTTTGAAACATGCAAAATGCTCTAAAAAGCATTCTAACACACTGCTTGGAAAAGAGTAGAGAAAGATCTTCCAGAGTTTAATGCTCAGTGCAAGGATTGTGGCCCACTAGCTTTTCATGATGCAGTACCTACATGAGTGCTTTCCAAAGCTTAAGCCTCTGGTAGACTCAGAGGATCCTCATCCAAGTGGGCTCTGAGAAGATGTTCATGATTGCTTGACAGATACCCCAACACCATTAGAGAGCTTCTTTGGGGACAAGGTGCAGGAGATGGTGGCATTGGTCAAGGAACATCAGTCCTCCCTGCAGTCATTATCTTTAGTCCCAGGATACCAGCACTGTATTTTTTGTACAAACAGCCTTCTTACCAGAGGAAGCCCTTCTGCTCTTTCCAAAGACAACTGGCCCTGCTTTCTCATTCTTAACAGATTGCTGACAAAGTTTAGCAGAGGAAAAGGTAACAGCCTTAAGTTCAGTAACAACGTCAGCTGAAACCTGGGGCAAGATTTTGATACCCTTGACACCTACCTCCCCATCTCCTCTAGTTGGGGGATTGTCAGTCCTTCTTACCAGAATGGGGTCGCATCACTAAGGATAAGTGGATCTTAAAAACTGTGGAATATAGGTACTGCTTTTGCTTTTTGTGCCCTCACCTATGCTGGCAGATATCAATTCCCAGTTCCAAACCCACCCAGTCAGTTCAACTACAGCTGGAAGTAAAAGTCATAGAGCCTGTCTGTCATCAAGAGGATAGCACAGTGTTCTATTCCAGGTAATTCTTAACCCCCCAAGAGGTTGGGTAGGCTAATCTCCAGCCAGGATTTGTGGAACTTGATGCTGGTCTAGGAAAAGTTCAAATTGAATTAACTCCAGACAATTCTGCTGTTCATTCAGCTGAAGGACTGGTTCTGCGCTCTGGACCTGAAGAACACATATGCTCACATCCCTATTCCACCCATCCTTCTCAGATTCTTCAGGTTTTTGGTGGAAGGCATGCACTGTGAATACACATTGTTCCTGTTTGGCCTCTTGGCCACTCTGAGAGCATTCATGAAGTATATGGTGGTCATAGTGGTGCAGCTACCGAAGTAGGGAGTCTATGTATTCCTATACCTGAACGATTGATTGGTGATTGACCCCTTCCTAACAGACATCCTGGAATCCCTCTGCATGACAGTTCAGCAGAGGGATTTTACTTCAGTCCCTGGGATTCATCATCCGTTTACCAAAGTCCAACTTGATCCCATCCCAGAGAGCTCAGTTTATGGCCTTCCTGATTGTCAAGAGAACCAGGACTTTGATGGTCCATGTGAGATTCCTTCTTCATCAGGACCATACATCAGCAAGGTCAGTCCTTGTCCTGCTAGATCACCTGGCAGCATTAGTCCATGCGGTTCCTCTGACTCATCTTTACATGTTGGGACCCTTAATGAGTTCTCCAGGATGAATGAAATGAATTACTCCAACCATTGTCTCATTAAATATTTGTAATGGAAATGCGGGCCTCTCTGCATTGATGGATAGACCCAGAAGCTTAGGCCTTAGGACTTTTGCTGCATGACCCAGCACATCAAGTAGTGCTGTTCAATAATACTTTCACCAGAAGATGGGGCGTAAACAGTGGTACTTTGTGGACCCAACTAATTTGGGCTGAATTAGAAATTCATCTGCAGATCACCCTTCTGGAATTGCTTGCCATCCGATATGTATTAAAAACTTTCTCCCACCTGCTTTTGGACAACAGAACCTTGATCCAGATGGACAATCAGGTGCTCATGTTTTCTTTAAACAAGCTGGGAGGCATGCGTTCATACATCCTCTGTGAAGATGCTATGCAGATCTGGTTATGGGCCTGTCATTGCAGCTCTTTCCTCCAGGGGACCTATCTACTGGGTGTTTAAAATATGCAGAGTCCTGCAGTTTCAGGAGTGGTCCCTAGATGAAAAGATTGTGGACATCCTGTTCCTCTTTTGGGGAGTTTTGGTCTTCTCTATTTACTCTCCAATTCCATTCAACTCTAGAAGATTATACAGGACAGAGCAAGAGTTATTCTCATAGCTCTGGCTTGGCTATGTCAAGTGTATTATTCTTGCCTACTCCATCTGTCGGTTCAGCCCTTAATCAAATTAGGGGTATCTTTGACTCTCATCACCCAGGATGATGGAAAACTCTGCCACCTGAATCTTCTGTCCTTGGCCCACATGGTGTAGATATTGAGCACACAATAATATCTTCCTTACTCCTTCTGAGTGCTGTGGAGAACATTCTAATTTCACCTAGGAAGTCTTCTCTTGTGGTCTGAGAAACCTCCCTAATTATCTCTTCTTCTGTTGTCATCAGGCCTCTGCACTTTTGTGGTCAAGGTATATCTCAGTTCTGTTGTGGCTTAGTACCAGTGGGTAGACAGAGCTCCTATCTCTGACCATCATTTAGTGCAAAGTTCATGAAAGGCATACCAAGCCTCAGTCAGTAAGCCATGGGATCATAATGTAGTCCTGGCTGAACTCCTTGAACCTCTCCAGTGGGTGGACCTGAAGTTTCTCACAGAATGGCACTGTTCGCAGTAGTCATCACTTCAGTATGAAGAGTGAGGAAATTTCAGTCTTTGGATTCCTATTCGCCATAGCTTCATTTTTTTTTTGTTTGGAACAGGGCTGTTCTATGCACTCACTCTGTTTCTTCTGAAAGTGGTATCTGCGGTCCACATTAACCAAAAGATTGTGCTTCTTATATTCTTTCCGAAACCACATGCACACAAAGGAGAACAAACTCTTTAATGCTTGGACTATACATAGTACATGCAGAGGTCTCAACCTCACCGTTAGGTTTCTCAACTCTTTATGACCTTTGATCCCAATAGATTGAGAAGGGCAGTTGCCAGAATAACTCTCTAATTGGCTAGCGCTGATACGTGCTGGCTGGCTTGCAGATTAGAGACTTTAAGGCTCATCTAGTAAGAACTATGGATCATCTGAGGGCTACTTCTATAAGCTGCTATTTGGTTGTTAATTCACATCTTCCGAGTTGTTAGCTACTGTGCAACACAACCCTCAGATTTGCACTTGGTTATGGCTGATTTAATCTTGTTAACAGACAGGCCAATACAGTACAGTGCGCTCCGACAGAGCGCACTGTTAGCCAGCATTTGGACGCGCGTTTTGGATGCGCTAGCTTTACCCCTTATTCAGTAAGGGGTAATAGCGCGTCCAAAACGCGCATCCAACCCCCTCCCCCGAACCTAATAGTGCCCGCAACATGCAAATGCATGTTGATGGCCCTATTAGGTATTCCCGCGCGATTCAGAAAGCAAAATGTGCAGCCAAGCCGCACATTTTGCTTTCAGAAATTAGCGCCTACCCAAAGGTAGGCGCTAATTTCTCCGGGCACTGGGAAAATGCACAGAAAAGCAGTAAAAACTGCTTTTCTGTGCACCCTCTGACTTAATATCATGGCGATATTAAGTCGGAGGTCCCGAAAGTTTAAAAAAGTAAAACATTTAAAAAAAAAAAATTTAAAATGGGCCCGCGGCTGTTGGGTTGAAAACCGGACGCTCAATTTTGCCAGCGTCCTGTTTCCGAGCCCGTGGCTGTCAGCGGGCTCGAGAACCGACGCCGGCAAAATTGAGCATCGGCTGTCAAACCCGCTGACAGCCGCCGCTTCCGTCAAAAAAGAGGTGCTAGGGACGCGTTAGTGTCCCTAGCGCCTCTTTTTACCGCCGGGCCTAATTTAAATAAATTAAGATACTGTATCGCGTGCACAGGAGAGTGGCCTGTGCGCACGCCGGGAGAGCGGGCGTTTGCCCGCTCTCCTGTGTTTTTACTGTATCGGCCCGAGAGAAAGCAAAATTGTTGTTCTGCAGGATAATTCATCCATACATTTATTACCCATTTCCTTGGAGAGTCGACTACTCAGGTTGAGCTTAAGCTCTGGAAGAAATTGAGTGACCATACACTGGGTTCCCATGCATGCTCAGAAAGACTTGAGTTCTGAAGGCTGAGTCCATGTTAGTGCTGTTAAATAATGTCATCTACTGGTTATGGATGATTTAATCCTGCAGTCTATGGAAAACCTCCATTAAAGATAAGTAACTTTGCTAACCTTGTCAAAGGAATTAAAAGACATTTTATAAAGCTCCTCCTTGACTTTATGCTGACACATGGATATAAACTGTCAGAATTCTTAATGAACAGCATCAGTTTACTGTGGCTTGGCTTATTTATTTTCCTCCTAAACAGATGTTTCAGCTAATCTGTTTCTAGAACCTATTTCACTTGATTTAGGTTAATCAAAGAAACAAAATTCTTGGCAGCAAAATTGATCCTTGAACACTTGTAGCATATGCCATCCAACATAACAGCTCTAATCAAGATGTGCAGTAATGTGTATATGTGTAAATACACATATACACATTACTGCACATCTTGAAATATTTACTTTAAATTTTACATGCAATTAGGTAAAGTGTGCATGTAATTAAACAGTACGTCTATATTCAATATATGGTATAAATGATTCTGCTAATTTAATTAAAGAATTGTAAAGTATTGAATCTTAAAGTATCTGGAAAGGATGTCAAGATTTATTCTGATATGAGAGAGTTTAATTAGGCATGACTAATTAGTCTCATAGGTAAATAAATGCTTTTTCTGCTGAGGACTGTCTTGAAATTAGATTTTCTTAAGTGTCTTTTGTTTGAATAAAACAATTAATATAATAAAACTCTACATGTATTCTTCATTTTTCTACATACAGTAGCTATTTATTCTGTACATAATATTCCATAAAGATTCCCATCAAAAATATAGATAGGTGAAGCATCTGTTCCATCTTATTGGAATTATCCTGCCTCACTAGTACAGTTTGAGGATTTGGATATTCAGAGGGATAGCAGTATTGCTGCCTGATTCACTAAGGCTCTTCTCCTATTCTATGTCTATCGGAAAATACCTTGATGAATCAGGCCCTTAATTTGGTGTAGCAAAAATGATATGAGGCGGGTGACACCTTATAGACTAATCAATTTATGGAGGTAATAGCTTTTGAGGACAAGCTCTTATCTCCAAATATTGATTAGTTTATAAGGTGCCACCTACCTCATATCAATTAAAGAATTTGTGTATTTGTCTGTTATTATTGTAAATGACTATATTTCTTTTTCATTGATGGGTAGGGTTGCGATGCATAGAAAATTTCCTAGCGTGTAGCCAGATGGACTCAGGACCAATGGATATTGTGCTCTCCTGATAGCAGATTGGAGACTGAGTCAGATTTCAAAGCTGACGTCACTCTACATATACCCGTGCAGTAAGCTTAGCTCTTCAGTATTTTCCATCTTCCAACAGATGCGGACACTATTCCACATACTAGAATAGTGTAACAATTTAAAACAAAGAAGTAGAAAATTTACCTTAAGATCGAGCCCCATTCTCCTACGGTGAAACCTAAGGGTCCCTCCCCCAGTCAAGAATTCCTGAGGTAATCTCTGATATCCCTCAGAGGTATGCCTTGGTCCCAGCGTGGACTTAGCCCCCAGAGTGGCTTAAAGGCAGCGGGTGCATATCTGAGCGCGGCGGTGAAGGTAAAACCCTCTCCCCCGCAGCTGGAGACTGTCCGATGCGCAAGCAGTAAGTGACGGGACCAGGTAAGAAGGAAACCTTATATTCAGGTCTCTGGTCTTCAGCACTCGGACCGCCGTACCGTTGAAAGGGAGCACCAATTGGGTTGAGCAGCCTTGGTTAGGCTACACACTGATCCGGTGCAAGGGTCCACACACGTGGAGACCCTCACGGGGGGCGCCATCTTGCACACGGTGGTTATCGGCGCCATCTTCCCTTCCCTTCGGCAGTCCACGCAGGACATTACGGCAGCCGGTGCGCATACCATAGAGTTGCACGCAGGTATGCATTGAGAAAGGAAGGAATCCTGGCACATCCTTAGCTGGATGACTGGCTGATCTGGACAAACTCTCCGGAAGAGAGTCGACAGGTGACCAGCAAAGTTAAGAGCCTACTGCAGGATCTCGGGTGGGTCGTGAACACGAGCAGAAGCAGTCTACAGCCCTCTCAGTCACTAGAGTACTGGGGAATCCCGATTCGACACCTTACAGAACAAAGTCTTCCCCCCCCCCCACGAGGAGAAGGAAATTGGCACAATTGCAATGATTGATGACCAATGCATCGCAATTGGAGGCCGTTCCATGGCCAAGGGCCCATATGCGACCGCTCGGGCGCTCCCTACTGTCATGATGGAACCCACTGTCCCAGGAGTACTCAGTTCACCTCCAACTACTAGCTCCAATGGTGGCTACAGGTAGACCACCTAAGCAGAGGAGTAAGCCTATCCCCACCAAACTGGATATTGCTCACTACGGATGCGAGCGTGCGAGGGTGAGGAGCCCACTGTCAGGAACTGATGACCCAGGGAAAGTGGAACAAGAAAGCGGCGGATTGGAACATAAACCGCCTTGAAGCACGAGCAGTCAGACTAGCATGCCTGCAATTCAGCCACAGACTCCATGTATTATCAATCAGGATAATGTCGGACAATGCCACAACAGTTGCTTATATCAGCAGCCAGGGAAGAACCAAGAGCCAGCAGGTGTCTCTGGAAATAGAACCCCTCATGGCATGGACAGAAATAAGGACAAAAGAAGGCGATCTATGAAAGCCGTTAGGAAATACAAAAGAGATAGATGCCTGTAGTCTTTTTCAATTCCTTTATTGAAGTGGAGACGTAAAAAATGATAGCCCGACTCTGGCCGAGTTTCGCCGCTTGTGACGGCTGCCTCAGGGGCTAAAAAATGAATAATATAAAACATTGTTACAAAGAATATAATTATAAAACAATGAATGAAGAAAATAATAGATACAAGTATTAAAAATTATATAAAAAAACTTTTTTAACAATATTGTAAGATGGTGACATATGGAAAAATCTGTAACACATCTTAAAAAGTCTTCATGGTTAATTTAAATATATTAACTAAACAAAACAAGCTGTGAAACTCGGCCAGAGTCGGGCTATCATTTTTTACGTTTCCACTTTGATAAAGGAATTGTGATAGCAAAAGGGGTGTGGTGTATGCTAATAGACAGTTTATCACAATTTGTGCTAATTATCTATGCGAAGAGCTAAGTTAGCGCAAATTGCGATAACATTTTCAGACTTTGCGATAAGTGCCAGACCTGTTGTATTCCTGCATACACCCACAGGGGGAGAGAGAGAGAGTGAGCGTAGCCATAATGTCCTCTCTCTAAATAGGTATTTGTATCCCTATGGGAGGCCCTCCTAGTAACTTGAGGTGAGGTTTAGGTATTAATGTAGGGGGTTAGGGGCCACTTTGACATTCAATGTGAGACGTACGAACAGAACAGTGGTCTCTTGTGAAGATTTGATGACCTACGGAGAGAGGAAACTCACCCAAAGATGAGATGTTACCCAGGAAGAGTGTCCATCAAGCTAAGTTGAGAGAACCATGTACAAATATCATCTTGGAGTGAGTTTCCTCACTCCGAAGGTCATCAAACAGGCCTTACCGCCCCGTAACGCAAGCTATCGCACGGCTTAATGCCACTGAAAAAGGTGTAGTTAAGTCTGTGCAATAGCACTTGGCAAACCCAGCCCACTCCTGCCCCTAACTCCTCCTCTTTTTCGGATTTGCATCGCACCATACGATATGGTGCTATCGCATGTGATAAGCCCTTAACGCATGAGAAAACGCCTTAGCGCATTTTGACAAATGACCCCTAAGTTTGTACCTGAGGCAGAGGGGGTAAAGTGACCCGCCCAAGGCCACAAGGAGCGACAGTGGGACACGAATCCTGGCCTCCTGGTTCGTATCCCACTGGTTTGATCACTAGGCTTTTTCTCCTCCCTGAACATATAATTAAGACATTGGCTGTTTATTTACACATTATGACTTATAGAGTAATTTAGACTAACTTACATATACCTGAACATGAGTGAAGTTAAATTAGATAAACTTTCTAATTAGATAAATTAAATTAGATAATTAAATTAGATAAATAAGGCATTGGCTTCTTGTTTTCATTTTGTTACTTATGGGGTGAATTAAATGACTTATATAATAGCTTTGAGATGTTAGCATTTAGCATGTGGTAGGTGAAAATAAAATGATGGCGAAGAGGTTTCACTATTTACAGTGATTATACTTGGAGCGTCTGGGGAAGTTGCCTGGGCCTGGGTGATTGTAGGGGCGTTGGGAACCAGGTGTTTGGAGGAGGGAAACAGGGTGACACTAGGGTGATGTGAAGAGGAAAACAGGGTGACGGTGGGGTGATGTGCGTTTACAATATGGAGTGGAATTGCGGGGAAGGATGGGCACATAAAGGGAGGGTTAGCGTGGGAATGGTTGATATGCTTGTGTGGGTAGTGTTCAAGGTTTGATGTGTGGGGCATTTAACGGGGGGGGGGGGGTGAAGGTTCGCTTCTCTTTCGTGTAGAGGATGGGTGTCTGAGGGGGAGGGTTGGGCGCATAAGAGGGAGGAAGTAGCCCTGGTCTTCTATAATTGTTAGTGTTTAAAAGGCCAATGTTTAATGTGTTTATGTACCAAGCAAGATATTAACATTGCTTTGAATAGTGCTGGCACTAATATAACCCAGTGTTTCCTTACCTCTCCTGGAGGCACACCTAACCAATTAGGTTTTCAGGATTGCCACGGTGAATATGTATGAGATAGATTTGCATATCCTGGGACTCCAATGTTTGCATATATTCAGCATGAATATCTTGAAAATCCAGCTGGTTAAGTGTGCCTCCAGGAGAGGGTTGAGAAACACTGATATAAACACTATTAGGAAACCTTTCATCCAGCAGGTGTCAGTGTGAGTCCTCTGAGTCCAGGGGTGGAATATGTAATGGAATTAGTTAGCATAAGTCTGACTACCCTTTGGGGAAGTCAGACTCTTACATGACAGATCTCACATGACTGCAGGTTAAAGATTTACTTTATCTCTGGCACAGCTATAGCCAGGCACAACTGTGAGGTTGTAAAGGTTAACAGAATCCTGACACAACCAACATTAAAGTTGATGGCCAGGATTGCGGTAGCCTGCTACTGCAATCTGGGCCCGGTGCTTCTGGGCACGTTTCTGCCATTGCTACCATGACCCTGGTCATCAACTTAAAATAAAGATACTGGGTGGGGGAGTGGGTGGGAGAAGGGAAAGGATTGGGGTTGGGTGATTCAGAAGGCCACTAAATTAAAAATGTGCACAGTTAAGGGAAAGTTGGTGCAGCAGGTGGGGGAGGGGGTTCTCCTGGAGCTATTACATTTTTATTTTATTTAAATAGGCTGTCTTTGGGGGTGGTGGAAAGGGCAGTCCCAGCGGGGAGGGAGGCAGGGGGACAGGCTGCATTGGGAATTTTTGTTTTTCTTGAGCATATCCTAACCGGATATCCAGTTATGTATAACCTTTTCCAGCTATGGTTAGTGGGATGACTTTAAGCAAGTATATTCGGCAGGACATTTATCCTGCTGAATATATGGCACAAATTATCTGGCTACCTGTAGCCGGACTACTTGTCCACTGAACGTTGTACTGAATATGGACCCATATATAATTTTCATTGAGCACTGCATATAATATATACATTGACCAGTTTCTGACTATTTATATATATATTTATATATATCCATGGACAATGAACATGAAAGGCCCAAATCGAACATTTCCCTCTCTGACAGTCTTCAATATATTTCACACTAGGCTCACACGACAAACTGGAACAGCAGCAGATCCTAGGACAATATTGCAGTTTCACTATTGAATACAGCTCCAAAGTTAGTCAGATAAGTTTAGCTCTTAGAAAAGAACCATTTTGAAAAGTGTGTGGATAGGAACCATGCAGTTTAGGACATGTGTGGGTTAGGCCTCAATATTGGATGGTCCCCATTCCTGCCTGAGAAGCCAATTAGATGGTGGAATGGTAGAGCAACAAATACTGCAGGTCAGCGAGTCCCTGCAAGAAGACTTAGAAGACCCAGGTGCTGGACCAATATAGGGAGCCCTGGAGTTTGGAAATCTCAACAACTTCAGCAGCAGGCATTTCACCTTTTTAGACTTCATGAAATAAATTTGGAAACTATTTGGAGTGCTATAGTAAATCTGGGTCAAGCTCTTAAGGCTCAAATTTCCTTCTTCACAGAGAATATAACCGGCATGGAAACTAAATTGCAAGTTTATGAAGTTAAGATATTAGAATTAAACAAGCGAATAGAGGTGCTGGAGCTAAACTGGAGAAGGTAGAGTTCGTTAAAGGAGGCAGTTATTAAGGATAAAGATTTTCTTTGTAATTAAATATAGAATTTAGAAAATTCATTCTAGTGACTTACATTTTCTTTGTATTACTTTAATTTCTCCTCTTGAGATACTGAAGATATGCATTGGAGATTTTCAGGATTCTTGTGCAAGTTTCCTTTTCTCTCGTGTATATATTATCTTCCATCTTTTAAAAAGGAGACAGAAGGGGGTCATGATGTTTTATCACCTGGCTTTGAGGACAATTTAGATGTGACTGCTGTCTTTGAGTCATCTGATGGACAGTTAGCCATTCCTGCCACTTTGGTTTTGATTCTAGCTTTAGAGCCTGATAGAAACTGACTGTTTTAGTTGTACTTCAAACACTGGGAGGAAATAGTTTATCAACTGCAAGATTAAGATGTATCCAGATGCAGCCAAGGCCACTCGATGGGGGAGAAAGCGTTGCTTTTAACGAGGCCTTGGGTGATACATTTGGCTGCTCAGAATGTTTCTTATATTTTTTTCTGAGTCTATTTCTAAGTGAAAAGATTGTGTCTGAGGGTCACATCCCTTCTGCTGATTACTGCTGGGCTGATTCCACCTTACTCTTCAATAGGAAAATGAACCTCTCTTTATCCTTCTTATTTTCTTTATTTTCATCTTTAGTGTAATTTCCTTCAATTATGGATGGGTTCTCCCATTTATAGTGATAACATGTTTTGTAATTTCCACATGGTGTAACTTCTGTTGTTATTTCTTCTTGTACATATTCTTTTCAAGAGGTTTTTTTATTTTTTCTTGAAATGTAACATTAAAATTATGATAAATATAAAGTTCAAAAAAACCTTTAGTCAGTTCTGTTTATGTAAAGCAAACGAGGAAAGTATTCTGTTGATTTGTTGAATTTGAAGGTAGTAAGAATGAAGCCTCCACATTTCCTACCTGTTCGGATTGCTAGTGCAGGAAAAAAACATATTTGAAGAGGTTGAATGACCAGATGAAGGATGAGCAGTGGCTGGTAAAACCTTCGGAGGCATGCAGCTGTAAAATTGTAGTGAGATTGCAGAGCTGCATATGATACATCAACACTGGATCAAACCTGCAGAATTGGATGCGAAACAGGAACAAAGTCAAATGAGCAGAGTTTTCAGAGGACATATCTTGGGAGCCTATTGTACCAGCAACGGGGTGTGTCTGTGGCTTTCCTTGTACACTAGCACCTATCGGGACACACCATGTGCTGAAGCAGTGGGACCTACCGAGAGAATGTCTAACTACCTGGCAACCAAAGGGGGTCATATCCCCCGGCCTTTCCCTGACTCTCTATTTCCTGTGGCTTCTCTGCAGCTTCCCAGCCTCTGCAGTCTAGCATTCAAGTCCCATCAATCCTGTCACTGCCTAACTTTCTTGTCAAGAAATACTGCCTTGTAATGTGTGTGCAACTGTTATAACACAGAAGAATACCACTTATTGTAGGATGGGGTAATTTTTAGCATCCTGCCTAGGGCTAAAGTTTGTTTGTACTTATTAGCAGGTGATGAGAATGTGTGCACATAGATTTCAAAATCAAAAATATGTGTGTAAATTATTTCCCTGTCCTAGCTCTGTCCCAGAAAATTGCATTTGTCTATACTTTTACACATACAACTCCCAGGGCAATTTTCAGAAGCCTTTATCCTATAAATCCTTTTGAAAATTCAGCTCTGTATGAATTACTGTAAATGGAAACTGCTGATAAAATATGGCAGTTAAAACTACAAAGGATTTGTATATATTTAATATGAATTTACTGCTTATAGAAGTTGGAAATGACAACTGCTAAGAACTGCAAGTTCCTTCTAGTCTGCCCATTCCTGATATAATGGGCAGAGTCTAACTGTATTCTTATATCTATAGATCCTCTGTGCTTATCTCATGCTTTCTTGATGTTTTAGTGTTTAGATCTCTACCACCTCTTCTGGGAAGCTGTTCTGTTTGTCCACCACTCTTCTGTTCGTCCTGAGTATACCTGCTTTGAGTCTGATATCATGTACCTTGTTCTAGGCCTTTCTTTCCAATGGAAAGATTAAATAATTGCATTAAAATATGAAATCCTCTGCTTAGCTCCACCACAAACACAATATGATCATTGAACGTGCAAATGCCCACACTATGAACCTCAGTCCCGCTTTGGAGTGTCATCTCTAGCAGTTCATCCCTAATGGCTTTTCAAGTGGTGTATTCTGATGCCTTTTACTGGCAGTTGTGAAATGCTATTTTAGGAGAGGTTGATATGTTACCAAGTAACTTGGCAGATACCATCAGATTTTAGATGGTAGTTCTCTAATGACTTGGGCCATTTTAACTGATGGCTTAAAGATGAAGGATTATGGATCCATATGGCAATCCACTGAGCTTTCTAGTCTGCAGTGCAATTTGTCAAGGAGAACTGAGGTTCCTGTTTTTGAATAGTACCACAGGGGTAGATTTTCACATGTACGCGCTTCCTGGCATGCTCACACGAATGTGCCAATTTTCTAACCTGCGCGCAAGGCGGGGGGGCCTTTGCAGTTTTCTTGCGGCGACGCATTCCGGCCTTCCCCAGTTCTCTTCCAGTCCACTCCAGTTAAGGAGCGGACTGGGAAGGGACTTCTCTACCCTCCTACCTAACCTTCCTTCCCCTTGCCCTCTCCTCTCCTCCCCACCCCCTAAACCCTACCTATTCTTTTTTTTTTGTTTTATTACTTACTTCAGGGCTCGACCTGAAGTAAGTTGCACGCGCCAGAAGCCAAGTCTTTGGGACAATGAGCAATGGCGCTGTACCGGCCCGCCCCCACCCAGAACACCCCCCCTCCCAGCCCACTCCTTTGAAGAGGCCTGACACTTATGCGTGTACCGACGTTTACACGCGTGGCTGGGCCCCTGTGACTATTCGCCTGACACGCACAAGGTAAACACCGGAATTTATGTGCATAGGGCTTTTAAAATCCGCCCTTGAGTTTACTCATCTAAGGGGGCCATATGTGACTACTTGATTAAGCCGATTGCTATAAGCTACTTTCATTTCTCTACCTGAATATCAAATGTATTCTGTAAAAACATATGAAAAGTTTCAGTAAAATGATGTCTATGGGCATGCTCATGTGCTTTAATGGTTTAGAGCCTCCTTGATTCTTTGATTCTCAAAAGATTGGATGCCTTAGTGAATTGGCACACCATTATAGAACTTTTAATCTCCTGTGCTGCTGTCTCAGATATAAGTTCCCCAGAGCCCCAGTATCTGCCATGCTGTACAGGTCATCTGATAAGTATTGAGATGACCTGTACAGCACGGCAGATACTAACATAAGCTTGCTGGGCAGACTGGATGCACCATTTGTTCCTTTTCTGCTGTTATTTTTATGTTTCTATGTTGTTTGTAAGGAATTTGGCAGGTTGTGCAAAATGAGCTGGTGATTTCAGTCCAATTTTCAGTGATAAAAATCAGAGGTGTCATTGACTCTTTGTTACCTCTTTATGCAAGAAGCCAAGGATCATGTAGATAAGGAAGCTGAATTACCCCCTTACCCTTAGAAATGGCAATTCTAGAACAGGACTGAGGCATATGCACAGAGCACTGTGGACACATTTACACTGCCATTGCCTATCTTGTATTTCTTCTACTTCACAGACATGTCTGTGAAGTAGAAGAACACCAGAGCGAGAGCCTTCTCCATCGCCGGCCCCACCCTTTGGAACTCCCTCCCCACCGAGCTCCGACTAGAACCTTCACTTAATCAATTCAAAAAAGGAATCAAGACCTGGTTATTTAAACAGGCCTATCCCAACGCCTCTCAACCCTAGCATTTGACTTCTCCTCAACACTCATCATTTCCCTCTCCCTAGTACAGTGTCCCCCCGCCCCCCTACACACCCTCCCTCCCTCACCACCCCATCCATTTTATGGCTTCCTGATATTCAGTCACCACCTCTCCTTCCCATCGCCACCACCTGCCCCCTTGTACAGTTCCTACCCCACCCCGCCTCCCCTATGCGCTTCATCCCCCACCCCGCGCTACCCCCCCACTCTGTCGCCTCTTGTATATAATTAATTTATGTCCAACCTGGTTAACCACATGTAATCTCATTTAATAACTGTGGCGCCCGTTGGCTCTACAGTAAAGTTGTCACCTTTTAACTTCCTATCCTTCCTCCATCTATCATTGTAATTTCCTTTCTCAGTTGTCTGTAAACCGACATGATGTTTTTTTTTACGAATGCCGGTATATAAAAGTTATAAATAAATAAATAAATGTCAATATCATAAACAGAAAAATAACCAGTAAAAAGAAAAAAATCAGTTATAGCATAAACATTTCCATTTGTGTACTTGGAGGGAGATACCATCAATCTACAGAAGTAGTAAGACAAAGTGGCAGAGTCCTTCCAAAATTCTCTTGTTCTTCCTGCCACCAACCCACACTGGCCACCAGTAAGAAAGCTTTGCAGCTCTTTGCTGTCCAGTTTGGTAATTTGGTATCTTTTTTGACATGAACTTTTTTGTGAAATAATTTTCTTCTTGTTAGTCAATTTGTATTTTATAGTAAGAATTTCATAGCCCAGCTCTTGGTGATCAAGGGAACAAGTTTCAAAATTATATGGATTGTTACAAAGTTCACCGGTACTTTTCCCCACAGACTTTGCACCACTTTTTAAAGGGAAAGCACACGCATAACTTTCCTTTGAAAATTACCCACTGAAAAAGTAACTGCAGAGATTTGCACCTCCTTTTTCTGCAGATACATTTTTTCCCCAGAAAAACAATGCTCATAGTTTTGAAAATGCAAAACTACATGTGTCATTCCCTCTCCAACCTAACCCATCCTCTAATCCAATCTACGTTGCTCGCAAATAAAAAGTGCACATAGTCTTGATCCAGGGGTGGTTCTCTCATGAGGCAAGATGAGGCAGCCACCTCAGGTGGCAAAATTTGGGAAGTGGCAAAAATTGCCCCCCAAAAGTTCTTCTGTGGCAGACATGGTACCCAAGTGCCACATCTGGATGCAAGTCCTGGCGGAAACTGAAAAGCAGCATAGCCGTGGCAGACCTATCCCACTGTGGCCTGAAGAGTAGCTCTGGTGGGGCTTCAAGAGCAATATGGCCATGGTAGAGCCCATCCTGCCACAGCTGGAAGAATAGGCTCAGCGAGACTTCAGGAGCAGTGTGGCCGAGGCATAGCACATCCTGCTGCAGCCGGAAGACTAGACCTGGCGGGGCCTGAAGAGAGGCATGGCCATGGCCATGGCCAGAAGAATAGTTCTGGGGAGGCCTAAGTGCATGTGTATATGTAAGACAGTCTTGTGTTATGTGGTTGTGAGAGTAAGTGAGAGCCTGTGTGCATGGAGAGATTGCCGAGAATCCTTAGGCCTTCTGACCACTATCCGATGTTGTTCATCCATGTTGGCATAAATGATACTGCTGGGCACCACGTAGATCATATCAAAAGTGACTTCATGGCTGTGGGAGAATAGGGTAAAGCAGATATGTGCACAGGTGGTATTCTCCTCAGTCCTCCTAGTTAAGGATAAAGGCCCAGGCAGGGAAGCTTGTATACTGAAGATAAATGAATGGCTGTATAGATGGTGTCAGCATGAGCGTTTTGGCTTCCTGAATCATGGGATGATATTTCAAGGATTGCTGAGCAGAGATGGGATCCACTTGTTGAAGAAGGGGTGCAGCATCTTAACGTCAGTGAAGCCACCCATCCGGTAGTTTTAATCAACCTCAGGGAGAGAAAGCGATTTATTTTTCTATGCAGAGACAGAAATAGAGTATTCTTACCAGTTGGAAGGGGTGTTTCTGCCCATTCAAAGGTCACCCTGCCCACCTGGCAAGCCTATTTTTCCCAAGCCCTGGATGGTAGAAATTCCCTTGGCTGACCTAAGATATCCCTGCACAGATTTGGGAGAACATTATAACAAACTATTTTATTGTGCTGCTGTGGATCAAAGAGTTAAGCCATTTCACATATATAATCTTCAGTAAAGAATTATTTTGGATACTATCACAGTGAATCCATTCTTTGTTTGGCATTCCAGCACACACTGTTACCTTAGCTATTGCATTACCAAAGGTAGTCAGGGAGAGAGAATTAGCCACCGTGCACTGGGAACCAAGAGGACTCCTTTCATCCCCAAGTCTATTGAACCTGCATCCTGGGAAGGAAGGAAAATAGTTCAGTTAGCCTGGGTTTCTGCCCGAAGAGTACAAATAGGTTTATGTGTCTATGCATACCTGACTTCAGTGCCAGGAAAAACAGTGGAAAGTATTCTAAACATCAAAATCACAGAACATATAGAAAGACATGGTTTAATGGAACAAAGTCAGCATGGCTTTACCCAAGGCAAGTCTTGCCTCACAAATCTGCTTCACTTTTTTGAAGGCGTTAATAAACATGTGGATAAAAGTGAACCGGTAGATGTAGTATACTTGGATTTTCAGAAGGCGTTCGACAAAGTTCCTCATGAGAGGCTTCTAGGAAAAGTAAAAAGTCATGGGTGGGTGGCGATGTCCTTTCGTGGATTATAAACTGGCTAAAAGACAGGAAACAGAGAGTAGGATTAAATGGACAATTTTCTCAGTTGAGGGGAGTGGGCAGTGGAGTGCCTCAGAGATCTGTATTGAGATCCTTACTTTTCAATATATTTATAAATGATCTGGAAAGGAATATGATGAGTAAGGTAATCAAATTTGCAGATGATACAAAATTGTTCAGAATAGTTAAATCACAAGCAGATTGTGATAAATTGCAGGAAGACCTTGTGAGACTGGAAAATTGGGCATCAAAATGGCAGATGAAATTTAATGTGGATAAGTGCAAGGTGATGCATATAGGGAAAAATAACCCATGCTATAGTTTAAAGGACCGACAAGCGCCTGCGGGGAGGGCCCCCTTAACAGGGCGCTTGCCGGCAGAGCGACTGCCCCCCCCCCACTACCCCCCCCCACCCGCGGAGTCGTCTTACCTCGGCGGCCGGGTGGAGGGGGGCTGGCTGGAAGCAACGCTGCAAGGGAGGGAGCGCCGGAGCCGGCCGGAGGCCTCGCGGGCCGGCGCATCGAGGGCGATGACGTCATCACGCTGCGGCGCGGTGACGTCATCGGGTGGGCAGGCGCAGGCGCGCGAATCCTGGCCCCGGGTCTCGCGGGACTTCGGGCGCGAATTCGGGCCCGAGATCTCGCGAGACCTCGGGACTTAAAGGCAGGGCGAGCGCCGGACCAGGCCCTTTTTCGCTGGCCGGCGCTCGCGTTTCCACCCACCCACCCAACTAAGAGCAAGAGAGGGGGGACGAGGGACATTAAGCAGGAGATAGTCAGAAGATAATGTTAGCAAGAGAATTGCCAAATGTACAATTGTCGCAGTAATCAGGGTTGGCGGGGGTGCCCGAGTTAGGGGGGGGCCAGGAGGGGCCCGGAGGACACAGTGGACAAACTGTGGTCACAGGTGAAAGAAAGTGCGTAGAGGTGGGCGTGGGCTGCCCGGGCGATGGCCCCATGGCTTGGACATGGCGGGGGGCCGGTCAGAGCGTATGGCGGACTGGCTAAAATGGCGGACGCCGGTACGAAGCCCAGTATGGTAATATTTGACGAACGCACTAATACTCGGGTACCGAAATTTTGGTTTTATATTAATAATTAATAAAAGCTGCGGCCTATTTTCACCAATACTGGAGTATGTGTGTTTAATGGATGGTGGTAAGGTAAAGGGGGAGGGGGGAGAGAGCACGGCGGTGCAAGCTGCCACTGTTAACACAGTGTTAGGTTCCATATTAGGTGATACATCCAAGAAAGAGATCTAGGCATCATAGTGGATAACACATTGAAATCGTCGGTTCAGTGTGCTGCAGCAGTCAAAAAAGCAAACAGAATGTTGGGAATTATTAGAAAAGGAATGGTGAATAAAACGGAAAATGTCATAATGTCTCTGTATTGCTCCATGGTGAGACCACACCTTGAATACTGTGTACAATTCTGGTCGCCGCATCTCAAAAAAGATATAATTGCGATGGAGAAGGTACAGAGAAGGGCTACCAAAATGATAACGGGAATGGAACAGCTCCCCTATGAGGAAAGACTAAAGAGGTTAGGACTTTTCAGCTTGGAGAAGAGACGGCTGAGGGGGGATATGATAGAGGTGTTTAAAATCATGAGAGGTCTAGAACGGGTAGATGTGAATCGGTTATTTACTCTTTCGGATAATAGAAAGACTAGGGGGCACTCCATGAAGTTAGCATGTGGCATTTTTAAAACTAATTGGATAAAGTTCTTTTTTACTCAACGCACAATTAAACTCTGGAATTTGTTGCCAGAGGATGTGGTTAGTGCAGTTATATAGCTGTGTTTAAAAAAGGTTTGGATAAGTTCTTGGAGGAGAAGTCCATTACCTGCTATTAATTAAGTTGACTTAGAAAATAGCCACTGCTATTACTAGCAACGGTAACATGGAATAGACTTAGTTTATGGGTACTTGCCAGGTTCTTATGGCCTGGATTGGCCACTGTTGGAAACAGGATGCTGGGCTTGATGGACCCTTGGTCTGACCCAGTATGGCATGTTCTTATGTTCTTATACCTAATTTGTTCATTAAGGAGGGGTTGTACTCATATACTGTAGAAATGGGAAATATTGGGGGAAAAAGGCAGTATTTGGAAATAAAGTCCCAGATCTAGAGGCAATTATGGAAAAAGATGATTTGGATATAGTAGCTGTTGTGACTCGAATTATAGTTATACCCTGCTACAATCTATTCAGGAAGGCCAGATAGGAAGGAAAGGAGAAGGCATGACATTATATATAAAGAACAGTATTAAAACAACAGCTTTGCTGGGCTTATGAGGTAAGGAGGAGGCACTGTGGGTTAATCTGGAAAAAGGGAATGGAACTTCTATTTATATTGGTGTCATATGCAAACCTCCATCACAGTTTGAGGAGATGATTAGAGATTTAATGGAGAATATTCACAAGATTGCTGTGAAAGGGGAGATGCTGCCGCTAAGGGAATTTAATCTTCCAGATGTTGATTGGGGCATCCCAACTGCAGTTTCTTCTAGAAGCAGAGAAATCCTGAATTCTCTGCAAAGAGAGCTATTCTGTCCACTGGCAATGGAACTAACATGGGAGGGGGTGATACTGGACATGGTGCTAACCAACGGGAACAATAATTTTGATCATCTTGGAACCAGTGATGATGTGGTTAATTATTAGGGTGCAAGAAATGAAGGGTCATTCTAAAGCGAGGGTCCTAGACTTCAGGAAAATTAACCTTCTCAAAATGGGGGAGTACCTCAAGGAGTCATTAGCTATATGGGAAAATCTAGGGGAAATAGAAGGGCAGTGGGCAAAATTAAAAGGAAATATAAGGGCAGCTAATTTTTTTGTTAGGAATGTAAATAAAGGGAAGCAGAAAAAGAGACCATTATGGTTTCCTAAAGGAGTAGCAGAAAAGGTAAAGGAGAAAAGGTTAGCATTCATAAACTATAAGACATTGCAGAAAGAGTAAGGTGACAATATCTGGAAAAATTAAGAGAAGCTGGGAAAATAGGAATGCAAAAATTCAAATAGAATAAAAAACAGCAAATATGGTAAAAGGAGGAGGGCGACTTTCTTTTTAGATATGTTAGTGATAGAAGGAAGTTCAAAAGTGGCATTGTGAGACTCAAAGGTGAAGGGGAGGAATATGTAGAGGCTGATGAGGAAAACCAAAACACTGTGGAAGGGCCTGGACCACGACCACATAATACAAACATAAATAAGATTGGAAATGAGGTAAATCTCAATTGATTTTCAGAACTGTGTGTTCATGAGGAGCTAAACTTAAAGGGGGTATATATTCAGAGCTGGTCATGTAAGTAACTTTAGCAGGTTAGAACTTATCTGTCTAAGTTATGATGTATATTCAGCGGCATGGCGAAGCTGTTGAATATAGTGTGTATATACTCACTAACAGGTCGATACTGTAAGACCGCGGGAGAGTGGACGAACGCCCGCTCTCCCGGCGTGCGCACCGGCCCCTCGCCGGTGCGGGCGATTCATTATTTAAATGAGGTGACGCGGGAAAAACGGGGAAAAGGAGGCGCTAGGGACACTAGCGCGTCCCTAGCGCCTCCTTTTTGTCAGGAGCGGTGGCTGTCAGCGGGTTTGACAGCCGACGCTCAATTTTGCCGGCGTCGGTTCTCGAGCCCGCTGACAGCCACGGGCTCGGAAACCGGACGCCGGCAAAATTGAGCGTCCGGTTTTCGGCCCGACAGCCGCGGGCCGAATTAAATTTTTTTTTTTTTTTTTTACTTTTTTTTACTTTTGGGTACCTCCGACTTAATATCGCCATGATATTAAGTCGGAGGGTGCACAGAAAAGCAGTTTTTACTGCTTTTCTGTGCACTTTCCTGGCGCCGGAAGAAATTAGCGCCGACCTTTGGGTCGGCGCTAATATCTTAGAGTAAAATGTGCGGCTTGGCTGCACATTTTACTTACTGAATCGCGCGCGCATACCTAATAGGGCCATCAACATGCATTTGCATGTTGAGGGCGCTATTTGGTGCCGCGGGTGGGCCGCGTGTTTTCCTCCCCTTACTGAATAAGGGGTAAGGGAAAACACGCGTCCAGAGCAGGCTGACAGTGCGCTCCGACGGAGCACACTTTACTGTATCGACCTGTTAGCTGGATAAATCTACCCAGCTAAGTTTTAGACTTACTCTATAGGGCATCTAAACATACACGGATACTTATACGCCTAACTTCAAATATCTTTAGTTAGCTATATAAGTGATATGGCTAACCCGATCTGCCCAGTACATGCCTACTTTTTGTACATGTATCTTTTAGCCATATAAGAGACTTATATGGTTAAGTGGCAGCCCCTGAATGTTGGCACATATTCTGCGACCACAACTTAGTTGCATAAATCCCGTTTATCCGGATAAATAGCGCTGAATGCACTTTGAATATTGGACCCAAAGTAGATAAGGCAATGGGCGAGATAGGATACATCCTCGGGTACTAACGGAACTTATAGATGTTCTGGCAGCTCCACTGGCTGACCTTTTCAGTGCTTGGTTAGATTCTGGAGTAGTTCTGGAAGATTAAAAAAAGGACGGATGTGGCTCATATTCTTAAAAGTGGACATAAGGAGGAGGCTAGGAACTACAGGCCAGTTAAAATCGGACTTCTGTGGTAAGCAAACTAATGGAATCGCTGCTAAAACAGAGGATAGTGCCATTTTTGGAATACAATTGATTGCAAGACCCAAGGCAGCATGTTTTTACCAGAGGTACATCTTGTCAGACGAATCTGATAAATTTCTTTGATTGGGTGACCAGAGAGTTGGATGTAGGGAGATTGTTAGACGTAGTGTACTTGGATTTCAACAAGGCCTTTGACATGGTTCCACATACAAGACTTATAAATAAATTGTGCACCCCTTGATATGGGTTAGAAACTGAGTGACAGGCAACAAAAGGGTAGTGGAAAATGGAGTTTTCTCTGAGGGAAGGGGGTGTATCTCGGGGATCTGCCCTTGGACCGGTTCTTTTCATCATTTTTGTGAATGACATAACGGAAGGATTGTCAGGAAAAGATTGTCTTTTTGCCAATGATACCAAAATTTATAAAAGGGGGGACAACTAGGAAGGAGTAAAAAACATGAAGAGGGATCTAGCAAAGCATGAGGAATGATCTAAGGTCTGGCAGCTAAGAATTAATGCTAAAAAATGCAGAGTAATGCATTTAGGAAGCAAAACCTAAGGGAAAAGTACTTCACTGAAGGTGAAATTCTAAGCAGAAAGGAAGAGCAGGATCTGGGGGTAATTTTATCTGATGATATTAAGGTAGACAAACAGACAGATAAAGCGATGATAAAAGCCAGAAAATTGCTTGGCTCATTAGGAAGAGGAATGTTCAGCAGAAAAAAGGGAGGTAGGAAGGTGATATTATCCCTGTATAGGTCCCTGGTTGGACTTTGCTTAGAATATTGTGTACAATTCTGGAGACTGCTCATTAAAAAGGATATAAACAGGATGGAGTCGGTCCAGAGAGAAGCTACTGAAATGGTCAGTGGTCTTTGTTCTAAAGCAAATGGGAATAGACTTAAGATCTAAATATTTATACCCTAGAGGAAAGGTGAGATAGGGGAGTTATGAAAGAGAATTCAAATAGGTTAAAGTTTCCATGTACAGGAGATGAGCCTTTTTCAATGGAATGGAGGCTGTAGAATGAGGGGTCATGAGATGAGGTTGAAAGGGATTAGACTCAAGAGTAATCTTAGGAAATATTTCTTTACGGAGAGGATGGTGGATGCATGGAACAGCCTCCCAGTGGAAGTGATGGAGACAAAAACAGTATCTGAATTCAAGTTAGCATAGGATAAAAACAGGGGATCTCTAAAGAAGTGATGAAAATTATAATGCTAATTTAATAGGATGGATGGGCAGACTGGATAGGCCATCATGTTTCTGTGGGTGTGTTAGAATAAGAGAGAGCCTGTGTTGTTGTGTATTAGATCATGTGTTTGTGCATGTGAGAGAAAACGTGTGTGAAAGTGAGAGGATAAAGTTTGTGCTGTCCCCCTCCCGTACGACAATCTCAGGATGATTGGAAACCAAAAGATTCCAGGTATAGAGAATGGGGAATTATTTTATTCACATTAATTTTAATTGTTGGTTGTTATTTGATGTCTGTTATTTTGAAATATTTTATTGGTTTTTAAGACCTTTAGACATTTTTTTTTAGTTTACTTATTGAATGATTTTCTGTTTGGACTCAGGAAACAAATCGGAAACCGATCCAAGGTGCTGACAAGCAAGGAAAAACAAGCTGATCGGTGAAAAAACAGCCTTTATTGGAAAAAGCCCGACTCTGGCCGAGTTTCGCTCCCACAGGAGCTGCCTCAGGGGCTGTCAAGGGCAAAAGATATATACAGATCTCTTAATTCAATGTTAAAATACACAAACAAAAAAACATATATATGTGTGTGGTTATGGACAAAACAAAATCATAGAGACATCAAAAAAAAAAAAAACATTTAAACACAATTATTTGCAATAGCAATGCATTGATATATGTATAATAAAATAATAAATGTATGTAATGTGTATATATGTTAGAAATTGTGAATAGGGAGAATCCAAAATGGCCGCTTGAGAGAGGACGTGTGCAGAGGAGCTCCCGCGTTGTCGATTTACCTTATCAGATATGCCGCATACGAAGCGAAAGGGCAAGCTCCGGGTGGATATCCCGACCACCCCGATACAGGCCCTTTCGCAACAGAATATAGAACACTTCTTTGCACCAACGGCAATTTCAACCCCGGAGGGGAGATCCGCGGAGGCGTTAGGCGGGGAGCTAGGCCTAACGCCTATGGATGAGATGACATCATTGAGCCCCGGGGCTCCCAAAACGCCTCCACCCCCGCGAACAGACCCGCTGCAGGATCCGGGTACGAAAGCTCGACCAGAGTTGCCGAGCGATTTTCTGTCCCTCGGGAGGGAACCGGCAGAGGCAGAGCTGCTCGCCAATGCTGCGGGGATTGGAAGTTCAGTGCAGCACGGAGGCCAGCCACGGCTGGAAACGAGTGCAGCAGGAGGAGATCCTGAAATTAATCACGCAGCAGTGCTACATCTTTGGGAAGAAGGACTGTTGGCTGACCCAGGAAAAGGGAAGGAAAGCCAACAAGAAGGAATGGTAAGAGCTATTTCTTTTGCTATAACTGAGACTAATCCTCAAAACGTGACCTTAGACCTCGTATGGAAAACTCTCACCTCCCTGGTATCAGCCATAGGGAATTTATCTAAAATAATGATGGACACACAACAACGAGTTTGCCATATTGAACCTTTATTAACTTCCCAGTCAAGTAAAATACAAACACTGGAAAAACAAGTTACCCAGATACAAACTACACAAAATGCTTTGATTCAAGGGGATCTGATAAACTCTAAGAAAATTGAAAACTTAGAAAATGAACTTAGAGCCAAAAACCTAAGAGTGTTAAACTTTCCTCATACTGCTCTAATTTCACCACTGGAGCAATTTAAGAAGTATCTTTTGGAGACTTTGCAGCTTTCAAGAGATTTAATCCATCAATCACAAAAATATACTTCATAAAAATGGAGAGGAAGGATACACAAGGTGACCAGCTTCCAAACCCAGGAATCGAAAACCTGACAGAATTCCTTGAACAACCGTCGGAAGAACAGATTGATTATTGTGGGACGTTGTTAATAAGTTTTTCATTGGTAACAGAAAGAGATATGATTTTGAAACTCTTTCTTAGGAATAGAGAAAAAAAGTACCTGGGATATAAGTTGTGGATGTTTCCGGACTTGACTAGAACGACCCAGCAAAGAAGAAAAATTTTTCTGGCAATGTGTCAGGAGGCCAGGGGTATAGGTGCACAGATTACCATACGTTATCCGTGTAAATGTATTCTTAGACTAAATGATATGAGATATATTTTTCTTGACCCGTCTCAGTTAAGAATATTTCTAGATACGCATTCCTTGACTAAACAAAGCTCTAACTAAATTTCCGTTTTTGGGATCTAGAAATATTATATTGCTGTGCCTCTCTTTTTACTTTTTATTTGATAATGGTGATTTCCTCATTTACTCCCAAAGAAATAGGATTCTCTCTCTTATTTCCTTATAAAGGGATGATTAATAGTTGGGAATTTTTGCTAAATTTCTTTTGTGTAAATTTAAAAAAGATATTCCAGTAGGAATTTGATGTTTTTCTTTCACAAATATATATGTATACCTTTATCCCAATCTCTTGATATGCGTGTATTGCTATCATGTAATGTTTGAAAACTCAAAATTAAAAATTAAAAAAAAAAAAAAAAAAAGAAATTGTGAATAAACATCCTTCTCAACTAAAAATAATGCTTAAGTTTGTATGTGTAATTTTTGGATACAATGGACTAAGAGTCATATTGATTGATAAACATTTGGAATATATAAGTGTTACAAAACGGGCAAAAGCACATTATGAAGGTGAACATGATCGAAAAAAATGTATATAATTTGTAACTACCTATTGTTAATGGGTGTCTTCAATGTGATTGAGCATGCATCAGAATCATTTGATCCAGGCTGGACAACTTGGTGTAGTAAACTAATAAAAATTAAAAAAAATGGTCATAAATAAAAATGTGGTAATGCAAAGGAAAAAAGAAAGTAGTGAAGATGAGAATTGTAGATAAATAGTCATTAAAACTTCAAATGTTAGAAAATATCATGTTAAAATAAATTTTCTATAAAACAAGTGGTCAACAAATGCATATATATTGTAAAAATATCAAACCTCGATGAAACCTGTAAATGGATGAATTAAAATGAAATCCATCGGTAAGGGACTTGTGCAGTATATAATTAATGTGGGCAAAAATCATAACTAATAATGTATCTTCAACATGTAACTTTAAAACCAGATGGAATGAAATCTCTTACCATATGTATTCTGCAAAACTGGTGCGATGAAATCCTTATGTAGCCGTGGTAAGGACTCACTACATGTGTGTTCAAAAATTACTCTGTGTACAAGGAACATGTATTTTTTAGAGATGTGAATCGGAACTGAAATCCGAACCGATTCTGGTTCCGATTCACATCTCTATAGATGTGAATTGGAACTGAAATCCGAACCGATTCTGGTTCCGATTCTCATCTCTAGTATTTTTTTTTTTTGTGCTTCTACTGCGCAGTGGTGGTGAAAAAAACTTTGAATGAACAAACTTTACTGTGCAGTGTTAAGTACATACAAATTGTATAGCTCAATATATGATGATGTCATTGATCGGTATATATTTTATTTGAATGCAAAACTCAAAAATAAAAACTAACAATGACCCGTGCAATCGCTGTGAGAACCCATTAGGTATATGAATCCAGTGTATTGGCTCTGAAAGATAACATAAAATATTGAGGATCTAAAAAGTAAAGACCAGGCGAGTAGTAAATATGAAAAATAAAATGACACTAAAAACAAAAATTGAATATTAAGACAAAAATTGAAAATTACAAAAATAAGAATAAAGCAAAAGTGGTGCACAGTAGGTAAGACAAAATGCTAAGAAAAAACTAGTAGTAAACACCAAGTTGCACAGACCTGGAGAGAACTGGAGAGAACATAAAAGCAAATTATTCACAAAAAGACACTTAGGTCAGTATCGCAATTGAGGCCAGAAGGAGACACAGTATTATAATCAAAAATAAATTTTTGTTCACATCTTAGCAACATATTATCAAAATTGCTTCCTCTAGCCTTTACATGTACTTTCTTAATAATGCAAAATCTATACTGTTCAAATGTATGTCCCTTTTCAACTGAATGTGAGACCAATGGTTTACCTTCACTTTGTCTGTTGATGGCACTTTTGTGTTCTATGACTCTCTTATTGAATGGTCTTATAGTTTTACCTACGTATATCAGATCGCAAGGACAGATGACAATATAGATCATGCCTGAAGTGTTGCATGTAGTTGAATCCATCAGTTTAAAGATCTTTTTGTCAACACCAATTTGTAGGGACTGTGTTCTTAAATTCACAGGGCAAACGCTGCATCTGCCACAGGGTTTGTGTCCAGGTTGTGCCTTTGCCGTGGGTATGTGGTTC